>NW_027491467.1:649363-1298726 GCF_021521415.1 Bidens hawaiensis
CTATGCCTTCAATAACTCATTCACTTGATCGTTCATTGCCTACGTCTGCTTGGGGTCCATTTTTTTTCTCTTCTAAACAAGTGGTGTGAACGCACGGTTGACTTTCAAGGTGTCCTACGCTATACATCGCGGAACTTCTACCGTGTCAGCTGACTGCCACGCGAACACATTTATGTTCTTTAAAAATAGTTGTTTCAAGTGTGAATTCACACTGCTGGATAGGGAAGGTCCGATGGTGATCATTTGATCAGGAAACTTGGAATTTAGCGACCATATCTCGGGTTCCGCATTGCTGATTGTTTTCTGTGCTTTTGGGGGTTTTGATCCTTCCACGACCAGGCAATATTTATTTGGCTTTATTAATGTTATCCTCGTTGGTGTGAGGACACCCATTATGTCGTGTGTGGTGGAAGGGTTTGCATTAAAATCCCCTATTGCTTCTCTTCCCAAGATCACATCGTACTTAGACTTTACTGGCAACACTAGAAACTCTACATCTTCAGTCCTCAACTATTTCCCATCACTTAACGTTACTAGGAACTTTAGTAGCCCTAGCAGGTATGTGACTTCGTTCGAAAACATTGTTGGTACATTATGTCTGAAGTACTGCCTTGGTTTATGAAGATGTAAGTACTTCGATAATGCCCTATCAACACAGTGATTTTTAATGGTTGTTTCAAGCATGGTCCTCCCTTGATCCACGAAAAAACGACATGCTCTTATTTCCAGGGTTCACTACTTGGTGTTTGCCTTTTTACGCCTTTAGGTTTTCCTCCTTGTATCATGCGTGTATTCAGATTTTTTATATGTTTTCTTGGAGGACCTTCGTCCTTTTCTACCCCTTGATTTCTGGTGTGTTTTCTGGCTTCTATGACCAAATGTTCGGGATTCCCGGACTTTATTGTGTTTTCAATCTCGTTGTTTAAGTTAGTGCAGTCGTCTGTGTTATGCGCAATGTCTTCATGGAACTTACAATACTTTGTTTTATCCAGATTCTTCATCTTGAAGATTGGTTTAGGCGTCCGGAAGTCGACATTTTCTGTCGCCAAGATCTGTGATGTGGTTTTGACAATGGGATCCATTCTCTATTCTTGTACGTGCGGTATTGGTCACCTTGTCTTTCCCCTACCAGCGGCCTCGTTACCGGGAGTGTTGACGCTTCTGCCGAGGGTTGGATTCTAGATCATAATGACCCATTGTCTCTTTTTTACCTTTGTACCCTTTGGGTTCACTCTTGGTGTCGTTCCGGCAATATCCTTGTCCACCCAAGGACTTTTCAGTATCCGCGTAGACTTTGGCTGCTGACATGAGGGCATCCCTTAACTTTGGCATGCTGTCTCTGCCTGATAAAAATCGGATAAGGTCATCACTCCGCACCCCTTGGCGGAAGCCAACCCTCATCATGTCTTCGCTTACTCCTCCTATCTTGAGGCCTTTTGTATTATACAGTGTAATGAAATCTTCGATGGATTTTTTTGTCTCGGCGGAACACAGTTAATATGTCAGCGGGGTCACGCGTATGTCTCCGTTGTTGGCTAAAGTGTTGGGAGAACTTTGCAATCAAGTCTTCGAAGCTTGTGATTCGACCTTTCGGGAG
This sequence comes from Bidens hawaiensis, assembly GCF_021521415.1. Classification (NCBI taxonomy): domain Eukaryota; kingdom Viridiplantae; phylum Streptophyta; class Magnoliopsida; order Asterales; family Asteraceae; genus Bidens; species Bidens hawaiensis. The sequence goes on from NW_027491467.1 coordinate 650,961, forward strand.
TCTTTCAAACCATTCTATGGTTGCACCGTGAAGAGTATGGGCAAACATGTGGCACCAAACGGGTAGTGTCCAGCCCGCTAACCCTCCGGCTGTTATAAAGCTATGAAGGTGATCACTTGGATCTGAATTCCCGTCGTATTTCCCTACCGCAGACGATAACTTCGGGTTTGACGGTAATGGAGCCTCCGCGACATTTTGAATGAATTTGATTTTTCATCGAAGGGTTTTGGCCTATAAGGTTTAGAAAAATCTACGACAGCGTCTAGGTAGTAGTTTAAAAGTTTTTTCTCCCGCGCGTGATCTCTTTTCCCGGGGCTTTCTCCATCGCTTCTGCTATGGTTTTCAACACTTTTTTCTCGAGTGTTTCTCGGCCTGGCTACTCGGCTCAAGTTGGGAGACCATTCTTGGCTTCTGCCTTGAATTTTCGACTGGTCTATGTGATTCCCTGATCTTTCGCTTCCGCGACGTCGGGGATGCCAATCATCATCTGATGATTCTTGGTCGTTTCCTGAGAAAACGATGGCACATGGGGTTATTTGTTTTGCATGTTTTCTCATTTGCTTTTCCAACTTTCTCTCATACACCTTGCTGATTCTTTCTTGTTTTTTTCCTTTAACCACATTACCGGGTCTTCTTCCTCGTCTTCCGTCACAACGAGACATTATTGACGAGGAAAACAGGTTTCAGCGAATCGAAACAGCGCGTCTTATTATGGTCGCTCAATCTCGATGTAGTCTTCTCATTGCCTCATGATTCCTTCCGGGGTCCCATCTTGGTTGGGTCCTGTGCCGATTGGAATACTGAGGTGTTGTCGGAGGAGGTCTGCCAGAACTCATAACGTTTTTTTTACGAAGTTTTCAGTTCTAGCCGGTACGGATGGCACCAATGAAGAAACACTAGGTTAACCCTTAATAAGTTTAACCTAATATCTTGACCTAGTATGGATTAATACCTGAACCAATCCTTGATAGGTTCGGTTTGGTATTTTCCGGTGGTATTACCGTCAAATGGTTTCGCGTTCTGACTATCGTGACCTGCAAAACTGAACACCGTGATCTCGTTACGAGAAGGGGGATAGGGGGGCTTCTCGTAACCACCCTCCGGCGTGAGAATCAGTATGGTAAGTAATGAATATTTTTATCGTAAAGTGAGAGAGCGGATGCCTTAACCGTTAATCCCCATGTTGTATTTATAGCCGAATGGATGGAGAAGGATTGGGCCGGCTGTCCTACTCAATTGACACTTTTTGTTTTCATGGTTGTGCATGATAATGGCTGCTAATTGGTTTAGACAGTCTGGCGTATAAGGTTCTTTGTCATGGACATGTACCACGTTGGCCTTTCCTTATTGGTCCAATGTGCGTTCGTACACATTGCTAAGATCTCAAACAGTGGTTGGTCTTTTCCTTGCCACGTGTCCGTTTATGCCTTGTCACGACGAGTCTTCCCCTATGATTGTTGTAACTTGACAAGTCTTTCTTCGGCGGAAGATATGTGCCTTAACGCGGAGGGTATTCTATCCGTGGGAAAATCGTTCCGCCTCGCGGAGGACTTATTATTTACATGGTGTATCCGGTATCTTACCCCACAATAAGAGACCCCCAAACAATGATCGAGATTTTAAAAACCATTCTTGTCACACCATACATTAGTGACACACTACCAATCTCAGTGATTTTCAAGTCCATACATTAGTGCGTCGTGCATCGTGCATGTTTGCACCGAGGGTTGTAAGGGCACAACCCGCCATACGAATGCCCAATGGTACAATCTTGGCACAACATTAGTGCACAACCCGCCATGCCAATAAGTTGTAAAAAATTGAACTCTGAACTTTTAGGTAAATACTAGATTAATGGGCCGACACTAGCTTTATGTTCATGGCACGTAGTTATAGGTGATACATAATTATACAATTATGAGTATGTCAATTTGATGATTTTATATATTTTATCGATCATACATATATTCATATAAATGTACATCATCTTGTATAGTTGTATACGATTTATAAGTGATGATAGTTGCTTATGTTCTATTATTCTGCATCATTATTTTATTACTATCGTCATCCTTAACTTATGCACTTGGAAAAAAACCGAAAAAGAAAAGGATGGTTATACTTTAGAAGAGAATATTAGGTATTTGTTTGCAAATCTTAGGACAGAAGGGGATGTACATCAAGTGGAACCTTTTCACTTTTGTCCAAAGTGGTTGTATGCATGGTGGAATCCTAGTGGACTTGGTTAAAACAAGTAATGTCTTTTCCTGAACGGTTTTGGCTAAGTTGGAATCTTCATACATATTTGTACTTCATTCAATACTTCATGCAAGTTGTTGCTGTCAAGATTCCCATAGAACGACTGGGTGGAACTAAAATAGCGTTTGGGGAGTGATTTACAAGTTTAGTACTTGAATTCTGAAAAAAAAGAGACACCTTTATTCTAGCCACACAGAGAACCTGGGGGTTGTCGTTGTGACCATCCTACAACGTGAGAATAAGTAAGTTGTGACCAACCTACAACGTGAGAATAAGTAAGTATATGAGCCGAGGGCTAAAGGAATTTTCAATTTAAGTATGTGGTTGTTAGAGAGAATTGAATGTGAGTCTCTATTGAGGATGGTTGCTTCTACAACAATAGTCCGAGGGATAATTGTTTTCTCCAATGGTCTGAAATCAGGCAAGGCCATCTTTCTGATAGCGTCTTGTTCATTTACTGCCATGATAGGTTTTCGTCGTGGATACCATATATTTTTGGTTGACTTGATCCTCGTTGCTTCATCCAAGACTTTTTCCTGGCCTGGGCATCCATAGCGTTCCTCTTATTGTTCTTCTCCATCCCCACCCTCACCTGTGGGGTCTTTTAGGGACTTTGTGCTGTTGTGGCAAGGTCTTGACATGATGCACATTTCTTTGTATAATACTATCTTTCTCGTTCACTAGGGCTCGGTTTTGGTTCGGGTTACCTCATCACATGTTATAGCCTTCTTCAATACAGTTGTTCTTCCTTATACCTTTGTTTCATGCATGTCAATATGGATCATGCCTTTTAATGAAAGCCATTTGGGTCCATTACTTTAAGATAACAATAAAACAGATGTTAAATTAGGGTTCATCAAAACAATATCTTCAAATCAAGACGATTGTTTAAATTCTATTTTCTTGGTGTTTAAATTAGTAGCAAATCCCATCCGAAGTCTAGTAAGCGCAATTTTCGCCATTTGGATGAAAATAACGGGAAAAATAGATGAAACATAATTCTAAGATATCAAGTGATAATTTTTTGTTCTAATGATCTCAAATGTTTTCGCTAGTAGGGTTTACCAATAACAATCCAGTCATGAAGATCTTTTGGATGACACCATGAGTTTTATTACAATGATCGTCTCACAAGTGTTCTCTATAAAAAAGAAAAAAAAGTTTTAAATATTCGCTTCATCAAACAGGGTGTTACTATAAACATGTTGTTCTGGGATTGGTGAACCGGCGGCAAAGACAGTTTTTTAAACTTCCTAAGTGTCTGGGTTCGAGTCCCGCTATAGAGAAATTCGTCTTTAAAAAAACAATTAAAAAACAAAATAGTTGGACATGATGTTCTCCACCCCCAGCATCCAACAGTCGACTACAACAATCGAAGCTTTACCTTATGTTTTCATGCTTATATTCTTTTAGTTTCGTGTTCGTACGGGTCTTATCAGTTTTCACTCTTATGTTTTTAGGCCCACTGCTAAGTGCCAACCAACAAAGTCACTTAATTAGCCTACACAATTGCTTAGCCCGCTCTCTTCTAATCTAGGATTCTAGCTCATTTGTGAATTAATTTGTTTTTAATTGCGCAAGTGAACGATAACTAATACATTTTTGTTTTACCTAGTTGTAAGTTGATTATTTATTTCCTACAACTTTTTTTTTTACAATTACAACTCACATTCACTGCTTAATTTTACACCGCTAAAATTCACCTAAATTCCCATAACGTGGTTTGAACTTTGAACCCTCATCACTTGGTTGAGGGAAATTCATCAATGTCATTGGATCAAAGGCCACTTGGCATTAAATATCTATAATATATATAAACGAAGACATAAAAATCCTACCTGTCGCGATGTGGTCGTTTCCCCTTTTTTGGAGTCACCAGATTTGCTTGATTTTTAAATGGAGGCTTCTCATGCATTTGACCCGAATTCATGGGTATGGGTCTTATCAAACCCAGAAATTCCTTCAACGGGTTATAACATCTCATTAAATTAAAATTATTCTCACCAAATTATTTATGTAAAAATCCTAAAAAATAGGATATAATAAAAAATAATATCTTATTTATTTTAAAAAAGATATATATATAATTTAAATTAAAAAACCAATTTGATAGTAAAAAAATAATCGGGTCTTGGGTCTCATCAAACCATAAATATATTATTAACTTTCATAAATATTATTTATAATTAAAAAACCAATTTCATAGTAAAAAAAATAAACGGGTCTTGGGTCTCATCAAAACCATATAGCTTTTAAATCGGGTTATAACATCTCATATATCTGTGAAACAATTTATTATCAAACCATAAGTATATTATTAACTTTCATACAATAAAAAAATATAAATTAAAAAAATAAATAAATGTTAGAACAAACAATATAAAACAACCCCCATATATATATATATATATATATATATATGGGAGAGATATTTTGAAAACTTGATGAGTTGTAAGAACTATAAGAACTCAATTTGGACCACACATTTAATTAAATGAGTTTGAATATGTGACTGAGATTAAATTTGATTAAAAAATAAATCAGGAGAGAGAAATAAGTATTTTTGGTAATTAAGTTTAAATGTTAGTTACACATGTGTAATAAGTCAATTCGGTATGTAAAAAATTATGGTAATTTTTTGTACATTACTTACACTTACGTATTACACATGTGTAAAAAAATTTGTTAAGTTGAGTTCTTTCGAGCTCTTAAAGCTCAAAGCGGTTTTCAAAAGAAATCAATCCTATATATATATATATATATATATATATAAACGAAAACATAAAAATCCTACGTGTCGCGATGTGGTCGCTCCCCCTTTTTTTGGAGTCACTAGATTTGCTTGATTTTTAAATAGAGACTTCTCATGCATTTGACCCGAATTCATGGGTATGGGTATTACTAAACCCTATATATTCTTTAAACGGGTTATAACATCTAATTAAATTAAAAATTATTCTCACCAATTTATTGATGTAAAAATCCTATAAAATAGGATATAATAAAAATTAATATCTTATTTATTTTAAAAAAGATATATATATTATTTAAATTAAAAAACCAATTTGATAGTAAAAAAATAAACGGGTCTTGGCTCTCATCAAACCATAAGTATATTATTAACTTTCATAAATATTATTCATAATTAAAAAACCAATTTTATAGTAAAAAAATAAACGGGTCTTGGGCCTCATTAAAACCATATAGCTTTTAAACCGGGATATAAAATCTCATTTATTTGTGAAACAATTTATTATCAAACCATAAGTATATTATTAACTTTCATACAATAAAAAAATATAAATTCAAAAAATAAATATATATTAGAACAAACAATAAAAAACAACCCCCGTAATACGGGGGATAAAAACTAGTAATATATATAAACGAAGACATAAAAACCCTACGTGTCGCGATGTGGTCGCCCCGCTTTTTTGGAGTCACCAGATTTGCTTGATTTTTAAATGAATGCTTCTCCTGCATTTGAACCGAATTCATGGGTATGGGTCTTACCAAACCCATATATTTCTTAAACGGGTTATAACATCTCCATAAATAAAAATTATTCTCACCAAAATATTTATGTAAAAATCCTATAAAATAGGATATACTAAAAATTAATATCTTATTTATTTTAAAAAAGATATATATAATATTTAAATTAAAAAACCAATTTGATAGTAAAAAAAATAAACGAGTCTTGGGTCTCATCAAACCATAAGTATATTATTAACTTTCATAAAAATTATTTATAATTAAAAAACCAATTTTATAGTAAAAAAAATTAACGGGTCTTGGGTCTCATCAAAACCATATAATTTTTTAAACCGAGTTATAACATCTCATTTATTTGTCAAACAATTTATCATCAAACCATAAGTATATTATTAATTTTCATACAATAAAAAAATATAAACACAAAAAATAAATAAATATTATAACAAATAATATAAAACAACCCCCGTAATACAGGGGATAAAAACTAGTTAGCGATAAAAAGATTGTTAGAAGCTGTAATAAATATCTTAGTTTAAAGTTTTGAGATGCTTATAAATAACTAAAAACATAACAATAAAGCAATCTAAAGTTTTGATGATTTTTTTTAACTTATGATTATGTAATAATTGCAAAATAAACTCAGAACTACGTAATATGAAATCATGAGTAGATATACCACTAGTGTTTGTTGTCTTAAAGTCGTTTTAACTATTTCAACTTTTATGTTTACGGTTTCTTCCTTACAACTGTCTCTCATTTCAACTTAAACGTTTACGTTTTCTTTCTTATAACTGTCCCTCATCTCATGTTTTACGCTCCCTTCGAGCGTTCGATCTCCTACCACTCCGACGACAAGATTTAATTAGGTCACTAGTACATATTAGAGATAATATTCAATAAGGATAAGTAATATATTCTCCAGTATTAACTCATGTATTCTATTTGTAGGGAGTAGGGACACTAGTGTTGGAATTCCATAGAATATAATTGGTATAGTTTTTGCGTTAAATTAGCAAATGTTGTCCTGGAACAATTATATTAAATTTATTTGTTACATAAGCTTACAAATTCTGCCAGTCTTTCAAATACCTTTTTGACAAATTGCTAAGCTTCCTGGAATTAAGATGAAAGCTTTGAAATCTTGCACGTTTGAGTTTTAATGAACGAATATTTCCAGTTCCATTAGACGATGTCATCTAAATTTTAGGTTTGCTTGAGTATTAATTAATTTATAAAAAAGGCAAATATCATAAAAAATAAACTTGTTTTCTATTTATTTCACTTAATATTTTTTTACGCATTAAAATCTTTCTATATGTTAGATTTGAATAAGAATTGACGTGAAATGTGTATGAAAAGTTTGTGGGAAGTTTGTATGACTTGCTAATGCATCATATGAATAAGCATGACCTTTTTTTTTTGGTTTTTACTATGGCAAGGCTCGACGAGATCAATCCATATATACAGTCGGTCAAACCCTATAGATCCCCACAACGAACTAGCCAGAGCCCCACACAACGCTTTCGGGCGGTCTCCTTTTCCGCGTTCCCTCCCATTGCAATTTCTCTCATGCACTAAAAATGACCTTAGTAGTAAAACATGAATCTCATAATTCTCAAACAACCCAGAATTTATATTTGCCTCATATCCAAACAAAACTTCCACTCTTTATCCTTACAGAGCAAATTGAAACCCTCCTTTGAAAAGAAATTATTATTTTCATAAAATTTTCAAATTTCATCAACTTATAATTCTTTCTACTATACTTTTTATAAAATTTTCAAATTTCGTCAATTTATTATTCTAATCAGTTAAGGGCCTAATCCAGTAACCCCACAAATTCCTCATCCCTAAACTGTATTTTGCTACCAACCAAAAGAGTATCATCCAGATGTTTATTTAGTTTTTAGTAGATCGATCTACATGTTATTATGACATATTCTTGTAATTAATCTTCCAACCTATCACCACCACTATCTCCGTCTTGAGTTTATGTGTCACTTAACCACAACACTATAGTGCCTAGTAACGACCCAAGGGGTGGATTCGTGTTTCTTCACTAGTACTATCAAATCGCCACTACTATCAACGCAAGATACGACCCTTAAATGTGACCCGGCTTTGTAAAGAAAACGGCTTCTGATGTTAAATAAGATGCCTTAAACAGATGAAAAACTGAATTCTCCATAGCGACCACACCTTCTTTATGTTTCCACGTCTAATAGCAAATATTTATTGGAAACATAAAAGATCCTCCTCCTTTTTCTGTGAAACATGATTAAAATTATTATTGTGTTAGGTTTCCATAATTAAAATAATTGTTGCTTTATAGGCATCTATGATTGAATATATATATTTCTTTCAAAGTATGTTGAACATCTCAAGTCAATTTCTTTCACCCCTTCTTGTCATATATACACCTGTTTATATTTTATAAACCTTTGTATACATCCAACAAATATAGAATATACGAACACACAATCTGACAACATTCTTTTGCCTCATGGGTAGAGCCCACCACTGTATTCTCATATGATTTATCATATGAAAGCATTCTTTCCTGTTGATTTGTTAGCATCTTTCTGTACTTTGCCTTTTATTTAAACCAATGAGGGAATACTTATCTTTCTTGTATTATTAGATATCTAAAGTTCTTGATGTTGATGACTTTGGACAATAGATACAACAATGATTCTATTAAACTAAAAAGCATAACAGCTTTATCACAAAACAGTCCAAAATCTGGAAATCTGCACATGAATTAACAATCCATCCATCATCTTCTTAATTGGTCTTCAATTAATTCATGTTTCCTTATAAACACCTCCCTCCATAGCCTGCATTTCAGAAGAGGATTTGCTTCATTTCGTTACACCCTATCGTAGATCGATTCTCCCGTGCCTAAGTTCCATATAAAATTTGTTAAATACTTTCATATTATATAGCAAGTTCGATACATTATTAATTAATTAGTTTTAAGCAGAGAATTGCAATAACCGTATTAACACTTATACATGTTGTTTTAACTATGATACGTATGACGGTTATGCAACATCTTACTGTAAACTTTTTCTACCTTCTTTTTTATATCTACCAAATGCTATATACAAGCACCTTACATGGTTCTTGTATTATTCTACCTAAAAAAAGGTCCCTTAATTGAATGAGCCACTTAAATAGTACTCTATGTGGATTTGAAAGAAACTTACTTCAGAAAATGAAGCTTGAAGGGAAAATTCATTGAAACAACTGATGACACACTGTTGCATGTCTAATCCAAGTGCTTCAAGTGTGTTCAATGTTGACAACAACAATCCAGGTTTTGTTGAACAGCAAATTTGGATTCGGGTATCGATATTTCCTCTCTCCACGTGAAACTGTAAAATTTATTTCACATAACCATCATTCACTGTGTGGTTTTGTGTATATGGTGTAATTCAAATGGTAGTAAAAAAACAGTACCTTTGGGGGGTTTCTTACATGTGATTCATTCATGTTGAATTCTTTAACACTTGCCAACATTTTCATATGATCCACATCAGAATCCATGTCTTGTTCTTTCAAATCTTGAATCTTTTCCATGAGTTCTTTCATGTAATCTATTGTATCTCCAAGGATTGATGTTCTATCCATCTGAAAGAAAAAAATTATTAGTTAAAAAATAAAATAAAAATACTAAATCAAGGGTATTGCTTGTTATACCTTGCTTATCTTAGGAACAATTGATCTGAGCATGGTAAGCCTCTCATTTAATCGTTTTCGCCTCCGTCTTTCGGCCATTAAATTCTTGGAAGGTTGTCCTTCAACTTTCTTAGATTTACTCTTCTTTTCCTCATTCAATCCCATGTTGAAAACAGTTGGGATCTTATGATCATGAGAAACAACATGATCCTTGTGATCTTCATCACCATCATTGTCTTCTTGTTCCATTATAAATGGAAACAATTGTTGATCATATGAAGAAGAAATCGACTCATTGATCGGTATGAAGGTGTCGAAACATGGTACCGAAGAGTAGATAGATTCGTCGGTATAAGGGGATTGAAAATCAGGTTGCATGGATGATGAAATGAGTTGTGAAAATGAGGATGAAGAAGGTAATAATAAAAAGTCATCTTCTTCTTGAAGAGGGAATAAGTGAGTACTGTCAATGGTGGTGAGTTCTTGAGAATTAGAAAATGTGGACCATGTCTCCATGGTTGGTGCCACCAGATCTTCCAGGAGACCTTGTTGACTAATTGGTTGGTGCATTTGCATTTTTCTCAATGTGTGGCTAAGTGTGAAGTGCTTTTGGCTTTTATAACAAGTGCGTGTGAGTTAGTCTAGTGTTTAAAAAATTAAAACCTATAGTCATTATCCCATTGTAATATTTGTTTTTTTATCAATATGAAAATTTCATATATATTGTAGTTACCAGTGTATGGTTTTGTGGATATACATGTGACAAATATCCATGTCACAATAAATTCTTGAAGTGAATTCAATTATTCAATTGTGGGTTACATAAAGTGGTTATATGTGACCGAAATATGTCAATAACAAACTACAGATATTTATATACACTCAGTTGTGCAAGTTATATTTGCAATTACTATAAGATAGTCTACTTACAATAATGAGATTAAGGTTGGTAAATCGACTTAGAAACTAGGTCTAAACTTCGAGCAAATCCTATAATTATAAATTACGTCGTTAACTGTTTGAAAGTCTCTTAGTATGTAGCCGATCTACATGGAGAGTTGGCATACATAGGCCTTACACATTACAACTAAAAGCCGACCAAGATATCACTAGCTAGCGTTTGAGCAAACCAACAACTTCAAAACTCTTGGTTTTGATATCGAAAAGAATATTATTCGTAATATAAACCAAAAACACAAATTAAATATTTATTGTATTTAACTTCACGTTGTATTCTTTCTTAAATAGGCATATAAGCATGATTCTCCTAATAATTTACTTTCAATCTTTGGTAGGAACCTTCTGAAATTTACGTAGGTGACCGTGACATTATGTTTTAAAATTGTACGCTTTATATTCCATTCCATTTGACAGCTTGCTTTGATGTGCATAAGGAAGTAACATACACCAGTTAAATAATTATAATTGTAAATCAAATTGAAGATGATTCGACTAATTCGGGACAAAACGTTAGTAAATAAATGTCCCACCACAAAAAATTTGTGGGTTAGCCTTATACCAAGGTGATGCACAATGTTTAGTTTTAAACCGGTATTATTTGTAACGTAGACTGAAAAAGAACATCGCTTTGTAACATAAAAACTGATATACTTTTTACAATTATCTTAATATATAATTGTTTTTAATATTGGAGTGAGGTTCTTAATAAGGAAAACTTAATTTATGAAACTATTAGTCAAGAAATAAAAATTGACATCATACATTAAGACTTGATAACTAATAAAATGTGTGAATTATCGAAGTTAAGAATCCATGTGTTTTTATATTCAAACAAAATGAATCAAAAATAATATCTTTTTTGGCGAAAACCATCAAAAACCAGCCCCTGCAAAGGGTATTTAGGTTCAGAAATAAGACATGTTGCATTTGATTGTCTCTCAAAATGTTTGGCCGGTCACGTTGTTCTCGTTTATTTAGTTTACAACCTAGTAACTCCGTAATGCATCAAAAACTATGTTCTAATTCACTTAGTTCGTTTTTACTCGTGATCTATGACATACCGTTTACTCTCATAAAAATGTTGTAGATTTACGTGGGTTCAAAATGTAAAAAACCGATGTTGTAGAAAATATTCCATTGCTTGTGTTTGTCATTTTATAATATTTAATGAAAAATGACGAATTATTTTTTTATATTAAAAAGAAATCCAGGTTGCTGGTTTAAGTATAAGGCTGAGGGGTGTGGGGCGCTAACCTGGGCGCGAGAGCCCCTCCGCTCGCGCCTCGGGGCGCTAACCCCACACCACCGGGGCGCGAGCCGGGGCGCGAGCGCGGAAATCCAGGCAGGCGTGAGCCTGGTCGCGGGAGAAGAGAGAGAAATAGCCGTTGGGAAGTGAGAAAATAGCCGTTGGGAACATCTTAAATTAAAAAAAAAAATTATTTTTTACCTAAATAATACCCCATTTCATCTATAAAATACCCCATTTCACCCATATCAATCACCACAACTTCAAAATAAAACCCAAAATCAACCCATCTTTCCAATTTTTTTTTTTAAAATAATGTCGTCGTACTCGTCTGATTCCGACTCCTCCGAAGAGGATGATTTGCTTCTTCATGTAGGGGGAGTTTTGACCGCAACCGTGGTCGATCTCTTGCAAAATCAAGCCCATCAACCTCGACTCCCGAGGGTTAGAGCACCACCTCGTGATCGTGATCGATCGGGTGCTAACAATACTTTGATTAGGCATTATTTTAGCCCTCAACCGGTATACGAGGAGTCGGATTTTCGAACTCGTTTCCGAATGAGCAGACAATTGTTTATGCGTATAGCAAGTGATTTAGAGGCACGGTATCCCTTTTTTCAACAAAGGGAAGATGCTAGGGGTCTCCCCGGTTATACCCCTCTTCAAAAATGCACGGCTGCTATCCGTCAATTAGCGTACGACATCTCGTCGGACGCTTTGGATGAGTATTTACAGATGTCGAAAAGGGTTGTACGTGAATCCCTTCATTTTTTCTGCCAAGGTAAAAAACATTAATTTTACTTTTTATTAAATATTTATTACATTTTGTAATATATATTATACGTAGGAGTCATATCGACTTACGCTCGGAGATATCTGCGTAAACCTACAGTGTATGACATCCAACGCATATATGAGGTGCACGCAGAAAAACATGGTTTTCCTGGGATGCTAGGTAGCATCGATTGTACGCATGTTGGATGGGCTATGTGTCCAACGGCCTGGCGAGGTCAGTTCCACCGTGGTGATCATGAAGGGCCAACCCTTATACTTGAGGCGGCGGTGTCACAGGATCTTTGGTTTTGGCATGCTTTTTTTGGTGTTGCTGGGTCAAATAACGACCTTAATGTTATCGATCAGTCACATTTGATCAACGACCTTATCGACGGGGTTGAACCACCTCAATCTTTTGTTGTAAATGGAGAACTCTTCAAGTACGGGTACTATCTGGTCGATGGTATTTACAACGAATGGGCTTTGTTAGTTCAAGCTTTTACAGATCCAATCGCCGACAAACGGAAGTATTTTACGAAGAAGCAAGAGTCTGCTAGAAAAGATATTGAAAGAGCTTTTGGAGCTATAAAAAAACAATATTATGTTCTGGCGAACCCGATACGTTATTGGACTCGGGAGAGGATAACGGACGTCGTCTACACGTGTCTGATCCTACACAACATGACGTTAGAAGACGAGGGCAAAGCTATCTGCCAAAACTACCAAGGTGACATTCCGCCACAACCGTCCACAATCAGTGATCAACAAAAACTTCATAACATAGCAAATATCAAGAGCCGTGAGATACACGGGGATCTTCGACATGAGTTGGTTGAATATTTGTGGGCGAGGCGACCCGATGATCTTGTATTAGATTAGTGTTATTATTAAGTATTATTGTTTGTTTAATTTTTAGTATGTTTTTTTTTGTAATTTGAATTTTAAAAAAAATGTGTGTTTTTTAAATAATTTATGAGTTTTTTTAATAATACGTTTTTTTAATACATTTATAAAAAAATAAAAAAAAATCCGCTGGAGCCCCTGCTGGAGCCCCTCCACACCAGGGCCAGGGGCTCCAACGGGGGCTCCAACACCCCCTTTATCCAGTTTCTCTCTCTGCCACACGTCATAATATTATTGGCTGGAGCCCCCACTGAAGCCCCCATTAGAGCCCCCACACCCCTTAGCCTAAGCCCACAATATTGGAGTGAAAAGTGGTTTGATTGGGTACGGATTACATGTGATTTACACGACCTTTGACACTGACTGCTTTTGTCCTTACTTGTATCATGTGCATCCATCATTGTACCATCAAATCATTTATTCCTCCATTACTTTTTTGTTTTTCTAATTTTGTGTTAAAAAAGATAACAAAAAACTGTAACTGCCTGGAGTTCAAATTAACGAATGATTTTTATGCTTTTAACCTTATACCTGAGTGTGATGTAGCAACACATAACTAAGTTATAAGGATATTATAACCTAATATCAAATGTATTTATTTATGATTTTTAAGTATTAAAAAAAGGTTAACAACATAAGACCTTCTCTAGCACAAGGCCAAAGGGAGAAGTTGTCTCGTGTGAAGAAGAGAGATTGTTGCTAGGAAGGAGAGAAGCCCGTGCGGACGAACACATCCTTATAAGAAGAGGAGTTGTCTTTGAGAAGAGATTCTATGAAAGAGAGCGGAATCATTAATAGAGGATAGGGAGTCATATCCGTACATAGAAAGGGACATGGGCGAAACATAAACATGACGTTCCCCCCACCCTCCCCCCCCCCCCCCCCACCGCGTGCGCGCGTTGTATGTTTTAGATTGCGTTAACATGATGGATATCAAATGTAAAATGTATTATTCATAATCTAACATACTTAACCTGTGTGTGAAGCATAGTTTCAGTGTGACGTTTTTAGTTTGTGGATGAGGGTGGTCACGTGAGTGAGGCGAGAACGGGCCGTTGGGCTTGATGTGCAAAGGTGGTCACAAAAAGAGTTGTTAGGTTCATTAAACTAAAAAATTATGCATTCTTGCATGTCTATAAATAATTATGTTCTTCATTCAATCTTCACGGCTTCATAGTTTATATACAATATGCATATATCCATCTTATACACACTAGTGTATTCACCCACCGCGATGCGGCGGAGTTCGGTTTAATTTTGTTTGTATTCCTTTGTTTATGAACCTTTGTGTTGCATATAAAGCGGTTAATGATGTTGACGAACACATGTCAGTGTAGTTACATAGATCTATTATTTGACATTTTAGATTGTCCCCATCTTAATTAATGCGGATATGTAGTTACGCCTAATGATATTTTGCTAATACTCAGGTTGCCTTTTTTTAATCTAGTAGGGTTTTATTGGGTTTTCAAAGTAAATGCGGGGACATTTTACAAAACTTTTTGATCCTCGTCTTCCATACGTGTTAGTCTTGCCAAAATTATAGCCTTTATTGTTTGACGCCTTGGATTACGTCGTTCCCAAAAAGGCTTACGTAGACGCGTTCTTCATTGCATGTTGTTGTTTCTTTGCTTATGGATCTGTCATTTATTATGTGTTAAGATATGCAAGGCATAACCGTGTGTAAGTAATTCACGTTACACTGATCAAAAGACCACACCGTAACACATGAGACTAATAAAACAAACTACAAAGAGCATACCTTAAAACAACTTGGTTGTTGGTCACCATGAAATAAAAGTGAGAACATACCTGCTATAAGCCTACAACCATAGACAAAACCTAGATCATTAACGAAAAGCACAATGCATAATTTGAATATGATGTCATAAAAAATAAGAAACCATATAAAAAAACATGCCAACAGCAAAACACTATCACCTATCTGGTCCAAAATGGTTTTGAAAATCCACTAAAATAGTTATAAAATAATTTGATAATTATTTATAGTCAAAGACTAAAAGCATGGAGCTAACATGAAAAGTTATTATCACAAAACATCTTAAAATGAGAATTATGAATTTGAGTAAACAAACATGTGTGTTGTGCTTTGGTGACATGCATAGCTTCGTTGGCCTTTGGAGATAATTTATCATTCATAGTTTAAATCATTAAATAGTTGATATCAACTATTCTCTAAAGCATTAAATCAAGCAATTGACATGCTTGTAAACAGGAAAGTAAACCACATGTTAAAGCATTTCAACAACATCCTACATACACCACAAAAACACAAGAAAAAAATCTACTATTTCATATAAAATAAAATAAAACAAAATCCAACATTTGATTTGATGAACAAAAATTAATACGATAAAATAACAACTAAGCCATCCTCGAGACCCCGAACAACGGTAAACATAGATAGATGAAAATGAAAATGAAAGCGGCCTAGAGCAAAATATGAAGAAAACTCCAACCTAGACGACTGAAGAAACCGTTTGTTCAACATTCTCTCTCACGCATTTCATCAAACATCTGGCATGTATGTCAATACTGAATTGAAAATACAATAAACAGAAAGACACACCCCATCTACAAACAATAAAGATGAACATTTAACTTCAATTCCCTATACGATGACTGAAAATGAACATCATGAACAACAAAAATGAAGACGGAAAACTCTAAACCAAATTCAAATTGAAGATGGAATTGTCTAACCTGCAACATCAGAGAAGGAACTGAGAGAGAGAGACCGAATATTCTGCTAGTCTCTCGAAAGCTTCTCAAAGATAACAAAAAACTTCTCTAGTTGTCAGAAGGAAAAAAAAGCAGCCATCACTATTGCACATTATCAACATGCAGCATAAGAAAACAGATCACTCTCAAGCATTTCATCAAACAGCTGGCATGCATGTCAAAAGTCCAAAGCATTTCATCAACCATTTATAAAACAGCTAAAATAAAGTAGAAAAACACATTCTCAAATACACGTAATCTGAATTTAAGTCAACTAAAAAAAATTAGGGCTCATACGAACAGAACGAAGCCGGCTGCGGTAACATGAGGCAGGGATCGATCACTCAATAGCCACGTCAAGGGTCGACAACCTACATCCATAGACAACGTGACACACATAAACCAATATACCAAAAGAAACCAGGATGATTTTCAAAATACATTAGGGCAAAAAAGTGACCAGTGATAAAATGGTAGTGAAGAGGTATGTACCCGCCTCAACACGGAGCAAGGCGGGTCAACCCACAAGATAAAGACAAGAAGCTTGAAATCAAGACATTATGAAGGCACTAAGCCAAAACCTACGCGCATGGCGCATATCACATATGCTCAGGCATCATATGCCCAGGCACCACACATGCTCAGGCATCATATGCCCAGGCACACATATGCTCACGCATATCACATATGCGCGTGGCGCATCAGCGCGCGGCGCATATCACATCTGCGCATGAAACATCTGCGCGTGAGAATAAAGAGAAGACCTCGCGCATCCTCAGGATTGGCGCATATCACACATGCACGTAATCAACCTCGTCCTTATCCAAATCAGGATTAGGGCAACCTTGATTGTGCACGTCAGACAACCTTCCAGAAGGTATCTTTTTAAGGAATAAGAATATGCAGATGTTGACAGCTGCCAAATGAAAGGTGGACAACTCAGCATAACCCATGTGCTACCACGTGATTATAACCAATGAGAAAGCACCAGGTGTCCCAGAGGACACGTGGCGCAGAGCAATTGGAGGAGGCCAACAAGGCTGAGCCCAATCAGTGAAAACCCTAGCACTATAAATACAGCATCAACTCCACAAGGAGGGACACTGAATCATTCACAGTTACAGCCAGTAACATCATCAATCACATTCAATCATATTCAATTACATTCAATCATAGACAGTTACATCCAGTAACACAATCACACAGAGTATTCAGCTATTAAGCAATACTCTCCAGATTTCCTTATTGGGATATTATTATCTTCTCCACAAATACTTATTCTCACACCGGAGGGTTACCCCAAAGAGGACCCCTCTGTCCCTTTCTGAGGGGTAAGTTGACGGTGCTGTTCATTTTGTAGGTGGAAGAACCCAGATCCAAGAGAAACCATCGGTGAAATAGTATAATCACACCCGAGGAAAGTAGATCACACCAGCCCTTATGTAAAAAAAACCTCTCAGACCAGTCATGAAGGCTCTTGAATGAAACAGTGGAGCACTTCACCTTCTGACTGCGAGGAATAAAAGAGAACCAACTGTCTTGGATCTTGGGCTTGTAAAAAAATTGAAAGCGCCGAGGGGTGGGCTCCTCGCGCTGGGATTTGCACATGAACTCAAAGTGAGTCATGCGCACAAGTCCAAACGGATGAACTTGGGATATATGAATCCCATAAAACTGAAGCAGTGCACCCACAAACCTTGTCATCGGGAGACGAAGGTTGCAGTGGGTGAAAAAATGGCTACATAGGGATATATAGCCGGTAGGCGGGTCCGCCGCCGTTTGCCCGGCCCCAGGCAACATGCAGCCAAACAGGGTGGGAAAACCCTGAGAGGCGATAAGGCTGTCAAGATCAGCCTGCCTCAATTTGCAGGGGATTTCATTCCACCTTTTCACCGCCTTGGTCCTCCCTACCTCCTCCGATGAGCCCTCAGCAGCCTTCTTCCCCTTGCCGGTCTTCTTCAATGTAGACATTACTAACGATTTTCTACGGCAATGGACGGGGGAGATTGTATTGTCTGAACTATCAGACATACAACGGTAAAATCGAACAAGGGAAACTTCTGAAGAACAGATAGCTGGAAGCAGAACAAGGGTAATCGGAAGACAAAGAAAGAAAAGAGCTATGAATATTAAACAAGAAGATGAAGGATATAAAAAAAAAAAATCTAAGGGCTGGCTTTTATAGGCCCAGGAGAGAGAAATTTTGGTGCTGAACGGACTTCACGCGCCCCCACTCGCAGGTTTAAGCCACTACGAGCGCGACACGTGTCCCTGACACCGTGTGAGGGGACATGAAAGGAAACTATACGGCTGCTGCCAGAGTTCACGCGCCACCACTCGCAGGAACGGACCAACGCGAGCGCGACACGTGTCCCTGACAGCATGTGAGGGGACATGAAAGGCAACTGTAGCACCTCGAGCACACGAAAGGCCTGACACGTCTCCATCACTGGCCCACGTCAGCAATAACCAACCACGTCCAGGGACGATTCGTTTGCAACCAAGAGGATAGAATTTCGCGCAACGGTGAATAATAAGAAGAAAAAGACAAAACACCTATTAAAAGAGCAAACTATTTAGTCTAACATCTATCTTACCTCGCTCGCGCGAGACAAGACACACATTAGACTGGGGGGCTTGAAGAGGTATGTACCCGCCTCAACACGGAGCAAGGCGGGTCAACCCACAAGATAAAGACAAGAAGCTTGAAATCAAGACATTATGAAGGCACTAAGCCAAAACCTACGCGCATGGCGCATATCACATATGCTCAGGCATCATATGCCCAGGCACCACACATGCTCAGGCATCATATGCCCAGGCACCACACATGCTCAGGCATCATATGCCCAGGCACCACACATGCTCAGGCATCATATGCCCAGGCACACATATGCTCACGCATATCACATATGCGCGTGGCGCATCAGCGCGCGGCGCATATCACATCTGCGCATGAAACATCTGCGCGTGAGAATAAAGAGAAGACCTCGCGCATCCTCAGGATTGGCGCATATCACACATGCACGTAATCAACCTCGTCCTTATCCAAATCAGGATTAGGGCAACCTTGATTGTGCACGTCAGACAACCTTCCAGAAGGTATCTTTTTAAGGAATAAGAATATGCTGATGTTGACAGCTGCCAAATGAAAGGTGGATAACTCAGCATAACCCATGTGCTACCACGTGATTATAACCAATGAGAAAGCACCAGGTGTCCCAGAGGACACGTGGCGCAGAGCAATTGGAGGAGGCCAACAAGGCTGAGCCCAATCAGTGGAAACCCTAGCACTATAAATACAGCATCAACTCCACAAGGAGGGACACTGAATCATTCACAGTTACAGCCAGTAACATCATCAATCACATTCAATCATATTCAATTACATTCAATCATAGACAGTTACATCCAGTAACACAATCACACAGAGTATTCAGCTATTAAGCAATACTCTCCAGATTTCCTTATTGGGATATTATTATCTTCTCCACAAATACTTATTCTCACACCGGAGGGTTACCCCAAAGAGGACCCCTCTGTCCCTTTCTGAGGGGTAAGTTGACGGTGCTGTTCATTTTGTAGGTGGAAGAACCCAGATCCAAGAGAAACCATCGGTGAAATAGTATAATCACACCCGAGGAAAGTAGATCGTCTACCAGTGAGTCGATCCACGTTTCTTCAGGTAGATACCATGTGGTTACCTCCAGTGAGCTATGGAAGATGAACAATCCATCCTGTAAGAAACATCACAAAAAAAAGAAAGGAGAAAAACAAATATGATCATAGTTAGTGTAATTTCTAGTTCAATCATTGTCTAATACAACTAAACGTTGTCAAATATCTTCAATAGAATCAAAAACAGAGAATGAGACAATACATCAGATATGCCAAACCTCATAATCATTGCCTTTATCTCCAAACACACGAAATCCGTCGCCGCCATCTTAAATTCGTTTTCTAGACCTAATTGGAACTCGAAACCATTTCTAAAACACAACCAACCACCACAAAAAGAAAATTAAATAAATGCAACAGACAACATGTAGTCCTAATGCTACCGTATTGTAAAAATGTGAGGTGAAAGGTAGAGGAAGAAATTGCATTAGCTCGGGTTTGGATCGACGTGTCCAATGGCCCTACAATTGGTAATGATTATTTTATATTTCTTATTATTTTGTTTATTTTATTTAGTAATGTTTATTGTATATTACTTTTTATTTTGTTTATTTTTTAGCAATGTTTGTTATATATTCCTTATTAATTTGTTTATTTTTAAGTAATTTTTGCTATTTATTCATTTTAGGGAACAACTAAACGGGTATAAGTTTTTGGATAGTTTAAAAATGACATGTTCACTATTGTAAAGAAGTATCACCAACAGTTAAACCATGATAAATCATCGTCTGTAATGGTTGTTACCAACGAAAAACGTGTAGCAAATTAAAACATTCAAAGCCTAATAAACTTGTTTTTATATTCAGAAGAAAAACATCCTCAAATATTTTTGAATACTTCTCGAACACACAATATTTTTATTTTTTTTATATGTCTATTTCTTCATTAGTTAGATAAATATGTTGCTAAACGTACATCCATCCATCTCATTTTTACTACACATACATTATCTCTCAAGCTTCACATTTATACAATTCAAACCTTTTTGAGTTTTTTTTTTGTCATTTTATTATCTTTTATTATTGTTGTCTTCGAAAGACATTTTTTAAGAATATTTTTTACTATTTTTTATATTTTTAAAACAATTCATTCGTTTTTTTTTCAAATAACCAAAAACATTGATTTTCTTAATTAAAAAAACATTATTATATATAATAATTAGAGAGTTCGGTGCCGCTAAGTGTCGATTGGGCCACTTTGTGGCGCCTTATTAGTCTTCGCATTTTGTTTTCATATTTCAGGTACAATAACGAACATAATGGAAATTGACCGAACGTTAATTTTGTTTTTTTATAGTTTTAGTTTCGGTACATTAACGAATGTGACGAAAAGGCGAGTTTAAATTTGGGCAAACTCATAGGCTCGACGTCTAGGACTAACAATGAGAGGGATTTTCGCAACGCCTGAGTTTACCGAATGACGACACCCCATTGGCTCACCTCAATTTTTATATGTTCTTCGTTTTTTAGCTCTAGTATAGTAACGAAATTAACGGAAGCCAACCGAATTCATGTCGAATTACCGCCTCACTGCCCGGGACAGACAACGCTTGGGTTTTATCACTTTCCGGGGTTTTACTGATCATATAAACGTCGAATATTTATTTTTTATATGTTAATATTTTTATACGTTAACTTGACCGATTTATTTTTGGGTTATAACGCTCAGGTTTTACCAACGGTGACTATAGAGTAACGAGCCTAACCGATAATGTTCAAATTTGCGTCGACTCGCCGCTGTAACACTGGTGTTATACCAGTTGCCCTGCCGCAGCACGGCGGGTAAATCACTAGTTTTTTATTAATATTCTTGAAGATAATTTGCATCTTTAAAACAAATTTCTTAATGTTTGTTAAAAAAGTGTATTTACGTAATAAACTGCACAAATTTTGTGCTATAAAATGAATGTCATGTGTTGATTCCTCCCATCCGGTCAATACGAATGTGAAATACATATCAAAATCACATGTTGCCATTACGTTAATAGTTAGCACCCCTTTTCTACCAATATAAGGTAGTTGTTAACTCTCTGGGATGCGGGCCCTTATGTGTGTACCGTCAATACATCCAATACAATCCTAAATATAATTTGAAATTAGTTAAGAAAAAAAGTACAATCATGAGTGGCATTAATCAATTTAATACCTTGAAATACGGCATGTATATGTTGTCGTTCAATATCTGAGATGGTACAAATTGTAAAGTTGGATCTTTTGGTCTTCGGGTGTGTTTGGGATTGCTTATTTAAGTGAAAAATGACTTTTGATTAAAAAGACTTATAAACTTATGAAATTTTGAAAAGAAGTTTTAAAAACATGTTTGGATTAGCTTATGTGTTGGGAAAAACCAAAATGACTAAAAATGACACTTTTTTTTAAAAATAATGTAATGGGGTTTAAGGGTGAAAGGGTTGTAATAGGTAAATCAAACTCATTAAGTTAATAAGTTAAATATTCATAACTTTTCAAAACCCTTTTATTTTGCCTTCACCATAAGTTAAAATCCATAAGGCGTTATGGTTTGTCAAACACCTTATACACCTTATTAACTTTTCAAAAAGTTTATGAGTTATAAGTTGATGAAAATAAGGAATCCCAAACACCCCCTTATAATGTCGCGTGCTAGACCTTGAAAACCTTTATCTCTACCAGTTATTGCCTCTAGAACTTCATGAAAGGCTCTGCTAATACTCTCCCTAGAACGTTGAAAACGTTCCCCAACATCCATGTTAGATAAACCCAATGCCAATGTATACAGAACTATCCACACCTTCTCAAAAGTTGACATTCTATCACTCGACTGTAATCCATAGTTTGATTCAAGCTCTCTACATAATTTCATAGACACGTTTGGATGCATGATAAATGCATTTACACATCGTATATGATTTCCATTTAAAATTTCCATTATCCAAGCCTATTCCATTTGTGATGATGTCATGCATGGTTCCTTGTATATATGCTTATAATAGTATGCAACTAGATCACTTGTATAGGTTGAATCCAACAAAAAGTTATAACAATGCAATTTGTGCTTCTTCTTGCTTGTTTCATTATCCATAAAAACCATGGTAATAAAATTATCAGCTTAACATATAAACACATAAATAGCTAAAACATAAACGTATAAATAGCTTAACATATAAAGACGTAAATAATAATCTCGAATAAATATAAATTAAAATAAAAGATATCAAATAACTTCCATAGTCATGGCACTAAAACGTCAAGGTAAAAAAACAATAACACTATCTAAAAGCAATAAAGTTCAAAATAGAAACAAAAATGTCTTAGTAACATGTCCTCAAAGAAAACTTTAGTCGGTAAGCCTTTGCTTCCCTTGCAACCACGCTAACCTACTATGATCATGTTGCACATTTATAAACATGTCTCTTTTCACGGGATCTTCAAATAAGTCCATTGCAAAGAACCCCAACTCCTCATCTTCTCTCATTAATCATGCATCTACCATTTGGTTAAGCACACCTATAACACCTCCGATACTAAACTTAGTACTTTAACTAAGTTTGGAAGAATCTGATTCTAATATTTCTAGAGCATGTTGTTGATTCATATTACTTTGAGTTAAATGGTCTTTAAGCATTGAAGCTCCCAATGAGTCTCTCCATTTACGTTTCATTTTAACTGGTTTAGGCTTAGTGTTTACTTTAGTAGGCTTCTAAATTTTTTTTCCTACCTCACTTGGACTTGATGTTGATGCATTAGGTTGACTTACTTCATTCAAAAATTCAGCGTAGAAATTGTTTCCTTGAGTTTCTAAGTTTTCTAGATTAGAAAGTGTATCATTGTATACATGATATGATAAGCATCTGCATCATCACCTCCCTCAACATTGTCATCCTCAAGGTTCTCAACATGCACCTAACTGAATGTCGTTGGATCATAGAGGGTGTTAGGGCATGAATTTTATGCTGAGGATCCATTATCCTTGACTGTCTTATGGATAAGTTATCCTGAAGATATGTCTTAAATTACAAAGGATCGAGGATCCTCGGTATTATTTGTTTACTAATGATTGTATTTGAATGGTGATGTGTTAGCTAGTTATAACGACTGTATGACTGAGTCTACCTCAAAGTTCGCTAATGGAAGCTCCCAGCACGTGGTCAAAGAACGTTGAAGGAGTTGTGGACGAGTGGCGGATTAATAGGAAATGTTGTTATTAGTTATTTTCTTTATAATCGAGATATCAGATCAGTTAGAAAAACACTTGTATGATCACACACTATAGCAGAGCTACAATTCTCTCTAACACTACACACTAGCATTCATTTGTACTACTAATCGTTATCTCCAACACTTTGTAACCCTTTTTGATATTAATAAAGTGGTGATCGACGAGCTGTCATCACCCGGGTTTTTTTTCCCTTTGATCTAAACAAGATTGAGGGGTTTTTCCTCGCAACAAATCACGTTGTTCAACCTTATTTCATTGATATAATCGTTATTGTCACCTTAGCACTAAACCTCACAATTACAGACTTTGATACATTATCCTTAGCAGATTTTTGTCCAAAACAGAGGGTGCCACACAATTTTCCCCACTAGTAACTGCATCTCCAAATAACTGATCCTACTCTTCTTGTAGTTGTATAGATGGTTGATTTGTTTGAATTGCTAGAACTTTCGAGTTTTCCTACACAATATAATGGGGACTATTTAGTTATCATTATAACTGGAATATTATAAGGTATTTAAATTTAAATGAGTTACATTATGTCACCTGAATTTTTCGTTCCCACCATTCATCAAAACAACTAAGTTGCTTAGTACTCTCATTCAAACCTAGACCACTCTCTTCATTCTTAAGTGACTTCCAAATGTTGTACTCTTTCCTCATATCGTTATACTTGTTCTTCATATCTTTGTCACTACCGAATTTATGATTTACAACCTTTTTAAACTCTGGCTAAAGAGAAACAAATTTGAATGGGGAAGTCGACCATGCTTCGTGATATATTTGTTTAAGAACCGACATAATGCTAATACCATTTCTTTTGGCTAAATCTCTCTTTTCCTTTTCTCTTTTTTAGAATCCATCTAGCAACCATGCATAGATAGATACACATTTGCACTAAATTCAACAAATAATGCAAGGAAAAATATGCATGAAACCAAATAGATGTAGGGGTGTTTACGGTTCGGTTTAACGGTTTTCGGGCCAAACCGTGAGCCGAACCGTTAATAACAGTTTTCAGTTATTGAAAACTAAAACTGAATTAACAACTGCATTTTCATTCCATAAAATTATAGTATCATAAACCATAAGCCATGGATGTAAAAGTAACACATATATTAACATAACAAATAACAAACTGAAAAAGCAAACCTAACCATCGGGTTGTCTATCGGGTTTTATATCGGGTTTTGACAAAATACCCGTCGGGTATACCCCACATATAACTAATGGATTACAAACACGTGTGGCCTTGGAAGCTGCACGAACTGAAATTAGTAATTTAGTGGTGGAATCACATTGGTAAGTCTGCCACAGTTGTTGTTCATGAATAGAGAAAATATATGTTATGAACAGAATTAATTAACATCAAGACTTTCGCTTCAATTCTGTAAATTCGTAGTCTTATGCTTGAAATTACTCTTTATATATTGGTTTAATTTACAAAAGGCAACTAGTAATCTTATGACTGAGCACAAAAGAACTCAACATATGAAGAACAAATGCACACAAAATAATATCAACTACTTGTCAGACTTTTTTAATATGCTATATAATATCCACATTCAAATTTCATACAGAATAATTAATTGATAATATATTTAAAATAAATATATAAAAAGGTATGCCGGGTATATTAGGCATACATTATCGGGTCAGGTAATCTGGTATATAACAAATCCCAAACTCGTCCCTAACCCACAAAAAATATAAAAACCCGTCCCAAACCCTAATGGGTCAGGTATTACCCGTCTAAATTGTGTCGGGTTTCGGGGTTTTCCCATCGGGTTTGGGTTTCACCGCCATCCCTAGTCATTATAGAATCAAATGCACTCTTTTCCTACAAAGTATTACTTTGTTTTTCTTTGCTTCATGTATTTAACAACTAATCATCTAACTTACGATGTAAATGCATAACCTTATGTTGTTGCATTTATTCATTAGTTCTCACTTTGGCTAAATATAAACATGCTTAAAGTTTACAAAACATAAGTCTGTCGCAACGCAACGAGCCTGCTTTCTAGTGTAGTCTAATTTCACATATATTATAAATCTGTATTTTTTTTGCGGTTTACGACCGCAAACCAAACCGTTATCTTCTGGTTTTGCATATTCTCGATCTAATGGCTTCTGTAAAAAAATTCATAAGCTTTAAGTTTCAATAAATTTTACTTTTGAATAATGTTTAAATCATGCTTAAAAATTGTTTGGCTAGATCCTCACCAAAACCATATTTTATTAGTTTGATCGAGATTGCATATTCTCAATCTAATGGCTTATGTCACCAAAGGCTTCTATCAGTAAGCCAACAGTTCTCCCACGACATACTTTTTTTTCGGTAAACAAATACTTGTTTACAGTTTTCCCTAGCTTAATCAATCGTTTAATCCTGATCATAAACGATCACGTAATCATAGGATTAATGATCCTGGCACAAAAACGAGTTAATCAGTATAGTTAATTACCTTTATTGATGTTTAATCAGTATAGTTAATTACCTTTATTGATGTTTAAATGTGGAGTAATCGATGTAATAGCAGTCGGCCTAGACGAGATCAAGAACACGATCCACAGAAGAATATAACGTGATTAAGCATAGGGTTAAGAGCGGAGAGGGTTAGTGTATTAAATCTGCAAATCTAATTGAATTATTACAATCGTTTATATGTATTTCGCATTAGGTTTAGGATCGGCGTGTATAATACAAGAAAACATAATCTCTTTGATTAAATTAACGTAATTAGAATGTCGGTCAGGCCGGATTTAGCATGTACAACATAAGATTTGATTCAGTTTCCATTTTGATTACGAAAATTGAGGTCCAATACGTGATTTTGTATAAACGGGTCTAGGTTTGGATTAGGCATTGGGTAAATGGGTTACTTGATTATAAGATGTAGAAATTTCAAAATAGTCTCTGGACTATCAAGATGGAATCATAAACAAGTAAAAGTAACATACCTGAAATTTCGGTCCAAATTTGACAAATTTATAAAGTTAAAGGATCAAAAATAGTCTCAAAGACAATTAATAGGAAAAACTCTAATAAAGAAAATGGAATCCATCCCACATTGAAAGTGGTAAAGAAATTAAAGCACTTTATAAGAAAGAAAATCTCCATAGAAATATTCTTTTATGCCAAAAATGCACCTAGTGGTCCTAGCGAAGGGTGCAGAGCACCCAACGCGCTCGGGCGAGGGCGATGGCGATGGGCGCAATGTGGCGCTTTGATGGCGCACTTCGCAAGTTCGCATCACCGCGAGCCGCTTGAGAGCCACCTTATTGTTTTTGGAAAGTTGAAACGAGATAAGGAAATGAAAAGACTTGATAGTGCAAGGACTTAAAAAGGAATTTCTAGAAATTGTACCTCATCGCGTTACGCGATGGAGGTAAGTCTAGGGATCGCGTATCGCGATCCCATGTCAGCAACGCGAAACACGTGTCGAGCCACGTGTAGTGTGACAGACCACATGTCACCACGTGGCATGACCTCATCAAAGGAGGCGCCGCGATAAGCGACGCAATTAAGGTAGAGCCCATCGCGATGGGACTCAATTTTGGCTATAAAAGGGAGGGCCACGGCCATTCTCCCACACACCTCCCACACTCTCTCTCTCTCTAAAAATACTTTCTCTCTCTACATTGTTTTGTTTTCCAATCTCGTAGTACGTGCCAAGCTCCGAGGTTCTGACGGTTTAAGCCCCGATTCGCGATATAGAGTAGAAGTGTTGCCCGATAGGCGATAAATATCTAACTCCGAATACCCGTGTGAGGTAGGGGTTCTGTCTAAGTTATTATTTTATTATTATAAATGGCTTAGACCATAGTCAGGGGTACAGCCCGAACCTTGATTACAATTAAGCATAATATAACTTTTCTTAAGCAAAGGTTATAGTAAATTAATGTTTCTTCTTGATTAAGAAACGTAAGCATACAAGGTGTATAGTCAAACTTAGTATTTCTTTATGACTAAGAAATATAATATTCATATAAAAAGAATATAATTAAAATAATGTTTCCTCTTGAAGAAGAAACTCAGTATTGATGTTTCTTCCTGAAGAAGAAAAGTAGCATATAATTGATAAATAAAGAAAAGGACTAAAGATCAAAAGGTTTTATAAACAAATGTATTTATCAAGGTTAAAGCTATACAGACAGACAAAAGGTCTGAAGCTAGTTAATTATACAAAAGTTATTCTCATACTATAGGTCCGAGGTAACAAATCAAGAAGCAGAATCAGAAAACAGGAATCAGTATCAGAAACTGATTATAAAAAGAAAAGGTGAATACGCCCTAAACTTTTACAAACTCTTTTAGAGTTAGAATGTTTACATAGGATTTATGAATCCTTAAAACCTTGTGTTACAATAATAAGAAACGGACACTCTGATTTAAAGTATACATGTATCTGGATCCATTCATACATGGTGACTCGGCATTTTCCTGAGGCCATGCAAATCATCAACATGTCTCCGGAAGCTTTATGAGAAATGATTTGGGTATATAATTAATTGTACATGTACTTAGGGTAATCTTATCCCAATTGAGTTGGGTGCCTAATGAGTAGTCACAAAGGTATTATTGTTGATTACACGAAGGTATTGAAAAGCTTTTACAAAACGTCAACGTCATTCACCAGCTGTATGCTGACGTATTTTCTAACTATTTTACAGAAAATCAGAAAGGTTAGAACAGACAAGCAAGGCATGATAGAAGATTGTAGATGTAGTCATTAGATGCTATCTAGTGGCTCAAATATTTTATACTAATATATTATAAAGAATTATGTTTTCTAAAGAAAGGTAATTGAAATATCAAACGGGTATTTAAATCCGAGTTTTCAAAATATAATAATATTTTATTCTAGACTTCCGTGAAAAGATGTTATTTTCTCAAACATACTTTGTAAACATTAAAAGGATATTTTAATCCAACATTTTATAAATGAATATTTTATATTAAAAGACTTCCGCTAAAACAAAACCGCAACTCCGATATATTTACAAAAGATGTACCAACTATTGGTCACACGCCTAGGCCCTAAGTTGGGGTGTGACAGTTTGGGGTTAATGTTGTATAAGTTTGAAAGTAAATTTATATTTAATACATAAATATAATAAACAATTAATAATAAAATATTAAATACTCGAAAGACGCGATAAAATAACCCGAATATCGAATGGGTTGGGTATTTAATAGAATATATTAATTCGAAAAACCTGAGTTGTTACATTTGGTATATGTTTGGCAAAGAGCTTTTAGGGCTTTAAGCTATAATCTTTTAAGAAAAAGCTCCTACTCAATAATTAGCCTTGTTTGGTTGAATGGGCTTGAAGCTTTTGGGTTTAAAGAAAAAGCTTCATATTAGAACGCTCCTTATACTAGTGTTCAAAAGAGGCTACATGCTTTTAGTGTTTATAATTACTTAAATAACATTTCATCCATATACAAACTTGCAGAACAACCACGTAACCTTGCAGCCTCAACAACAACAACGTTAAGTGCTAACAACCATTGCAATCATCCATTGACTTCCACCGATCACAGGTAAATTTGAATCATGCTTGCTTTATCTCCTCCTTTGTGTTTTTATCTTTCATGCCTTAAGATAAAACTTGGTTTCTATATTAGCACGGTTACAACTAAAGCACATAAAAATCGATGCATATACTTGATTATATAAATATTCTAATTGTGTCCTTTGATTGTTACATGTTTCAATTGTGTTATTCATTGATTGCAGTCGTAAACCGTAAGAATATTGCCATTCATGAATTATGTAAAAAGGTCTTTGGTTTATTGAAGCATTTAAAGAAGGTATTAGTAAGCCTTTAAATTAGCATTTAGGTTATTTATGTATTTTTAATTATTGGGTTCATAGTCACATTTGGTTCATGTCTGTGTGTTTATATTTAGTCGATTCTGGTTATAACATGAGTTAGCCACCAGCCAACTCTGGTGGCACTGTGGCTAAACCATTTGAACGCTGGGGGCGCGGGTTCGAACCCCCTCCCCCAGCCCGTAATTTTTGTTTTTTTGGGTTTTAATCCATATTATTATATTATGTAATCAACTAAACTATATTATGAATATTATACATATATTAAATAATCGGTAATTTATAAAAACCGGAATTTCCGCCGTATGTTGGGGTGTGACATATTGGTATCAGAGGCGAAGGTTTAAGATAGGTCGTTAGTGGTTCCATAGTAACATGCTTATGAGCCCAATACGTGCTTATTTGTCTACTTTATGTGTTCGATTTAATTGTCTATAGTTTTCCTTAGTTAAATTATATTTGGTTATTATTATATTGTCATGCACACACATACAACTCCGAGGCTATGCCTCAACCTTCAAACAAAACTTTTCTTAAATTAGATTGCCATTTATTTTTAGGAAATTCCTTAAGAATTCCCTACTTTTGTTTTTACTCTCTCACCTTAAGGCTAAGTAGTATGACAAGTTCATGTAGTAACTGGAGGGGGAGTACTGTAAGTTGGGCCTTGGCAAACCGGTTCCGAGAACCCAAGGTAAGACGCTATTCCTTACTTGGAGGGTAACCTGGCCACAGTACTCGAGCTTATAGGCCAAAGCGGGAACACAACTGTCATACGACCGGCACATTAGGTTATTGAGCGTAACCGCATCAGCGGTTGCATTCCCAAATTTTTAATACCGAATTCACGGTGGTTCGTGGCTAAATTCGGTCTTTCCGACTATTGTGTTTTGTTATTTAAATGGTTAGTTGGGTGAAAAATCCATGGTATCCAAGGACACTCCTAATATCCATTCCTCATCTTGTTTGGAATGTTTTTGTTGGAGTTCACATACGTGGTGGTTCACGGATGCTCCAACTACTCATATTTCTCTCTCGTTTATTCGTTATTTAGTTTGATCGGTTAAACGCCACGTAACGCGCATGGGCCGACAAACTCTATTGTATTGTTAATTCTTTAATTAGTTGGGATAGTTAAAATGTCATGTAACGCTCATGGGCTGTCCAACTTAGTTGTTTTTACTCGTTAGTTCGCTGGGTCATTCAAACTGCCATGGAAAGCTCATGGGAGGCCAACACACAAACTTTGTTTCGTTAATTGTTTTTTAAGTTAACTCAATAAATTAAATTTTAACTTTTTAAACTGACAACCTCTAGTTATCACACATTAATCATTTTACTACATCAACTCATAAATATCTACGCAATGTACCCATACCATAAAATCTTTTACTTTTATCCTGCATGATATTCCCCATTAATAAAAGTTTCTATAAGTTATATAAAACAACTGATCTTTTATTATTTTAATCTCCTCAACTTACCCTTCACCTTATAAATCCTTATATCTGGTCCTTATAGAATGTCCTCATTAAGAAACCATCGTCGTCATCAACGTTCCTCTAGTTCTCACGATGGCCGCTTGGCTGCTAGAATCACGAAGGAGTTTGTTGCTGCTATGCCCACAATCATCACCCAAATCCAAAGCCTCAACTCCAATGGAATTGCTACTTCAGCTGCACCGAACAATTATGACTTTCGTAACTTCTTACTTACCAAAACTACTTCCTTTCGTGGTGAGGAGAATGCCACCAAGCTACTGCAATGGTTTGAAAAGATGGGAATGTGTTCATCCACTAAGAATGTCCCGACGCCAAACGAACTAAGTTCGTCTCGAGCATTTCGAGGACCAAGCTATCACATTGTGGAATGCTTTGAAGGCCGACCAAGGACCTGATTTGGTTGTTGCCATGCCTTGGGAGGACCTCAAAGAGGCGATGAAGAAGGAGTTATGCCCTGATCATGAGCTGCAAAGGCTTGAGGCCGAGTTTTAGGAGCTTAAGCAAGATAGTGGGGATAAATCTACCCACTCCAACCGTTTTCCGTGAACTTAGCCGAATCGTACCTCACCTTGTAACCCCCGAGCACCGCGGCATTCATAAAAACATTCGCGGTTTACCAAACATTTTCCGTGATGCTATGGTGAGTGGTGATCCCTTAACCATCGGTGAGGCTACGGACCTAGCTGCTTCCCTCACCGACAGTCATGTTTGGGATGGAACCTTGTCCCGCAAGGATTCCAAGCCTAATCCCGAAAAGACCGAAACCGACTCATCCTCTCATGCTAAAGCTGAACCCAAACCTACTTCCAACAATAACAATCACCGAAACAACAATCACAACAACAAGAGTAAAGCTAAACACCATAACTATGTCATTAGCCAACCCAATACCCAACTCCTCCTAACCAAAACCAAAATTATCCGAACAAAAGGGCCTATGTTGTATCCCATCCTCTATGTGTCAAATGTAACTTTCACCACTCTGCTCAAACCCCTTGCCGACTATGCACCCAATGCAATCGTTATGGTCACCTTGCTAACACTTTCAGTGTCCCGCCTAATGCACAAGCCGCCCCACATGCTCAACCCGGTGTTCCTAATTCCCGTGCTTGCTATAATTGTGGAGTCCCAAATCATCTCTATAATATGTGCCCTCAACTTATCCATGCCCATCAAGCCTAAACTATTACTGCACCCTACTACTTTACCCATGCTCGCCAAGTTCAAACCCATCAACCCCTTGTCCCTCAAGCTCCTCCCATCAATCCAAGTCAACCTTACTTACCTCAACTCTATCAAGCTCCACACCCGCAAGCTCAAGTGTACCAGGCATACTCTACTCAAGCCCCTGCTATGCAAGTTCAACCCATTCAAGCTATCCCAAGTCAATCTATCTCAACTGCTCCAACTCCTATGAATGCAACTCCTCATGGTACTTCAAGTCACGTCAATTAAGCTACTCAAGGACCCCGAAGACTTTTGCTATTTTCCCTATTTTATTTTAATCTATTTTTTTCTTTTCTTAATTACGTATTGTAACACCTTTTTATCGCATTGAATTATTTCAGCTTGAGCTATTTATATTCTACGCATCGTACCTTATGAATAAGTTTCTTTTGTTTAAATAGATTGTTTATTAAAGCCTACCTCCGTTCTATTTCCTTACCCTCATTCATCACAACTCATTTTATTAACCTCAACTAATAATAAGTTATCTCTTTTCAACTTTAAATACTTATATTTTTAAGTTTAAAAGTCGTCTTAGAAATTTCTTTGTGTTATTAAAATCTGTTGCAACTTTTGAAATTGTTTATACATTAGTGATTTTCTCCTTAAAGCTTTTGTTTTCTCAAAATCATGTACTTTAAATGTTTTGTAACCCACACAATGGGACGAGTTATGTGGACCATCCTACGATCTAAGTAATTACGGGTCGACGCGTAATTACCAAAGTTCTCGTATGGAAATCATAATCCGAATAATCGTGTGTCATAATATAGAATCGTAAGCAGTTGAGATAACAGGACAAATGTAGAGGTGATAAGGACATGGTAGATATGCCGCTGGTACATCCTATATATAAGTGCTCTTATCGGATTTTCATTTGGAGCGTTGCTTCAACTATTCAAAGTTCTGTATTATGATTAGCTTTAAATCATATTTTAATTTTTTTATTTTTTTTCTTAAAATTTAATGGTGTTGTTTTAGTATTCTCTAATTTTGGGACGAAATTCCCTAAAGTAGGGGAGACTGTAACAACTCGGGTTTTTCGAATTAATAATTTCTATTAAATACCCGACCTCTTTCGATGTTCAAGTTATTTTATCGCGCCTTTCGAGTATTTAATATTTTATTAATAATTGTTTATTATATTTATGTATAAAATATAAATTTACTTCCAAACTTATACAACTTTAACCCCAAACTATACTTTTACTAGTTTATGATTCCATCTTGATAGTCCAATGACTATTTTGCAATTTCTACATCTTATAATCAAGTAACCCATTTACCCGAAACCTAATCCAAACCCTAGACCCGTTTATACAAAATCGCGTCTTGGACCTCAAGTTTCGTGATCAAAATGGATATTGAATCAAATCTTATGTTGATCATGCTAAATCCGACCTGACTGACATTCTAATTACGTTAATTCAATCAAAGAGATTCTGTTTTCTTGTATTATACACACCGACCCTAAACCTAATGCGAAATACATATAAAAGATTGTAATAATACAATTAGACTTGCAGATATAATCCTCTAACCCTCGCCGTTCTTAGCCCTATGCTTAATCACGTTATATTCTTCTGTGGATCGTGTTCTTGATCTCGTCTAGGTCGACTGCTATTACGTCGATTAATCCTTATTTAAACATCAATAAAGGTAATTAAC
Organism: Bidens hawaiensis; assembly: GCF_021521415.1. Classification (NCBI taxonomy): domain Eukaryota; kingdom Viridiplantae; phylum Streptophyta; class Magnoliopsida; order Asterales; family Asteraceae; genus Bidens; species Bidens hawaiensis. Next base: position 685,136 of record NW_027491467.1, read on the forward strand.
TATACTGATTAACTCATTTTTGTGCCTGGATCATTAACCCAATGATTACTTGATCGTTTATGATCGGGATTAAACGATTGATTAAGCTAGGGTTCATAGTCACATTGGGTTCATGTCTGTGTGTTTATATTATTTAGTCAATTATGGTTATAACATGAGTTAGCCACCAGCCCAGTTGGCTGGTGGCATTGTGGCTAAACCATTTGAACGCTGGGGGCGTGGGTGCGACCCCCCAGCCCCTAATTTTAGTTTTTTTGGGTTATAATCCATATTATTGTTTTATGTAATCAACTAAACTATATTATGAATGTTATACATATATTAATTAATCGGTAATTTATAAAAACCGGCATTTCCGTCGTAGGTTGGGTTCATATAACTGTTTAGTATTCTTCTATTTATAGAATACTATGTAGGTCGACACCTAAAGACCATTTATCATATATATCGTATAAATAAAGTTAAAAATTCTTATATTATATGAATTGAATGAAAAGTATTAAATGGTTTGTAATGTTTATTAAGAATTATAAAATGATAGCTTGATATTAGATATGACTTAATTATGTATAATTTAAAATAAGGTCAAACTCGATTTGGCTTGAATTCGAGCCCCTCGGGTACATTTGGCTCGAATTTAACAATTTAATCAATAAATATAAGACGGGATTTAGTTATGAATTATGATTAGGTATTGGGCTCTTGATTGGCTAAAATTAAATATAAATTACCTTTAAATTAACTAATTTACCAACGAATAGATTGATTTGGGTTTGTCTCAACTTTATTAGAGCTAATTTCAAACAAGATTCTTCATTTTCTCTCGTTCTTTACTTTTTTTAAAAACCTGAATGAGCTTTGAAGTATGAGATATTCCCATAAACATAATATATGGTCATCAAGTTAATTGAATTTATTGAACTTCTTGCGTTTTGCATGTACTTGGAATATGATGAAATTGTTTACTAACAACCTGACTTAAAAAAGAACAAACAAACAAAAAAAAGAAAATTCTATAGGGTTGCAGCCATAGTACGAATAATGCCATCTTGTACGAACGAAGATCCCCACTAAGAGGGTGTTTTTTTTACCACTTAACGGTATCATTCAGGTGTTGACATCTGAATCGCTCAAATGTAAGACTGTCTGGCTCCTTCAAAAAATGCATGGAGTTCAAAAAATCGCTCAAATCTTTGAAGCTCTGATATGATCAACAGAATGGAGTTTGAATGAGAAATAGGACCAAAATAACTCCTAAATAATGCAACGTTCCTCTCTCATCTGGATCCCTCCCAACCCTTAACCTCACAATTGACGGTGCTCTGCTTCCCAATCAACCAACCATCTCATCTGCGATCCCTCCCAACCCTCAACCAGATAATTTTGTTCTACAATATCAACAGATGCGAAATATTTCCGAAATTGATGGTTCTTTATTTGTTCTCTCATATGCTAATTAAGGTGTTTGTGTGTTTATATTTTATAACATAGACTATAGATTGATAGGATTTGGTCATAATTGTTAGAGATTAGGGCTTCAATGGTGAAATAAAGTTGGATTGTCTAAAGATACATATCATAAGACGTCGATAATGAGTTCTGGATAGGTGTGTTCGTAGTCAGGTTTTGATAGTTTTAAGGTCAAACCGTTAGTATCGGTTTTTGATTATCATAAGCCAAAACTGAATAGTTTAAATTAACGGTTTGGTTCCGGTTGATTTCACGTTTTTCTAATATGTAATTTGCATTTGATTAGGACTTAAAAGGTTTTATGCTTTCTTTCAAAACTAAAATATAACTAAATGCATGAGTAGGGCCAGGTTTGAAATTCCAAACCAAAATATTCATAATGATTTTGGTGGGGCTGTTGTATTGGAGGACTAGGCTTGACATTTTTTTATCAATATCTACAAAATTAATCAAGATTTTGGTGAGCAATGAATAAATATAAGAAGCAAATTTGAATTTTTTTTCCAATGCATACATAATCTATCAGTATTTTGGTGTGAGTGTTTGATAATACAAATACAGGAATTGAATGACCATGAGCTTTTTTCCAACAATGCCTAGATAATCTATCAATATATTGGTGTGTGTGCTTTCATCAAAACCTTTTACTAATAATTTTTGTTTTTGTAGAAATAAGTTTTTCTTTTGGCTCTGTTATGAGGGTACATTATCAAAAAATTTTACTTACAAATCTTATTCTTTTTGTAGGCACTATGCCATTTTTTTTCCTCTTTGACTTCTTTAGGTACTTGTTTTTAGTTTTGGCTATGTTATTTGTCAACTGTGATTTCTTGGTGTCAAGCTAACCCTCTCCTATGAATGAAGAGTGTGTTGAGTTTTGTGAAACATGCTTTGGTGTTGTGCTTTATTCACTTGTTGGATATATTACTTTGTGGTATCTGTTACGAGTGTTTCTTTTGCTTTATGTGTGGTTGATTGTCCTCAAGTAACTAAGTAATTGAATAATATTGTGTAGTTCAAAAGACCCTACTATATTTAATATAAATAGGGCAATCTAGGTATTATTTAATACATAAAACATGCCAACTTATGCCACAAGCGTTCCCCATCAAATGGTTTTCTGAAATTTTCGACCAACTGCTAACTTTATAGTTAGTGTACTTATACTAATTCCCACCTTTTTCTCTAAGTTTAACTATCATTTTGACCTGAAAATTTGTTGCTCAATGTGCATCTCAACCCCGTCACAACACATGAGGACATCTTTCTAGTTAAATAAATAACTTTCAAATATATAAGCAATGTATCTGAATATGATATATCTACTTTATTTAAAAAATACACTTCTCACGCTTACTACAAAAACGGCGTGAGATCTATTGCGAAGATGTTTAGTTATCGACGTTTCAGTTTTAATAAATACTGATACCGGTCGAATTTCCATTGCCTGATTTTTTTAGTATATTTATGTCATGTAGATTACCTATAGGCCTGACACTTTATACATGAGACATGAATACATGACACGTACCTACACGACTTTAACAAGTAACAGGTTAGGCCTTAACATGTAGACACGAATTTACCTGTTAATTTTCGTGTCTAAACAGGTAGAATACATGTTTACCTGTTAAGTACATGTTAAGTGTCCGGTTAGATTTTTATAATTATATATATATATATATAAGTTTAAGTTCAAGAAAGAAATGTGTTTATTGTGAGAAATGCGAGAAATGAAATCATCCAATCAAAAAATTTCTTTTGTTTTATGATTTATTTTAATCATAAGGGTGTTTTAGTAATAATAGGTTTTTCATAATTTTGGTAAGTAGTTATTATTTGAAGAAAGTTACAGAATACATGTTTTATTAATTTATTTTCATTATAATTTATTCTTTTTGTTCAATTAATGGTGGAGCTATTTCAATTAAACGTCAACATACAACAATTTCTTTTGTATAATTTATCAAAATCATTTTGTTGATTATATGTCTAGAAGCATATTTCTTCATACTTTACCTACGCAGTTTAAAAACATACCTACACCACCAAGTATGTGTAAGGCCGTAACTAAATTGTGTAGTGCGCTACTCAAAGTATCCATATACATATACCTACACAGCCTTACATTCTCTTCTTAATGTATTTGGAAAACCATATAAATGCATTTGAATTACCAAATGTTATTAAATCGCCTACCTTCATACTTTACCTACACTGTTTTAACACTTAAAATATTACACATAGACGTGCACTTACAAAATCACATATTATATGTACACCTACACTAATCTCACACAGGCCTACACAAATTACCAACACTTATAGTTATATGTCTAAGAATCATCTTCCTTCATATTTTTACCTACACAATTCAAAAACAACCCTACACTAATAATTATGTTCAAGTATATGCAAGGCCATAACTAAACTTGGTACCTACATAATCATAGATTATATGTACACCTACACTAATCACAAAAGGACCTACACTAACCACAAAGACCTAGACAAATAACCAACACTTATAATTAAATGTCTAATAAGCATCTACCTTTATATTTTACCTACGCAGTTAAAAAAACATACCTACACTAGTAATTAAGTTCAACTACCCCTAGGGTTGTAACAAAATCATGTACGTAATAATATAGTGATATACAAAATCAAAATTTTGGTGTATGTAGTTTGATAATACAAATTAAAACAAAACAAATCTTATGTGTGAATTATATAAAGTAACGTAAAAAGAAAGATAAAAAACAAAAAAAAATAGACACAAAGTAACCAACACCAATTATGTTACATACAAATCTAAATTAAAAAGATCAAGAAAAGAAATTATTACATCATCTAGTTTAGAAATTTTAGAAACATAAGTTTTATGGTAATCAAGTTTTATTAATGGAAAATTATGTTAACTTTGTCAAGAGGATTTCTAGGAGAATTTTTATTTGGTTATTGAATGCGTGGAATTTATTAGAATTTATTAAATGCTACACATAAAGGACGAGATTATCCTTTTTAACTTAAGACCTTATATATGATTTTCTAATTTATTAAAAGTTTGCCACTATCATTTTATACCATTGATTAACAAGATCAATGGCTCATATTGATTTCTCGCATTTCTCGCTCTAATTCTATCTCTCTTGAAGCATCCCCTATATATATATATATGTTTAAGTTCAAGAAAGAAATCAAATTATTGCAAGAAGTGTAAGAAGTTAATCCAACCAATCAAAAATTTTCTTTTATTTTTTTCTTTTAAATAAATCAAGGGGCATAATGGTAAAGATGAGGTTATTTTCTTTTGGTAAGTTTTAACTTCTTGAAAGTTTTAATTCATTATTTTTAATCAATTTGTGCTAATTTAATTCAAAAACATTCCAGTAAATATTTTGTTTTATTCGTAAGATACATTATACTATTTTATTTTTTAATTATTTTTCTTTAAAATTAAAGACTCAGTGTTATTTATTCATCCTACATATTATCACGAACTATAATTAAAGAATAAATATTAATTTACCCTTCCCACAAAAACATATAAAAAAATCACATTTCAATTAATAAAAAAACACACGCACTTTATCTGAATCAACCTACAAAATAATTGTTTAAGATCATCATCTTTATATGTAGCTAAAATATTGTAACGTGTACAACACATACTAGTATTAGCATGTCCCTACACAACAAATGTACCCCTACACAACCTATTTGAACTCATACAAAGCTATTATACTCATACACAACCATTAAACAAAATATCTCTACACAATCAACCTACACCTACACAAATTTCTAACAACTTATACGTACTTTGGGAATGAAATTAATATATACCTACACAAAATTCTAACAACCTACATAATTTTTACAGATACCTACACAAAATTTTAACAACCTACACAGCTATACGTATTTTGAGAACCAAAGCCATATATATTTGAAATAACCTACACAAAAATAACTTTTAACAACCTACACAAAAATTATTAAGCAAACAGACACACATTTAATCCGAATCAAATTAGTATATATTTACATAAACTTTTAATAGTTTATAAATATTTATAAAGAAAAAAAGAAGTAGTTTATAAGTATTTATAAAGAAAAAAGGAAACAAAGAAAAAAAAATAGGAAATGACAAGATGGCTGACGATATCAATTTGATATTATAATTACCAACTAATTAAATGTCCAGTCGGATTGTGAATGGAATTTTGACAGGGATTATTATGTGTGTGAAGATGATTATTTTTGGCATGTTTGAAAATTAAAAATGATGTTGGCGAAAATACCCTTTTATCTTAAAATTCATTTAAATGAGGAAGCAAAAAATTACAATATTGCCATGTAAATTGTAGACAATAGATCAAACATAATCAAGGGTTATGATTTACTTCTTACACTTCTTGCAATAAAACCACTTCTCTCTTGAACCATCCCCTATATATATATATATATATATATATATATATATATATATATATAAGTTATCATAAATCCTAAATTCCTAAAACATTCTCACTCTCTATTTCTCAGCTGTCACCACTAGGGATGAGCACGGTACCGTACCGCTACCGATACCTAAAATCTCAATCCCGAAAATCACTAATTCTTGGTACCGGTACCGAAATATTCGGTTCGGTACCGGTACGGTACCGAGGGTAAAAAATTGGGAAATATCGATACCGTACCTTACCGTACCGGTATCGGTACCGTACCGATCCCGAAACTTAAAACTTGGGTACCGATTCGGTACCGACGGTACCAAATCGGTACCGATTTCGGTACCGGTACCAATCGGTACGGGTACCGATTTTGCTCATCCCTAGTCACCACTCGCGAACATTCTCTCTCCGGATTTTATTTCACTAAACAGGTTGTCAAATATGTGTTTCTAAATAGCTCTTATCGTGTATTATCGTATTTTATCATGTATATCAGGTAGTAACAGGTTCGTGTTCGTGTTTGGGATACAGGTACACGATAAGTTTTCGTGTCATGTATAGGTATACACATTTCTTGTTCGTGTCTTATCGTGTTCTTGTCTTATCGTGTAAAGGTATACTCGATATGCCAGCCATACTTACCTATAACATTTTCGTTTAGAAAGGCTTATATTAGCAACTATACTATGTATAAAAGGGTTTACCAATGACCTATCTGCGGCTACATTGCATATTTATCCTTTTGTTGTTGTCTTATGTGCATTACCAAACCCATTGACACATGTGTTTAACTTTAAATGCAGGTTTTTGCTCAAGCAATAAATAGCTCAAGCCATGGATGAACAAGTATGTATAGTTCAAGTCTTGTTTGATATTTAGGGGTTTTGTCTACTGTGTATTGTTAAGTTATTTGTGTCAGTGACTTGGTGAACTATTTTAAGTTGTATTTTCGTTTAGGTTAATATGAAAGTTTGTTTTAAGATGTATTTTGGTTAGTTATAATGAAACTTTGGTCAGTCAATACATTTATCAAGAGCTCTGTCTAAACAAATATATTTCATTCAGCACGAAATAGTTCTAAGGGGTAAAATAGTCAGAGGTCCAACCAAACAACCCTTTACTGATTCAGCTTTTACTGGCTCAGAATCTCTTAATTATCCAGACCTCTTATCTGTTCAGCACTTAATGGTTCAGCATTTGCTAAACAACCCCAAGATTAAAAGGGAAATACTATATGGTTGTAGTTCAAAATGTCATGCTATATGATACAAATTGTTAACCATCAAGAACGCACAAACATGTAAGCTGAAGGTGGTAGATATGAGAATCTTGAGGTGTATGTGTGATACACAATGTTAGGTCGGATAAGAAATGTGGTTTTGCAGTATATATTAAGGGTGAGGAGTGTATCAGATAAGATAAGAAAGGTAGGATTGAGATGGTTTGAACATGCAAAGAAATGACAGCCGACGACGCTAGTTAGAGCAGCGGAAACCCTCATTATCGAGGGTAAGAGCATAGGCAGATCTAAACTCAATTGGGATGAGAGACTCACCTTTCCTAGCACATGCTTAAAGATAGGAGTTCGTAAAGACGTTAGATTAAGATCCAAGACTTTCATAGCGTATTTGGCTTAGTTTTTTTTGTAAGGGCTTATGATTCCCTTTATATTTTAGTGGCCTTTCCATGTTAACTTCAACTTTATAGTCTTTGTGTCACTGTCAGTATTATGTCCTATATGTTGATATTATAACATTTAACCATTTTTCTCATTCTTTTTGTAATTAGTAGCTCACAAATACTTGCTTAGTACTCTTTGTATGTGTTCCTGTTTTTGAGTTTTGTCACTAGCACTACATGTTTCTATTAAATTTTTGCGTCTGGATATGGTTTTGAAGACAAGGCTCACACTACTAGCAATCTCAATATCCCCTTAAAATAGAGGTTTAGTTTGCATGAATTCACCTTACCAAAACTTACCAGTGAGTGATATCATAGAGTAAGGTTATTGTTTAGAATTTTACAAAACAAAATGTGAGGGTCTCAAGTCTTATCCGCTTATAGAGTAAGGTTCTGTTTACGTTTACGCGTCAACTCCAGTTCTAATACTACTTCTATTAAACTTTCAATGCGTTAATTTCTTTATCATCTTTACCATCTAGTTAAGCTTGTATTTCACTAATATGTCACCCAACTATACGTAAGAGACTTTATCACCTATATAGTTTCTTAAATCAAACACATGAAAAATGTCATCCAACTATACGTAAGAGACTTTATCAACTATATATTTCTTAAATCAAACACATGAAAAGTGTTGTTAATCACACTCACTTCTTCAAGCAAATTCGAATGACACTCCGTCTTTCCTACTCTATGTTATCTTCTTAAATTCCCAAATGAATCTTAAACTTTGAATCCTTTTTCTGGTGATAATTTCAGCACAACAAACTCATCAACCTCACTCAATCCACCTTCTTCTTTCATCGATATATCTTTAATTATTTGCATATACTACTCTTAACCTTTTTAAATCTATTGTTTTTTATATAAGTTATGTGACATGTTTTTATTGTAAACTAGGTTAGTACCCGTGTTACACACAGGTTGACATTAGATATGTAACAAAATGTATATAAACTACCATACAATACCATAATATACAACCATATATAAGCATCCAAAAACATCCAAACAAAAAAAAAACGGAAATAACATTGTCTACATAATAAACTAATAGATACAAATGCTTCATTGTCTTATCAAAAAACATTAAACCATTAGATAGTAAAATGACTTCACCGGGATGAGGTTGAAAATTTCCGTCCTAAAAGAAAAGCATCCGCCTTAACTATCTTAAAAATATAAGCAAAACATGAAACCTCAATTAAATATTAAACCAAAAATTTAATGTATATTATAATGAATGTGTGATAGTTATATATTTAGCTACTTATGTTAAAGTAAAAAGAAGATGAGTAAATGTAACAATTAGAAATTGTTTTCCAATCATAACCTTTTACAAACAAACATATCAAAAATAAAAAAACACAACATAACTTTATAACCATAAACAAAATAAATGAATCAAATTATTAATCACAAATCAAAGTATATTTAAAGTATGAAACCACTAATACCAAAAAATTAAATTTCTAATCCGGTTAATAGAATCTTAATACTAACAAAAACGAAATATAAACATCAAAAATATATTCTAAAAGAAGATATAAACATATTGAGTAAAAATTTACCAACAATGACCTTCAAGCACAATCTACCAAAAAAGCAAAGTGTAATAACAATCCGACAAAACAAAAACAAACAATTATAAATGTGTATCCCACTTTTTTAGAAGACTGTGTATATGAAGTAAACTACTAACATAAAGGAAGAAAACAAAGTTAACAATTTAGTCAATATTTATATTTATCAAAAATATAACTAACATATTTCATATGATTTACCTTAAACTTCAGAATCAGAACCAAAATAGCTTTGAATATCATCAAAATCGGATTCATAATTTTGACAATCCAACAGCCATTTAACCTTCTCAGCCACCTCAAGCTCCAACTCTAAATGCACTTTTGCTTTAAAACCGTTCGAAAGCTTCAAGAAACCCAAATCACTTAAAAGGTCAAGATCATTGGATTGCAATATGGACTTAGGATTAAAACTCTTTTGTTGACCATTGACATATTTAATAACAACATTATTTTGCAACGGATAAAAAACCACTCCCTGACATTGACCAAAGGAAGTAGTTGTTGTTCATGTTGTATAATATCTTCATTTATAACATTCAACAGTGCTCTCTCTTCCTCGGTTATAACTTGTTTGCGATTTCCGAATCCTATTATTTGCTACTTAAACAGAATGTTAAACGACATAACCGATTCGATAGAAGGCTTAAGGTTTGTAGAAAGATCGCTAAGGATAAACTGATAATTATTTGATTCAGATGAAAATTTCCAGGAAATAATTGTCGCCATTGTTGAAGATGATGGAAGAGATTGATTTTGTAGAAGTTATGATGATTGTGTTTATCTTCCAAAGAGTTTTTTTTATTATTAAAAATGACGGTTTATTGATTCAATAAAACTCATGATTAACCCTATATTTATTAAACTATTTATGAACATTTAACCCATTATCCTATTTTTTTAATATATTATATTGATAAGATATAAATGTAAATAAAATATATTTCGGATATAGATATAATATTTGGCTAAAATTAAAAGTCTATAAAATTAAATTTCAAAAACATAAAAGATATACTACAAGAAACATAAAAAACTAAACTAAACTAATGAACGGAAATTCAACATACAAACAACTAATTATAGTTAGACAAAATAAAATTATACAATCCTTTTATTAAAAAACCTTAAATATAATTAAAAACATACAAACTTAAAGAAAAGTATTGTAAAAAAATTCATGCTAGGTTTCCAAATATTTCCTTATACACAACATTTTTGGTTTCACTAATCAATTTGGATTCCTTATCTAATAAAACAATCTTAATACCTTCGCGAGTCTTCACTCTAGACAAAGCAACATAAAGCTGGCCATGTGTAAAAACCGGGTCTTTTAAATATAATCCGACATGCGTTAAAGATTGTCCTTGACTTTTATTTATAGTCATTGCAAAACAAACCGATATAGGAAACTGTCTCCTCTTTAACTTGAATGGAAGCTTCTTATCAGACGGTGTAAGACTTATTCTGCTAATTAAAGTACGAAATCCAATATTAGTACCGAAAACAACCTTAGCTTCAATGACGCGTTTACCCAAACTAACAACTTGTAGTCGAGTTCCATTGCACAACCCTTTTTTCTGATTAATATTTCGTAGTAGCATAACAGGAACTCCAACCTTAAGTAACAAACGATGGTTTGGCATTCCAGACATCTTTATACCACTAAGAAAATCAGGAGAGTACAACGTGGGATCAAAATCCTCAGATACACTTTCAACCTCGTCGATGCTATATGAACTTAAGTACTCCATTTCTTGACCACGAAAATACGCTAAAATACGATCATTAATCTCTTGAACCACATCATTAAAGGGAGCAAGCAACGCCCGTTCTTGAAAGTAAGTAAGATCATTAAACCTTTCTAACATAGAAGGATAAACAAAGTCTATTAAATCAGACATAGGATCAAGGGAATCTTTTATTAGAAGATCATCTGGAATTGATATAGTTGCTTCACCGTCATTAGGACCACCAAGATTACCTTGACCAATATCCAACAACCAATCAGCGAATTGTTTAATCTCTAAAGTATTTGACATTTGAGAACCAACAGTTAACCTCATGTTCTTAGTTAGTTTCAAAACCTTACACTTTGACCATATGTAAGAAGAACTAATTGTGGCGTTCACACAATCGTTTCTTGTTCCATTCTGTACAACAGGTAAAATCTGTCTGAAATCACCACCAAGAACAACTACCTTACCTCCAAACAATGACTCAGAATTGTTGGCCAAATCAACGTTCATAACATCTTTTAGGGTTCTGTCCAACGCTTCAAATGCATGTTTATGAATCATGGGAGCTTCATCCCAAATAATTAATGATGTTTTCTTCAATAAGTCGGAAACATCAGTATTTCCCTTAACCTGAAAACGATGAATACGTAAACATTATATTCAATAATATAATAAAAAAACACATTAATTTAAATGTGAAATTATCACTAATGAATGAAATTTATAATACCTACCTGACATTGGGAGTCCTCGGTCAGATTGATTGGAATAAGGAATCTTGAATGAGCCGTTCTACCGCCTTCTAATAATAAAGATGCTATTCCACTTGAAGCAACATTAAGAACAATTTCTCCCTTAGACCGAATTGAGGCAGATAAAGTTTTTCATAAGTATGTCTTGCCTGTACCGCCGTAACCATACACGAAAAAACACCACCTTTTTACGTTTTAAGGAGTTGAATATTTCGTTGTAAACGCTTTTTTGTTCATCGGCTAAAGATGTGTACAAAAGCTTAAAATCATTTTACAAAGATCCTTATCATAAGATAATTCTTCCATCATAAGAGGAACATTGGCGTAGACACAGATTCCTGATCTGGAAACGGCATGTGTGAAAACCTACGTAGAGATGAATTGTTTGATACCAAAAACGCTTCAATTTCAAGTAATGCCAAGTTCTTCAGTTGCTCGTCACTAAGAGACAAACCTGAAAAATAAATAATAAATCTACATTAAAGTAAACTACAAAAACAGAAGTTCACACATATAACAAAACTAACCTGGAATCTTGAGTTTCTTTTGTTTATGATAAAGAATCCCGTCAACTAAGAAATGCCATGTATTATCCCAAACGTAAGGAGGATGTTATAAGCATTGTTGCAAACAAATTTCTTAGATAATATCCGTTTGCGGTATGGCTTGCTTCCTCAATTGCTTCTATGTACTCCTTATCATCATCTAAAAGCCCTCTTCTATAACATGCATCTCTAAAAGAATCACAAACAAAACCATCTACTGTTCGAATATCTTCAAAACATTTCGGTCCTTTAACCTTGTTTAAAAGAATTCTTAAGTAGTAGGCCTCGTCAAATGATGCAGGAACGGCATGAATTCTACCAATAGCAAATCCACTTTGCCTTTCTACCCATTTCGGTGGTGATGTTTTTTTCCATACAAACTGTGTTGGAAACTCAGCATAGGATAACTTCCTTGCATGCTCATAGTTTCTATTTGCTTCCATCTAACCAGTAAACATTGAAACTGAATTGGAAGTCTAGGTAAGAACGTCTTCAATATCGTCCTCAGGACCATAAATTACTTGTTGTTGACCAGGTAAATGAAAAGGAAGTCTCTTAACAGCCGGGACCCTGTAATGAACATCAAAAGCAAATATTCTCCAAGAAGCCTCACATGCAGAAAGATATCTACAATCGTAAAAAGCTTTAATCTCATCTACTTTGGGATCTGCATTGTCGGCGGTGTTAGTTTGGACAAGGGAAATTGTAGCTCAATCTGGACCCTTATTTATATATTTAAACAAATACTTGATTGATCCTTCTTGATTGCACCACTCGACATTTATATGGGCGTGATACTTTCGTAAAAGAATTTTTTTGTAAGGCGCAACACTTCTATTATCTAGATTTATACCTTTCTTAACGACGTAACGCCCATTGTCTCTTCTTTTATAAAGCGGAAAACCGTTGGAATCTATACTTGTCTCATTTTGAAATCATTTTGGGAAATTTTTTGAACATTCTCTATCAATCATGCAGCTACAGCTCGGATTAGCCTCACCACAAGGACCATGAAGCATATGATCTGACACAAGTTGGTATAGGTCTGGTTCAGTGACCTTGCCATGAATTTCACTTGAAATAAAATTATCTATATGTGACGGACTGTGAATTTTATTCTCTAGAGCAATGAATAGGCAAATATGGGCATGAGGCAGACCACGTTTCTGAAACTCAATTGTGTAAACGGCTGCATTTGGAATCAAACAAATAAATTAGCAAAAATTAAATAAAATAAATATCTTTAACAAACAGTAAACAAAATATAAAAAAATAGGAAACCGAACCTGCTTTAATTTTTTCAAACAAAGCCTTATCCTTCAACAACTTAATCATTGAATCAAGCTTCATTTTGAAAATCCGACATAGTATATCTGGCCTGTCTTCAGAATTTAAATTGGTATCCTTTAAAAAACGTTTTACTTCTGGCCAACATGGATTGCACGTAATGGTTAAGAAAAAATCTGGATAACCGTACCATCTACAAAGACACATAGCGTCCAAGTAATTTTGCATCATATATCTACTTCCACCAGTAAAAGATGACGGAAGAATTACACGCTGCCCAGATGTTGAAACATCTGAATTTCCTGCCGTCTTAAGGTTTCGAAGGCTTTCATAGGTGTCAGATCTAAGTTCACTCTGTTTTCCACCTATAAAATGCAACCTTTGACTCTCAACCATGGTATATTTGTCAACCAAAAGCTGCTGAAAAAGCCTTCGTCCATTTAAGGGTAGTGAGAATTGGTTCGGCCTATCTTGTAACCTATATGCAAAGAACTCTCGCATCGTGCACTTTTTACGGGCAGCCGTAGACGAAGGAGCGACATTCCTGTGAGGAATGTCTACTTTATAACCATCCTCACCAAAAGGATAAAGAAAAGGAAATTGTAAAGGTGTATAAGAAGGATGAAGTTCACTAATTCGTTGAAGACCACCGGACCTGGAGTTAACTATAATATCTCTCTTGTCCATTGCCTCACCAAAACCTCCAACAATAAGTGCGGCAACCTCAGAGGCAGTTGGTAAGTTATAAGTCCTACCATCGTATTTCCTTGTTCCAAAAATGCGGAGCTTCAAATCAATATGAGGTTTTTCTTTAAAAGTATCACGTACCAAACGATATGCCTGAACCAATGGATTTTGTGAGTCTAACAATTCCAAAAGATAATTAATAATATAATTTTTGTAATTGTTGGCATCTGAAGATTATTCACTGTAAGACAAACAAATAAACATTAACATTATATAAATGAAATATATGATAAAACATTAATTGTTTCAAAAATGATAAACAAATAATGTTTAAAAGTAAGCCTTACCCAAATACTCGTTGTCGGTTTGATATTTCGTTCTCCGTATCATAAATGTATAGTTGAGCAAACTGAGGTTTGTTATTTAATGGAAGAAGACTTCCTATAGAATGGTAGTTTTCTCCGCCAAGTCTAAACGTGTAAGGAGCGTTTCCTCTATTAATGGAATTGTCAATTTTTCCACCCATTGATGTAAAGGAGAACATAGAATTGAATCGTCTAATATTTTTCAAAAAATACTTGCTTATAGGATCTTCGCCACGAAATAGCTTTACATAACTTTCATGAGGTTGCTTTAAATCAGGAAGTTTAACATTTCCATTGCGACAACATAAAGAGAACGTTGTATCGGCAGTTTTTTTTCCTCTCCTAGATTCAACTTCCCACAAGCAGGCGTTGCAAGACTCACATTTGAAACTTTGATCACCATGATCAATGTAATCTATACAATAAATGAGACATATAAGT
Source organism: Bidens hawaiensis (assembly GCF_021521415.1). Classification (NCBI taxonomy): domain Eukaryota; kingdom Viridiplantae; phylum Streptophyta; class Magnoliopsida; order Asterales; family Asteraceae; genus Bidens; species Bidens hawaiensis. The sequence continues at coordinate 700,148 of NW_027491467.1, forward strand.
TTAAGACCAATATTTGTAATATTTAAAGTAAAATTATATAATGTATTAAATAATAACATGTTGATATGCCTTTAAAACATCAACAACAAACTCAAAATCGTTTAACTGCTGCATTGTAGGTTCCCTGGACGGATCACACGAGATATCCCGATATACACAGGTGCGGAATCCCTGTTTAGATCGTTACGGACGTAGAATATAAGCTCACGAACACACGTACACACGATACGAACAAAACTCACGTTATATTGATAACTCGGATCGTGTTACTTACAGACTCACGTCAATAGACTCACGTAAACTGAACTCGATCAACCAAAACGATCACTGACCAACTTATTAACGATTGACTGATTCGCCTTAAACAATAAACAGAAAACTATTTAAATACACGACAACTTCGCCTCAGGCGAAGTTGTCAATAACTCTAGGCGAACTTGTCAACAACTTCGCCTAGGCGAACTTGTCAACAACTTCGCTTAGTTAACAAGTTCGCCTAAGCAAACTTGTCAACAACTTCGCTGTTACACAAACAATTACATAAACAATATTACAGACTCGATTACAGACTTTAGACATATGAACTACTGACATCTATGCACCAACAGACTGCCCCTTGGCAGTAGCTTCATATCTTGATCTTTCAGCTCTTGTCTTGTAATCCTGTATCTTCATGCGTGCACTCCTTCTCTAACACACACCGTCACAACTCGTTGATACTTTCTTGCTTCATCCTTCCAAGCTGGAATATAAAAGATCTTTTTCTCGTTGAGCATCTTCAGATCAGCTTGCGACAAGTTTACAAGATGCATTGGATCGTAAACTCTAAGTATCTCTTGTTCATCCTCATCTTCCATCAAAGCTTCAGCAGTCTGGCAATCAACGTACCACCATTTTAGATTCTTCAACACATCTTGAGGCATATTCTTCATCGGAACCTCCTTGATGCATCGGATCGGCTTGTACTTCATCACCATCCATGGCTTGCCATCTGCTCTCAATCCTCTCTCTGTATCCTCCACGAGCTTTCCCTTCTGTGGCTTTAATAGTTCAAACTTCTTTTCTTTTATGCCTTCTTTCCACACTATCTTCTCAATCATTCTCGCCATATTGTTGTTACTTCTGTTTATCAGGCCCAACCTGGCCAAATCCTTCACCTCGCATTCCGGCAACGTGTTGAAAGATCTCAACATTCTCTTGAAGTATTGAATGCCATCATAACACTTCACCACAAACAACTTGATCTGTTCATCATAAATCCAACATATGATTCCCTTCTTAGACTCAGCATAGCCTTTAATGTTATAGCTCTTCTTGAACATGGCTGGAACAGCAGGCTTCTTGGTCTTGATAAACCAATGAGCACAGCCTTCCTTCCACCTAGGCTGCTCCTCCCACTCAGTCTCATCCATCTCAACACTCACGTCAGCTTTCTCAACCTCAGGGATCTCGTGTTCAACGTTTTCTTCTACTATCTCCCCCTCTTCTATTCCATCTTCAATCTCAATCTGCTCACCGATCTTTTCAATCATATCACTCGGCAGCACATCTTCATCAAACAGCACATCGTCGCTGAACATATCGTCGTCAAGCTCTTTTAGCGCATCGATCACATCATCTTCAACTAACACCACATCATCACCAGAACCACCAGCCAAGTCAGTAGACTCCCCCTCAGCTGTGGAAGTACCAAGAGCTTCAGAAGTTCTTGGCAGCTCACCACCTGCATCTTTCGATGCATTGGGATCATCGTCACGGTCATTTCTCTTCTTCGTTCTGAGCTCGTCGCCTTTACAGCCCATCTCCCCCTGAGATGCCAAGAACTCCTTCAAGGCATCTATGATTTTCCCATGCTCGACCAGGAGGGATGCCTGTAGTTGATTTGCTTCCACTAGGCTCTGAATAGTCTTTGATTGTTCTGCCACGATCCGCTCTAGTGAAGCTATTCTTTCTGAATCTGACATTGGAGAAGGCGAGACTCCAGAAGCAGGCGTAACCGCAGGTGGTATCATACCTGATAACCCTGCAGCTGTAATAACCGTTGACTCCACAAAACGAGCAGCTACCACCGATTGAGTAAGCGTTGGCGGTGGTAGAGACAAGATCTCCGGAGTCGATGTCTGGATGGTAATGGTGGATGGAATGCCAGCCATTGATGTAGCCACTTCGGGAACATCCGCAGCGCTTGTACTCGTCACCTGTATAGAAGAAGGAACAATGGACATACCAGACAGTGCGGCCGGAGCAAATCGTACAGTCATTGAAGTCTCTCCAGCTCCCATGCCAGCACCTGTCCTCTCCCGTCTTGATCTTCTAATCAGCTTATGTATGTCTTCTTCTTCTTCCGACTCATCATCATCCTCTGTTCTCTTCCTCTTCCCAATCGTTCTTTCTCGAGACACCATCAGCCGTCTCCCCTCATTCATAATCTCATCTAAATCGGAGTCAGCCATCGACGTGGCTGCTCTAGTCATACTCACCCCCAAACTTTGTGCAACTGAGACCTGCACCTCTTCCACATGATCCATGTCAAAATAGCCTTGACCTCCAAAAACAGCGTCATGGTCTATATCCTCTGCAGTAGATGCAACAGGCACAGCAGGAGCAGGAACAGCTTGAGTTGCTCTTGCCTGTTGCGGTTGAGGATCTCTGAACTCGTCCCCGCCAGCAGGAACATACTCTGGATTGATTAAAAACCCAAATAGAGGAGTATGCCTGGGACGACGTTCAGGATTGCTCCTCGCACTTGACGTGCGGCACTGAGCAAAGATACGTTTGCTCACTGATTCGACGTATCTGATCGGGCGTCTCTGAGGTAGAGCCGGAGCCACATGGTTCAATATCATCTGTAAAAAGCGTGGGTACATGATGAACCGCTCCCGAGACATCGCCCTTCTTTGCCTGTCTATCTCGTAAAAGACTATTTGGCTGAAACTATAACGCTTGTTATAGGTCAGTGCAGTCATAGCAGACTGCATGGTCGCACCCATGCCATCTGTGCCCGCCTTCCTCCCCGACATGCACACGATCATGACGTGCATGAGGAAGCGCCACTGGTCTAGAAGGAAACCCTTCCTCCTTTGGGTATCTCCTAATGGACCAGAGTAGCCCATTCGAAGAAACGCTCCATCACGAAAGGGAGCTACGAACTCTGTAGGATCGTCTCGTGTCTTTTCTCCAAATCGTAGCGCCACCCGGATCTGTTCAGAATTGAACTGAACTACTTGATTGTTTACCGTTGCTCTCATCACCGGGGGCTCAACACGGCAATCATATTCTACCGTCTGCCAGAAGTCCTCGATATTCGGCAGAGATATCGGCAGCGTGTTTGTGATCGCATGAAAGATCCTCGAGCGCAGGAGGAATGTGATAATCTCGCGGTAGTCGTCCACACCGCTCGCCTCCGGGTCAAGAGTGATGTACATATTGTGACCCGGGAAAAACTGTCTTTGATTGTCACCGTCATCGCCTCCTGCACCTCCAGCACCCGCTATCGCAGCCATATCTGCAACAAACTAACCAAGTTAGAACGACAAAAAGACATAGCACAAGTTCGCTTTGTTACCATGAGCGAAGTTGTGATAAACTCTGTATGGGCGAAGTTAAAGTTGAGGCGAAGTTGGGAACAACTTCGCTTCAGCTTTAAGTTCGTCTAATTAACACTAAGTAAAATAGATCATAGGCGAAGTTAAAGTTAACTTCGCCTCATCACAACATCGCCTCAGGCGAATTTAAGTTCTGGGCGGCGAACTTAAGCTCCAGGCGAAGTTACGGATAACTTCGCCTAAACCCTAACTTCGCCTGAATCTGAATCGGCGACAGTGAGATTCATGGAACAACGTGCAGTTGATGATTCGGCTAGTTTTAGACGATTAAGCACTCGTAAACACAAGTTTTAAGGACATGTTGACGATCATTATAGTGTTTAACACGTAAAAACACAAGTTAAGAGAATTGGTTTCAAAACCGATTGGTTCGAGGTTAATAACCGGGTCGAAACGACCCTTGATTAGCATGAACGACCTTATAATAGATGATAAAACAACATCCGAACCTTTGATCGGTGAAAAAATCGGAATAAAAAAACACGTAATCGAGGTTAATTCAAGTTCGCTGGAAAAAGTGAATCTGTGGATATAAGTTCGCTGAAAATAATGAAAAATTTACTGTTGAAAGTCCTTTTATATGGGCGGAGTTATACAGGCGAAGTTACGGATAACTTCGCCTAGGCGAAGTTAACCACAACTTCGCCTGTTCAACAACATCGCCTATATATTTACAAAATCAAACCTTATAATTTTAACAATTTTCCAATTAAGTTATAAAACTTTCCTAGAAGAAATAAATGACATGATCAATTCTAAGTAACCAGTTAATAAATCATAAAACTATCTAAGTACAAAAACTTAAAAAATTTAAAGTATAAGGGATCAAATTTCAGTCTCGCTAGGGACTGCTATGTTTTAGAAAAGATCCGAACAGGAATCATACTAACTACGTGACTGTCACAGAGATCCGTGTTTAGCTGTATTATGACATATAGAGACAGGTTGTAAGCAGGTATAACTTAAAGTGGTTTTCATCGTTTATGTGATACGAGTTAGGTTCGATTAAGCCTCAAAATTTAAGTGGGCAACAACTCAGAAATATTGATGCCTTCTATCTATCCTCAAAGCGTATTTGGCTTTCCCCAAGTCACCCCGAATTGACTTCGACCCATAGTGTCTGATTAAACATGTATGTACTCTTCTTCTGGTTCCCGTTCTTCTTCTTACTCTAAGATAGAGAAGTCTTGATTTTATCATCACTAATATGTTACAATAATTTTTTTTTTTTTTTAATTTTTTTATGAACAACATAGACTTCAAAGTAGAAATTAACTGCAAGTCCCGAATCTGGATCACTGCAGTATCTTGAGACGCTATCTTCACGGGAATCAGAACACACATGGGCTCGTGTATGACTGGGTAATCGCTTTTCTGCCTATCATTCGAAAAGATATATATGAAGACACGCAAAACTCTTAAGGAGTTTCCACGTAAAATTAAGTAAAATTAGTTTGTATCACGTCTACTTTTACGCACCAAAAAAAAGTTACCTTGACATACAATGATTGTCCTAAAGCCTTTTAAGCCTAATAACTTCACTAGTTAAGCACACAAAGTTAGTATATCTATCATTTTCCAAGGTTGGATCAATTTTCCGTTTAACATAGCTAACGAAATTCATACAAAGTAACAGACTTGAAAAATACTTTAATATCCCATAAAAATATAAACATTTAATCAAAAATCGCCCTGACCAAAACAAAGTCTTCAGGTAAACGGCTATCTCGAAGATCCAATGGATCAGCTGGACCGACCACATACCAGTATGTGTCCTTCTAACTAAGTATGATCGACTAATTTTAAGCGAAAGAAAGAAAAACTCATCATAAACCGCCCCGGTCACTATCAGTAATCTGGTTAATGGCTATCCTCAAAATCTACAAGTAGAAAATGAGGACCAAAACATATCCGAAGACAAGTCCTTCAAACTAATGTAACCGACATAATTTTAAGCGATTAGTGACGTTTTTTTTTTTTAAATAAATAAACAAGAAAAACATGGTTACTCGGGATTGATCATCCCATTCAGTTCAATAAGGTTTTGAAATCTGGATTTGTCAAACGCTTTAGTGTATAAATCAGCGAAATTATCAAGCGTATCCACCTTTTCCAGAATTATCAGTTTCTTCTCAGCACAATCCCGTATGAAATGATGACGTATGTCAATGTGTTTAGTTTTACTATGTTTCACGGGATTGTTAGTTACTGAGATAGCAGCTGTGTTATCAATGCAAATAGGAGTAAGTAAGAAATTCAGACCATAGTCGCGCAGCTGTTGTTGTATCCAAAGAACCTGAGAGCAGCAGTTGGATGCAGCCATGTATTCTGCCTCACAGGTTGAGATTGCGACTGAAGTCTGCTTCTTGCATTGCCACGACACCAATCTGCCACCAAGAAACTGACAACCTCTAGTTGTTGACTTCCGACTCTGATTGCACCCTCCATAATCAGAGTCTGTATAAGCGATCAGCTCCAAGTCTCCTCCTCTCGGGTACCACAACCCCAGCTTCGGCTTGCCCTTGAGATACCGCAGTATCCTCTTTGCACCTTTCAAATGAGATTCTTTTGGATTTGCCTGAAAACGTGCACAAAGACAAACATCAAACATTATATCAGGCCTAGATGCAGTTAAGTACATTAAAGAACCTATTATCGCCCGATATTGAGTTGGGTCCACATCTGCATCACCGTCTACTTCAGCACCCAATTTGTGATTGACACAGATTGGAGTATCATATGGAGAACTATCCTCCATCTTGAAACGCTTGAGCACATCATGAACATACTTCGTCTGATGAATGAACATCCCGTCCTTCCTCTGATCAACCTGCAATCCTAGAAAGAAAGTTAGTTCACCCATAGCACTCATTTCAAACCTTTTCTTCATGACGGCTTCAAACTCCTGACACATGGAGACTTTTGATGCAGCAAATATTATGTCATCCACGTAGACTTGAACCAGCAGGATGTCGCTTCCATCTCTTTTGAGGAACAACGTGCTATCAATTTTCCCTCTTTCAAAACCATTCTCGAGCAAGTAATCCGATAAGGTTGCATACCAGGCACGAGGTGCCTGATGTAATCCATACAACGCCTTGCTCAACCTGTACACGTGATCTGGATAGTCTGGATCAGGAAAACCCGGTGGTTGCTCAACATACACAACCTCATCAACTATCCCATTCAAAAACGCACTCTTTACATCTAGCTGAAACACCTTCATCTTTTCATGAGCAGCAAACGCCAGAAACAATCTTATGGCTTCCAATCTGGCGACAGGAGCGAACACTTCGTTATAATCAATCCCCTCTTGTTGATTAAAACCCTTCACGACAAGCCTCGCCTTGTTTCTTATAATGATCCCCTTATCATCTCTCTTGCACTTGAACACCCATTTTGTGCCTATCGCATGCACATTCTTTGGTTTTTCAACCAAAGTCCAAACTTCCATCTTTTCGAATTGAGCCAACTCTTCTTGCATGGCCTCAACCCACGAGCTGTCCTTTAAAGCCATTTGATAATTTTTCGGTTCAATCTGGCTTATAAAGCAGGTATACAGGCATTCATCGATTATTCCTGTCTCCTTAATGCTTGTATAAACACAGGTATGTTCATTCAAGCTGCTTCTCGTTTGTACACCTGAGGACACATCACCAATCACATTATCCAAAGGGTGATTTTTATGAATTCTCGTGGTCGGAACAGAACCGACATGCAAATTATCTTCCAAATTAGAAGAGATCTCATCAATGGTTGTTTCATGCTGAGAGTGAAAAGGATTGATAAATTCTTCTTCAGTTGAGGCAGCAGGGGTACCGATAGTGTTTGATGAGGAAGGTTGACATTTTTCAATCAGCTGTCTTTGTAATAAATTTTCTTCCTCATCGAGTATCATCTTCGTCGCAGCTCTTTCTTCTTCTTCAGAAATCTCCAAATCCGGTACGTTAAATGACTTAAAAAGCTTAACATAGTCGAAAAGCTCAGCAGGTCCATTGCTAGGTTTTGGCGGTTGGTAACTTGTGATGTCAGTGTTACACACCACCTCCACCTTGCAAGTCGAAGTATTGAAGACCCGTCTGTTGGGAGTACCAACAACATAACCGACTAATATTCCTTCATCGGCTACTTCTCCAAATTTCGAATTTGTCTTCAAGATAGAACAAGGAGACCCGAATGGTTCAAGACCACTCAAGTTGGGCTTCCTTCCATGCATAAGCTCGTAGCAAGTTTTACCAAGTCTCTTAACGGTTAACACTCTATTCAGAACATAGCAGGCTGTAGCAACTGCTTCAGCCCAGAACATCACAGGAAGCTTTGAATCTGCCAGCATAGTCCTGGCTCCTTCAATTAAAGTTCGGTTCTTCCTTTCAGCCACTCCATTCTGTTGCGGAGTATACGGAGCGCTGTATTGATGTTCAATTCCTTTCTGAAGACAGAAGATCTCCATTTCAAAATTCTTGAACTCTGACCCATTGTCACTTCTGATGAACTTAACTGTTTTACTCATGACGTTCTCAACTTTAGTAATCAAACTCTTCACCATTTGAGCCGTCTCATCTTTCGATTTCAGAAAATATACCCACGAGTATCGCGAGTAGTCATCAGTGATCACCAAGCAGTAAGAAGTACCTCCTAGACTTTTTACATTCACTGGACCGAAGAGATCCATGTGAAGCAGTTCTAGAGTACTGGCAATTGAGTTGACCTTCTTGGTGAGATGGGATTTCTTGTGTTGCTTTCCCTTCTTGCATGCAATACATTTGTCTTCAAAGTTAAAACTTTTCAAGGGAACGCCCATCACAAGCCTATTTTTGACAATGTGGTTCATCTTCCGAAGATGAATGTGCCCCATTCTCCTGTGCCATAGTTCGGATTCAGATTCGCTTGCTTTCGTCATCAAACATGATTCTCCCGTGGCCATTTCAGTAGACCTCATATCCATCACATACGTATTTGTATCACGTGGAGCTGTCATCACTATCCACTCGTCTGGTATCTGAAAACCAGGCTTCAACACGATCGCCTCATTCTTCGTGAAGTGAACAGTATACTCCTTATCACAAATCTGCGACACACTCAGCAGATTGTGCTTCAGCTCTTCCACAAAATTCACATTCTCAAGTGTCATCTTCCCATTGGACACCGTTCCTTTTCCAGTTATTCTTCCTCCACTTTCACCAGCAAAACTAACTCTCGCTCCCTGAACAGGTTTTAAGTCGTGCAACAAGTATTTGTTGCCCGTCATGTGCCGGGAACAGCCGCTATCTACAATCCAAAGACTGTGGGCAGCCCTGTTCAACTGTTCCTGCACAATAAAGCAAATGATTAGAATCTAGGGACCCAAGACCAATTGGTCTTGGATCTATACATCCCGTACTTCTGCTTTCCAAAGTTAGCATTTGGATAATTCCTGTCAGTCCAATTAGGAAATTTCTTTGGAAATTGCGTGTGAGGCCTTCCAAACCTATGTGTATTGAAAGTATTATATCTAGCAGTTTGGTTATTAGCATTGTAAAACTGAGGTCTATTTCTGTGAAAACCTGAATTAGTTACATTTCGAAACTTTGAATGGTTTTCAGTTTTAGCATTATTAAAATTTCCATTAATCTTATGCTCAGTTTTAATAGGCCTCACGCCTCTGAATTTCGGCGTCAGAGGACAATCTGCAACAAGATGTCCTAACTTATTACATCTAAAACAACACCTATATTCCTTTTTCTTTTCAAAGGTTGTTTTGGATGTCGAGGCAGTGTTACCGGCCGTTCGTCTCACATAAGGTGGGACGTACGGGTTGAGTGGAGTACTCTTTTTAGAAGTTTTATCTTTTTCTCCACCAGTGGGTAACACTACATTCTCTTTTGTCTTACCCGATTCGGACAACTTATCCGAATCCGATGAGACTGGACTCGTAACAGAAATATTTACACTTGAAACAGGCGAACTCGTTTCGCCACTACTAACACTTGGTTCTGAACTTGTAACCTTGATAGGAACTGTCTTTGGAACTTCAAAATCAACAGATTTCTGAACACTAGGGTTAAAAGGGTTATACGGTGGTGGAACCTCGTGATAACCAATTCCTCCTCTCTTTGTAGAGGTACTTTGATCACTGACAAGGTGATCAAGAATAGCTGAGCAATTTCGGAACTGCTCCAGTTTTCGGTTTAGTTCCACCACTTTCACCTGGTGGTCAGCAATCTGCTTTTCTCGTTCAGCAATCAGTTTAGTCTTTTCTTCTAAAACCTCATAACTTAGATCAATTACTTCAATTTTTTCAGCAAGTTTAGTTTTTAAGCTTTTAACATCTTTTTCACATGCTTTAATTTTAACTTTGTAACTGTTTTCTCTTGCTTTTGTGAAGTGATGATCTTCTTTAAGAGTTTTAAATTCAGCATCTAAACGAACATACTGATCAGTTATGGTAGCAAGTTGCTCAGACAAATTCTCACATTTAGTACAAGAAGATTTAGAACTTACCTCGGAGATTTGATCATTGTTATCTGCCATGAAAGCTTTTTCTTTACCAGTAGCTTTCTCTTCTCCGGTAGTCTTCTCACGTTCTTCACTCTCAACCTTAGCCATATTTGCCTGTTCACCATTTTCATTCAAATGCAAGTTCCAGTTGTATTCACCTGCTTCTCTAGACAGCATGGCATTGATTTCCTTATTATTCCCAGTGTGCTGTGCAGGCCTGCCTTGACCAAGTTCAACTCTCTCGTTTCTGCAGTCTTTGGCAAAGTGCCCGTTTTGTTGACAGTTATAGCACCTCACTTTGGACTTGTCGAACCCTGGCCTGCCACCAACAAACTTTCTCCCCGTCTTTCTCATGAACTTCTTCACTCTCCTCACTATCATGGCCATCTGCCATTGTAGATCCATCTCCTCCAGATCATCAGCATCGATCTGGTCGTAGTCTTCATCTAGCATTGCTGGATCAACCACCTTTCCTTGAACGTAGTTTTCATAAGAAGCAATAAATGAAGCATAGAGGCCAAACTGCTCTTCAGCAGATTTGACGCTCATTGGCATCTTTGAGTAATTATTGCTTGAGGAACTTGAAGATCCACTACTCTGGCTTGCTGTCTGCTGAGTACCACTTGATCCACCCGCAACAAAGCAAACATCCCCATTTGTGTTTACTGACACATGCCCCTCATGTGAAGAATTGGCACCCGACTCACCTTTCGAGTAGTAGGTGGCAGAGTCAGTCTTTGAACTTGTATTGGAGTTCACTTTAGCACCGTACATGCTCGGATCTTGAACCTGATCCATAGATGTTTCTTTTCTAACCATATTAAACTCAAAAGTTCTGAGCTTGTTAACAGCGGTTTCAAGATCATACGCAGAGAAGTCCTTGTCTTCCCTCATCAGTACTGTATACATCTCCCATTTTGGTGGGAGAGCATCGAGAAGTTTTTCTACAATCTCTTCTTCTCTGTAGGAAATGGAGTAGTTACTCAATTCCGTCATTAGATGATAGTATCGAGTGATAATATCATCAAGAGATTCGTTCTTTAAGTACTTAAAGACTGAAAATTGAGTTTTAAGCAGCTTTATCTTTGAGGCCCGAATGCCTACATTTCCTTCGAATCTGCTCTCAAGAGCTTCCCAAAGCTCTCTAGCTGATGTATACTTCCTGAAAGTATGGAGGATCTCCTGTGGAAGAGCCATTGTGATTGCAGCATGAGCCTTGCTTTCGGCTTCATACATCTTCTTCTCCTCTTCTTCCATTTTACTGTATTTCTTTATTTGGTCTCGACCCTCATACTCCATGATCGGTGGAATATATCCATCTTGGATGCATACCCACATATTTGCATCCTGGTACTTAACATACTGTATGAACCGATCCTTCCACGCAACAAAGTCGGTTCCCTTCAGCAGCCTTGGGGCCTTTGTAGCTGACCCCGCTTCAACTTCCATCTTGACCAGCTCTGAAATATTGATTGACGACATCCTTCTTGAAGACTAAGAAACCCGAAAAATTCTGAAATGGGCGAAGTTAGAAAAATTTCTTCGAAACAGTACTGTAGGCGAAGTTAAGTATAACTTCGCTTAAGTAATAACTTCGCTGGTTCCTTCTTAAATTCGCGTAACTGAGCGAAGTTGAGAATAACTTCGCTTAGGGTAAGCGAACTTAGAAAGTAAGCGAACTTGAAGAGAACTTCGCTGAACTAGGCGAACTTGAGAAGAACTTCGCTGAGTTAGGCGAAGTTGAGGAGGTAGGCGAAGTTGTGAATAACTTCGCTTCTCCTTATATCTTCGCTGAAACCCTACGAATCCTGACGGCAACTTCGCCTGATGAACAGCAACTTCGCCTGACGAACTGAAACTTTCTGCAGATCTGAAAAACGGATTTTAACGACGATTTTGACGGTTTGAAGGCTTAAACACACTGGTAGGAAGCTAGAATGAGCAAAAACACCACAAACTCGTCCCGGTAATACCCGAAATGAAACGAATTCTACACCCGCGTAAATATCCCGAACCACACAATCGAGCAAACGCTCTGATACCAATTGTAGGTTCCCTGGACGGATCACACGAGATATCCCGATATACGCAGGTGCGGAATCCCTATGTAGATCGTTACGGACGTAGAATATAAGCTCACGAACACACGTACACACGATACGAACAAAACTCACGTTATATTGATAACTCGGATCGTGTTACTTACAGACTCACGTCAATAGACTCACGTAAACTGAACTCGATCAACCAAAACGATCACTGACCAACTTATTAACGATTGACTGATTCGCCTTAAACAATAAACAGAAAACTATTTAAATACACGACAACTTCGCCTCAGGCGAAGTTGTCAATAACTTCGCTCGTTGAACAAGTTCGCCTAGGCGAACTTGTCAACAACTTCGCTTGGTTAACAAGTTCGCCTAAGCGAACTTGTCAACAACTTCGCTGTTACACAAACAATTACATAAACAATATTACAGACTCGATTACAGACTTTAGACATATGAACTACTGACATCTATGCACCAACATGCATAGGTATAGGAGTAGTATTGGTTGTTTTCCTTGGTCTTCCAACACGCCTTTTTGATGACGTACTTCCAGAGTTTATGTAGTTAGAAACAGAACCGCTCAAATTTGATGTTGTATTAGGGATGATGTTAGAGGAAATAACACAACGTGTTAAAAACAATATTTTATAACTAATAAAAAAATAGATTAATATTAAAAATGTATGACTAAAAGTAAAAAGATTTTACTTGAAGAAGACGGCATTGTTTGAGAAGCTTGGTTTAAGGAGTGATTTAATTTATCACGTTTAGCATCTACAATTTGCTTTCTTTGTTTTCGATTTGAAGAATAAAAACTACCAAGTTGCGTAGAAGTATCATCTGGAAATATATTTATAATATAAATATAATGAAAAATGAATAATGATTATAACAGTAGCTAGAGAATTAGACTACTTATGAATGACAAAAAGAGAAATGAACGTTGGTAGTTTGGGGAATTATTGTTTACGCTTGGTAAAGTTGACGGAGATAAGTTTTCCTTCCCTTTGTGAATTGTAGTAACACAACTCCTTTGAACTTCATACTGTGTACGGGTTCTAATGTTTGAATCTGCGTTTATAATTTTTAAATAAGTCCAATAATGTAGTATAGATAAATTTACAAATATATTATAAATATAATATATATATATAACTTACTTGAACCGTTTTTTGATGAATAGTTATTTGATGTGTAATTTTGAGATATACTAACTGGTGTATTGCTTAAAACGTTACCTAAATGGCCGATTTGAGGTTGACCTTTATTTCAACAAACATAGGATACGAAAATAGATTAATTCAAAGTAAATGAAAACATTAATATTACAAAACAACCAAATTAAAGATTTTTAAAATTAATATTAAAAGGATGACGCCTTGAGGTTTTACCGTATTGATTGGAATGATATACTGGATATGAGTATCCGTTAAAAAAACCCGTGGTAGGTGGATTCGAATGAGCATATTGAATATTATTTGACTGGGTTGTGTTGGAAACATCAGACAATGTGTCTCTTGGAATATTATTACCTACATAAAACATAAAGAATAACGTATAATTGAAGAAATAATCGTCTGAGTTGAAACAAATATGAACAAAGACTGAAATACCAGTTGGATCGTTGTTCTTGCTCTTTGAAGTGGAGAGAACAGTTTTACGTTTCTTAGAAGATGAAGACATGATTATACCAATAATGGAAAAAAATGGTGGAAGATATCTTGACAAATCAAAGAAAATGGATAATAGAGGAAAAAATTATGAAACAGTATTTAAGTAATGTATAATATTAATTAAAACTGAATTAAAATGCCATTAATGTAACAAAATAGAAAGAATCTTAAATTACGGAATATGATATACATTTCAATAATGAATATCTTTAGGAAATCGTAATTAAGGTTAATGTAAGTCAATCGTTTAATATTAATATATTTTGACCAGATTTAAAAAAAAGTATGAATAACATAAATGTTAAATTTACATAGGTTATGGTTATGATAAAGATTTTGTTTATCATAATTATGGTTATATTGACAAATATTTGTTATAAACATGAATGAATTAAATAAAAAACAATACATAAACACATTATTTCTAAAGCAAACAAAATAAATAAAGATAATGGCTCTTACATTAAAGTTTTAATAAAGTCGAAATTAATAAAAATAAATACAAAAACAAAACATCACAACTAAATAACTTTAAGAACAACCAAAGCAACATCATTCTTATAATAACGAATAACTAAAGTCTTGCCAAAACATAATTGATTGTTGATCACGTAATCCTTCCATCCAATTAACGTAAAGCAACCCTTCTCGTTTTCTCCTCTGTTTTTAACTTTAAAGATGGTTTCATTGCCTAACAAACTCCTGAACTTAATTAAGCGGGTTCTTTTCAGATTCGTCAGTCTACCAACTTCAGCTGGTAGTCGCTAAAATTTTAAAAACAAAATAAATTAGAAAGTTAATATGGTTAATTTAAATTTAAATGAACAAACTTATAACAAAATATATTACAAACATATAAAATTTATTACCATACGATTTTCAATCTTCTTATGGAACTCTAAATAACAATTAGAGTTTTGAGCCTTATTATTATCACCATGATGTATAACGGGATTGTGAGAATAACCAACTTCCGATTCACAATATGGAGACTCCACGGTATGTTCACCATGTGTATTGAAATTTGATAATCGATAAAAATAATTGGTAGTAAATGTGGAAACAATAAAGGAATACCGTTCTTGTCATACACTATAAAATCAACAGTAGACGTGTTGACATACTTTAACCAAAGAACGTCACCATCTCTTAAAGCCAAATCTTGAACCAACTGTTTCCAACCGTCACCAAATAAATAGTGTTTTTTATAAAACGTAAAATTTATCTCCCATGAATGGTTATGATCAAATATGAACTTAATGACTCCGATTGAAGCGCGTCTTGAAACTGGGATTAAATATTCTTCTTTGAAACAACCTGTTAGGAAAATAGGAAAACATACTATATGTTAAAACTATTTTAATATACATGTTTCTAACACTGACTATTAATTAAAAAAAAGAAAGTGAATTTTACCAATTTAGCATTCATTCTATTATGATCGTATAAAACAAATGCATGTCGATGCAAAGTAGAAATTGCTTTCTTGGAAGGAGTTCTAACTAACCATTTAGTTTCATCTTCAATTAAAATAAAAATAACCCTCTCATAAGGACAAATCTTCAAAGAACACATTAGATCAGTAACTCCATCACCCAAACAAACTGTTTTTTCATGCTTTTTTAACTCCACTATCGATGATCCTTTGTAATGAACAATTTCAACTGTTTTAGGCAACAGGTTAAACATCAAAGAATTTTGCAAGATAAATTCTTTTGGAATTTCCTAATAACAAAATTCAGATTTACAAAATTAGATATTGAAAGTTTAGACAAAAATATTATCATAGAATTTTAAGAGTACCTGAATAGGAAATTTCGGATCTTCGACAAGCATAAGAAAAGAAGTTGTCATTACAAAAATAATCTTTCTACAAGAAACAAAATAATATAAATTTAAAATATTAGTTATTAACGTATTAATCTAAGAAACACAACTTATATAAAAATAGTTAAAAGTAAATTAAACATTATAAGTAGTAAATTATTAGAAATTAAGGGACGGATACATACTTCAATGACGGCAGGGAGAATGATAAAGAAGATGTTAAACCTAAAAGATGATTAGGGATTTATAACACATTTTAAAATAATATTATAAAGAATGATAAAGAAGATGTTATAATGCAATTAACATATTAACATATTTAACATAAAAGGAATATAAGAGTGGTGGTTATTGAATTTGAAAACTACATTCTAGAAGAATCATAACAAATTAAGAATTAAAACACATTTATTTGTTAGTTATAATCAAATATGGTAAACATAAAATATGAATATGTAAAACATCTAGTAAATAGGTAAATTTAATATAGAATTAATATATACTACTAAACATTAGATACTATAACATTTATGATACGTATTCAACCACATCTACATGTATGACGAATCTAAACATATGATAAACATAGATTTTATAAAATCTGTTAAGTTTATACCAAGACATAATAATTAAGAAAAGATATTAAACAGAAAAAAGTGAAAGTGTCAATTGTAGCATAACTGATGTACATATAAATATACATCTTTTCGGCATCAAATAATCTCTAAAAACTGCAATTTCTATCCAATAACATAGCAGAAAAGACTACTTATCATAATAAAACATAATTTCAGGTGAAACCAAGCCTCAAACGAAGAAACAAGCAAAAAGACGAAGAAAAACAGAAGAAAACACAAGAAAACAAAGAAACACGCCCCCACGTCTCAAGAAACACGCCCCCATGCTTCTGACACAAGAAAAGACAAAATCTGGAAGAAAAAGCACGGGGCCGTACTCATCATACACGGGGCCGTGGACGGGAACACAGAAAAGACAAAGAAGAATTTAGCACATGTCACTAAAAATCACGGGGCCGTGCCTACCAACCACGGGGCCGTGGCCACGTCACAGAAAAGACAAAACAAATCTGGCACATGTCATAAAAATGCACAGGGGCGTGCTCATCAAGCACGGGGCCGTGCCTCACTCTCCAGATTGCCTATAAATAGTTTTCTTGTGCCATTTGAAGAGTGTGCCTTGAAAAGAATTCTCTCCGGTTTTCACTTATAAAAACACACACTAACACTCATTTTGAAGATCTAGTGAAGAGTTTGAAGGTTTGGAGGTCATCACCACTAATCTTCATCATCAACCATCATTACCATCATTAAGAAGTAGGATTCATCAACAATTGGTTAGATTGTTCCAAGTTTAATCATGTATTTGTTATTATCAATCATCTTAATGCTTATCATTATGCTCATTATGAGCTAAACTCCTTTTACCATCTAAAATCAATGAAGAAGCTTTGTTTTACTTGATAATTAATCAAGACATGTGATGTAGTCTAGTAAAGTACATGGTTATATTACAATTATCTTTTGATGAGAAATGTTTCACCATCTTATATCACTAAATCAAAGTTGGTGGTTGTCAATATCTTTGGCAATCGTTCATGATCGATTCATGTTCTTGAAAGATAGAAATACTTTGATACATTATCGAAACATGGATCCTTATATTGTACTTAGAAATGATGAGATATAAGTTATGGTGTATTTTTCTAAACCTTGGTAATCCGAAAATGGCTTTGCTTAGGATATCAAATTAGTTAAAGAAACTATATGTTAACGTAATGTGTAATTATAACCTACATAAATCAACCAAGGGGAGGTTGTGTGATGAACTACAACCACCCGAAGTTGTTAGAATAGGTATTTGAGAAATCGAAGTCTATCCTAATCTTTCTACTTTACGAAACTACTTGTCAACTCAAATCGCATCATTGAGATGGTATGACATTAGGAAAGAGTGGACTTTAAAATGCGCATACCATCTCCTTAGTGCCGAAGATGCTCACTTAAGGTTTAAGGAGCTCTCTATCATATATTGCTACGGCAAGTTTATCACATGTCTACATATTAATTATCAATGTTAAAATGGAGTGGATTCTTGATCCTATATGGTAACCTTCGCATAATTGAACAACTCGTTTAGAATCTCTTTTCTCGGTCACCTATATATTATATATATATAAGTATTTATATTTTATAAAAAAAAGTTAAAAATCAACCCCAAAATGATTAAAACCTCCGATTGAAGTAAAACAACGATTTTGTTATTAGAAACCTTTGTATCCACGAATCGATACTTGGTTCTTACCAATACTATTCTACATATACGATAGGTACACTTGCCTATTTTGTGTGTGTTTAGTCTTTGTAGAAATCACTTTTAAAAATTTAAAACACGATCTTGTGCAAAAGTTAAATATCCAACCTTTTATATGTTAACCGCACGCGCACGCACACATCAAAGTTTTTGGCGCCGTTGCCGGGGATACACGGTACGTTTCTAAGAACGATCCAAGTTTTAATTTAATCATTGTCTATAATTGTACAAATTTTTAACTTCTATTTTATTTTATCTTTAATTTTTTACTAAATATTAAACTATATAATTTTACGGCTAGCCTACTTTTTACCTTTAGTTACCTTACTTTACTTTAGCTTAATTAACTTAGACCTTAGATAGTTTAAAATAGCTTAGCCTAACTCGTAGTTTAACTTAGACTAACCATTAGATTAACTTTAACTAACTTTTACTTTAATGTAATTTTGATTTAGCCTCATGTATGTCCTCTACTTTTGAGCGTGAGCTTGTTTCTCCAATTTCTGAACCGGAACGACTCTTTCGTCGACGAACTCGTAAACGGACTACAGAAACCGCATAAGCAATCAAAGACGAATCAGTAGACGCCACCGCATCAGGAGAAAATCAAACCGAAGAAATGATGGCAGCCCAGAACAATGATCCGAACATGAGCCAGTATGCCAAGCCATCTCTCGACGGCTATGGCAATGGAGTGGCTCTACCCGAAATCACCGAAAATTTTGAAATCAAATCTAGCACCATTCATATGGTAGAAAATCCAGTTCAATTTCATGGTCTCCTCGACGAAGTTCCTCTTTCTCACATATCTCGATTTCTACGAATCTGCGAAACTTTTAAAACTCAAAACTGTTCAGACGATCAAATCAAACTTAAACTCTTTCCTTTCTCTCTAAGGGGCCAAGCCTTAGAATGGATAGAATCTATTTCCTCTGGTTCCATCACCACTTGGGACCAGATGGTTGAACAGTTTCTCCTCAAATATTTTCCGCCTGACAAAGCTGCCAAATACCGAGCCAGCATTACCGGATTCCGGACCGATGATGATGAATCGCTACACGCAGCATGGGAAAGATACAAAAGTCTTCTGAGAAGGTGCCCACATCATGGACTGAACGTATGGTTTCAAGTACAAACTTTCTTTAACGCATAATCCAGTCAAAACAAACAGGCCATCGACCAGATCGCTGGTGGAGACCTGGGATCCAAATCACCTAACGAAGTATTTGAAGTCCTGGAGAAAGCCACAAAGAAGAGTTTCGCTTATAACCCACCAAGATCTACACCTACCCATAAAGGAATACACCACGTTGACTCCAACACTCTTGTCACAGCACAGCTTGAAGCTCTTTTTAAAAAATTCGAACAACTTCAAGCCGAACTATCAAAAACCAGACTCACCTGTGACACTTGTGGAGGAAGTCATAAGACGAGTTACTGTAAACAAGTCATTATGGCCATGGAAGAAGTCGATTTCATCGCTCGACAGAACAACGCTTTCAGCAATAACTACAATCCAGGATGGAGAAACCACCCGAATTTCAGCTGGAAAGAGGAGGTAACACTCAATCTTTATCGTATTCGAAAAGAGACCTATGAATCAACCCTTCCAACCTAAACCTCAATTTCAAGATCAAAGTTCAAGTAGCCATCAAAACCCAAGCTACTCGAAGATCGAAGAAATGCTAATCCAATTGATGACCAAAACAAATGAAGCAGAAAAGAAAGCCGACTCAAGAGCTGTTGATATCAGCGGAGTATTATTAAAACATGAAGCCGATCTCAAAAGTCAACAAGCATCACTTCAGAACCTAGAAACACAAATCGAACAAATTGCCCGACAATTATCAGAAAGACCACATGGCACTCTTCCAAGCAATACAATCACCAACCCGAATGCGACAGCTAACGTCGTCACACTCATGAGTGGTACAGCCACTGTTGTTCCACTAACTTTGGAGAAAAAGTCTCCTGATGAAACGCAGGAAAGGCTGACCCCAACAAACACAGTACAGCCTAAGGAACCAGTCCGAACCTATGTTCCGCCTATTCCATACCCTGGAAGACTGAAGCAGGAGCGATTGGAAGCCCAGTATGGGAAGTTTCTAGAACTCTTTAAGCAACTCCATATCAACATCCCTTTTGTCGAAGCTATCGCTCAAATGCCAAAATACGCCAAGTTTCTCAAAGAAGTGCTGACAAACAAAAGGAAGCTGGAGGAACTCTTGCATGTCACCCTAAGTGAAGAATATTCAGCTTTCCTCCAAAGCAAGCTACCGACAAAGATGGCCGATCCAGGGAGCTTTACTATCCCTTGTCTCATAGGAAATTTATCTGTTAGCAATGCCCTAGCAGACCTAGGAGCTAGTATTAATTTGATGCATTATGCGGTTTTTGCAAAACTAGGGATAGGAGAACCAAAGCCCACCCGCATGAGCGTTCAGTTAGCTGACCGATCCGTTAAATATCCTCGGGGCATTGTTGAAAACATGCTTGTCAAAATTGACAAGTTCGTTTTCCCAGTAAATTTTGTGATTCTAGACATGGAGGAAGACAAAAGTGTACCTCTAATTTTAGGAAGACCCTTTCTAGCCACCGCAAAGGCTATCATTGATGTTTGCACCGGCAAATTCACTCTTAGGGTCAATGACGAGGCAATCACTTTTGACATAGGAAAATCTATGCAATATCCGCAACAACACGATGACACCTTATACTGTGTTGATATCGTAGACTCCATCGTAAGTTGCTATATGCGAGATTCCTCCATCAATACTCCCCTAGAAACACAAGTCTTAGACAAAACACTAAACAAACCCATTTTAGAAAATGAAAATTTCAATAACAACTACCACGAAGAATCAGTAACGATATACGAAATCATTGAAAACAATGAAAAATCAAAACCATCAATCGAAGAACCACCAGCCTTAGAGTTAAAAGAAGTGCCAAAACATCTTGAATACGCCTTTCTCGAGAAAGATTCTCAACTCCCAGTAATTATTTCATCTCACCTTTCTAAAGAAGAGAAAGACGAACTTCTTAAGGTTCTCAAAAACCATAAGAAGGCTATCGCAAGGAAGATCATGGATATCAAGGGCAACAGTCCTTCGTTTTGTACCCAAAAATCCTCATGGAGGAAGAATACAAACCCGTGGTCCAACATCAAAGACGTCTCAATCCCAACATGCAAGATGTGGTGAAGAAGGAAGTAATAAAACTGCTTGACGCCGGATTAATCTACCCGATCTCGGATTCACCTTGGGTTAGTCCCGTTCAGGTAGTACCCAAGTAGGGAGGAATGACAGTCGTAATGAACGAGAAGGACGAACTAATACCAATGAGTACCATCACAGACTGGAGAGTTTGCATCGATTACCGGAAGCTAAATGATGCCACAAGAAAAGATCATTTTTCACTTCCTTTCATAGATCAAATGCTCGAACGATTATCTGGAAAAATTTTCTACTGTTTTCTTGATGGATTATCCGGATACTTTCAGATTCCCATTGCTCCTGAAGATCAGGAGAAAACTACTTTTACATGTCCATACGGAACCTTCGCTTACCAAAGAATGCCATTTGGATTATGTAATGCTCCAGCCACCTTCCAACGCTGCATGGTAGCCATCTTTCATGAAATGATTGAAAACTCTATGGGAGTTTTCATGAACGACTTCTCAGTATTTGGAGATTCCTTCGATCATTGTCTGAAAAACCTAGACAAAATGCTATCTAGGTGTGAAGAAGTAAATCTAGTGCTCAACTGGGAAAAATGCCACTTTATGGTAAAGGAAGGCATTGTTCTAGGTCACAAGATTTCTCAAAACGGACTAGAAGTTGATAGGGCCAAAATAGAAACCATATCCAAACTTCCACCACCAACTTCAGTCAAAGCCGTTAGAAGTTTTCTAGGTCACGCCGGTTTCTACCGCCGCTTCATAAAAGACTTCTCAAAAATCTCAAAACCTATGACCAAACTTCTAGAGAAAGACGCACCATTCGTGTTCTCTGAAGAATGTGTTGAGTCATTTAATACACTGAAAGACAAACTTGTCAACGCACCAATCATGACCACACCCGACTGGACCCTTCCATTCAAAATCATGTGCGATGCAAGTGACTTTGCAGTTGGAGCCGTACTCGGACAACGCAAAGAAAAACACTTTCACCCAATTTACTATGCCAGTAAAACTCTTAACGATGCACAGGAGAATTATACCACAACTGAAAAAGAGTTACTAGCAGTAGTATTTGCCATTGAAAAATTTAGATCATACCTAGTTCTTTCCAAAACCATAGTTTGCACCGATCACGCCGCAATACGATACCTATTCAACCTTTAAGATGCCAAACCTAGACTCATCTGATGGATCCTATTACTCCAATAATTTAACATCGAAATTAAAGACAAGAAGGGAACAGAAAATGTAGCCGCGGACCATCTTTCACGATTAGAATGTCCAACTCCCGAAGAGCTTCAAGAAGAAATTATCAACGATAATTTCCCACATGAGGTTCTCATGCACATTCAAGGAGTGATAGAAGAAAAGGACGAAAGTCCTTGGTATGCCGACTTCGCCAATTACTTAGCTTGTAGGATCCTCAGAAAAGGACTTACCCATCAACAGCGGAAAAAATTCTTCTCCGATCTTAAGTATTACTTCTGGGAAGATCCATACGTGTTTAGGATAGGTGCGGATCAAATCATTCGTAGGTGCGTAGCAGGAAAAGAGGCCTTAGACATTCTCAAACATTGCCATGAAGGACCAACAGGCGGACACCACGGTACCGCCACCACGGTCAGGAAAGTGTTTGATGCAGGATTTTTCTGGCCCACTATATACAAAGATACACATACTTTGATCCAAGCATGCGATGCTTGTCAAAAATCCGGGAACATCTCATCAAAAAATGAGATGGCTCAAAAAGGCATTCAAGTTTGTGAAATCTTTGATGTATGGGGGATAGATTTCATGGGGCCATTTTCTAACTCATTCGAAAATAAATACATCCTTGTAGCAGTTGACTACATGTCTAAATGGGTAGAAGCACAAGCTCTTCCCACCAACGATGCTCGAGTAGTTGTACGATTTCTGAAAAAGTTATTCTCAAGATTCGGTACTCCAAAATCCCTCATCAGCGACAGAGGTACTCACTTCAGTAACACCCTGATGGACAAGGCCTTAGCACGGTATGGGGTTCACCACCGACTAGCAACACCATATCACCCGCAGACCAGTGGGCAGGTGGAGGTCTCAAACCGAGGAATTAAGAGGATTTTGGAAAGAAGTGTGGGGATGAATCGCAAAAATTGGCTAGAAAAGTTAGATGACGCATTGTGGGCCCTCATAACGGCCTACAAAACTCCCATAGGAACGACACCCTTCAAGCTCGTTTACGGGAAGCCATGTCATCTACCAGTGGAATTAAAACACAAAGCTTATTGGGCTCTCAGAGCAGTGAACTTTGATCTAACGTCCGCCAGAGCAAACCGGGAAGATCAAATTCGTGAGCTCGAGGAACTGAGAACAATGGCCTACGAAAATTCCTGGTCCTACAAAGAAAAGACTAAACGAATACACGACGCTCATTTAAAAGGAAACAAGAAATTTCAAGCCGGCGATCGTGTACTGCTATACAACGCTCGTTTACGTCTTTTCCCAGGAAAACTGAAATCCCGATGGACAGGTCCATACGTAGTTAAACAGTTTTTTACTATGGAACCATCGAAATTTTAAGTTCAAACGGCCAAAAGTTCAAAGTCAATGGACATCGATTAAAACCATACATCGACGGTCCACTTAAAGAAGTTTTGGAGGTACTAACCCTCCAAACGTTTTAACATAAGACATTAAGGAAACAAGGTCTGGCCAAGACCTTCACAAAAGTAGGCCTTGTAAATATTGTTATTAAATATATATATATATATATATATATATATATATATATATATATATATATATATATATATATACGTAAAATATATAAAACCACGGGGGCGTGCTCCTTAAAGCACGGTCTCGTGCCTAAAAATGCGGGCCGGCATCTACGCTGCAAAAATCTCAGTCAGACTGGTTTGTAACAGAATTGTCAGAGTAAAAACACGGGGGCGTGCTTCCATAAGCACGGTGCCGTGCTCGGTTTCCTGTTTGGTTATAAAAGGCACCTTGTGTCATTGCATTCCTTGCACAAACCAAAACCAAAACCAAAACCAAAAACCTCTGATAATTCAGCATACCAACTGAGATAAATGAAGTAATTCCCGTTTCCCAACATCCAAGAAACGATGCCTGCCATGTTTCCAAAACCGAGCTTCTCTTGAAACTTCAAGAACTCATGAGAGAACTCACCGAAATGAATCTACTCGCGGAGATGCTTCTCGTGCAACTCAACGTGTTAGTGCACGAAATTGTTGTCCGGAGCATTCGAATAATGTATACATAGTCTAGATTGTTTATTTATTGTAAAATGGCCATTCGCTATGGATTGTATAGCGAATGCATCCATTCGTTTGTAATCTAGGCTAGTTCGTTAAGTTTATAAGCCCATTCGTTATGTAATATAACAAATGGAGGCTGGTTTGTTAAGTTATCATCATTCGTTATGGAATCATAACGAATGGAGTCTAATTCGTTTATGAAGATATAACGAATTAGACATAAGTTAACGAACTGGTGCATTGGCCTATAAATACGCATATCCATGCTCATTTGTAGGTGTACATATTTAGAGAGAGATCTAGATCTAAGTTAATACTCTCCATAACTTATTATGTAATTATTCACACTATTTATCAATAAACTATGTATTTAAAGTATCTATATCATATTGTATAATCGATGTATCATAGCGGCTAGATCCGTAACGGGTTTCTACACAATGAATCAGTGGAAAACATGAAAATGGAACTCCGAGACATCAACGAGCAACTCCCGTTTCAAGTTCTCGGTTTCACGTATTTTCCACCACCAGGACCATTCGGAGGAGGAGCGCCTTTCGGAGAGCTCTAGGAAACTTAATTTTATGTTTTTATATGTTAAAAAGTGCATTAAGCACAATGTGTTAGGACTTCGGGATTAACCCGATTATTTTCTTTTCTTAGGAAACCCGGGCTTATCCCGTAACTGTTCTAGGATCTTTCTTTAATGAAAAGTAATCTTTAGATGACCAAACTTCCAAATTATTACAATAAATGTCATTCTAAAAATTCCGCATTGTGAATCATGTTGAGAACTAAAAAAGAAATGCACTGTGACAAAAAGCACGGGCCGTGCTTTCCTAAGCACGAGACCGTGGTCACCCAGAATCTTCAGCATAATACGCGCTGACTCCGTACAATTCTCTAACTCAGAAACATTTATTCTTCTAGCAGCATGGGGCCGTATTCCCATAAACATGGTGCCGTGTTCAACTTTCCAGTCTCTATATAATGCATGCATAAATTCACTATTCCATTCACACCAAACAAAAACTACCTAAATGGAAGGAAAATGGGTTGAATGGAAACCAGTGAAGAAGGGGAAACAACATGAATCTTCCTTCCTTGAGGAACAAATCATGAGACTCCAATGCATCGTAAGAGACCAAGTTGAGAGCAACATGCAAACCGAGGCTCGAGTAGTCAAGCTGATCAACAAAGTCGACCTGCTTAGGTTCGAGAAATTCCATGTTGTGGATGGCCACCACAAAGATGTGACTTCCAAACTTAACTTTCTCAATCGAGAACTCGTCACGCTCAACAAAAATCTTGACGAACTTTTGGAAGCCAAACAAACACCACCACACATCCAGGACTTGTTCGGGGGTGGTGGCCGTTGAAGTTCTAACTCTGTTTCGTGTTTAAGTTGTTCCCGCTAGTACTATGTGTTAGGATCGAGAGTTGTTGTTGTACTTTTCGTTTTATCTATCTTTAAATTATGTCTTTAATTTTATGTTTTAATGAAATCTAGGACTTTTAATTACCATGTTAAAATAACCAGAAAATAAAAACCCAGTAAAAACAAACCAATCTCGACAAAAAAAAATAAACAAAACAGTATTATTTGCACTAAGCAGCACGGTACCGTGCTTCCAAAAGCACGGGGCCGTGTTTTTGGTGTCAGGGCAGTTACGAGTTTTAACTTAACAAAATAACTTTCTCCAACAACCAACCCTATTTTTCACTGTGTTCGGAACCAAGAGACCGCCGACCTTCAACTATTTTGCTAATTTCTTCATCTAATCTTCAATCCTAAACCTAAGGTATGTTAATTTAACAATTGAATTACTCAGATTTGTCATTCTAGGTTTAGATTAACCCTAAAATTGTTCAAATCGACCAAATCGGGTCAAAACCCGAAAAGGGTATGGGTTATTATGCTTGATTATGATGAATAGATTGTAGACTGTTTGTTGGTTAGGGATTAATTGAAAGAAACAATTCGGGTTTTGGGTGTTAGGATAAATACCCGACAAACCATTAAACCCAATTGATATAACCGGTTAGAAACGAGGGTTTTAGTCTAAGAAAGTTAGAAATCGGTATTAAAAACATGAGCCGTGTACAAAAACAAAACGAGTCGTGGTCAACAAAAAGTCAAACTTCAAAGAAAACTGAACCAGAAGCAGCAGCACGGGGTCGTGCTTCTGAAAGCACGCCACCGTGCTTTGCTCTCTGTTTCAGCAAATTGGAATTTTTATGAGTTTTGACTAATTTAAGTTTAACTTGCAGATGGCCGAGTATGGGGAAGAGTTTCATGCATTCCTAGTCTTCGGAAACCGGAAGACTAAGGACCGATTGGCAAACGAAAGATTAACCTATCTCAATAACAGATATCCTGAAGCTCACTTCCATGCATGCGGAGAAACCCTCAGACAAGTTAACCAATGAGAGTGCTATCAGAACATCGTCACAGGGCCGTGGAGACGAGTTTTTAACCAGACAGGGGATTCAATAACTGAACTTACAAAGGAGTTCCTAGCCTCATTCAACATGAAGAAGAAAAGGTTCGACATGTGGGACACCAAGGCAATTGAGTTCCGATGTGGGGGTGTTTTGCATACAACCTCTGTCACTCAACTGGGGATTGATTTGGGTATCTACACAACCGAGGAAACTGACACAGATATCTGGTTCGAGGCCAAAACGACTTTTACAGATGAGGGTGACGATGATGAAGCTGAAACAGGTGCCATAATGGACGAAGCTTGGGAACAGTTAAGTTATGGAACAGCAAAGTATAGACCAAGCGTTTCGAAAAGCACAGCACTGCGTGACCCGCTCATGAGGTACATCCACCGTTTGCTGAGTCATACCGTCATAGATTGAGGACAGAGCGAAGGGGTTGTTAACCTAAAGGACCTTTGGGCATTATATTGCATAAAAAACGAAATACCATGCAATATCACTATGCTATTTTGCAAGCTTTTCATGTCAAATGCCACTGCCCGAGGAAATACCACGATCTTTGGTGGTCCCTGGATCTACAACCTCTATAGGGCCTATGGTGCAGACACAGAAGGAACCCCGAGCCCAGACTCGATAGCTCTCAACCTTGATTACTGTGAGAGCATGCAGATGGTTCAGCAAATCAGCCCGGGTGTGTGGAGATTTTGTGACAAGTACAATCAGGTTTGGGACCCAGAAGACCCGTCAGAGATAATGATACAGGATGTGCATGAGAGACGACAATCACTGCTCAGACAACACCGCCGCCGAACCTACCATCAGACAGGAGGCCCATCTTCATCAGGGGCCGGCCCCAGTTCATCACATGATAGCCGATACTCTTTGGAGGGTATATATGGACTAATCGATCAATTCTCATCTAACACTACCGCCTCATTTAACAGGATCAACGAGCAAATGGCTGCCTCCGATGCACAGCGAGCAGCCGAGTATGAAGCAACGAGGCGAGAGATTGAACGATTGGGCTATTGCATGGACAGGCAGTGGGGACCGTTTGACCCGGACACGGGTAACTGATGACTGACGGCACAGGTAGGTGAGCATGGGCACGGGCATGGGATGGTAGTACTTTATGAACTTATTATTATTTGTGTTTGAACAATTTACTTTTCGTCGTACTTGTTTATTTGTGTTTGTGTTGGTTTGGATACTATTATGGCCATGAGTGCCAAAGACATTATGTTAGGTACTAATTTAGCCCGAAAGGGCAAGGGATGGATGATTCCATACCCAATTTTCAGTAGTTTATGCTTGGTAGTTTATGGATGTTTGCAGTTTTATTTTATACAGGTACAAAAACAGGAAAACGGACGAAAAACAGGGGACGCTCTGTCGAAATTTCGTTAACCCGTAGGGAAGTAACTCTCCATTTTTACCCATAAATTAGAATTTTTATATTTTCATGAATCTTGTCACATTAAGGACAATGTGAGATTCAAGTGTGGGGAGGGGAATTACTTGACCAATTGTTTGTCCAACTAATTATAAAAATTCTCTAAAACAAATATTTTTACAGCAGACAAAGATTATTCTAAACCTAAAAAGAAATCCAAGAAAATTTTTTGCAAATAACAAATCATTAAAAAGTGAAAAAGTAAGAAAAAGTTTTGTAATATTGAGAATAAATTTATGCAAAATATGGCGTTAATACCCAATTCCTCCGTTATTGTGAGATAAACCTTATGCCGTATCAATATTTTTTCGAAAGCTTTGAGTGAGTCATATATTTCATGTGATTTAGAACTTGTCGCAATTATTCATTTCAAGACCGAACGAAGAGTTGTATAAGGAAGAAGGTAATATTTACACAATTCCCTCAAACCCATTACCAAAATTACAAAACCCAAAAAAAAACCGATCACTTTATCCATTTTCACCGGTAAAATACAACACTGGTCTTTTACCGGCAGACCCTAAAGAACTGGAAATGCATTCTTTCGATTTCAATTTCATTTGCTGCATACACTTCACAAAACCTAGGTTGCCTCCAGAACTTAGGGAGAGAATCTTTCTCTTTAGCAATGAGGTGAGGAAAAAGTGGCGCCAAAACGAACAAAGGCCACCATTCTGTGGAATTTCCAAAAACGCAATGAAGAGAAGAGCAAAAAGATATGAAAGATGTTTAGGTTGCGGAAACTGGTCCCACGAAGGAAGATGTAGAAAAAGTCAAACTCAGTCTCAGCATGAATACACCGAACTAATGAGGGTGAGGGCTATTAGGCTCAAAGCCGAACAATTCATTAGAGTTGGAAGTTATATTCAAAACATGATTGAGGAAGAATTGATCCACATCCTCGATAAAACTGGTCTTGACGATCTGACCTTAAAAGAGTCATTAGGTATCTAAAAAA
The DNA here is from genome assembly GCF_021521415.1 of Bidens hawaiensis. Taxonomy (NCBI): domain Eukaryota; kingdom Viridiplantae; phylum Streptophyta; class Magnoliopsida; order Asterales; family Asteraceae; genus Bidens; species Bidens hawaiensis. The sequence goes on from NW_027491467.1 coordinate 729,415, forward strand.
ACTCGGAGAAAAAAGGAGCTAACCATCGAAGACATCTCAAAACTCCCAACAAACAGTGGAAGTTGTATTTATCATTAACCCTTGAACCACCACAAAACACCAATTCCGACTCACACTAAACCAAAACCCCTTTTCACCTTCTGATCTATGAAACCCTTCGAAAAGGTAGAGATTTAAACTTGTACAAGCTTATTTATCACAGGTTGCATTTTGGCTAAGAGTGTTCACATACTTACATCACAGGTATGATCAGATATAAAACCGAGTGTGAGTGAACATTGTGAGAACGTGACGTTTTGCATAAACAGAAACTCATAAAAACAAAAGTTCTCTCTTTCATCACTAACATAAAGATTGGTTATTTTGTTTCGTCTTCTTGAAGCTCACTTAAGGGGTAGCTATGATCTAAATTTGTTGTTTTTAGAGGATATTTATAAGAGGATTGCTTGAGGACAAGAAATGTTCAAGTGTGGGGATGTTTGATGTACATATAAATATACATCTTTTCGGCATCAAATAATCTCTAAAACTGCAATTTCTATCCAATAACATAGCATAAAAGACTACTTATCATAATAAAACATAATTTCAGGTGAAACCAAGCCTCAAACGAAGAAACAAGCAAAAAGACGAAGAAAAACAAAAGAAAACACAAGAAAACAAAGAAACGCGCCCCCATGCCTCAAGAAACACGCCCCCATGCTTCTGACACAAGAAAAGACAAAATCTGGAAGCAAAAGCACGGGGCCGTACTCATCATACACGGGGCCGTGGACGGGAACACAGAATAGACAAAGAAGAATTTAGCACATGTCACTAAAAATCACGGGGCCGTGCCTACCAACCACGGGGCCGTGGCCACGTCACAGAAAAGACAAAACAAATCTGGCACATGTCATAAAAATGCACAGGGGCGTGCTCATCAAGTACGGGGCCGTGCCTCACTCTCCAGATTGCCTATAAATAGTTTTCTTGTGCCATTTGAAGAGTGTGCCTTGAAAAGAATTCTCTCCGGTTTTCACTTATAAAAAAACACACTAACACTCATTTTGAAGATCTAGTGAAGAGTTTGAAGGTTTGGAGGTCATCACCACTAATCTTCATCATCAACCATCATTACCATCATTAAGAAGAAGGATTCATCAACAATTGGTTAGATTGTTCCAAGTTTAATCATGTATTTGTTATTATCAATCATCTTAATGCTTATCATTATGCTCATTATGAGATAAACTCCTTTTACCACCTAAAATCTATGGAGAAGCTTTGTTTTACTTGATAATTAATCAAGACATGTGATGTAGTCTAGTAAAGTACATGGTTATATTACAATTATCTTTTGATGAGAAATGTTTCACCATCTTAAATCAGTAAATCAAAGTTGGTGGTTGTCAATATCTTTGGCAATCGTTCATGATCGATTCATGTTCTTAAAAGATAGAAATACTTTGATACATTATCGAAACATTGATCCTTATATTGTACTTAGAAATGATGATATATAAGTTATGGTGTATTTTTCTAAACCTTGGTAATCCGAAAATGGCTTTGCTTAGGATATCAAAATAGTTAAAGACACCATATGTTAACGGAATGTGTAATTATAACCTACATAAATCAACCAAGGGGAGGTTGTGTGATGAACTACAACCACCCGAAGTTGTTAGAATTGGTATTTGAGAAATTGAAGTCAATCCTAATCTTTCTACTTTACGAAACTACTTGTCAACTCAAATCGACATCATTGAGATGGTATGACATTAGGAAAGGGTGGACTTTAAAATGCGCATACCATCTCCTTAGTGCCGAAGATGCTCACTTAAGGTTTAAGGAGCTATCTATCATATATTGCTACGAGCAAGTTTATCACATTTCTACGTATTAATTATCAATGTTAAAATGGAGTGGATTCTTGATCTTAGATGGTAACCTTCGCATAATTGAACAACTCGTTTAGAATCTCTTTTCCCGGTCACCTATATATTATATATAAGTATTTATATTTTATAAAAAAAAAGTTAAAAATCAACCCCAAAATGATTAAAACCTTCGACTGAAGTTAAACAACGATTTGTTATTAGAAACCTTTGTATCCACGAATCGATACTTGGTTCTTACCAATACTATTCTACATATACGATAGGTACACTTGCCTATTTTGTGTGTGTTTAGTCTTTGTAGAAATCACTTTTATAAATTTAAAACACGATCTTGTGCAAAAGCTAAATATCCAACCTTTTATATTTTAACCGCACACGCACGCACACATCAATAACTTAAACAACCAAAACATAATATTCAAGAACACAAACATGGATACCACAAAAGCTTGTTTAAAACCTATTCAAATACTTGTGACAGGATCAGAGAATGAGTTGGACGGTTGTACTCGAGTAGTCATTTCTTCCCCAAATCGAGCGAATTAAGACGAACAAATTCTGGCCAGTCATGAACTCTAAACTTGTAATTACTATGATTGTATTCAATGTGGATTCTAGTCATCACATCCTCACCATTTGGGTTTATCAACACCAACCTAGTCTCTTTATCTAATCCATTGTCACGTGCAAATTGAACAGGTAAACGCTGTAAAATATATAAACAAAAGTATTTAGTGTTTATAATAATGCATACTTGAATACAAAAAAGTAAGTATACCATAACCAATTTATGACATGGAAAAAAACTTACCAAACGATCCCTGATAACAACTTCAAGAAAATTGTCACTGACATCCTCATCTCGAATCCAAACACGCTCACCTTCTATATCAACAACACCAAAGCTATCATCATCTAATAATAAAAACATATAAAAAAAGTTAACAAATAATTATATTTTGATACACAAATTATTTCAATATTGAGAAATTAACCTGAAACAGTAACTATATCAACATTGTCCGAATAACCAACAATATTCATTCGTTAAACAAACTGTGTCCGTTCAACACCACGACTATCAAACACATATAACCTGAGAGTATTGGGATCAACTGGTAAAAACACAAGATAATCATTAACTTGTAGGTTAACATGCCTTGCTAAAATGGGGCATTCACCAACAAATGCATATCCATGAATACTGCTTTTGACACTTTTAAACACAAGAGTCCATCTACTTCCATCAGCTGCAGAAACATCCCAGTTGGCAGATGACCTTCCACGATTCAGATATGACCGATAAAGTACAAGCTGATCGTCTCTTAATTGCTGACATGCAAATTTATAAAACATTGTTAAGAATACTGTAAAAGACAAATTTTAAGAAATAAACATATAAATATATAAAAATTTAAAACTGATATATAAGTAAGAATAAAAATACGCTTTAACATACCAACTTATTCATTGATGGATAAGAGACATAGAAATAAAAAACCTTATGCTTCCAATCCGGATGTTCAGGAACATATAACAATCTCCACTCGTGTGGCTGAGTGGGAAAGAAAAGAAAAACATCACCAAATCTGAAACCGTTGTCTTTTACAAATGGGAACCATCCATTGCCAAATACATACTTATCAAAGCTTCTATCAATATCAACACTCCACTATTGATTTAAATGTGCAATCTTAACGATCTCATGGACAGACTCATGAGGGAAAAGAAGCTTAAAATAATCTTTGGGAATTTTCTATAAAATACAACATAAACAAAATTAGCATAGATTAACCTAAAAATTAGAAGTACATTATAATAACGACAACTTTTAACTTGTAGATACTGACCATATGTTCAAGGAATGGTTGATTAAACACGGCTAATGCAGGATAATTCATCTGATTAGTCAATATTATTGGTAATTAGCTATACAGTAATAAAAACAAATATATTAAATTCAAGTAAATGATGAACAAATATGTGTACTAATCAACAAAATCTATTAATATAGATTATTTGGGAATAAAATCAAACAATAATTAGGGTTGAAGTAACCAACTTACCTTCAAAACACGGAAGAAAATCGAGAATTTTTTTTATATTGATCGAATAGTTGAAATAGAGTAAAAAGAATTTAAAATTGGTTATAAATAATACCAAAAGTCGGTTTCACCCGGGTCATCAAATGGTAAACGGGTTTCTTGAAAATATAAACATTATATTTTAATCTTGGAATATAATATTATAACCTAGATAGCATATCTATGCTATTTATATTGATCTTATCTTAAACTTTAATATTTGTAGAAGTTAATTAAATTATTTTAAGTCAATATTGAATACATTTTTTATAGTCAATATTGAATTATGTAATCCCAAATTTAAATAATTAAATTTTCAAAAACGTAAAATAATAAAATTAAAACTAAAATATATGAGTTGCAATAAACAAAAAAACCCAAAATAAGGTAAAGGATAATTAAAGAAATTAAAAACCACCATCATAAATAAGAAATGTATGTAAATAAAATCAAAACCGAACCATAAAGTCTTCAAAAACACCACCAAAATGAAGTCTAAAAATATAAATAACACCGAACACAATCAGGTGTATTTATTATTAATTACTAAAATGTAAATAAAATAAAACCCAGCAATAAAGTCTTCAAGTCACTTCTCGACCTTCGGAGTAAGAAATTTAACACCATCCTTGCTTGATCCAACAATGCTAACCAACTCAGAATCATCTTGAACATCAATTATCTTCGACTTAGTAGAAGAAAATCCCGATGGTTGATCACCCTCAAAAACATCCACAAGCTTACGCTTCAGTTTGTCATCTGAATCACTACTTGACAACTTGATCTCATTCACTTCATCATCAACCAAACGATAAGAAAGTGGAGTCTTGTTATCCACATCATTAGAAATCTGTCCAAAAAAAAGGTGTAAACAATATAAAAACAAACCAAAAAAACAAAATAATGAAAAGTATATAGAAGTGAAAAAAACCTTTAAAGAAGCATAACTTGTAGATTGAAGATCAGTTAAAGAATTTCCAAAAGTTAGCGATCCAGAATCAGAAGGCTACAAATATAATACAAAGAATTAAAACATAAGGCAATAATGTAGTTGCTACAAGTTTAAGGCAGATGAATTTACCACTATAAACTCAGGCATTAGTCTTTTCTCAATAGCAGAAATTATTTGTTGATCATCTGTTAGCTTTGATATACCGTATACCTCAACATTATTCCTAAAATTGAAATCGGCAATCTCAACTTTAAAAACAAACTTCTTTTCTAACAAACAGTTCAACTCACTGGGAAATCCACTATGCTCAACATCATCCTAAAAATTTATAATAAAAACATGTGTTACATAAATTTCAATTTATATAAATAAAAAAATAAGCAGTAGAATATGAATACATAAAAACATAATCTCGTCTTTAGTAGCAAGAAATTCAGATGCTGTTTTGTTGATAATAAGTTTGGCATCCCGATCAAAAAGGGTCAACGAAACAACACCACTGCCATCTTGAACTCTTAGCTTAATCTTAAAACTGAAATAATTTTTTGAATCAACAACATTGCAACATTTATTATTAAAACGTATTTACATATACAATATACAATATACCTAGGAGTATGTGTAACATCCAAAGTGTTACATCTCTGATTCTTGCATTCATAAACATCTTCGCCTTCCACCAGTCACGATCACCTTACGACTACAACTATTGCAACCGACATAGTACCATTCTGAATCCGGTCAAACCGCCTTTATGGTCCCGAGTACTATAATACTCTTAGGCTGAAATAAATCAATTAAAAAAGATAACATAACCTTATGTTAAATGTTATAAACTATAATTAGATATTATTATAAAAAAAATACCTGCATTATAGTGCAAATTTCACAAATGTTGAAAAATGATGTAGCCATCAGAAACTCTTCATCAAGAGTAGACATCAATTTTACAGGAATCGACCTACGAATAACACCATCAACATTGAAGTCTAAAAATTCAAACAAACTGCAAAACAAATTCATAAGAATTTAGAAATGCAAAGGAAATAATTATTGAATAAACAAATCAGGAGATATATTAATAATATTACCGTGTCTTATAATCTTTAATCTCAGAAATACTATCATTGATGAACACACGAGTAACATTAGAACCGTAGGAATTAGACACATACTGTTTCTCTAAAAATTTAAACACAAGATAGTCATTATGATATTAAAATAAGAAAGTCATAAAAAAATCAATTACATATTAAAAATAAAAAAGCAAACCTGTATGGTATTTAACTCTACCAAATTGCATGAGAATAGTCATATGTGATTCATCAAAATGGTCAACAACATACTAAGAGAACTGTGACACGTAATCCCCCCAAAGAGTAACGTAAACACTGTCACCGCTATAAAAATCACAAATATTAGAACAAAAATTTTATAGTGTTCCAATATTAAGAAATATTAATACAAACTGACATATAAATTAATGAAAAACATGTACCTGATGTCAACAACCTCCATAGTTAATCTTGCATTTCGTTTTACATCTCTCAGATTAGAATTGTTATCTTTAAAAACATGAACAACATGTCCAATTATATCTGGCCGACATCGGATTAAAGAATTAGAAATACAAAAAATGTTGATAAATAAAAAAAAATAAACTACTTAAATAATACCTATAGTAGCTTTCAACGGGATCTCTTTATTAATAACTGACTTGAATGAGTAAAACTTAAAACCGAATGTAGGACCATATAACTGGCTACAAGGATTAACATGGGTACTGGAGTTTAACACTAACTTATTAGGGCAGTCGATAGCCTTGTAATTAGACGCATTAGATCCAAGGCTATGGTTGACTATAGTTAATATAGCATTCTCGTTTAAATAATGTTTAAAACGGAATATATATTGTTTAAAAACTGTAGACTGCATTCAGTTACCCTGGATTTTTAAAAAAACAAACAACAAATTATGAACCATAACAAAAGGGACAAAAAATAATAAACATAAATGGTAAAACTAAAGATTACCGATTCATCCATAAAAACCATCTCAATCAAGAAATCTTCATTAGGTTTATTGTTATCCTTGACACCCCAAATCTTCAACACTTTTACCTTAATTGTACATGGAGTAGATCTAAGAACATCAATCTCGTGTAACATAGTAAAGTTCCGGGACTCCATTGACCTTAAGAAATAAGAATAAAATTAATTAGTAACGTATAATGAATGAAAAATGTGAAAGACAAAACAAAAAATATTAAATTAAAACTAAAATTGACATTAACTTGGATGAAGATAAACAATGGAGGTTCTAGTTGCTGAAGGTGATGAGAAAGATTAAGAAATGAACGAATATATAGTGTAAATTATTTAGTTATTTATGTAAAATGAAATATAAATAGAAATGATTTAGAATAATTGGGAATTATAATTATAATTCTGGACAAATTGATGTAGACATCATATAAAAGTATCAACTTGATTTTGACTAATTGCGAATTATATTGTTCAACCAATAAAATATTTTTAATGTTACAAAATATTCTGAAACATTAATATATTTGATTTGGACTAAAATATCTTTAGTGTTACAATATATATTTATCACATATATTGTTTAAATAAAATAAAATATATGTAACATTAATTAGTTAAGGGATTGTCAACATTAAACCAGAATGAATGTGATTTGAATCAATATTGATTTTTTAAAATTAAAGGAAACATGTTAAATAGGAAACAAGAAACTTTTTGACCATATATTAAATGAAATTAAAAGGAAACATGTCAATTAATATGGACTTTTTGTTTATTATAAATTAAAATTAAAAATCAAATCATATACCAAAAATGTATAGAGATACCATAGATAAATTGTATAACTTGATTTGCAATTTAAATGTAAATTAGTAAAGTTGTTACTCCGTATTATGTATTATTATTTATAGATTATGAACATTTAATTTTAAATATATTGTATAACTTGATTTACTTATTATTATGTAAATTACGCTTAATTAATATTAAGGATTTTAGTATAGATGGTAGTAGTGATTTACTCATTGTATATTAATATAAACTAAATTAATTGTATTAATTGAGGAAAGTCAATGTATAACACCGAATTCGATCACAAATTAGGAAAGTCAAACTATTATAAATGGAATAGTTAATGGTTTAATTTATTAACAAAATGGAAAACAAATAATATATATAATTGAAATATTTAAATACATGAATATTGAAAATTAAAATAAATATATACATGAATAAATAATAAAAATACAGATACTAAAGTCTTCATCAATAGTCATATTAGTATAGATGAGTCGAACAATAACCTGAAATAATACAAATGAGAATTAATAATTATATTATGAACTTTTAAACAATAATTAAAAAACAGAAAATTTAAAACGTGTTACCAGAAAAAAGATATTGTCAGAATGACCATGGTATACCGGAAAAGCGATATTAGTATAGATGAGTCGAACAATAACCTGAAATAATAAAATCGAGAATTAATAATTATATTATGGAGTTTTAAACAATAATTAAAAGACGGAAAATTTAAAAGGTGTTACCGGAAAAAAGATATTGTACGAATGACCATGGTATACCGGAAAAGCGAAAGGAGCATCTATTAATCTTGTCATTAACCTGAAATTAAAAAGGTAAATGAATAGATGATAAATGAAAGGAACAAATATTGCAACAAATATAAAAAAATCATTGTTATAAACATGAAAGGAAAATATAACCGACAAAACTTACCGGAAAAAAGTAGAACGTCCACATATCACCTTCATGACGGTTTATGATTTACAACCTAAATTGATTTTTTTAAAATCAGTTAACAATGAAAACAAAACATAAAAAGCTTAGAAGAAATAATAACCGGAAAAAATAATAAGGTTGCCGGAAATTAATTTATATAACTTTACCTTAAATTGGAAAGATTAACCGGAAATAAGAAGCTTAGAGCGGCAATTAGGGATTGTGAATAGCTGAAGCAGACGAAATTAGACTTAAATATAGTATTTGAATTAACGGGTCAATGGGTTAAAGAGATATCCAAGACCCGCGAGAAGTTAAGCTTAAATGGGTTAATGGGTTAAATATAGTTTAATTGCTGAGTTGACATACTTAAGAAAGAAAATGAATGATATGGAATTGAGGTGGGATCCTATGTGAACACCCTAGAATGATACCATATGAAAATAGTTCCTTGATTTAATAGTATGTATCGATTGAAAATTAAAAATAAAAAAATGGTTTAGTTACGTAGTGCCAAGCGATGTCACGTGGCCAACCATTAAATTAGTATATTGTTCACGTTTTGTGAGGTCAGTATCTAAAATATTCTAAATATAATTTAGTAAAATACATATGAAATTATTTAATAGATTAATGTAATTTTTTATATAATGTTATATATAATCTTTTATGTAATGTTAGAAAATATTATATTACAGTAATATAATAATATAACACGGCATAACAATATATGATATTATCTTAAGTTTAAATCTTAAAAGAGTTAAGTGTCATTTTAGTACACGTGGTTTGATTAACTACGCAATTTTAGTACTTTTTTTGATTTTTTCGCAACTGGCTACTACATGTTCAAAAACTGGCCATTTTAGTATTTTTTCGTAACTCCGTTTAATTTGTCCGTTAGGTCAAAGGCATAATTGAGGACACTTTGATAATTTCATTATTTTCTTTATTTCTTTTCTTTTAACCCCCCCCCCCCCCAATATACCAGTAATACCAGTAAACCCTAAATTACTAACCCATAACATCAACCAATCCAAACTCTAAATCCCCAAATTAAAAGCCCCTATCTCCTCCATCGATCCTCGCCGGAAAAACGCACCCAACCACCGTCGCACCCCCTTTTACTAGTCGGAAAAACGTACCCAGCGTCCCAACCACTTTCGCGTCCACCGTCTGCTAACCGGAAAAGCGTACCTCTTGTTCGCCGGAAAAATGCACCTCTTAATCGCCGGAAAAATGCACCTCCTCCTCGCCGGAAAAACGCAGCCACCTCTTGCTCGCCGCACCAACACTTACATCCACCATTTTTACCCACCTCCATTATCTCCATCGCCGTTGCACCATACTTGTCATCTCCATCACCGGAAAAGGCGAGTTCCTTTCGCCAGCAGTGAATTAGGGTTTTTTCAAATTTGTTTAATTTTTCCTGTTTGAGCTTCGATTGAAATTGGGTTTCGTCTGATGAGGGTTTTGGTTTAGGGGTTTGGTTTGGATCCTCTACGAGCTTCGAATATGCTGCAAAGATGCTTGACTTTGCCTTTGATTGAATCAGAGGGTTTCTTAACGAATTCGGAGCGATTTAGGGTCAAATTACGTGAGGGTTTTAGTGGGTAATAGATGGTGGAGGTTGAATTAATGGTGTAAGATCGGTTGTAGATTGAGAGGTGAAAGAATGAGATTAGGGTTTGGATAATAATATTAAAGGTGGAAGGGAAGGAGATTAAAAGAAAAAAGAAAACAAATAAAATAACTAAAGTTACCATTATACCCTTGACTTAACGGACAAATTAAACGGGGTTACGAAAAAGTACCAAAATGGCCAGTTTTTGAAACATGGGGTAGCCAGTTGCGAAAAAATAAAAAAAAGTACTAAAGTTGCGTAGTTAATCAAACCACAGGTACTAAAATGACACTTAACTCATCTTAAAAATATATATAAACACGAAACCTTCCTACATTCTCTTAAGTTGCCAGATTATTTTATTTATAAACTGAGGTTTCTCATACATTTGATCAGAATCCACATGTATGAGTCTCACCAAACTCAGGTAGCCTTTAAACAGATTATAACATCTCATTAAATTAAAAATTAATCTCACCAAATTTGATATCAAAATCATATTGAATAGGGATATACTAAAAATTAGTATCCGATTTTTTTTAAAGATATCACTTATAATTAATAAATAATTTTATAGTAAAAATATAAGCGGGTCATGAGTTTCACCAAATCCAGATAGCTTTAAACCGGTTTATAATATCTTATTTATTTGTGATACCTTTTTATTATCAAATCTTAAGTATATTATTATCTTACTTACAATAAATAAAATTAAAATCCAAAAAATATATAAATATTATAAACGAATAATGTAAAACAACTTCATAATAATAGGGATAAAAAGTAGTTATATTAGAATAATATGTGAAAAGTTAACATATAAAGAAAATTAACCTGTTAAACGTGAGATCCAAATAAAATAATTATAGATTAATCATTTAATTACATCATATAGTAATTATTAATTTTATTTGTATTTGATTTAAATCAACAATAATATAAGATATTAGATAATGTTAGATATTATAATAACATAATAATGCCATTATATATACAAGATACCATTATAGGTGGTTTAGTTTCAAAGTGATGGTCATGAGTTCAATCCTCATTATAACGTATTTGGCTGTAAAAAAAATTATATATATATATATACAAGATACCCCACCAAACAATCACATTTATTAACTTTTCAGCTAAAAAAACGTAACAAACACAATTATTATTCTCTTTTAAAAACAACTTTTTTTGTCAGCCTTGTTCTTGAGTTTTTTAACCAAGGAAAGAGAAGGAAAGGAGAGGGAAGGATAAGAAAGAGAAGAGAAGAGAAGGAATTTTTTTTAATTATGTGTGTTCTTGAGTTTGAAGGAAATTAGAGAAAAGGAAATGATAACTATGTTAAAAAATAGTTATCCTTAGTAATCATCCTATTTTTGAGAGGATAACTTATTGGGAAAATATATTAATTTAATCTCTCCTAACTCCTCCTACTCCTTTCCTTTCCATCCTAAAAAAACTCAAAAACACTCATTTTTATCTATTCTTAGCTTTCTTTTCCTTTCTATCCTTTAAAAAAAATTTAATAACAAGACGCCGTAGTGTGATAAATTAAACTCCAAAATGTAGCATCTCTTATATATAGTGGATTAGTGAAGAACAAAACCAGGAACAAATCATCATCAACAAACAATGGAAACTTAAACCAACTTAAGAGTCAACGCCATCTACAACTACTTGAACTTTATCCACTTTCTCCGATGACCACCACCACCACCATCCTCTTCACCACCTTATTATTATTATTATTAACACCTTCCAAATCAAAACCCATTAACTACCCATGCAAACCACCACACAACACCTACACCTTCTGCAACACCACCTTACCCATCCACACCCGGGCCCACTCCCTCTTATCCCACCTCACTCTCTCCGACAAGATCGCCCGCCTCTCCAACAACGACACCGGCACACCCCGCCTGGGCATCCCGCCGTACGAATGGTGGTCGGAGTCCCTCCACGGCATCGCCGTCAACGGCCCCGGCGTCACATTCTCCGGCGGACCCATCCCCACCGCCACCGGGTACCCGCAGGTCATCCTGACGACGTCCTCGTTCAACCGGACGCTTTGGGGGTTGATTGGTGCTGCCATTGCTGTTGAAGCCAGAGCAATGTACAACTCCGGTCAAGCTGGGTTGACTTTCTGGGCGCCGACGATTAATGTGTTTAGGGACCCCAGGTGGGGCAGAGGGCAGGAGACGCCTGGGGAGGATCCGGCGGTGGTGGCGGCGTATGCGGTGGAGTATGTCACTGCCTTTCAAGGGCTGGAGACTGGTATAGGTGGTGGTGATTATAATAATAATAATAAGAAGAAGAAGATGGGTCAACGGAGAAGGGTGTTGGTAGATGGTGATGATGGGTTGATGGTGTCTGCGTGTTGTAAGCATTATAGTGCTTATGATTTGGAGAAGTGGGAGATGTATGCCAGATACAACTTCAATGCCATTGTAAGACTTTATAACTATCCATTGATGCTGATTTCGGGTTTCAGATTTTTAAATTCTGACCCAAAATACGACCTGAATCTGTCATGGGTTTTTTTGGGTTCGGGTAATCGGGTTTCAAGTATTTGTCATGCTTTTTTCGGGTTTGGGTTTGAGATTTTTAAAGTCAAACACGAAACCCGACCCAAATCTGTCATGGTTTTTCAGGTTTGTGTTTGAGATTTTTTTAACTCAAACACGAAACCCAACCCAAATTTGTCATGGTTTTTTTGGGTTGGGTTAATAATGTTTTGAGTATTTGACCAAGAAAATAGATTTTTCGTTTTAGAAAGTAAAATGGAAAAATTTGAAACAGCATAATTATGTTCACTTGTGAACGTAAATAACCAAATAATAAACCAACATAATCCAAAAACTCAATCCGCAAACATGTAAAATTGAAAAAAGTCTATCCGCAAACATGCAAAATTGAAAAAAGTCTAATGACGAAAAAAAATCCGGCATAAACGTCTTCAATCTTCACGATCAATCCTTTGTTTGTTCCTCTAATTCTAATGGTATATTAGAAAAATAAAGTCAAACATAATGAATGTTATAATTTGTTAGATATAGCATGAACAAACCATTAACAATAACAATAAAAAAAATGCCTTTATCAATTTCGGGTTGACCTGAAACCCAAAAACTAGATCTAAAATCCGACAAGAATCACTACGGTTTGAGTTTGGGTTAATTCTTTTTTCAGTTTCTGGTTTTCTCGGGTTGGTTTTCGATTAAAAGCGACAAGCTTTAATGCAATTTATCTAATCATCTAATATTCTAATTCCATCAATGTGATTTTTCTTTAACAATTTAGTAAAAATCGAAAATAAAATGAATCAATTATTTGTATAGAATCTGGTCAAAATTTTAAAACAGATATCAACCAAAATAAAAGTTGCATGTGTGCAGGTAACCAAGCAGGATATGCAGGACACATATGAACCACCATTTAGAAGTTGCATCCAAGATGCCAAAGCCAGCTGCTTAATGTGTTCATATAATGCAGTGAATGGAATACCCGCTTGCGCTGACCGCACTCTGTTACAAAAAGCACGAACCCAATGGGGTTTTAACGGGTTCGCGATTTATTCAGTATTTCATAAACTTATACAAAATATGAATAAATTCCATTTTTTGATATTAAGGAAATCTGATTAAATGCATAAACTACAGATACATAACTTCTGATTGTGACGCGGTGGCCACTATATACGAGTACCAAAATTACACAAACAGCCCCGAGGATGCAGTAGCCATTGCTCTAAAAGCCGGTTTGTTACATTTTCAATGATAATTGTATTTGTTAATATTATTTGTTGATTCACTGATTATCCAAACTTGATGCACGTGTGTAGGAACCGATATTAACTGTGGAACATACATGTTGAGGAACATGATGTCTGCAATTGATGATGGGAAAGTGAAAGAAGAAGATTTAGACAAAGCTCTTATAAATTTGTTTAAAGTACAGCTTCGGTTAGGACTTTTTGATGGGAACCCACTGAACGGAAAGTTTGGGAAATTGGGGCCCGCGGATGTTTGCACTTCGGGTCACAAGAATTTGGCCTTGGAAGCGGTTAGACAAGGCGTGGTGCTTTTGAAGAATGATAACCGGTTACTGCCTTTGCCAAAGAAGGTTGTTGAGTCGTTAGCTGTTATTGGTCCGATGGGGAACGTTACTGATGAGTTGGGTGGAGGATACACAGGTTTGAAGTTCTTTAATTTGATTATTTCGGAGATTATATAGTTAGAAATTCAGAGCTCGGCTCGTTTAGTTACGTGTATCTAAAGCTTGAGCCGAGCTCGTGATAATTTTCCAAGCTTGAACTCGGTTCGCTTATCATTTATTAATAGCTTACGTACATTTATAATTATATATACATACATATATATATATATATATTGTAATTATAAGTTTAATATACAATCTTATATATAGTAATAATTATTATAAAAGTATATATTTATAATAAATATTTATTAAAAAATAGACTCGTTTAGGCTCGCGATCCAGCTTGAGCTCGAGTTCATTTAAGCTTTATAAGTGAAGCTTGGGCTTGCTTATTAAGCAAGCATATTTTTAGGCTTGACCTCGTTTAAGCTCGGCTTGATTCGAGTTTTTAGCGAGCTGCTCTCGAGTAGCTCACAAACAGTCCAATTTGTTCATATGCAGGAGTTCCATGCAGTCCAACAAGCATATTCGAAGGCCTAAAACAATACATAAAGAAAACAACTTATTCACCGGGCTGTCTAGACGTTGCGTGCACTAACAACACGGGATTTTCAGAAGCTGTTTCCATTTCCCGAGAAGCTGATTATGTAATCGTGGTGGCGGGTCTCGATTTGACTCAAGAAACCGAAGACCGTGACCGGGTTAGTCTTCTTTTACCCGGTTATCAAACTGACCTGGTCACCACCATTGCCAACAAAACTAAAAAACCCATAGTTTTAGTCCTCACAGGTGGTGGGCCCCTTGATGTATCCTTTGCACAAAAAGACCCACGGGTCGCAAGCATAATATGGGTCGGGTACCCTGGAGAAGCCGGTGGCAAAGCACTTGCAGAAGTCATATTTGGTGATTATAACCCGAGTGGAAAGTTACCCGTGACGTGGTATCCTGAATCGTTTACGCGCGTACCGATGAATAATATGAACATGAGACCCGATCGGTCTAAACATTATCCTGGTAGAACCTATCGGTTCTACACCGGTGATGTTGTTTATGGGTTCGGGTATGGTTTAAGTTACTCTAACTACACCTACAATATCCTCTCAGCGCCCGACAACCTTAAAGTTTACAAAAACATAATACAGAGAAAACAGGATTTTGACAACTATCTTTATGTGGATGAGCTTGAAGAACAGTGTGATTCTTTGAGGTTTCAGGTGGAAATCTCGGTTACAAACCATGGCCCCGTTGATGGTGGTGCGGTTGTGATGGTGTTTGCTAGAGTCCCAGGCTTGTTTAAAGGTGCGCCGTTGAAACAACTTGTTGAGTTTGAACGTGTGCATACGGTTTCTTACAAGGATACTAAAACAAGTATCTTGGTTGATGCATGTAAGCATCTTAGTATCGTTGACGAGTTTGGAAGATCGATATTGCCTTTGGGTGATCATCTGTTGTTGGTTGATGATATCGAGCATGTTGTGTCGATTGTAATGTGATGAAAGTACAAAGTGTATACCCCAGCACATTGCTGTTTTGTGTTGAAATTATTGGTCATGAAGCATATGATACCATGCATTATGTTTCAATTTTTCTAACAGTCAGCCCCCCTTCTCTCTTAAATCAAGGAAAAACAAACCATGAAGAACAACCAAAAATAAATAAAAAAAGATTACAGGGGATGAAAGATAAATACAAGGAAAATGAACTTTAAACATATGTTACAGGGTTTAATGACAATGAGTTTTCTTAGTCATGCCGTTTTACCTCTTGTCGGTGTGTTTTGTTTAGATTTGATGCTTGTTCATATGTGAACCAACTCAAGTGTTTCACATGTAAACTAATGTTACTCTAGTGTGTAACTCAGTATAGTCATAGAGAGAAAATTTACTACACATGAGATAACATCGAGTTTGAACCGCTTTCGAATACAAATAAATTAGCTGATTGGTATTGTTGGTTTGCTTCTGAACTGAGAATTTTTAATTACCATAAAAGTAGTATATCAATTAACAAATAGGGAGCCTAATTATAAGATAAAAAAGACACTCCTTTTATTTAATTTACTTCTTATATATATTGGTTTAAAATCAAAATGATTTTGAAATTCAAGTATCAACTCTATTTGGCTTTTTTTTTTTTCCTTCACGTAGCAAAAACAAAATTTATAAGACACTTGATTTTAATTATTAGAGTGTTATTTACTGTGATTATGAATTTTAGTGTCGAGAACCTGAAATTACTTGATTCAACTTGAAAATCGATCTAGATATTTTATTATTAGATCGTTAATTGTGAGAATATAAGATAAGAGAATGATTAATCACATTTTTAATTCACAATTCAGATAACTGTAAGTCATATAACCAAACATGTTCCGATCTAAAACCTATCCCATGTTGAAAACCGTCCCGGCCCGTAACCCGAAATGAACCCGTTCCAATCCGAAACTTGTCGGGTGCTGACACCCGTATCGTGTGGAAATCAATTCCGGCCTCGAAATCCGATCTAAACCGAATCCATCCTGTGCCAAAACTTGTCTCGGCCTGAAACCCGATCCGAACCAAACCCGTTCCGATTTGAAACCCTTTCTGTGCCGAAAGTCGTGTCCGCCCGTCCCGTGTGGAAACTTGTGTTGACTAGAAACCCGATCCGAAAAGAACCTATTTTGATCCGAAATTCATCCCGTCCCGACACCCGTCTCAGCCTGAAATCCGTTCCGGCCCGAAACCCGTTCCGATCCGAAACCCGATTTGTGTCGAAACCTATCTCGTGCGGAATCTTGTGTCGGCCCAAAACAAGCTAGAACCAAACCCATTCCAATTTGAAACCTGCCTCATTTCTTTGAGACACTAACCCAAATTGGTCCATTTCTTTTAATTTGTTGACCCGTTTTAAACCAAAAATAATTGAATGGAATTTTAAGTTAAAATATCTTACCTAAATCAACCCATATAAATTGTAAAAGCAGCCCAAACTAACCAATTTGAAAGGTTTTAGTTACATACATACAAAGAGAGGGAGTGTATTGGTTGTAGTTTTAACTTGAAAAACAAAAGAGTGAAATAACTCTTTCGGTTTGTCGTTTGATTAATCAGTTTCTCTGCGCACTTCAGTCGTACTAATCGTGAAATCAAAATCAGACTGACAAAGAAATAATAAAAAAAAAAGACGAAGAAAACAAGAAGAGTCTCTATATAGGGAATGTCATCTGCTTCGATGGCTCCAAACCCATTTGCACAATGCAACTTGTACGGTTGTACCGCACCATCATTGGAACCATCACCATTTCAACTCTCACAATTAACAAATAATTAAAAATAAATTACCTAACTAACTAACTAACCAACCTCCTACTTAAATCCCTTTCCAAACTTCATGGAATCAAACTTTCTAAACTAAAATATATCTTCAACAAACCAAAACCCGACCCACCCGTCAAATGACTCATAACATATGTCACTGATCGATATGGTGAAGCCCACAAGCTTCACGGGTCGGTTAGAGTTCACGAACCTAACATACACCGTGGTCAAGAAACACAAAACCGATGAGGGGAAATGGGCGTGTCAAGAAGCCGACTTGCTGAACAGGATCACTGGGTATGCACCGAAAGGGTGCATCACCGCTGTTATGGGTCCTAGTGGTGCTGGGAAATCTACTTTTCTTGATGGGCTAGCCGGGCGTATTGCAAGTGGTAGCCTTAAGGGTAAGGTGGTGTTTGATGGAACCGAGATGAACCCAAGCTTGATCAAGTGAACTTCCGCCTACATTATGCAGGATGACAGGCTATTTCCGATGCTAACGGTTTATGAAACGTTGATGTTTGCTGCTGATTTTCGGTTAGGGCCGATCGCAAAGGCTGAGAAGAAGCAACGCGTTGAGGCATTAATCGAGCAGCTCGGTTTAACTGTAAGCACAAAATTTCATTTTCTATGCAGGCCTTATTTGTGCAAATGTGTAATATTATCATCAAAAGGGGGTGGCGGCGTAGCTTGTTGCCCACTTACCTGCCTCTTTATTGTAATTGGAACTATTTTTAATATTAAAAAAAAATGATATTAATTAACAACATAAAAGCCTTTATACTTTCTTATATTTCAAAAAAAATGTTTTTAACCTGATTTTGCAGTATAATAGTCACTCAACTTGTAAAAAATACACGTAAAAGTCACTAACTAGCATTTGTATATCAAAATCCCTAAGCTTGTTTAAAATGAAAGTAATTGTAATTTTTTCAAAATAATGAGTTTTTAACTATTCAATTAGTTAAAAACTGATAAAGTGAAATTTAACTAGGTATAAATATTTTTTTAACCCATCTTATTTTGTTCATTTTAAAAGTTATTATTTTTAGAAAGTTCCAAAACTACATGCATTCAAGACAAAATTAGGGACTTCAAAATATATAAGAACGAACTAGCTAGTTTAGTGACTTTTTCATGATAATAAGAAGCATGTTGATTTTTTATGATATCAACTTTGTTATTAGTACAATAATATAACTTTTATAATCAGATTTAACACATTAATAATTTATAAAATTAAGGAGAAAATAAACGAAATAAGTATTAATGGGTCGGTCCAACCCGACTGTATCTGTTTGGACCCTCGTTAAAATTTGAAAGCTCAATAATCAACTTACATTTTTTTCTTCATGTAGTCAGCAAGAAACACCTACATAGGTGATGAAGGTACTCGAGGAGTCTCGGGGGGTGAACGTAGGGGAGTAAAGATTGGTGTAGACATCATCCACGGGCCACCATTACTCTTCCTCGATGAGCCTACTTCGGGTTTGGACTCGACCAGTGCTCAAAGTGTCATTGAAAAGGTTCACAACATTGCACGAGCCGGAAGCACAGTTGTTCTAACCATTCACCAGCCCTCTTCGCGAATCCTACTTCTACTTGACCACCTTATCATACTGGCCCGCGGTCAACTCATGTACCAAGGCCCACCAAAAGACGTGGGCCCCCATCTTGGTCAAATGAGCCGGAAAGTTCCTAAAGGCGAAAACCCTATAGAATTCTTTATTGATGTGGTGCAAAAATATGATCAATCCGAGTATGGAGTAGATGCATTGGCGGGATTCGTGACAACAGGCACGAAACCGCCAATGCTATCAGATGATGACGTGGTATTTCCAGTCACACCATCGCCACAGCCACGACATCAGGACAACGGGTTTGATCATAGCGTGAGAAGCCCGTGGAACCAGTCGAAGTCTTGGACCCAGTTGGGAGTCATGCAATCGGTTCGGTCAAACTTGGTCAACGAAGACGACTACATTACACCATCAGTGGCTACAGAGGGTTCAAACCACCAACACCATTTAGGCCCTAAATTTATGAACTCTTTTGTTCAAGAAACATGGGTTTTGATGTGTAGAAACTTTATAAACATTAAACGGACACCAGAGCTGTTTCTATCACGGCTCATGGTCTTAACCATCATGGGTTTCATGATGGCTACAATGTTCAACAACCCGGAACGAACCATGCAAGGGATAACCAACCGGCTCAGTTTCTTCATCTTCACTATCTGTCTATTCTTCTTTTCATCAAACGATGCAGTCCCCGCTTTTATCCAAGAACGGTTCATATTCGTTCGAGAGACTTCTCACAACGCGTATCGGGCCTCATCTTACACTATAGCAGGCCTTGTTACTTACCTCCCATTTCTGTTACTCCAAGCAGCGGTTTATGCGGGCCTCACATGGTTTGCTTTGGAGCTCGAAGGCCCATTTGTTTACTTCTTGGTTGTGCTTTATGTTTCCCTACTCTCAACCAACTCGTTTGTAGTGTTCGTGAGCTCGGTGGTCCCGAATTTCATTCTTGGGTATGCTGCGGTTATTGCGTTTACCGCTCTTTTTTTCTTGTTTTGTGGGTATTTTTTGAATGATAATGATATACCAAAGTATTGGAGATGGATGAATAAGATATCTACAATGACGTACCCGTATGAAGGTCTTTTGATAAACGAGTATCAGAGAGATGAAGTTTTTGGGCAGACTCCTGATGGGACGAACGTGACTGGGATCGATATTCTGCGGTCCCTGCAAATTTATCATGAAAAAGATAGAAAATGGTTAATGGTTTACATAATGTTGGGATGGGCAGTTTTATATAGGATCTTATTCTATATAGTCCTTCAGTTTGCTTCCAAGAACCAGCGGACATAAAGATTAAAAGCGGATCTTGAGTTGGTTTTATGTCTCAGATAGAAAGGGGGAAGTTTTCTAATGCAATAACTTTTACTGATTCAGGTTTATATAACATACATATAAATTCAAATGTAAAACTAGAACAGAATTGACATCCGTTTATAGTTTGTTTTCTGATGTTGTACATCTTCAGAAAATTTTATTATTTCTCTATGGTTGTGGTGCATACAAAGATATTAACATACTACCAAAGACCATGTTCTATTTTCTGATCATAAACATATGATAGTCCGTCATTGTTTGCAAGCTAGAGTCACAAGAACACGTGCATAAGGCACACAATAAGGCTCGCTCAAAGCTTAAAACGATCTGAGTTTAAATGAGATGATGTGAGCTTAAGCCTAAACTGGAGATCATTTAATAAACGAGGTTGAGCCCTAGTTTCATACACCGAGCTTGATTAGGCTCACTAGCTCAAACGAGGATATAATTTACATTTATAT
Source organism: Bidens hawaiensis (assembly GCF_021521415.1). Classification (NCBI taxonomy): domain Eukaryota; kingdom Viridiplantae; phylum Streptophyta; class Magnoliopsida; order Asterales; family Asteraceae; genus Bidens; species Bidens hawaiensis. The sequence continues at coordinate 750,558 of NW_027491467.1, forward strand.
ATTACATATAACATGTAATCATACAATTGGTACTAAGCTCGATCTCTATTAGAGCTCAAGTATCATTCATCTGGGGCTTAGCTCCTAAATCATTTTATTCAAAAGATCAGACTACTATTAGTATAGTTCTTGTAAGCATATTTGACATAATAATTCTTTATTAAAACTTAACTATTGAACAATAAGTGTAAGTATTGTGAATCACACATTCAGACAAAAAACATATCTTACATGTCACCATTTGAACTTAGTTTTTATCGAAACCTATGTACAGTCTCATATAAGATACATGGATTAGGTCCTGAAATAACAAGAAAGCTACTCACAATATTCTCTCTTTTTCATCCCACACCATGTAATCAACAGGCTTATGCTAAAAAGATGCTAAAGATTATCTTTAGATGAGATACACAAACTGAGTTTACAACACAACACATTACCATTCAAACCAAATCCTTCACTAAACTTTTATTTTAAGACACAAAAAAAGATACTAGTAATACAAGACTATCAAATATTATTATATACCTTCACCAAGCTTCAGCATTTAAATCCTCTGTACAGTAACTGATGATGGTAAACAATTCATGTATGTAGGATTTATATTTTGGTACAAGTATTAATTACACTTTCGGGACGATTCAAACAACACTTTTTCCTTTCTTTCTACCATTTCCAGATGGAGTCTTAACCCAAAGAGTTTGATTATCAATCACAGTTAGGTTTTCATCATCAAGCCGTTTATACGTTTCAATAGATTTAACCACTCCCCAACCACCCTGTGACCTTTTCTCCAACGACACCACAACAACCCTCGCCCTTCTTGACCATCCCGCCTTTCCATAAGCATGGTACCCAAATCCTCCAGCATAACATAGTTGAATTCCTGTCAGTTCTCCACAAAAATCATTAATATGATCATGACCCGTGAAAACCGCCTTCACATCCCCTGCTTCCACTAATGTCGTAAAGAAACCGGAATTAACAGAAGCAGAGCTTATCCCTTCTTGTTTCACACCCGTAAAGTTTGACGAGTCAAAGCTTGAATATTCAGGCAATGGGATGTGAAAATAAGCAAGTCCAGGAGCTTTTGACATTTTCTGAAGTTTCTTAGAAGTTTGTTGAAACCAAAACTGTTGAGACGGTTTGATCCACCCGTAGCCCGGGATAGAGGGAACTGTAGAGTAGTCACCACTGTCAAGAAAGTATAAGTTGAGAACTGATTCATTATTTGATCCTTCAGGTCCGTGTACTTCAAGATTGTAATTTCCAAAACCGTCAATAATACCAACACCAAAAGGGTTTAACTGGGATAAAGTATGGTTCATTCCAATTATATGTTTCATGACATCTTGTCTTGACAATGTGGATTCTTGATCATGATTGCCTAAGACAGCGGCCCATGGGATGTTCGAAGAGACAGCGGGGGCGAAAGCTGCATTCATGGAGGCAACTGGATCTGTTGTATCAGCTCCGTAGATATTGTCACCAGTGAAAACAATGAGGTCTGGTTTCTCGGCTTGGATCATTCGGTTGATGAAGAAAGTGGTGTTTAGGTCGGAACAATGGGCGTATTGTTCAGGTAACACATTCTCACATGGTGTGGTTCTTCCATTAGCATAGTGCATGTCAGCAACCTGCAGAATCCTAAACTCGCCCTTGATTTTATCGAAGCGCAGCTGTTGTATGCCATTGCTAAAAGAAGACGAACTTTGAACCAAAATAAAGATTGAAAAGGAGTAGAGGAAAACGATGATGATTCCTGGTAATCTAGCCATAGCTAACCGATTAAATTTCCTTTTATTGCTGGATGTTGAGTAATTCTACAATAAAGTTGTGAAGAAACCATGTTATGCATCACTCAATTTCCACAATTCATAATCACACACAAATCAAAGCCCTAAATCGTAAAATAAAAGGTTTCAATTCTAGAGCTAGAGCTTCAAATTTAAAAAGAAATTCCTTTTATTTATAGATGCTGATGAATTCTAGAACAAAGATGTGAAATAAAAACTATGTCTTCATCACTCAATTTCCAGAATTCATAATCAAATGCAAATCAAGCCCTAAATCGCCTATAAAAAAGCCAATAAGCAAAATTCGCAGTAAACAAAAGGTTTTATTTCAAGAGCTAGAGCTTTAAAGTGAATAAAAATTTCCTTTTATTACTGGATGTTGATGAATTCTACAACAAAGATGTGAATCAAAAACTATGAATTCATCACTCAATATCTACAATTCAAAATCACACGCAAAATGAAAGCCCTAAATCACCTATAAAAAGCCAATAAGCACAATTCACAGTAAACGAAAGGTTTCAATTCTAGAGCTAGAGCTTCAAAGTGAATAATAATAAACAACCTTTAATTTGATCTTAATCGATTCTAAATTAAGGCTTACAGATCACACACAAACTATAACTGAAGCAAAACCAAAGCAGATAGATATTATATAATATAATACAATACAATACAGTATAGGATTAAGACACGCTAAACAGTACATACAGAAGTGGTGGGGCCGGTGGCGGGAATGGCAGTTGCTGTAATTACTGACAATCGTGTTTAATTTCTGAAGCGTCTTGCCTTTTATAGTGATCGAATTTACAACTAACATATGTATGTTTAATTACGTTTTGCCCCCCTGTATTATCAAGATCTTTTGTTTTGGGATTTAGTGTGTCTGTTTTGGACAAACAAAGTTGATACCGAGATTTGGCAAGATTTGGCATAGATTGTAACGAGTTATTATACCATTGCCCATTACGGCTGGTTTGATACCGAGATTTAATAACATCGTGGGAGGTTCTGGCCACTCCAACCCTAACAAATGGCCTTGCTGGCCAATAATAAGAGTTTGTTAGAAAGCTCATATGAGAATATTGTAATTTATTAAAGAACGAAAATAGTCTGCCCGGTAAAAGTAAACCATAGTTATTAATTAGGTGGTGTTTTGTTATAGCTTTGGGGACATGTGTTTTCATTTCTCTTATTTTTTAATTCAATTAAAACATGTTTTGCTACAAGTCTGATTTTTCCCCGTTGCATGTGACAAGAACAAGAATAAAATAAAATTTTTCTTTCATTCAGGCAATTAATATATCATTTTATGATTTTGAGCTAGACTCGGTTACTCGGTTTGATTCAGTTATTGCTTCAGTATATCCTGTATAACCAAATTAATTTTGTTCGGAGCTCTATGATCTTTTGGTTTTTTAGGATGAAATTCTTTGAGTGTTTATTTTTTTTATAAACCAAGGACGTCCAGTGGTCAATGGTCCACAATCTAACTCATATTTTGGGAATTTTCCTCTTGCTCGTCTCCCTGTATGAATAAGGTTTATGTGAAAAGCTTAACGATCCTAAGAAAGCACGATATATAATTTGGACATTTTATCAGAGCAAGTAATTGCTAATCACATGGACTAGAATGAGCGAATTGTATGGCTCAGAGAGGCAAGATTGACAAATTAGATAAAAAGTATACAATGATGATTATTACCCTTCCTTACTTTCTAGTATGGTTGATTGACCTTGATCAAAGGTCCATGGGCACTTTTTTAAAATAGACTTTTTATTTGGTCCAAACATAATACGCTAAGATACACTTAGCACATTTTTATAACAGACTATTTAATTGTTCCGTCTATTATAGGTCTAGATACATTTAATACATTTTTAAAATAAACTGTTTATTTGATCCACCTACTATACGTTTAGATACACTTGGTACATTTTTGAAGTAGACATTTTTATTTGGTCTATCTACTCTAGGTTCAGATACACTCGGTACATTTTTAAAATAGACTTTTTAATTAGTTCGTCTAAAATAGGTAAGATACACTTGGTACATTTTTAAAATAAACTATTTATTTGCTGTGCCTCCTATATGTATTATTCATTTACTTGGCTGTTTTTTTGGCTGCAACTTAGGAGACTCTTTCAATATGTTTGATCATCAAATAATTTTTATGCAGATTGTTACCATATTTTTGACATGAAACGTTAATAATTAAGATTAAAGGTCTCCAATATACTATAAATATCATTCATGGGTGTTTGAACGTGCTGCAAAACAATCTAACTTCTTAACTTTATGGTTGGGTTATTATCTTATTGGAACCCCAATGTTCATGTCTTTACTTTGCTTATTATTATATGGTTCTCTGATGTTACAATAATGTTTGAAAATGAACATCCAGTACTTTAGTCGGTTCATCAAATTGGTCAACCATTGTCACTTTCACCAAACTAACAAATAACTTATATTCTATTAATTATGCTGTGGTAAACAATATTAACATATACAAAAAAGAACGGTCCTAGCTTACCTGCAAATCCATCATCTTCCACCTGCTCAACTTTCCTATCTTGTACCGTGGCAGATCCAGTGGTTACGGTTTCTAGTTGGAGATACATGAATTAAGGTCACTAACCGATGATTGAAGGTCACTAACCGATGAGCGTTTTTGAATAAAGTAAGGTTTCATGTTGTTGGATTCTAAGGTAGCAAACACTAACGACTAGTCTAATGTATATAAAAATAATGGAAATTTCCAAGCAAAATTATTGAGAAATTTAAGTTAAATTATTCCAAATCACACATTTCTCTCTCATCTTCCTTTAAAGGCATCTGCAATACTTCAAATTTAAAGTCAAACCACTATTATTTCATGCTTTTTTTTGTCCTTAATATCACCAAAGACTCATCCTTTATTAACAAGGTCAAAAGGGTTCTTCAAAAACTTCATATTCTCCATCACATTTTTTTTTTGGTTTTGATCTGACAAGATGCTAAATAAACCCCTACAGGTCAGCAGTTTGTGATCAAATAATGGGTCGAATTCATGGTACTAAAGCAAGATGTTCAGTTATCAAAGCATGATGGAAGACCTTATTAACAAGAATTTAAGATTAGCTTCATGTTGTATTATAATTTGCATCTTCATAGTCATCCAGCCAACATGTTCACAAGAAGGTATGCATAATTTTCATAACCATCATGCAAATCATATTTATGATAATATTGATCGATAAACTATACTAACCATAACTTGTGCAAGACTTAATCTTGGTCCCATTATTATTTTCCTTTTTTTTTTTTGTAGGTTTTGTAAGTGTACAATGTTGTGCTGATTCCAAATTCACCGATCCAAATAACAATATAACATGGATCCCAGATAATAAATGGCTTCCTGACAATCGACAATGTGAAGACACAACATCCTTACGAAATGGTAGAACTTATACTCATGCTCGGTTTTTTGGCACAAAATATGGTTCAATATGGTGTTATGATTTGCCAACAAAAAAGGGACACAATTATCTAATTAGGGGCACATTTCCTTTCGAAGATGTGAAAACATCATCTGTAAACACGTCTTTTGATGTTTTAGTTGGTGTAACACCGATAGGGCGAGTTAACTCGTCACATGAAACCGAGGTTGAAGGGGTAACAAAAGCTACTACTGATTATATCAACTTCTGTTTGTTACCAAAAGAAGGAAATCCTTATGTTTCCAAGATTGAATTAAGACAGTTGGGTTTTAATTATGGAGAGGCGTCAGGTGTTCTCAAACTTGTGCATAGAGTTGATGCTGGTAATACGGGAGGAGAAATCAGGTGTGTTCCAAATCTTCAGTAAAAAAGTTGCAATTTACCTACATGCCCTTGTAATAGGGGTGTGCACATATCAGTTTCCGCTAATTATATGCTCAAACCAAACCGATTTTGGGTATTAAAAAATCATTCGCTTTCGATTTTTTTTTTTTTGTTATTCACAATGAGTTTGGTTTAATCATTTGAGCTTCAAACTTTTGGGTCAGAAGAAAAAAATGGCCCAATATAATGACTTTATTTGGGTGTAAATTGTTTTCTTTTTTGTACATTAAAGAGTAATTGCTTATGATATAGATTAGAAACTAATTGTTTGGGCTACACTGTTTGTTAACTATTTATAAATATAAATGACTTAAAATCGGTTTTTTGTTCAGTTCGGTTCCAATTGGTTCGTTTTGGTTGATAGCAGAACCAAAAAATCGTTTAAAAAAAATTAAAACCAAACCATCGGTTTTTAATTTGACCCGGTTGCGTCGGGTATTCCAGATACAGTTTGATTATTTTGGTTCTGTGCACCATGCTAGCTTGTAATATTCAAATATGCAATTTCAGGTTCCCACAAGACATATATGACCGAATCTGGAAACCCGACTCTGATTTGAACAAAAATGGCAATTCCACGTCACTAAAAAACAGTGGTATCATTGTTCCTAAAGACATAAAAGCACTGCCTCCTATCCAAGTGCTACAAACAGCTAAAACACATTCAGACCGTTTAGAATTTTGGCATAACTTTAATTCGGTGTACAATAATTATATTCTCAACCTCTATTTTCTTGAACTCGATGACTCGGTGCAAAATGGGCAACGGGTGTTTGATATATACATCAACGATGTCAAAAGGCAACAGATTGATATAATGTCGGCTGGGTTAAACTACAAGGCTATTTCTATCAACTTCACAGCAAACAAATTTCTTAACTTGACGTTAGAAAAACCCTCTAATGGATCTCAGTTTGGTCCAATTTGCAATGCTTATGAAGTTTTTCAAGTTCTACCGTTGCTTCAAGCTACAGATCAACAAGATGGTAATTTAAGTGTCTAATTTTATATGACCTTAACATCTTAATTTAAATATTTAACCGATTCAGGCTACACCTTTTTTATAGCAGCAAATGGGGGTTCAGTTATTGTAGTTGCAGGAGTATTTGCCTGTCTAATTTGCTTTTATAAGAAAAGGAAGAGAACAGAACGGAAAATACATACAAATATACAATGACCAAAAGTGAGTACATTATGAAAAGTTTATATGATTCTTAAAAGATCTTAAGCATATGTTTGTGTGACAAACCTAATTTGCAGATGCCATTTATGCAATGCCAAATAGTAAGGATGATATTAATTTGAAGGAGATATCCATACAAAGCTTTACTCTTGAGCAGATAGAAAGTGCAACACAAAATTATAAAACTTTAATTGGTGAAGTTGGGTTTGGATCCGTTTATCGGGGGACCCTAAAGGGTCAAGAAATAGCTGTAAAGGTCCGGTCAGCAAATTCAACACAGGGAACCCGTGAATTTAACAATGAGGTGAAGTATATATGTTTCATAATTATTTTAAGTGTATTATGTTTAGCAATGTGATATAAGCAATTAAAAATAGGTAATTACAATGTTATCTACAGTTGACACTTTTATCAGCTATTCAGCATGAAAATTTGGTGCCACTTCTCGGTTATTGTTGTGAAAATGAGCAACAAATTCTTGTTTATCCATTCATGTCTAACGGGTCTCTACAAGACAGGCTTTATGGTATGTTTCCTTACACTATGTAAAAGTAAACGGGAAAAAATCTCCAAAAGTTGTAATTAGAATGAATGGGATTAGGGGAACCTTTAACCTTAATATATACCGGAAAGAAACCAGAAATCCTATATAAACCTACCCTGTGCCAGGGGCTAAACACAATTAAACCCTAACAATACAATACTAAATAACTATATTTAACGCATTATACTATTCTCATGGGCCCGGTTGTGTTTTAACAATTAACAGGTGAAGCATCTAAACAACGGGCACTAGACTGGCCCACCAGACTTTCCATAGCTCTAGGATCTGCTCGAGGTAAGTTAGCCGCATCTTATATATGCATGTGTGAATTTAGATTTATTTGTAGGACAGATGTGATGATAATAAACCATCAATGCACACAACTTAAACCTTCAGGTTTGAGCTATCTTCACACATTCTCCGTGCGTTCTGTCATACACCGGGATGTGAAATCAAGTAACATACTCCTAGATGATAGCATGTGTGCCAAGGTGGCAGACTTTGGTTTTTCAAAGTATGCGCCTCAAGAAGGGGATAGTAATCCATCCCTAGAAGTTAGGGGAACAGCTGGATACTTGGATCCAGAGTAAGTATAACTTTTTAAATTCCTAAATATAAAAACTCGATCATATTTTTAAACTTTGAACATTTACAAACTAAAACTCATGGTAGGTATTATTCAACGCAACATTTGTCTGCCATGAGTGATGTCTTTAGCTATGGAGTAATGCTGCTTGAAATCATCACAGGTCGGGAACCTCTTAATATACACAGGCCACGAAATGAATGGAGCTTGGTTGAATGGGTATGCATCAATTTATCCAAAATCAAAACTTAACGCTATTCAAATAGAATAGAAGCCCCTGTGTTTTGATCTAAATAACCATTTTAGTCCATTTTTTTTGGCTTTTCTAATCAATAAGTTTCATTGAAACTCCACGCTTTTAAGAGGTAGAAATGGTAGTATTTGTTATTAAAGAAAAGGGTAGTTTTAATATTTGTATCAGCTGTATTAGTACTTGTACCTCAGATACAAAGACTAAAACGCCTTTTTATGAGAATATGTAACATAGTTAGAAACGTGGAGTTAACTGGAACAGTGGAACGGGAATGAAACTAATGGACTAAAAAAGTCCCAAAAAATCTGACTAAAAGAGTTATTTTTGACAAACCACAGAGACTAAAACCGTGTTTAACAACATTGAAAGATCATAAATTGCCATTTTTATGCAGGCAAAACCTTATATAAGAAACTCGAGAATTGAGGAAATAGTGGATCCAAATATAAAAGGAGGATACCACATAGAGGCTCTGTGGAGAGTTGTGGAAGTAGCATTGGCATGCACCGAGCCATTTTCAACTTATAGACCGTCCATGATAGACATTGTTCGTGAGCTAGAAGATGCTTTGATTATTGAAACTAATGCATCTGAATACATGAAATCACTTGATAGCTTTGGAGGATCGAATCGGTTTTCCATTGAAAGACCAATTTTTAATATACCGTTATCTTTACCTACTCCAACTCCATCAGAAACAAAGATAAATTTGCAACTAAATGTAGCAGATGATGAATAATATTAAGTAAATGTGCTTACTTTCTGTTTATACTATTATAGTAAACTTAATAATGAATAATAAAGTTTTTTGAGGTCTCCTAAATCTCAATTATTTTCATGGCAACTTATCCCTTGTTTTGCTCTATATCAATATATCATGAACAACATAGATGAGAAATAAACAGATTAAGGAAAGACGCATATGAAGGCAAACGAAGATTGTTTTTTTATATTTCCATTTTGTTTTTGTTCCTTTTTCAACCAACTTATGATTCAAACAGACTTTATTTGAGCGAGATGAAGGCATCTTCAGGAAAATAAATTCATAAGTTCCAAACATGTATTTGTAAGAATCATATATCCTATATCCAAATGGATTTAAAACATAAATATATAAATTCCACCATTAATATACATGCTACTCTATGCAGCATATAAATTCACCAAAGTTTTTCAACCATATATTAACCCAGGTTTAAGTTCAACCATAATCGTTTAACAATTGAACAGCACATAAAGTTAGGAATGAGCAACTCACGAGTCTGACCCGTGAAACCCATGGAGTAATCAGTAAACCATGAATCCCATGTAATCAAACCGTACACATATATAGAGTTGGTTCTCGGTCCACAATAATTAGTCTAAAATGTTCACGGGTCAGTTCTATACAAACCCGATGTCATTGTTGAAACATGTGAAGCCGATTTAACCAATATTTATTACAGGTTATGTCTCCATGAAACATGTAATCATGATTCATAAAACGACAGCGGCATTCATCTTCCTCAATCCTCACGAGCCTTCATCATCATCATGATGAATGCTCGCAAGGATTAAAGAAGACGAATGCTGACTTGGCTTCATGAATCAAGATTATAAATTTATATGTATTATGGAAACATTTCCTATTATAATTTGGGTTTAAATCGGTTTCGCAGATGAATCTACAATTAAAAGGGGACACAAATACATTATACACAATCAATTCTTTATACGAATTCCAAACTACAACATATGTTGTTTTTCCTAGATGAATCTGAGTCCTACTGTTGATATCTCCTAGTGTTCCCTCAGATAAACATATGTACAGATTTTAAACTTATTGTGAACGCATTCACCAGAGCTTATGTTCACATCCCTATTTAACATCTAGATAATCTTATATGTTGGTCTATACTCTACTCCAAAGATCCTACTCGACATGCCAATTATTCACACACAACTAAACTGATATTCTAACATTTATTTATCCTCTAAGCATTCTTTTGGGACACTGATATGCAGACACGCACAACAAGCCGCAGTCAGATATTCATCAAAACAAAAGATTATGCAAAAACATAATGCACAAACGAGCTACATAAATACTTATACGAACATAAGCATTAACGAAACAACATCCAAATATATCACACTCAAATTTGAAGAAAACAAGCTAAACAACTCACAGTCCGTATCGCCTCAAGTTTTGAACAAATTCGGATTGGCCGTAGCAGTACTAACTTGCACTTCAAGCAATTCCAGCCGACGCTCTAGCGTATCGAGTTTCTCATTGAGAGACGCCAATTTACTCTTTGTTGTAGCCTCTGAAAGAGAATCACATCACATGTTGTGTAAACACACAACATCAATTAAATTAACAGTTCTATAGCATATTCTACAATAGTTGTAATCAAATACACAGTATGCACAAATGTCATGATAAATAAGGTGTAACAGAAGTAAGGAGGCCTAATTAAGTGAGGATATTACCGAATTGAACGAGGAAATCGAAGAGTTGACGAACGTTGAGAGAGATGTGAGAAATGAATTCGCGATTCTCCCAATCAGCTTGCACTGCGATCCCTACGTTTACTGCATTCGTTATTCCACCTGCTCGAGCCATGTCTTCTTCTGATGATGATTGATTTAAGCAACGGATTCGGTACCAGACGTGATGGTGCTATTTCTGGCAAGTGTTTTGTCAAAGGGAAGAAAGATATTTTAAGAAGAACCCTCCGGTTTGTGAAAGCTAACAAACTCCCTCAAAACTTTTTTAATATTAAGCTACGCGTAGTGGGCCGGTTCACCTCACAAAAACGCCCCAAAGCGTCCGGCACACCGTCCACCAAGGCGTCTTGAACTGGTTTTGGGTTGGAAGCGTTTTCTACAAAGTGCCTCCCCCATTATTCATTCAATCAATCAGGTTTTTTTCCCACAAACTCTAACCAATCAAATCTTTATGTTTATTAAACATAGTAATATATAGAAAAAATATTAATTGGGTAATGATTGAAAGGGCTCCATCCACTAAATCATTTTGTTGTAAAAAGCTCATATGATGACCTGGCGCAAAACGCCCCCATATGGGCTCCATCCACTACACATTGTCTTACATAGCTCGTTATCGAAAGGTGGATTGTGGTTTTTCACGGTCGTTAGAAACAATAAACTAAAACAATAACATGGTTTGAAAATTTTTCTTAAGTTATGACTGAAGCTTTTCAAGAAACCAGTCGTAAAATTAAATTGATAAGTAGTTTGGACGGTTTCATGGTTGAAACTATAAACCGTCCAAATAGTCTAGAAAACTATGTATTTGGTAAATTAAATCCATGATGCTTATGTATGCTTCCTAAAAATTTCTTAAGTTATGTTTTATTAAGTTTTGATGTTTATGTTTGTCTTGCGGATATTTTAGATTTTGTAATTTGTACAATATATTGTTGAATAAACCAGCCAAAACACGAAAAAGTAAGAGAACACGTTCAAACTCGTATTTATAATACATGTATTAGGCATTATAAGAGCATCCGGTGTTTTTTGATATTCTCTTTCCTTTCTCATCTCTCCTAGTCACTCTCACAAAGGATATTTTCGTGTGTTTTTATGAAAGAATAAAACTACAATCTTTCATTTCTAAACTATCTGTTTTTTTCTTCACCTTATTTTCTCTCTTCCCTGAGAAAACCAAAAAAATTATAGTGTGAATACTTTAACTTACTTTTTCATTTGCTGGTACATATATATTAAAATACGATTGAAATTTAACATGTTACTTTTATACATAAGGACTATATGTTTATTATGTGGTATTTAAGATGGATAACCTACTTCTATACGATCTCCTTCTTCTACAAAAAAAAAATAATAATAAAAACAAAATTACGCCATCATTTTAATCATATTTTCTAAAGTTGAAAGCTTTAGATTTATCCTTTTATTTTTACTCTTAGTTAATGATTTTTCGATTAAACCTTAAAAACTTGCATAATAATATATATGTCCAACGAAAATAATTATCATGTATCAATATAAAAAAACTTAAGACTTTATACCCATTTTATTATAATACAACTTATTATAGGTTTATAATACGCATATATGTGTCCTTTACACTCTAATTATCTTATGCTAACACATGTTTTAAGAAAATGCTATAATGTGATAAAATAAAAAATGTGTATATATCAATCAATCAATTAATCATTCCTAGTGAAAATAAACCTACAATAAAGGTATTGATAAGGTTTGAGTAGAGATGTGACACACCATACCTCTATCAAATATAATAAAGAGGTTAAAAAAAAGTACATTTGATATTGTAAAATTTTTTGTTGGGTAGTATATATGATATCATACCAAGTTTTAAGGGGATGTATGATAAGGAAATCACACAAAGAGTAATTAGTAATTAATCAAGATTAAATAAAAAGTTTAATTGAAATGCTCCATTGATTTACATATACATAAGTTTCATCATACAGAAGCCTTATAATCCACATTCTAGAACAGATACTGGTTTGATATGGAAGCATCACTTCCATCTTCATGGTACCTGTTCCATACATCAACATATTAAACAAAAAAATAAGAATCACAAAATAATCACACCCCAATGTCTCATTCAAATCCATACCTAGCTTGTATGATTCCTTAGTTTTTGTATTTCATGGTTTCTTTCTCAAACCCGATTGTTGGGAATTGTTTCGCATACTCCTCCACGTCATGGCGTAGCTTTGAGATTTCTGATTGGAAGCCACTTGACTGCAATGCAGCCACAAAGTCCTTCAACTTTGTCCCTGATTCACAAACAAGAATATATTAGTTAGAATTTATTATTGTTGTTGTTATTATTATTAATTTATTATTATTATTATATTAGTTAAAAGTTTCGATGTAAACTTCAATCTAAACCGAGTTTCTATGACAATGTACAAGTCATTGAAGCACAGACATACAATCTGTCAAAGCTGCTTCAAGGTTTTGTTTTTTTATAGTTATTATTTTGTTTCCTCTTACAACCTTTAGATATGATGTTTTATAAAAGTCTATATTTTAATCAGTATTTCGACCTGAATTTTGTTCGCGGGAACAATACTAATGCATAAGTCGTCAAAACCAAGCCTTACAAATTTTAACACTGCTGCCCACTAGTTGTCTCACATAACATAATAATGATGAACATGAAGGTATGAATGTGTAATACCTTGGGCTTCACCCTTGACCTTCAGAGCCAATTTTACAGCAAGGTCAAAGAAGTAAGCAACTTTAGCAAAATCCTCTTCAACAAATCCCCTAGAAGTGAGAGCAGGGGTTCCTAAAACAACACAGGTATGGATAATTATTGGTAATATTGATTAAATGTGAGTTAAAAAAAAATAAAAAAATTTGCTCACCCATTCTGATGCCACCAGGAACCATGGCGGAAACATCACCAGGAACAGTGTTCTTATTGGCTGCAATGTGAACAGCTTCCAACACCTTTTCAACCCTTGAACCATCAATTCCCTGGTAATAAGTAAAGTAGATGCAAACGAGTATAATTTCAATATATATTTTAATATTATCGTCAAAATGAATATTTGAATGGAGCTTTCTCTTGTTTACCTTGTTTTTCAAATTAACCAGAACTAAGTGGTTATCTGTTCCGCCAGAAACAAGTTCATACCCGTGCTTAACTAGAGTCTGAATAAAAAAAAATGACTTATGATGGTTATTGAATTTGAAAAAATGAAAATGAAAATTTCCAGAAATTACATGTGGCTTAATTATATCTAGGGTTGTTCTAAATGCTCTTGGCTTGTGGCTCGCTCGAAGTTCGCTTGAAAAAGCTTGGCTCGGAAAAAACTCGTTTGCAAACAAGTCGATCCGAGCCAGCACGCTTTGTAAGCGAGTTGAGCCCAAGCCAGGGTTGGGTCGGCTCGATAACTGGCTTGCTGGCTGCTTGATTAACTAATTTAAGTTAAACCCCAATATTAATAATAATAATAAATCTATTATGTGTATGTTCGACGAGCCAAGAGTTGGTTAGAGTCTTTTACGAGCCGAGCTTGAGCTCAACTTTTCAGCTTGTTAAAACAAATGAGCCGATTCGATTTGGCTCGTTTAAGTTTGAGCTCAAACTCGAGCCCAACCTGGATCACCCTGACTTCGTTACATTATATCATACCTCTGCAAACTTGGCAGAATTACTCATGACTTGTTCTTGGTACGCCTTGTATTCTGGTGTTGTTGCCTGTATTCATGTAAGTGCAAAACATAAACAGAAAATTGGGAAATTAAACTATTATCAAAAGAATTTATATAAATCGTTGAAAGAAACAAACCTGTTTCAATGCAACTGCCAATCCAGTGATGGTGTGATTGTGTGGCCCCCCTTGAAGTCCAGGAAAGACAGCCTGGTTGATTTTGTCTTCATAATCATAAAACACCTTCCAGAAATAAAGAGCGTATTATAAATAATTCAATATATGATAGTAATAATAATAATCCAAAATTAGAAATTAACTACTTAGACAAATGTACCTCTTTGCCTTGTTTGTTAACTTCTTTCAGTCCTTTCCTGTAGAAAATCATAGCACCACGTGGGCCCCTGAGTGACTTGTGGGTTGTGGTGGTTACAACATCTGCATATTCAAAAGGGGATGGGACGACCCCGGCTGCAACCAACCCGCTAATGTGAGCCATATCTGCCAACAGAATAGCCTTTTGCTTGTCGCAAACCTGTTGAATAAATGATATTTGAGAATATGTGAGTGTAATAATATAAAACATAACCATGCTTATATTACAATAAACAATCTAATTTTATAGTACTTACTTTGCGGATTCTAGCATAGTCGTATAATCGAGAATAAGCACTTGCACCAGCAACAATCAGTTTTGGCCTGAAGAGCGTAGCACTTTTCTCCAACTGCAATTTGGGAATTACCAAATTAACAACCAAATCCTCTTTAAATTTCAATATAGTAAACAGACACACAAACACAAAGGATCAGGATCATTCCAAAACTTCCAGAGAATATGAAAACTCTTAACAACCAATCATTTTTTGTATTTAGTTTATATATCTAATAATACTTGAGGGTGGTTTTGTTAATTATTATATGTAATTTTGTGATCACATATATGCAATCACAAATTTACATGTGTATTAATCAATTTACATATTATGTAATCATGAAATTACGTATGATAAATGCCAAAACTACCCTCACATAATATTAAATGTATAAAATAAATAAATAAATAAAATGGTTGGTTGTTAAAAATTCTTGAAGTTCTTAAATTTTGTGGAGTTTTGAAGAGATTCAAATGGTATAGAGTCAAGAGTACCTGGTCATAATCAATTAAGCCAGTGCTCTCGTCCAATCTGTAAGGCATGGTCTCGAAAAATATGGACACCGCAGATATTTTTTTTGTATCAGTCTGAAATTGTTAAAAGAATAAAAATCAGATTATAGTAAAACGACACTGTTCTAGATGAGAATGAAAGAACATTTTTAGCACCTGATAACCATGTGACAGATGACCACCATGAGGAAGATCCAGTGCCATGATTCTGTCATGGGCCTTTAATAACGCAGTGTAGACCTGGAAATTAGATGGTGACCCTGAAAGAGGCTGCACATTCACTGCATCATAAATGATAATTAAACATCTTGTAAGTTTAATGAATATAAATTGGTATTAGCAATATGCATTATTAAGTGAATTGTAACTACCTCCCCATTTTGCAGGGTCTAACCGAAAGGCTTCCAAAGCGCGCTTCTGACACAAGGTTTCTGCCATGTCAATATACCTAGAAGCAGAATTTTGTAACATCTTAAAAATCAAATTGCAACAGAAGATGTATAAACTAAACCATCAACACCTAACAAACACCATGATTCAGTAAAGAAAAACGCTTACTCATTTCCACCATAGTATCTAGCACCAGGGTATCCTTCACTGTATTTGTTGGTCATCACTGATCCAACTGCTTGCATCACTGATAGGGAGGTAAAGTTCTCTGATGGAATGAGTTCAAGACCCTTTAAAAGCAAAATAAAATAAATAACCAAATCAGAGTCAGATAATGAAACTTCAATCCATTGTCACTGTTTTTAAAAACTTGAAAACTGAAACCTAATCTAGCATCACTGTTGTCTCAATTTATTAAAATAAACAAATAATACTAATAACAAAATCCGGATAATCTCTGTTTTACAAATAATAATAATACTGTTTTTCTTGTGTTTTATTTATTTAAACGCTTCCTCACTACAATTTAACACGGATTTCAATCCTACTATTACGCGATTATGAAGAAAAACACATAATTAACCTAAACACCAGGAAGCTAGAAAGTATATACACCTTCTAATTTATCAATCTTCATAGAAAGTTTATAAAGCATAATCTATCTATACTTGTTAAATATACATTAAACTATTTGAATTTACAAACAAAACTTCACTTTAAACCTAAATAACCTTATCTTCTCTATTAAACCACCTAGATCTGCCAATTGAAAACCTAATACACATAAAGTAACAGTATCAGATTAACAGAAATAACCTTCCATTGGCGAGCCTTTTCATGCTCGATAATATCCGCAATCTCAGGATCCACAACCTCAAGCGGAGCATTCAACTGCTTCGGCCACTACAATTCCAAAATCCTCCACCATCAATAATAAGCAACCAATTCACACACAAAATCAACAAATCAATTAAGAACTTAAACTCACAGTAACTCCAGGCCTCTCCTTCTCGTACACCGCCTCGCTAGGTAAACTCGCCTGCGAAACAAATCACACAACAAACTCAAACCAATGCAAAATCACCTATAACACACATATAACCAATTGAAACTAATAAGAGCAGAAATGAATCAACGGACCATTGCGTACAATTGACCGCCATTGAAGAGACGTTGCAACGGCTTGTCAGCAGAAGATGAGAGCCTGCGAAGAGCTAAGGCCATCGCCATTGGTGATATGTTTCTCTCTCTCTCTAGGTTTGGGTTTCTCTCTCTAGAAGAGATAATAATAAGGAACAGTTAATGGAGTACAGGTATTTGGCGCGCACAATTTGTTTTGGTGCGGATTGGATTTGGGTGAGATTTTGGTGGTTGGAGATAATTGGGGTCACTTTTATGGTGCTCCTTTCTTTTGTAGAAAAAGATAAAACCGAGTGTTATCCGTTTGCTCCACGATTACCCGATCCGCACCTCTTAACGGCTTTTTGAATTGAAATATCTTGATTAACTTGTTTAGGTGCGCTTATAGACCGAACACATCACTGATTGTAAAGTGTTGTCAGTAGACCCTAATTATAAGTGAAACTGATTAGTTGGCTCTGGGGCAACTAGGAGCGCCACACGAGCCTTGGAAGATGGTGTCGTGGCAGTGTAATATGAAAGCATGTAGTTATTGTAGATGTTAGAAAGGGGCTGAAGAAACACGGATCCGATCCCCGATACTGGGTCATGGATCCAATGAGTCCACAGGGTAAGATACGATAATTACGACCAATGATATGAGTATAATTCCCCAAAGTCCAATGACCAGAACCTGCAAAACAGACACCGTGAGTTTCGTTACAGGAAGGACAAGAGTGGGGGTTTTCCTGTAACCACCCTCCGGCGTGAGAATCAGTAACGTTCGTAAATAGAGGAAGTACTGAAGTAAATAGACTAAGTGTAGTCAGAATGCAAGTGAGTGAATGAATACCTCATACCGTTTGACAAGGTATTTATAGCCGAAGGATGTAGGAAGGTGACTGGGCCAGCTGTCCTCTTCTAGAAGATCCTCAATAACCGTCTGGACACGTGTCCTTTTATGATAGGTTAAGCTATACGTCCCATGTGCATGGGTATAACACCCGGTCACGTGTTGCCCAACGATAGGACGGATCGCACCCTGGCCATGTGCACGGTTATAACAACCTGGCCAGGTGCCCTTTGTTCATTGGCTAGTAGGTCACGTATTTCTCACATAAAAATCGTGGATATTCTTCTAGAAGGTAATTGGTTGGTGACAGCTGTTCCGCTGGCACTTCCTCGCGGACGACTTTCGAGGGTGCAAGGATGCTTCCGCGCGTGAAATGAGGACATTCTTCCACTATCGTGATATGCGGGTGATCTGTGTGCCCCGCGGGTGGCTTATTAGAGGTTCCTGTGTGACCCGCGGGTAGTACTTAAGGTTATTTGGGTCTTTTTGGTGCCCTACCTCTATAAGTCCCCCCAGTCCAGTGTTTCTTCCGCGTGAGGTCTTTATGCGGGTGAAATTTTGGACTCTAATGAGTTTTGGGGATTTTTGAATTTCGAAGTTTAGGTAAAAATATCTTCTATTGGTATGGATAATCATGAAAAAGGGACAAGTTGACTACTCGCAGGCGCGTGAATAGATGATGGGACGTTTTTGACGGCTGTCACTGTACCCAACTGTGCAGCTTTTTCTCTTTTTCAAATTTCCCGCGTGACGTGTCAGTCGCTGATTAGGTGATGTTTTTCTCTATCTACTGTTCATATCCCATCGCATTAATTGCGATGGGTATAAATAATAAGAGATATCTTCTATTTGAAGTTTTATCTTCTTTATTCTCTACCCATCCTTCTGCTTTCTCTCTGATAAAGTATCGAACTTTCTTATATTCTCTCTTCAAATCTTTCTATAATGTCGAACGTTCAGACTGAAGTTGACGAGATAGAAGTTGCATGGGACTACTCAGAATATGAAAAGTTATTGGAAACGTATGGTATTCCACCCGAGTGGGAGCCAGAGTTTCCTTCTATCGGTTCGATAGCCAGTTTCCCACCGCCTGGGAAAATGGCTTTGTATGCCGATTATTTTGTTCATGGGAATTTCCGATTGCCCATAACGAGATTTCTTCAGAAGGTGTTAACTGCCTATGGGATTCACTTATCTCAATTGCATCCCCGTGCTATGATGCGGATTCGTCATTATGAATTTGTATGCATAGCACATGACATGGTGCCACATATTGATCGATTTCCAGTTTTTTACCGTCTTACTATCCGTAATGGTTGGTATACGTGTCAAGGGTTTTCTGATCGAAGTATCGGATATGAAGTCGAAAAGGCATCCGCGGATTGGCGAAATAAGTTCTTTTGGATTTCTGAGGACGTGGTGCCGCTAGACATGGTTCGTCGTCCGGTGAATTCTGCCCTTCCTGACGTTGTTTCTGCTGCTCATGAGGGTCAAGAATGGTATCGTATACTCACGATGGAACCAACACCTATGCGGGCCTTGCCAGAAGAAGCTCTAGTGTGGGCAGGCATGAGCCGTTTGTGGCCAACAGAATTTATGGAGCCCATTTTTGTTGACTTATATGAACGTAAGTTATCCTTACTGTTTTTCCTTCTTTTGCGATGTATTCTATTATTAAATTTTTTATCTCCTCAGGTCGAAGTTCGATGTTCAATGCCCTTTTTGAAGATAGGGGTTGTGTCCGACATGGCATCCGGGATGCCGGTGACATGCCTATTCTTGAGAAGACTGAGTCCCGCTTCCTTTTCCCAAAGAAGGTGCGGGCTAAGCCTATTGTCTCGAACGCCACCTTTGAGACAGGTGCGTATGTTCTAAACCCTCATCCGCTTTTTGCTATTACTTATGACGGGACGATCGCCACTTTATTGTCGAGTGATGATGACGGCGATAGTTCTGACTTCTCGATCTCCCAATGAGAGAGGGAATCTGATGATGATACACCTGAACCTTCTTCTGTCTCCCATTTGTTGGCAGAATTAGAGAAAAATGAGAGCTTTTATGGCTTTTCAAGCAGGACAAGCGGGCGTCAAGACTGCGGATGCTGAGGCGGGTCCTTTGAAGAAGAAACGAAAAATTCACCGTCCTAAGAAGCCACAATATAGCCTTGCTGACCGTATTGACACTGTTGAAGGTACATATTAATCTTTTTAAGTACTATACTTTCATAAAATGTGTAGCTAAAAATGGCTTTTGTTTTTATAGACCCACTGATCTTTAGTGAAGGTGTCTCTGAGAAGTTGCCTACACCAACTCCTCAAACTGAACAGCAACCATCTCCTTCTCCAGAGAAGAATGTGGAGGATAAGCCTCCGACTCCTCCTAGCAATATTAACACGGAGGATCAACCATCCTCACCTTTAGTAGAGGAAAGGGTGCCAACCCCTCCGATTGATACTGCCATTATGGAAGGATCTAACGTCCAGTCTGAAACTGATACTCGTTTTGACTATATTTTTCAGGCTGGGGGTGGTGCAGGTGGTCAGCAGGACAATCCTATTGTTAATGAGGAGTATTACATGACTGAGGAGTCTCCTCCTCAGCCTCCTCCCCAACAACCTTTTTCAACCCCAGCTCGCCTTAAACCTTCGGGTTCTCGTTACTTCGGGGATACGAGCCTGGGTGATACACATGAATTGTTTGTCCCTCCATGGGGCATTACTAATGGGTCACGGTTCTCTCATCCTAGAGCGTGTATGGATTTCATTGAACACTCTACGCCACCTACTGAAATGGCGTATCAACGCGATCTTTCCCGCCATGACCTACATACCAATGTGGCCTACCACCTAGCTAATGCTTTAGCCGGTAGCCAAGAAGTCCTAAGTGAGTGGCGTACCTTAGGCAGGAAAGTGGGAGAGGCCCGGCGGGCCACTGAGGCTGCCAAGAAAGAGGCTGAGGAGCATCGCATTGCTGCCCAAACTGCTAAGTGGAAGCCGGCTGATGCAGAGAGCCCTCAAGAGCGAGCAAGACCGTAATGCTAGTGCGGCATGCCGATGGAAAGAAGCTTGTGAGAGGCAAAATGCCATTCGTGAAGCTGATCGGGCAAAGGCTCAAAAGATAAAGATTATTTAGCCCGTGCTTAGGAAATCAATTCCTCGTTGGAAAATCGAGTGGCCCTTCAAGGTGCCCGAATTCATGATCTTGAGGCGGATCTAAAGTTGCAAAAAGAGCGAGTCGAACTCAAAGACCAGAGTGCTGCTGAAACTTAGACTACCTATAACTCTCTTCTTCAATCCCATTAGGAATCCATCGCGGAATCAATGGAGTTTCGAGCACGGGCGGAACATGCGGAGCAGGACCGTCAATGGTTCCTTACTCGGGGCGTTGATGCTGTAAGTTATTCTTTATTACTTGTTCTCTTACTCTCATTCTTTTGATACTGGGAACTTATGTTTTTGTCCTGACAGGTCGTCCGCCATATCAAAGGAAGTAAGGAGCTGAATGGTAGTTTTTCCAATGTGATGGCTGCTTCCTTTTCACTTGAGCGTGTGGCGGGCTTTCATGAAGGGATGAGTTATGCTCAGATCAATCGTACATTTAAAGATCACCCGCTTCATGGTGTAAATGTTAAACAAGATCGTGCTAATCGGATTAAAGAGCATGATACTTTGACCATCTCCTTCTCCAGAGATGGTCATCTCCTTCTCCGATTGATACTGCCATTATGTGGAGGATAAGCCTCCGACTCCTCAAACTGAACAGCAACCATCTCCTTCTCCAGAGAAGAATGTGGAGGATAAGCCTCCGACTCCTCCTAGCAATATTAACACGGAGGATCAACCATCCTCACCTTTAGTAGAGGAAAGGGTGCCAACCCCTCCGATTGATACTGCCATTATGGAAGGATCTAACGTCCAGTCTGAAACTGATACTCGTTTTGACTATATTTTTCAGGCTGGGGGTGGTGCAGGTGGTCAGCAGGACAATCCTATTGTTAATGAGGAGTATTACATGACTGAGGAGTCTCCTCCTCAGCCTCCTCCCCAACAACCTTTTTCAACCCCAGCTCGCCTTAAACCTTCGGGTTCTCGTTACTTCGGGGATACGAGCCTGGGTGATACACATGAATTGTTTGTCCCTCCATGGGGCATTACTAATGGGTCACGGTTCTCTCATCCTAGAGCGTGTATGGATTTCGTTGAACACTCTACGCCACCTACTGAAATGGCGTATCAACGCGATCTTTCCCGCCATGACCTACATACCAATGTGGCCTACCACCTAGCTAATGCTTTAGCCGGTAGCCAAGAAGTCCTAAGTGAGTGGCGTACCTTAGGCAGGAAAGTGGGAGAGGCCCGGCGGGCCACTGAGGCTGCCAAGAAAGAGGCTGAGGAGCATCGCATTGCTGCCCAAACTGCTAAGTGGAAGCCGGCTGATGCAGAGAGCCCTCAAGAGCGAGCAAGACCGTAATGCTAGTGCGGCATGCCGATGGAAAGAAGCTTGTGAGAGGCAAAATGCCATTCGTGAAGCTGATCGGGCAAATGCTCAAAAGATAAAGATGATTTAGCCCGTGCTTAGGAAATCAATTCCTCGTTGGAAAATCGAGTGGCCCTTCAAGGTGCCCGAATTCATGATCTTGAGGCGGATCTAAAGTTGCAAAAAGAGCGAGTCGAACTCAAAGACCAGAGTGCTGCTGAAACTCAGACTACCTATAACTCTCTTCTTCAATCCCATTAGGAATCCATCGCGGAATCAATGGAGTTTCGAGCACGGGCGGAACATGCGGAGTAGGACCGTCAATGGTTACTTACTCGGGGTGTTGATGCTGTAAGTTATTCTTTATTACTTGTTCTCTTACTCTCATTCTTTTGATACTGGGAACTTATGTTTTTGTCCTGACAGGTCGTCCGCCATATCAAAGGAAGTAAGGAGCTGAATGGTAGTTTTTCCAATGTGATGGCTGCTTCCTTTTCACTTGAGCGTGTGGCGGGCTTTCATGAAGGGATGAGTTATGCTCAGATCAATCGTACATTTAAAGATCACCCGCTTCATGGTGTAAATGTTAAACAAGATCGTGCTAATCGGATTAAAGAGCATGATACTTTAACCTTCCCTTTACAAGATATGCTCCCGGAACTTGCTTCCGCAGATGACGGCTTGCAACTTTTGAAGATCTCTCTTGGTGAAGAGTCTGAGGATGATTCGTCGGAAGATACTTCGTTAAAGGGTACGAAAGACCCATCAACCTCGAATCCTTAGGATAGGCTTAGATGTTTGATACTTTTAATTTTCCTTTTCTCTTTTTGTAATTATGTTTTGAAAATTAATGAGAAAAAGCTTTTTGACTTTTGTGGACATTCAACTGTTTGGAGAAAATATCTCTAAAAGATATTTTTGAAATTTACAACTTTTTAAAATGTTTAAAAGTTTGGATAACTATGATGATGTGGCGGAGAGAGAAACTCTTTGAAGACAACTGACAAGACGTGGAGAACGTCGGTGAGAGCCTATTTGCATTATCTTGAAATTCCCACATGACGTGTCAGCCATCTGGCGGTCCACGGTTTCTCTCTCCTCTGTCACTTTATGGATCGCATTAATTGCGATGGGTATAAATATAACCCTTGCGATTTCCATTTAACCTTTATCGCTTTCAGATTTCTCCCAAACATTCTAGACTTTTCAACCTTCTCTGAGATTTCTTCTACTTTTCTGAGATTTTTTCATCTTTCTGTTATTCAAATGGCTAAAGAAAATAAGAGTACCCCTACTATCAACGAGGTTGAAGTATGCCTTAAAGAAGAGGATTATAATGACGTTGTAAACGTATACGGATTGACGACGGAATGGGAACCAGAGCGTCCTGCTAGTGGTTCTATTGCCACTAG
Source organism: Bidens hawaiensis (assembly GCF_021521415.1). Taxonomy (NCBI): domain Eukaryota; kingdom Viridiplantae; phylum Streptophyta; class Magnoliopsida; order Asterales; family Asteraceae; genus Bidens; species Bidens hawaiensis. Next base: position 774,369 of record NW_027491467.1, read on the forward strand.
TCCTCCCCCAAAGAAAATGACTGTCTATGTGGACCATTTTACAAAGGGGTACTTCCGGATTCTAATTACCAAGTTTGTCGAATCGATTTTGACAACTTATGGGATTCATCTTTCCCAGATCCATCAGTTTGGGATGTTGAGGATTCGACATTTCGAATTCTGTTGCCAATCTCGCAACCTTGAACCGACTGTCGGCATGTTTGCCGTGTTTTATAAAATGACTTTTTCCGATGGATGGTACAGTTTTGAATCCATCGAGAAGAGGACCATAGGTACGGAGTGGCTCCGTAGTCTCCATGGATGGAAGCCAAAATTTTTCTGGATCCGAGAAGACGCCATTCCCTTCAAGATGACAAAACGCAAGGCGGACGCTCCCATGCCTGTGGTTTCCGCCAACGCTCATGAGGGCCAGGCGTGGTATAAAACGCTAAAATGCACGCCCACTCCCCTGCGCCCAATTCATGAAGGGGCAATGGTGAGCGCCAAGATGAGTCGTTTGTGGCCATTCCCCAAGTTAGAACCATATTACGAAAGGACCAACAAGAGTAAGCTTCGTGTTATATCTGTCTTCTTTTTGTGTTGTCGTTTTTTTTATATATTATGAACGCCCAATTTCTGACTTGTTTTATTGTTTGTATAGGTGAAGGTTCCGCCTTTAACACTTTGTTGGATCATGAGGGGGGAATGATGGTGCGCCGCCCCATCGATAAGAGGGATGCATCCTTTCTTGAGCGCACTCGTTCTAACTTCGTATTTCCCACAGCTTTCCGCCAGGAACCCAAAGTTTCCGAGGCGATGTATGCCAAAGGTGAGGCATATGTTAAAGATTGCATCCAGAAAGGTGAGGGAATTTTGAAACCCTGACCTGTGACTGCTATTACTTCTAGCGGAGTGATTGTACTCTTTTCGTTTAGCGAGGAGTCGTCACTTTGCGAAGAAGGTTGTTCAACTGATGTTAATAGAGCTGTGGGTTCAACTGCAGGTCTTACCCGTCAACGAGCCACTGCTAGTCAGTCGGCGGGTCAAGATGACGCTGGTACTTCTGCGGATGTCAAGGGTCCGGAAGCTGATGATACCACCGCTGAGGGTAAACATCCAGTCGTTGATGCGGACGTTTTCAAGGTGGTGGGCAAACGTAAGGTTAATCCGGTGAAGATTGTCTTGAAAAAGAAAAAATCTAAAAAGACAAATCCTGCTGCCTTGGAAGCGCGTCTGGAACAACTTGACGCGGAGGATCCTTCGTTAGGTATGCAAAACCTTTCTTTATTATGTTATCTTATTTGGATTGGAGTACTCCTAACCCTCCATTAATGGTTTTCAGTGAACCTGGATAACCTTTCCGAAGGTATTTCTGGTTTAAAAGACTCACCGCTCCGTCCGCCACCACCGCCTCCTAACACTGCCAAGGAGCCCATTGAGGTGGCGGACGACTCTCCTTTGAAGAACAAGGAGGCTGACACTTCTGAGCATGCCCGAAGATCGCCTTCTTATTATGTTCATTCTTTTAGAGATCAAGGATGCGTGAGCATGTTCCCACACGCTCCTCAAACTTCTCCAGCTCCTCAGGAGGAAGATCCCACCCCCCATCAACCACGCTGGACATTACGTCTTCCGAGACGTAGATGTATGTTTCGAATTTTGCGGGAGTGTCTTCCTCCTGCTGAGAGGGAGCGTCGTCGCCATAGTGTTCGTCAAGAGTTATTGAACTCTCATTCTTACTATGTGGCGAATGCTATTTCCTCCAGCCAAGAGATAACTAGAAATTGGTTGGTGATGAATGAACAGTGGGACGAGCTGGCAGCCTCTGCAACTGATGCCAAGGAGGAAGCTCGTAAAGTGATGAGCGAATCCCGAGAGGTCCGTCAGGCTCTTGAGGCGGAGAAGGTTTCTCGGTCCGTTGCTGAGGAAACCAAAGTCGTTCTTCAAAAGCAACTAGAAGAACAAGCCAAAGCAATGGCCGAACAGGCCAAGTTGATTGAGGCCCTTCAAGCTGAATCGGCGGCGAAGGATAAGCGCCTATCTGATCTTAATGCTAAAAACCGTGACCAAGCTTTAGAGTGCGCTGGCCATAAGATGGAGCTTATTCAGGCCAAGGCGGATCAAAAATGGTTATTGACAGAAGCCATTCCCAAGGTATGTCTTTTGTTTGTTTCCATAAATAATCTAAGTATTGAAGGTCAATTAAACATAGTTGTTTTAACAGGTCATCGCCGATGTTCGGGCTAGCGATGAGCTTGGGAATTGTGTTGCTATCCTTTTGAAAGCTTCTAAACAAGCTGGTCGCCAACTGGGCTTCCAAGAAGGTTACCAATTTGGCTCAACTTCGAAGCTTCCTGAAGAGTACATCCTAGCTGGGCAAGACATTGTTGCCATCCTTAAGCAGAAATCGAAGGATTTTGATTCGTTGAAGTTTTCTTTGACGAATCAGATATCCGATCTCGCTGATAAGGAAGACAACATCCAGCAGCTAAAAGATCTTCTTGAGCTTGATGAGGAAGAAGAAGATGCGGAAGGAAAGGATGTTGAGCATGATGATGCTGCTACATAAATTTTTCTGTTCTTGTAATTGATCCTCTTTTTATCTGTGTTGTAATCCCTTTTGAGTAAATAAAGAAAGTTTTAATTCTGCATCCGGTACACTTTGTTCAATTGTCATAATATAAGTGTTTATAGGATATTCGTTGTGTGTCAATAAAGGATTACAAGTCATAAGTGACTGAAAATAAAATTTCCATTAGAAAGGCATAAGCCGAATTACAAGAAGCAAAAATACATAAATTGTAAACATTCAATTGGGCACGCAGGCCAGAAGAACAAACTATATATAACATTTCTTTAGTTGGGCCCCATTCCAAGTCCTAGGGATCTCAGTCTCATCCAACTTTTCCAACTTGTAGGCCCCTTTGGATAAAACTTTCTGAATTTTATAAGGTCCTTCCCAAGTTGGGGCCAACTTGCCCAGAGGCTCTTGCCCGGAAGCTTCATTATTGCGGAAGACAAAGTCTCCCGCATCGAATTCACATCTTTGAACCCGCGAGTTATAATATTTTTGAAACTGTCGTTTGTAATTATGCTCGCGGATTGATGCTAGTTCTCTCATTTCCTCGAGGAGGTCAAGATTCATCCGGAGTTCAGGATCATTATCCTCAATCATAAGAACTCTGACGGATGGGATACCAATCTCAGCGGGAATCATGGCTTCCGTGCCATATGTTAAACTGAAGGGGGTTTCGGAATTACTGGAATTCCTTTGAGTGCGGAAGGCCCATAGTACATGGGGCAATTCGTCCACCCATCCTGTTCGTTTCGTCCCTAATCTCGTTTTGATTCCCTCTTTGATCGTCCGATTGGTTCTTTCGACTTGACCATTCGCTTGCGGGTGGGCTACAGAGGTGAAGATTTGAGAAATGTGTAATTCTTTTAGCCATTCTTGTAACCCACTGTCCGGGAATTGTGTTCCGTTGTCACTAAAGAGCTCTAGGGGGAGGCCGAAATGACATATGATGAATTCCCACAAGAATTTTTTAACACACGCTGTTGTTATAGAAGTAACTGGTTTGGCCTCCACCCATTTTGTAAAGTAGTCGATGGCTACTATTAAGAATTTGATCCGTCCAGGGGCTTCAGGTAAAGGTCCCATGATATCAATAGCCCATTTTTGGAACGACCAAGCTGAAGTGACTGGAACTAACTCATTCTTTGGTCGTAGCGTGTTAGGGGGCATGCCTTTGGCAAGAATCGCACTTTCTGATTTCATTCACCGCATCCAAGTGCATCCCCGGCCAATAATATTCGGAATTCATTAATTTCGCCACGACCATGCGTTGGCCAGCGTGAATACCACAAATTCCTTCGTGAACTTCTCTGATTAGGTAATTCACGTCCTCGGCATCCACACGTCGTAGTAATGGTCCGAGGAAGGAACGTCGGTATAAAACACCGTCAAGTATCTGATAGTTCAAGGCTTTGTGCTTTATCTTCCGGGCCACTGCCTTTTCTTTCGGAAGTGCTCCGGATGACAAATATGCTATTATGGGTGTCATCCAGGATTCTACTCCCGTTTGGATCACTAAAACTTGATGCTGTGGAACAGACGGGCGATCTAATATTTCTATGCGGATTTCTTTGGCAAAATGTTCAAAGTTTTTTGAAGCCAATTTACTGAGAGCATCCACTGATTTGTTCTCGCTTCTCTTTATATGAATAACTTTGCAAGAAGAGAATTGTAGCATCAGATCTTTCGCCTGTGATACATATGAAGCCATGATATCATTTTTTGCTTCATATGTGCCGTTAATCTGTCCCGCGATCAACATGGAATCCACTCGGGCTTCCAAATGCTTAACCCTAAGCTTTTTAGCTATCCTTAAGCACGCCAAGAAAGCTTCATATTCTGCCTCGTTGTTGGTACTTTTGAAGTCCAACTTTATGGCATATGTAAACTCATGGCCTTCGGGATTGACTAGCCTGAGGCCTGCGCCACATCCCTCACTGCTTGAAGCTCCATCCGTAAATAAGGACCAAATCTGTCCTGATTCCGGAGGTGCTTGGGGTTGTTGCTCAATCAAACATTCTTTTTCTTTGTGATGCGGGACCTCTGTCACGAAGTCTGCCAACACTTGCCCTTTAATTGCTGGCCTCGGTTTGTATTCTATTGCGTGTTCACCTAGCTCGATGGCTCATTTGGCCAATCGCCCAGACAATTCTGGCTTGCTGAGAACGTTTTTGAGCTTGTATCCAGTTAAGACATTAATGGGGTGTCCTTGAAAGTACCTGCGGAGGCGTCGTGCAACATAGATCAGTGCCAAAACCAGTTTTTCTAGCATGGAATATCTTGTTTCTGGATCCGATAGTGTTCTGCTGACGTAGTATATCGGTGTCTGAACATTCTTGCGATCTGTCAGAAGGACGGCCCCAATAGAAATGTCTGAAGCTGATAGGTATAACGTCAAAGGTTCTCCCGCGTGAGGTGCTGTTAACGTTGGGAGTTCCATCAAACATTTTTTAACCTCCAAGAAAGCTTGTTCTGCTTCCGCGGTCCATTTAAATTGTGCTTTCTTGAGGCAATTCCTTAGAGTTGAGATGAAAGGATGAGACTTGGCTGCATGATTTGCCAAAAAATGATTCAAAGCAACCAGTCGGCCATTGAGTGTCACACCCCACTTTAGGGCCTAGGCGTGTGACCAATAGTTGGTACCTGTTTTGTAAATAAATCAGAGTTGTTGTGTGTAGCGGAAGTCTTTAAAATATTTATATTGAAAACTTATTAAAATCTCGGGTTTAAATACCCGCTTGATATTTCAAATACATTTATTTATAAAACATAATTCTTTTATAATATTTTCAAATAAAATATCTGAGCCACCAGATAGCATCTAATGACTCTAACTCCAATCTTCTATTCCTTCTTGCTTGTCTGTTCTAACCTTTCTTGTTTCCCTGTAACATGGGTGGGAAAATACGTCAGTACAAAGCTGGTGAATAACGCTGACTCTAAAATCTCTTTTCAATACCTTTGTGAAACCAACAATAATACCTTTGTGACTACTCATTAGGCACCCAATTAAATTGGGATCAAATTACCCTAAGTACCATGAACAATTAATTATATACACAATATCATTTCTCCGAACAGTCCCGTAGACCTTCAGAGGCATGTTGATGATATGCATGGCCTCGGGGAAATACCGAGTCACCATGTATGAATGGATCATGCATACTCTTAATCAAAGTGTCCGTTTCTTATTATTGTACACAAAGTTTTTAAGGATTCGTAAATCCTATGCAAACATTCAGACTCATTATAAAAGGTTTGGGGGCGTATTCACCTTGTCTATTTATAATCAGTTTCTGTTACTGATTCTTGTTTCCATCTTCTTGTTTTGTTACCTCGGACCTATAGTACGAGAATAACATTTTTGTATAAATATCTAGATCAACGATCTAGCTTTAAACCTTTAGTCTATTTCGTATAGCTTTTAACCTTGATAAAAACATTTGGACCTTTAGTCCTTTTCTTTATTTATCATTTATATGCTACGTTTCTTCTTCAAGAAGAAACGTCTATACTGAGTTTCTTCTTCAAGAATAAACATTATTTAATTATACTCTTTGAATATTATATTTCTTAATATTAAAGAAATATTGTTTAACTATAACCTTTGCTTAAGAAAAGTAATATTATTCTTAATCGTAATCAAGGTTCGGCTATAACTTCGACTATGGTCTAAGCCATTTATAATAATATAATAATAACTTAGGCAGAACCACTTACCTCGCACGGGTATTCGGAGTTAGATATTCCTAAGTTTATACGGGCAGCACTTCTACTCTATATGCACGTTTATCGAGACGTTCTTGATCCACCTTTCTTAGCACGCAAATCGAGGCAATGTTCGGTCGTCACAGGGTCGTGCATGTACTTCAAGACGGAATGTCGGGTTTCTTGAGTGGCACGTACTTCGAGGAAACACCGGGTATTTGACGGATTACGAGGTGATGATTGTCGGGTCGGTGGCACGCAAAACGGTGTTCGACACGCAAACCGAGGTAGAGAGAGAAAGTTTTTTTAGAGAGAGTGGCTGTGATGTGTGTGAAATGAGCCGGATCCCTCCCCTTTTATAGCCATTTTTGTGTCCCATCGCGTACCGCGATGGGCACCTTTTCAACACCGTCGCGGTACGCGACGGGTACCAATCTGACACGTGGTCTGACACATTCTGCCACGTGTATCGTCGTGTTGCCACGTGTCACCAGAGTGTGACAAGTTTTCGTGAGTCATCACGGCCCATCGCGTACCGCGATGACCGTCTTCTTGGACTCATCGCATGGCGCGATGGGTCCCTGAATATTATTTTTCACTTTTAGCCATTCGTCTTTGATAGCTTGTCATTTCTAGGCTAATTCTAGTTGTCCAAAAATACTAAGGCGGCTCTTAAAGCGGCTCGCGGCAATACGAAGTGCAAAGTGCGCCATCAAAGCGCCACATTGCGCCCAACGCCCTTCGCCGTCGCCGTCGCCGTCGCCCGAGCCCGAGTGCGTGCGCGTCGGGTGCTACGCACCCTCCGCTAGGACCACTTGGTGCATGATATTCATAAAAGAATATAACTATGAAAATTTTATCTCTTATAAAGAGCTTCCATTTCTTTACCACTTTTCATGTGGGATGGAATCCATCTTCCTTATTTATACCTTGTTGGAATGCTTCCACTTTCTTACATTTTCCAATGTGGGATGGAGTTTTCTCTTTACTTATTTCCTCCATGTAAGAATACTTAGTTTTAAGAAATATTTTTGTTTCCTTATTTTTCTTATATTTCTTTATTTAATATTTTCTCATTACTTAACTTGAGATTATTTTTGATCCCTCAACTTTCCTAAGTTGTTAAATTTGGATCGAAATTTTGGGGATGTTACATTGAGTGTCTGAACTTCCTTGAGGGAAGATGGAGAAGGCATGCGGGCTATAGCTTGAACTTTATCTGGGTTAGCTTTGAAGCCCGCATCCGTGACAATCACTCCCATAAACTTTCCTTCTTTCATTACAAATGAACACTTGGCCGGATTCAGCTTCATGTTAATACCTTTCAAGGTTTCGAACGTCTCTTCAATATCTCTCAACATCTTGTCTTCCTCAACACTTTTTATTACGAGATCATCCATATACACTTCTAAATTTCAGCCAATTTGATCTTTGAACGCTATGTCCATTAATCGTTGATATGTGGCTCCGGCATTTTTCAGTCTGAAAGGCATTCTTTTGTAACAAAATGTGCCTTGACCGGTATGAAATGTTGTTTTGTCCTCATCGCCCGCTGCCATGCGGATCTGATGGTAGCCTTTGTAAGCATCCAGGAAGCATTTGAATTTGAATGGTGCTACAGCATCAACCTTGAGATCTATTTCGGGTAAGGGATAACAATCTTTGGGACATGCTTTATTTAGATCTTTGAAATCAATGCACATCCGCCATGACCCATTGCTTTTGGGAACAATAACTGGATTAGCAACCCAGGTCTGATAACGAATTGGACGGATGATTCCAGCTTGTAAGAGGTCCTGGACTTGCTCATTCATTGATTTTGTTTTTTCTGGACCCATCTTACGTTGTTTCTGAACAATTGGAGTAAATAACGGGTTTACCCTTAATTTGTGTTCCGCAATGTTCCTCGAAACATCGGTCATATCCGCGGGTTGCCATGCAAAAACATCAATATTCTTTGATAATAACTGTTTCAAGAAGATCCGTACTATCTCGGAAATAGCAGGTCCTATTGTTACAGTTTGATCAGGAATTTTTTTGTTCAAAACCCATTTCTCTGGTTCAGTCTTCACAGTTTGTTTTGGAATCTTGCTTGGTTTTGAGCTCTCGGTTGCAAAGCAGTGCCGATTAACATAAATTATTGCTATGTCAGTGCAAGTTGGAACTCCTACTGCACCGTGTGCTGTGGACGGATGAGCATTAAAGTCACCAATCGCTTCTCTTCCAAGAATAATGTCATGTTTTGATGTTGCTGGCAGAACCAGAAATTCGACCTCCTCGGTCCTAGAATGAATTCCGTCACTTAGGGTGATTGGGAATTAAATTACACCTCGCGGGTGCATTATTTCCCCTCCGAACCCCGATACTAGAGCGTGGATGGGTTTTAATCTTTCCTTATCTTCCTCGTCAAGCTGTTCAAAACATTGTTCATACATAATGTCGGAAGTACTACCGGTGTCGAAGAAGACGTATTGGGAACGGTAGTGTCCGAATTGGGCAGTGATGATCAAGGGGTTCTTGTTATTCGGGCCCCCTTGATACGAGGAAAGATCACTGGCTCATTCTTCCATTCCTCATCATCAGACTCCTTCCTCTTTTTCCTTGTATCGTACCCGCCTTGTATCATATGGACGTTTAAATCTCTGACTTGATTTTTACTCGGGCCCTGGATATCCCGTGCGGGAGCTTTACCATTGTCAGGTTTCCCACATTTTACCAAGTGTCCAAGTTTTCCAGACTTTACAGCTGCTTCAATTTCATTTTTTAATGTTCTGCACTCATTCGTATTATGACCGGTGTCATCATGATACGAACAACGCTTTTTCGGGTCAAGGAATGACCTTCTTGTTAATGGCTGAGGTTTTCTAAAATTCACATTCTCCGTGGTGAGAATTTCGGCGGGAGTCTTTGAAAGAGGAGTCCAATTATTGGGACCTCGGTTCGAGGGTCCCGCTTTGTTTTTGTTTCCTATGAGGGATCGTGCATAAAATGGTTTTGATACTTCCGTACTTGGCTGAAGTCTCGACCAGATAGGACCTTTCGCCTCTCTATTTGGTCTCGGAGTTTGAAACTCGACTTTAAATTTTTGCTTTGAGTTACCACTTCTCAATGTTTTCTCAGTTTTCGCATACACCTTTGCTGCAGTCATGAGATCGTCCCACTCTTTTGGCATTCCATCTCTGCCAGTAAGTGTGCGGACTAAATCATTACATCTGACGTTTTTGCGGAAGGCACCCCGAAGCATGTCTTTGCTAATTCCACCGATGTTCAGGCTCTCGTCATTGAACCTGGTGATAAAATCTTCTATAGACTCGTTATTGCGGCGAATGACGTCTAAAATTTCTGACTGTTGAGAAAATTTCTTCACCAAATCGTCCCAACTAGAAATTTCACCATCAGGTAACTTTTCGAACCACTCTCTTACTGCCCCTGTTAGTGTCAACGCGAACATGTGACACCAATAGGGAAGCGTCCAACCACTAACACCGCCTACTGCCACAAAGTTCTGGAAATGATCACTTGGATCAGTCATACCATTGTATTTACCTACCGATGTAGGTATTTTAGCATTAACAGGAAAGGGTGTTGTGGCAATGCTTGCTATAAATTTTGATTTTTCGGCGAAAGCCGCGGGGCGGTATGGTTTGGTAAAGTCTCGTTCAGCATTGTTGTGGTACTCGGTGTGGCGGACTATGTCATGCGGACGACTGCTTCTCGCCTGTGAGTTCATCCTACTATCCCCGGTATACATACTGTAATCTCCCAGGTGATAAGATGAATCGTAACTATCAAATTCGTCCAAATAGGATGGTATCCGCATGTCCATGCGAGGACGAGGGTGTAGCCTCGGTAATTCGCCAAATTCTGTCTCCGCCTGTTGGTTGTAACGAATCTGACTCCCTCTCACTATTGGTGGAGGGGAAGGAGATCCCCTAGGAGATTCCTCATAATCCAAAGTGCGAGCGTGAAGTCGTTCATTACGCTTTCTTCGCTCGTATTCAGCCACCAAATTTTGTTGTTGCACGTGAAGCCACTCCTCAGGAGTTAATGCTCCTCTGGATCTAGAATTACGTTGATGAGATCTCGCGATATCAGAATCCAGTTCTGGCCGTTTTCGGCGAGTCTCTTCCATAATTCGTTTTTGACCCAAATTGGAACATTCCGGTGCCAAGGCACGTCCCATGTTTGTGGGAGTAGGATCGGTTGGTGCTGTAACATTTTCTAGGGAAAAACCTCCAGGTGTTACCTCAGTGATTCGTAACCCCGGAGCAGTGACACGTTCAAGAGCACGGCCACCCGGAGTCGTGATACGTGCAAAAACACTAAGACACGGAGGTGCTTCTGTGTTAGTTACACGTGAATCAGGTGCAGGAGTTCTCGTCGGCCCTTCAGGAAGTTTACTCATATCAAACGAACCAAAAAACCAACGGAGAAAAAATTATGCAGTTCTAACACCACACGGATGGCGCCAATGAAGAAACACGGATCCGATCCCCGATACTGGGTCCTGGATCCAATGAGTCCACATGGTAAGATACGATAATTACGACCAATGATATGACTATAATTCCCCAAAGTCCAATGACCAGAACCTGCAAAACAGACACCGTGAGTCTCGTTACAGGAAGGACAAGAGGGGGGGTCTTCCTGTAACCACCCTCCGGCGTGAGAATCAGTAACGTTCGTAAATAGAGGAAGTACTGAAGTAAATAGACTAATTGTAGTCAGAATGCAAGTGAGTGAATGAATACCTCATACCGTTTGATAAGGTATTTATAGCCGAAGAATGTAGGAAGATGATTGGGCCAACTTTCCTCTTCTAGAAGATCCTCAATAACCGCCTGGACGCGTGTCCTTTTATGATAGGTTAAGCTATACGTCCCATGTGCATGGGTATAACAACCCGGACACGTGTTGCCCAATGATAGGACGGATCGCACCCTGGCCATGTGCACGGTTATAACAACCTGGCCAGGTGTCCTTTGTTCATTGGCTGGTAGGTCACGTATTTCTCACGTAACAATTGTGGATATTCTTCTAGAAGGTAATTGGTTGGTGACAGCTGTTCCGCTGGCACTTCCTCTCGATCGTTTGGGCGGACTGACGTCCTATCCTGCGGACGACTTTCGAGGGTGCAAGAATGCTTCCGCGCGTGACATGAGGACATTCTTCCTCTATCGTGATATGCGGGTGATCCGTGTGCCCCTCGGGTGGCTTATTAGAGGTTCCTATGTGACCCGCGAGTAGTACTTAAGGGTATTTGGGTCTTTTTGGTACCCTACCTCTATAGGGGCAAACATATTACAAATACAAACTTGATGTCTTGCATTTATGCCTATTAAAATAGGTTGGTTAGACGATAAGTCAAAATGAGCATGGTAAAAAAAATTATTTTCAAGAATAGTAACAATTTGTTTCAGGTCAGAGCGCGTTCCAAACAAAATGCTATTATATTAAAATTAAAATGAGTCGTTTTAGAAAAATGAAACTAGATAGGTTCACCCCTTAGATTTTTTTTATGGTGGAGGTGACCGAGGTGGTGATGACAGCATCGGTGTTGGTGGTGTTAGCAGGCACGACGTGGAAGAAGTAGTTGTGGCAGGTGGCAATGATGGAGGCTGACAACAATCGTGGTAGTGACAATGATGAGTGATGGTGTCGATGACAGTTGTGTAAATAACATCATAGACCATGGATATAGAAATTTTGATTTATAAGAAATGTCATGCATCTTAAATCTCTCCATCCCTTCCTCTAAAATTATATGTAATTTCTAATCGAGAACACATCTTTTTCATATCTTCCTTTCATTAATTTGTAGAAGTAACATACTATTTAGGAGGTAGGGGTGTATGGCACACATAAAGCAATTGAAGTAAGGAGAAAACTTAGATAACGTTTAATATGTAGGATTTTTTTAATGGAATGTGATTAAAGTTAAAGAGGAATTGAATGAAAAAAAGGAAGTAGGGAAGAATGATTTTAATGAAATGTGATTTATTGTATATCGTTTCTATTTCATTAAACAATCAGACACCATTTTTTTCATTATCCCATAATTAATCATTCAATTTCACCAGTTATTTCTACATATCAAACGCCAACCCCGTGGCATCTCATTTCCTAAAAAACTAATAATTCATTATCTTTAAAGGCTATAAGGTAAAACAATCATCATCATCATCATCATCATCATCGTTTTACACACCAATCAACTCACAAAACAATATTTTATATTAGTTTAATTTTTTTCGTAAAGCGTTCAAATATGATTCCAATCGGGTTTTGTGTAGTGAGCCTTTGGATAACGGGTTTTTCTGCAGATGGTACGCTTGAACTATCCAACACTGTTTGTGACCACGGGTGTATGAGGGTCATCTTTGTCAGTTGAATTACCCCATAGCCGGGCTTATACCTCAGTCCCCCCCCCCCCAAAAAAAAAAAAAAAAAAAAAAAAAAACTTTCCCTAAAACGCACGATATAACAATAACCATCAAAAGCTAATATGTGCAACAGTTATATTGGACAGGTCGTTAATACTAATATATAATTTAAAAATGAAAATGCTATAATAAACCCAACAACCTTTCCTTATATAATTAATTAGCATTATTTGTTACTAAAAAGTTGGGTCGGCCTTGTATCACTAAATATGGCAAATTTATAATATGAGGTATCAAATCAGACATGTGTAAAGATGGATAAACTCATGGCGAAGATGAGCCTCTTTATCTTTACAATTTACACCAAACATATCAACTAACAAGCATACACATCCCTCACCCAACAACCATCAAATTACCAAATAACCCTTCATCAACCACCTATATATATATTCTCATGCAATATATCTTCCATTCATTATCAAGCTTCTGATAGATTAAAATGGCCGTTAAAACCGTCTTCAAACCCAACACAGCTAACTGCCAACCAACTTACTTCTCTTGCTGGTTATCTGATAACGACGAAGGTGGTTGAAGATTGCAAGAGGAGTATATATGGGTCGTCAAAGCCCTTGATATTTCGATATGATAACGTTAGTTACTCGCAGAATTTTGATGAGGGAAACTATTGTGATGTATATTATCTGCATGGACATAGATTTTGTGAGCCAGCTTTAACATAATGCATTTCACTCCAAATATATATATAGGTTGTAGTCTTTGTACACAAAGCTAATCTAATAATTAAGGGCCGACTCCATTTGAACCAAAGTGGATAAAGGTAGAAGAATATGAAAGGATAATATCAACTGATTCTTGATTCTTATTTACAATATGTACAATAAATACAATATACAATCTCTTGATTTTGGGAACCGATCGATCGATTTACAATAAAAAAGGAAAATAATAACCATGATAATAACTATGAAATTACATTTATGAAATTACATTTATAAATAACATAGATTATATTATTCGAACTTTGGGCGGCGGGAGTATTGTTATTATGCCCACGCAAGATGGACGCCTGGAGGAAATACCAATCTTGGAAAAAAGATTATTAAACCGTGGTTTTAGTAACGGTTTTGTAAGAGCGGCGACAAGCTGATTGTCACCGGAGATGTGTGTGACCCGAATGATGCATTATAGAACCTTTTCCCTTACAAATTGAAAGTCAAGCGCAAGGTATACCATACGTAAGTGGAAGGCAGAGTTTTCTGAGTAATGTGTAGCGCTTAAATTATCGCAATATATCGTTAGAGTAGCAATGGACTTATAACCAAGTTTAGATAATAATGAGTTCATCCACTCGGCTTCAGTGATTGTTGAGGCAATGACTCTGAACTCGGCTTCAGTGGAGGACCGGGGCAAGGTTGGTTAACGTTTAAACATCCAAGCAGCATGATTATAGGTATACGATGTATCCCGTGGTGCTACGATAGGTAGACTTATCACTAGCCCAATCAGCATATGTGAAAGCATGGAGATGTAGTGGTGAATTAGGTTTAAAAAATAACCCGTGAAGGAAGGTACCATGAAGGTAATGAAGTAGTCTTTTGAGGGTGGTCCAGGGCAAGTTAGTGGGCGAGTGTATGAATGTGGAAAGTTTATTTACCACAAAAGAGACATCGGGTCTTGTAAGTGATTAATATTGCAAGGCACCAACGAAAGCACATTATTGAGTGGGTGTAGTGAGAGGAGTACCATCGGTGGGGGTGAGGCAATCCGAGAAGGACGTTGGGGTGGAGGCCAGCTTGCATCACTCATGTTAGCTCGATTTAACAAATCAACAATGTATTTAGATTGAGAAAGGAATAGACCGGTTTTATGGGAATAACTTCGACACCTAAAAATAAGAGAGGGAGCCAAGATCTTTGAGAGAAAAACGTTTGGCAAAAGAGTTAATGAAACAATTAGCAAGAGAGGTGTCGGGACCGGTAAGAATGTTGTCGTCAATGTACACGAGAAGAAAAATGGAAGATTTGGTGATACGATTTCCGAGTGTCCCACCATCAAACATACCTTTAAGAAAACAAACATCGCCATCAAAGGTGATGGTAAAACCTTGGTCGATGAATTAATTGAGATAAACTCACAAGATTTCTATCCAAGGTTGGTACATAACATCCTGAAAGTTTCATGTCAAAAATGTCCAGTTTGAAAGTTAAGTAGTTTGGCTTTTGATATTGTTGCGGGTTTGGGTTTTGTATTTTATGATGGTTTCGGTGCGATACTGGTCAAACATATTATCCGAAAAAGGTTGAAAATCCTGTAAATTGGTTCGGGAATAGAGAAGTTGGGGTTGATATCTGTTGCGAAAAGTTCTAGTATTGGGATAACACTTGGTGCGAGAAGAGCCAAACTGTGGTGGTTGGTTTTGGAATTGGGACGGCAATTGGTTTTGAACGTTAAGCCCAAGATTACGAGAACTACTAGCTCTCCCTTTCTTCGCACCTTTGCAAGCACGATCCATGATTGTTGTAAAAGGGTATGTAAAAAATATAGAGTTTATTGGTAATGAGGGGATGCATTATTTATGTGAAAAATATTAAGTATGTTAATTTGTATGTTAGAACTTAAATAAAATATATATTTTTTTAAATGACCGTCGCCAACGTTATAGATAATCGTCGTGGCCATCCCAATCAGGAACAAAATTCTTTGGTGCCGATATGGGTGTTCTTGTCGGTACTAAACCCAACCCAATCCCATCTGAAACGATCACTCCGTCTTCCCTTACCGAGGATTATCCGTCGTCACTAAATTGTTTCCATAGAAGGTGATCAGTTCGGTATTCTTTTATTTTATCTTTAATTTTTTTTGACAATTAAGTAGACTATGTCAGTTATTACTTGGTCAACAACACTTTCTGTCGGAGTGTGATCTCGGATGCCCTCTACTTACTTGTCAAGTAACCTTTACGCTGGAAGTTTGTACTAGAGCCAACCCTCTTATTCTCACCTTTAATTTCAGATCCAACAAAATCCACCAACCATACCGCTTATATTATTTATAGTTTAAATTTTACAAAACACAACAACATTAAGTTCTCCAAATACTTGATACAATATTTTATTAATTGTTTTTCCATTGCAGGTAGTGCCAACATAATGATGTAAGTTTGTAGCTACTTTTTGCCTTCTAATATCTTTTGTTAAAGTTATGATTTATTTCTTTCGTTATAAGTTATGATTTATATATGACGTGCAAAAATGCAACAATGTATCTTTCCTCTCATATCAATAACTCGACCATGATACAAACTGAAAGGGTTGTTAACTTCCTTTCGGTGCATGACAATGGATAATGGGCGACACGATGATCTTAAAAACCTCAAGTCAAATAATCTTTTTGCCTTTATGTTATTTTGTAAAAGTTGAGGTCACAACTCAGAAGGTAAGCATTCCACGTGTATTTTAGTCAAAAAAGGATCATTTAACAAACTTTGATAGGGATGTGTGTTTTGAATTATATTCAACCTGGATAACATTCTTTTGGTAGATGGTGTCACCAGCCTCTTTTACCCTTTTGCTTATTTGTTATAACATGTAGGTTAATAATGTATTAGGGGTTGTTTTTGCGTTAATCTTGTTCTGAATCATTAATACGATTAATTGATTAAAATATAGTCTCTGAATATATTTTAAAACTTAACTACTAAGAGATTTCACTAACTATTAAAAGATGTCTTTTTAGTAAATCAAACACATTTTACCTTTAATTGATTGAGACATAGCTTCTGAGTGAAATACTAAAATGTTACCAAACAACACCTTAATATCATTTATTATTCTTAGTGATTTCTTAAGGTAATATATTCATCAGTTTACTTTATATATAACACATAAAACAATTTTAAGACAAACAAAATCTAATGAATTCAAAATACATAAAAAGCCTATGATGAAAATCGTTAAGTCACTTATCTATTCGTGAAATGACACACCTGAAATTGTTTTAGTGTTCATATATTAACTTAACTATTATTTGTTAACAATATATAGAAGTTTATACAAACATCAAATAAATGTATCTTCATAAATACTTTACTTATGTTGTATGATTCGTCAAAATATTATATATGGAATCCGTGGTGTAAAGATTGCAAAGTGATGAAATGACCCCTTTGCACCATGCATCAAATTGACCCCAATGTTCATCTATAAAACCCACTCCATCATCCAAAAACAAACAAAGAAATCATATACAAATAATACATCTTTCTTGAAAAATTGGTGATAACCAGTTACCTTAACAACACCAAAACCACCATGGAAGGACGATCATCTAACTTTTCTGAATGTTCATCATTGTCATCCGTGTCGGACCACATAGAGTTCACAAGAATGAATAGTGACAGAGGCAGCATATGCGGGAGCCGGATGTGGAAGAAACTAATGAAAAAATTGGTTGTAGAAAGCAATAAAAGCTTATATAGATCTTCAAAACCTTTGACTTTTCAGTATGATCCTTTTAGTTACTCGCTCAATTTCGACGAGGGAAATCATGATGACGAATATTACTCATATCAATCTAGATGCTCCTCTCAAGTCTCTAATTTTAGTTGAGTCGTGTTACTCGTGTAGTTAGTGTCAGTTATTGGTTTATTTAAATTTAGAGCTTAGTATAACAAAGTATAAATATGTCTAAAGCTACAAATATCCTCAATTTGTATTTTTGGTTTGTAAGGAATCCAATGATTTCTTGATGTAATTAGTCTCATTTACATAATAAAGTTATTGTTAATTTCCAACACTAATGCTGAATAACATATAGTTTGTTACACACACTCTTATATTAACACGTTCGGACATACATTTGTGTGAACTGTTATAAGTCGTGAAGTGATGAGTAACATATGCATTCTTCGAAGCTTGTTTCCTCTTGGACAAAAAGTTTTACATTGAACACTAGCCATCGCTCTAGAAAAGTGAGCACTTTGCAATGCCAATTTACGTAGGAAAATGGTTACAAACTTCCGACAAAATCTTCTTCTAGGAAACTGGTAGGAAAAGGTTTTGTTACTTATAAAAAGTATATTTTAGAGTTTACAAACTCTACCCCTCTCAACTCTCACTTTTATTCTTAGATCCAACTAATCTACCATTCTACCGAAAATACTGTTTCTATACTATTTATAACGTAATTAAAATAAACTTTTCCAAGTACTTGATACAATATATTATTTCTTTCAAGAAAATTATTTTTACCATGCATGTATTGTTTAGATAATGATTCAAGTTTATAGCAACCAATTTTCCTTTCACTTTTGTTTCAAGGTTACGATTTATGACGTGTAATAAAAATACAACAATATTTCCTCATAAATCTTGATTGCTTTTATGTTACTTTGTAAAAGTTGAGGTTGTAAGACAAGAATTCAACGTGTATTTTAGTCAAAAGGAAGGTTAAAAGAAAGCTGGGTGCATTCCATAAGGGGAGATATGTGTTTTGGATATTATGTGATCCATCCACAATGTGGGTGTAAGTATTGCAACGTGACGAGCGACCACTTTACACCATGAATCAAAAGTAGACGATCTCCAACTACTAAAAATTACCAAATTGTAAAACCCACTCTCATCATCCAAAAAAAAAAAATTAAATATACATAATACAACACGTCTCTATTGAAAAAATGGCGATTACAACCGACCTCAACCACCAGTGGTGGCCCAACCATTCTAGTGGCCTAAAGCGAGTAATTTACCCGGGGGCCTTTAAAAAAAATGGAATCGCACTTTCTACAATTTTATTCATTCCACTTCACATTTTATTAAATGAATAGGTTAAATTTAAAACCAAAATAGTTTCACTTCTCTTTAGATACTCTATTTTATAAAATGAGCTAAACGGTACATGATTTTTCTTTAGAAACCCAACCAATATGCAAATACTCTTTAGATACTCTTCTACTTTGTTGTATTTGTTTGAATGGTTATAAATAAATGATAATAAAAGCACAAAAAGAAAGTGTAAATATGTTGAAGCACGTCATGAGTGTAACTTGATCAGATAATATTGAAAAACATCTTGTGAACAACACACACATTGGTCATTTGCGACATGGGCGTTTGCAATTATAATGAGCATATATTATCTTGCCTTCGAGAAAAAAATGAGCCATTAAAATAAGATAATGGTTGAATTTTAATCACATAAACTCAAAACAAGTTTTAATAACAAATTAATTGCATACGCTTAGGTCATTTATTAATTATTTTATTTTATAACAACACATTCATAGATTTTGAAGTAGTCTTTAATTTAAGGAAATAAAAGGTTATTAAGAAAACTTAAAAAAAAGTTCTTGAACTAATATTTATTTTGAGAAAGATAAATATGTACTTCAAAGTTTAGTCTTGTGAGAGAAAAAATGTTCCTGACTTACTTGGGATTGGAATGTTGGATAAAATAAATTTTTTTACTTAGGATTGGAATGTTGGATAAAATAAAATTTTCAAACTTTGAGAAGGAAGGGGGATCGAACGCTGATTTTGTGAGAGAAAAAACAGTCATGCTACCAATGCACCAAAGGAACATTGTTTGTATCAATGGCTAAAATAAAATACATATATATTATATATAAACTTATTTTTTAAATGGGGGTCTTCAAAATTTATGGGCCTAAAGCCCTAGCTTTACTTTGTAAAGCACTTGGGGCGGCCCTGTCAGCCACACCAAAACCACCATTAAAAGACGAGCTCTAACGCCTCTAAATGAACACTGATGGAGGCCGCATACGTAAGTTGAAGAAAATGATGAGGAAATTGATTGAAGAAAGCAAGAAAAGCTTCTAAGATTTTCGAAGCTTTTCACTTTCCAGTATGATAATGTTAGTTACTCGCTCAATTTTGATTAGGGAAATCACGGGGACGAATGTCATCATCATCATCATCATCATTGTAACAACTCGGATTTTTAATTACTATTTTATTAACCGTTACCCGACCCGTTTCATGTTCGGAAAATTTTATCTCGTGTATCGAGTATTTACTAATATATTTTAATTGCTTTTATATTTATTTATTAAATATAAATAAAACTCTGAAAGATATACGTTTTTAATCCAAAACTATACTTTAATTCATTTTTGAATCCACACTTATATTTGAGGGACCAAACTGTAAATTATTTATAAGATTTTATATTATAATCATCTTAAACCATAACCCTTTACCCATATCCAAATCCGACCCGTTTTGAAACCCGTATACCTGTTTAGATATCTTGTTCCTTAATTCTCGTCCTAAACTAGGAATTTATTTGTGAAATTGTTTCCTCTGGCCTATTGCGGCTCCCCGACGTAGTGTATTAGGAAAACGCGATCTCGAGGATACGAATTGACATGTTATACAAACCGTCTTTGAATAATTTTGGGGATTATACACCTAGAAATCGTTAAAATTCAATCAAACTCGGCTGCACATTCCTACAGACCTCGTCAACAAAACCCCTATTCTTAATTATACTTTAACAGCCTCTTAATCATCTTTCTTGACCCTGTTTGAGCCTTCTACTTACCGGTCAATTAAACCTTCGGTGTTCATCGTAAAAGGTAAATAATTAGTGTCATTAGTTCGTTTTTGATTGGGAATCATTAACCCTAACGTTAATGGAGTCAACAGTTAACAGATTATTTGATTGAATTAACAAAACCCTTGATTTGAAACATTTTTGTAATGCCTTCCGTGAGGGACTCCTTAGGGACAGAAAAATTCATGTATTCCGGCACAACATAATCAACTTGCTCTTTTAAACAACCCTCTTTTATGAGCGTGTCATGTACAAGTGTATCAGCTGAAGTAACCGAGCCTTTCGCCATAGTTATTTGGCTGTCCACCTCAAAGTGCATTAACAATTCACACGGATATATGCCATGAAAAAACATAAAACCTTAATATATGTCTGTTTAAATCAGTTTGAGTTAACTTAAAAATTAGTTTTGGTCAACTTCGACTACTTAAAACCCAACAATGTTAACAAGTCAAAATAACCCTCAATATTAATATTAATATTACCTGAACATTTGCATAATCCATGTGTGATGCACTCAGCGCGTCCACAGATTCGCTACTTTGGTTCACATTCACCCCTCATTTCTCCTATAATATGAATTACTAGGTGAACCATCACATCAAAAAATGATGGTGGAAAGTACATCTCAGGCTCATAGAGGGTGACAACGATTTCGTCTTGCAATGCATCCAATGACTCTGGATCAACAATTTTTTAGTGAATCATGTTAAAAACAAACAAAGTTTTGTGATAGCGTGTCAAATATTATATGGTAACAATTCACGAATTGTAATAGGAATCATATGTGTCATCAAAAAATGACAATCGTGAGACTTCATACCAAGCAACTTACGGTTTTTCAACGACACCAACCATTTAATGTATAACTAGATGGAACTTTAATATCTTGTAAACATTTACAAAACTTCTTTTTTCATCGTTCGACATAGTATAGCACGCGGGCGGGAGATAAAAACCTTTGGTTGTCGGAACAGGGTGAAGCTCTTCACGCATTCCCATTTTTACCATGTCTTGAAGAGCTTTAAACCCATCTTTCGTTTTACCAGGAATGTTTAACAATAAGCCTAGTAAGCTGTCACATACATTTTCTCAATATGCATAACATCTAGGCAATGTCTAACTTGTAAATCCTTCCAATATGGTAAATCCCAAAAGATTGATTTTTTTTTTCCAAATGACTCCGGTGGATTTGGCTTTTATGCCTCTTGTGGATTTGACTTTTATGCCTCTTAAGGATTTGGCATTTTTCTGACCACGGACTACTTTTCTAAACACGGTATTTATATTTTTAACTCGATCAAATGCATCAAATTGTTTCCTTATCGATTCGTTCTTAGTAGATCCATCAAACTCTTTCTCTTTCTCTCGATAAATATGATCATAGGGAAGGAACTTCCGATGTCCCATGTACACCATTTTTTTACAACCATCCAACCACTTCGAAGTTGTCTTATCTTCACAAACAGGACAAAGAAACTTACCTTTGGTAGTGTATCCTGACAAATTACCGTATGCTGGAAAATCACTTTTGGTGGAAAAACCATGGCTCTCAACATAAATCTTTCATTTTTATAAGAATCATATACTTCTACACTTGTGCCCTATAGTGTTTTCAAGTCATCAATCAACGGAGACAAGTAAACGTCAATGTCATTACTAGGTTGTTTCGGACCCTGAATCAACGACGACATCATTATGTATTTTCGTTTCATGCATAACCATGGTGGAAGATTGTAGATGAATAGAAGAACCGGCCACGTACTATGAAGGCTACTCATGGCTCCGAAAGGGTTAATTCCGTCTGAGCAGAGTCCAAGTCGTATGTTTCTAACATCGTTGTCAAATTCTGGATACATATTATAAATATTTTTCCATTGAGGTGAATCCGCAACATGTCTTAATTTTTCATCATTTATATGATCATTTGAATGCCAACGCAATAACTTTGCTTCTTTATCATTTGAAAATAATCGTTTTAGTCTTGGTATGATTGGCAAATACCACAACAATTTAGCTGGTTGTCCATTCTTCACATCTTTGTCAACATCATCGGTTTTGGTTTCACACTTATACCTCGAAGCACCACACTTAAAACATTTATGATCATTTTTGAACTTCTTTCTATACAACACACAATCATTTGGACATGCATGTATTCTTTTCACTTTCAATCCCATCAGGCACATAAGTTTCTTTGCTTTGTATAACGAAACTGGCAACTCGTTATCTTCCGGAAGCATTTCATGCACAACCTCTAATAGATATGTGAAACTTACATCACTTCACCCGTACTTAGTCGTTGCGTTAAACAATTTCAAAACAACACTAAGTTTCGAAAATTTCAAACAACCATTGTATAACGGTTTTTCTGAATCTTCAAATAGACGTTTTAATTTGTCTTGTTCACTGTCACCAATATTAGTCTCTAAATCGTTATACATGTCATTTAAATTGTCATCGACGACGTCATTTAAATCACCATCGTCATTATCTATTAAATTGTGTTTATCATCATTGTTCTTATTTGATGACGTGTCACGATCAGTAAGTGACTCACCATGCGTTAACCAACAAGTATATTTAGGTTTAAAACCACGAGATAAAATGGTACTCTATTTCATTTATATCATCATATCTTTTGTTGTTTTCACAACTCCTACAAGGACACCAAATCATTTTACCTCCAACTTTCACTTGATTATCTTTGGCAGCCTTAAGAAAACCTTTAACGCCATTTATATATGTTTTGCCATTAGATGAACGACCGTACATCCAGTGTTCTAAGGCAGCGGATCCTAACCCACTTTTTGAATTTTATATCTCACATGTATACATTTTAACGAGTTGACATTTAAGAAAAAATCGGCAGCATTTCCCCTTAACTCCCAAAGCATGTGTATAAACCACAAGCTCAAAAGAGTAAGAGGAAATAATCAACAGATTTTTCTTAAATGTCAACTCGTTAAAACATATACACATCCTAAACGAGATATAATATTCAAAAAGCAGTCCCGAAAAGGGACAATCTAAAATTTATCTCTATTAGATAAATTTTGGACGGGTATATACTCTAAAGGGCTAGAAGATTAGTTAGTGAGTAAGTAAAATATTAATATTTATAAAAAAAAGCCCACATTTCTTACCTCCATGAATATGAATGATGAGAGCATGAAAATGGATGAAGAAGACAATGAAGAATGAAAGATATGTATGAGCTGGGTATATATGAACGTTGCAATTTTCAAATTCTCTTAACTCTATATTTACAACGGTTTTTATCATTTACAACAGTTTTCAAATTAATTTATTGAATTTTTATACATTTACAGCGGTTTTTACGTTATTAAATATATTATTATTATTTTTTTTAAAACAACGGTTTCTTATTTGAACCGCTGTATATGGAATTTTTGAACCGCTTTTTATTTCCATATTTGTAGTAGTGTCGAAAGGACATTTAATTTTTTTTTTCGAACATATTAATATTTTCCAACATGGGTAGACATTTGCTTGCTTAAACCAGACTTTGCTTATGACGACTAAAGGTTTGTGCTATAAAACCTAAAACAATTTGGTCATTTAATTTTGGAAATAATTTGCATTAATTAAAATGCTTGTAATATCTACCACATCAAGAATATACAATAAAAAATATTTCTAGTTAGATAGTATGTTAATATGTTTAGAGCATTCTCATTGTATCCTTTAAAAGTATTTAAAAAAAGTTAAGAAATCATATAGTGAGGTTTTGAGTACTTGTAAGTGTAAATTATAGGATAAAAAGAGAAAATGTAATGATTTTTTTGTAAATTTAGGAAAACAAAGTTTGCTTATTTTTTAATACTTGTTGTATTGGTTGTGAGTAAGTAGAGAGAAAACTGTTGTTAATTGTATAAAAAATATTATTTAATTGAGTAGAAGAGGAAAATGTAGTATTTTTTATTTTAATTAACAATGGTCTCTTGTGACAAAGAAAGCTAGTAAAGAAGCTCCCAAGCACAAGTGTATTATTTATCTTAAGCATACCGCACGCATTAACTTTAAAAGTGCCAAATTTTTTTGAAATACAACAATTCATAAAGTTACAACTGATCAATTCATAAAACACCATCAAGTTAGATGTCAAAATGTCATATAAATAGCAGATAGAATTTAAGACAAACATATTGTTTAAATTCCATGTAAAAACAAAGGTTTTAAAAATCAGTCACATATTGGAATCGAACCCGGACCTATCTTGTATACTTATTGCCATTGACAAATTACTATGGAATTTCAGTACTTCGGTAGCTAAATGGTTTCCTGAACCCCCACCCCCACCCCCACCCCCTTTTTTTTGTCTTTCATTTTTTCAAAAATCTCAGTAGGATTCGTTAGTTATTACTTAATTGACGATATTTTCTATCAGTGTATGATCTTTAATGCCCGCTAATTTCTTGTCAAGTAACCTTCAAGAATTTATAACTATCACCTTTAATTTCAGATCCGACAAAATCAACCTAATATACCGCTTATACAATTATAATTAAAATCAAACAAGACAATACAATTAAGTTCTCCAAGTACTTGATACAATATTTTTATTTATTCCAAGAAAATTGTCTTTCCAATGTGATAGGGGTGAGCAGAAAACCGAATTTACCGAACCGAAACTGAATTAATCGAAAAAACAAACCGAAGCATTAACCGACAGTTAAATTTTTTGTTTTAAAAAAAAACAAAATCCCGGTTTCGATTCGCTTTTCCATTCTAAAAAAATCGAAAAAAACAAAACCAAACTGATTGATGGTGATAAAGATTATAAAGATGATTAAGATTCAGACTAAACTTTGAAGATGAAGAATGAAGATTTGGCTAAACTTTTAGTGCATTTTTATAAAGAACTTTGTTAAATATTAAACTCTATTACTCTATCAACTTTGCATTCGTATGATTCCATGTAACACGAGTATATATATATATTTTTTAAATTCAATATATATATGATACTCTAATACGCTCTTACAAGCTAAAATCATTATTTTCTTTTTTAATTTTTTTGTGGTTCTACATAGACTTCAAAAAAATCCGACTATAACCGAAGCGAAACAAAAAATAACCGAAAATAACCGAAAACAAACGGTTTGTATATTCAAAAACCGATGACTTTGGTTTCGATTTCATTAAATATCCAAACCGAACTCAACCATGCTCACACCTACAATGTAATGCCAAGATAATGATGCAAGTTAATTTATAGCTATTTATGCCTTTTAATTTCTTTTGTTAAAGTTATGGTTTGACGTGCAAAAAATCAGCAATCGTTCCTCTCATATCAACTCGACCATGATGCAAAGTGAAAGGGTAGTTAATTTCCTTTCGGTGCCTGACAATGGATAATGGGCGACACGACGATCTAACAAACTCAAGGCAAATAATCTTTTTGCATTTATGTTATTTTGTAAAGGTTGAGGTCATAAGCATTCCACGTGTAGTTTAGTCAAAAAAGGAACATTAACAAACTTTGAAACTGTGTTTTGGATCATACTCAACTAGGATAACATTCTTTTACCTTTTTGGTTATACTCAATTAGGATAACATATCTTCATAAATATACTTTACTTATTTAGTATATATGATTCTAGTCAAATTAATATGGAATCCATGGTGTAAAGATTGCAAAGTGACGGTGTAACAACCACTTTACACCATGCACTAAATTGACCCCATTGTTCATCTATAAAACCCTCTTCATCATCCCAAAATAAACAAAGAAATCATATATACATAATACATGATACATCACTCTTGAAAAAATGACGATTGCAACCAACCTCAACAACACCAAAACCACCATGGAAGGACGGTCATCTAACTTCTCTGAATGTTCATCGTTGTCATCCGTATCAGACCATGGAGAGTTCACAAGAATAAGCAGTGACAGAGGCAACATATGCAGGAGCCGGAAGTGGAAGAAACTGATGAAAAAGTTGGTTGAAGAAAGCAAGAAAAGCCTATATGGATCTTCAAAATCTTCAAGTTTCCAGTACGATCCTTTTAGTTACTCGCTCAATTTTGACGATGGAAATCATGACGACGAATATTACCCATACCAATCTAGGTGCTCCTCTATAGTCTCTAATTTTAGTTGAGTCATGTACATCCGAGTTAGTGTCGGTTATTAGTTTATGCGAATTTAGAGCTTAGTTATGCAAAGTATAATAAAGTATAAATATTCTAAAGCTACAAACATCAGTTTCTATTTTTGGTGTGTAACGAAATACAATGATTTCTTGATGTAATTAGTCTTATTTAACTAAATATAAAGTTATTGTCAATTTCCAACACTAACAACGAATAACTTATAATTTGCATCACAAACTCCTATATAAACCAATTCGAACACAAACTTATGTGAATTGTTATAAGTCGTGAACTGACGAATAACATATAGCTTATTTTTCGAAGCTTGTTTCCTCTTGGACAAAAGTTTTACATCAAACACTTGCCAATATCGCTCTAGAAAATTGGGCAGTTTGCTACGCCAAGTTACGTAAGAAAATGGTAACAAGCTTTCGACAAAATCTTTTTCTAGGAAACTCTTAGGAAAAGGTTTTGTTATTTATAAAAAAGAGAACTTTACCGGCCTTTCAACCCTCACTTTTATTTTTAGATCCAACTAATCGATCTACTATTCTACCGAACATTAGAGAAACATAAATCAAACAAGAATACTAAAATAAACTTTTCCAAATACTTGATAAAATATTTTTTGTCTTTCAAGAAAACTATATTCATGATGCAATGTTAAGATAATGATGCGAGTTTATAGCTAGCAACCTTTTCCTGTCACTTATTATGTTTTAAATGTGCGATATATGACGTGTAACAGCAATCTTTCCTCTCATATCTATCAATAACTCAAGGCAGATAATCTGTTTGCTTTTATGTTACTAGGTTGTTTAATTAGCACATATAGTAAAAGTTGTTTTTTAGGGTAAACAAGATGTCTAATCCTGCATTATTAATTGCTTATATCTTTTTGGTTTTCTAATGATGATAATGTTGGCTGTTTTCCTTAGTTATCGTCAGAATATCTTGACCTTGTTCTTGCCATGTCATTGGTACTCCATGATCAGTTTGATGCTCAGGCTGGCTTATTTGTAGATTCATGAGTCCACAACTATCAGTGTCTTGGATTATACAGTTTTCTGCACTTGTTCCATAAACCTGAGAGCATTGGAAACTTTTTACTCTACATTCATATAGGGAATATATGTTTCCAATGAAAACTTCATTTAACTTGAAAACTCGTCATGAAAAACCACTTCTAAACACTAATTTTAAAAAGTTTGCAAAAGATTAATGAAATATAAAAAATATGTAAAACAAAATTTATAATAATTAAATGTTAAAAGTGGTTTTCATGAGTATTTTAGTGGTTTTTATTTGACCCTTCCTCATACATATGATACGTGATAAACTTAAGCTTACCTTGTTGTAGAGTTCCACGTTTTGTTGATGTATCAAGCTCCCCTATGAGATTATGCAAGCAAAAACACAAATCTTGTTTTAGAATATCGCAGAAACAATTTGTTTAATTTCATGTAGGAGTTTATAAATTGAAAACCTTTTGGGTCAGCTCTTGCATCTCTTTGATTAAGATTTCTTCCTGGATATATATCATTTAGAAATAGATCAGGACGCATGGACGGAAGTTAAATTCTAGTAATATGTTTTCATTTATATAATTAGTTGTGATCGACATGTGTCTTTGTTGGGATTTTAAACCTCAACAAAAACACTGGAAAGGCAATTTAAAATTTCAAACCCTAGTTTCTTTTGATTACCACAAAAAGTAAGATGTGTATATAAATCCTAGTTTCAGTGCTAATATAATCAAGTTCATGCAAAATTTAAAGCAACTCGAATGAACATACGCATATATTGTAACTTGTTTTTAAGTAATCAAAAGGCAAATTAAGCACTCGATCATTAACTGTACCTTCTTCAAACGAATACCTTGTAGGCTCGTTTCCAACTGGTTCTCTAGTATTTGCAGGTCTTCAACACCCATGTTGCTGACTTCTGTTCCCATCACCTGCCTAATATTAAGCATCAAGCATTTTCAATATTTAGAGTATTGAAAACTGAATTAAGATAATTCATATTGTTGAGCTCTTTTAGCCATCGATAAACTATGATCATGAGTAACTAATACTTCAGCATATAACCAGCTCACAGAGATTAAGTCAGATAAATTGCAGCTCCAATGAAAGCTAGCTTTAGAAAATGAGTATAAACATACATACCGATGAGTTTCTTGCAGGGTCTCTAACTGTTGCCTTAGTGTCGTTGCTTCCATTTGCCAAAACTAGCAATTGTATGCGAATTGGCGTTGGTATATATGTTAAAACTAGTAAATTGGAACGACGGCGAGTAAGATGGACAATGAGGGGTAGTTGTACCTTAACTTCTGACATAGAAGTCATCAGCTGATTGCCTTCTTCTTTTATTCTATTGTAACGTTGGATCACTGAATTCATGCTGAATTACCAGATAAATTAATCAAACCTCTTTAATCAGCACAGCCAAAAAACATGCATGTCGAGGAACAATCTTACGATCAAAGATCGATTGTATCAAACTACAATAAATAAAAAATATATATACAGTACGTTGTATGCTAATATAATCTTATAAATCGCAGAACAAGAAACCAAATCATTTTTTTGTAATTTTAG
Source organism: Bidens hawaiensis (assembly GCF_021521415.1). Lineage (NCBI taxonomy): Eukaryota > Viridiplantae > Streptophyta > Magnoliopsida > Asterales > Asteraceae > Bidens > Bidens hawaiensis. The sequence goes on from NW_027491467.1 coordinate 803,340, forward strand.
TGTTATCAATTCATTTAGGTAACTGAGATTATCTTAACATTAAAGAGAAATCTGAATCAGCTTCGTTATGATCAGTTTGGAGGTCGGGTCGCACGCACACATAAATAAATGAAGTTCAATGGGAGCAGCCCGAGCTCACTTTTTATTTGGGTAACCATAAATCTTTTTAAATGTGTATTCATGATGTCACACATGAACTCATATATCTCATGATTATTATCGTATTCAATTGTCGGCAACTTTCTTCCACTTGTGTCATTCCATCTTCTTTGTCTTGAATGGTCCGCATCCGAGTGAGTTAACACAATCACTTCTATTTTTATGTTTTTGCACCTTGTTAGTAATATAAACTCGGACACCATGCCCATGGCCGGCCCTAGAGGGTGGCAGAGTGGTCGATGGCTCCCGGCGACACCTTGCTAGGCCTGAATTTCTTTCCTTTTTTTTAAAATAATTATATATATTTTTATAAAAAAATATGTATATTTAATGTTTAAACTCAATTACATAACCACTTAGGGTTGTTCAAGAACCGAGTCGAACTGAATGCGAACATGCTCATACTTGGTTTGGTTTGAAAGCGAGCGGACCGAGAAGATTGAATTTAAAGAAACGAGTGATATCTTTATGCTTGAACTTGGTTTGGTTTGAAACCGAGCGGCTTGGTTCGACTTGGTTTTGTTTGATTTCGTACAAAGTTTCCAATTTTAAATTTATAAAATTTCAAAATATCATTAATTCAAGATTTTCAATATCCCTAGATTGTTTAAACTTCCAACTTTAAAATGTATAAAACTCAAAGTTAACAATAAAGCATATATAAATGAGCGGTTAAAGTTTAAATTTGAACTTTGAATATAACACAAATGTAGAAAATTCTAAAAACTTAAAAAAAATAGTATACTTTTATATATATATATATACATAAAGTTTATATAAAACTAATAAATAAAAAATAATTCATGCAAAACTAACCGAACCAAATCGAGCGAGGCTTTGCTCGTGCTTAGATTGTTTTTAAACCGAACCGAGCCGAATGGCACACTTCCAAACCGAGCCGAAATCGAACAAGAAAGCGAGCGGCGAACGTCGAGCTGAGTGGACATCCCAACGAACCGAACCGAACCGAACCAAACCGAGCGAGGCTTTGCTCGTGCTTGGATTATTTTTTAAACCGAACAGAGCCGAATGACTCACTTTCAAACCGAGCCGAAATCGAACGAGCATTTTCGAGCAAGCGGCGAACGATGAGCAATTTGGACATCCCTATAACCACTTAGTTGGTCTAGTGGCAAAGATGTATGACTCCAAACCGAAAGGTTGTGGGTTCAGGTCTCATTTGAGACATGTTTAATCATATTTTTATACACAAGTTTTTTATCCAACTTAAATAATAACCAAGTAAGTCAATTTAAAAATTAAATTGTTTAAACCCAACAAAATGCTCATTTACTTAAGCGCCTAAAATTTTTTTTGCCTTCGTCTCTCAGAGCCGGCCCTGGCCATGCCTTCATAATCCTTGCATCCATTTTCTTCTTGTATGCATGAAATATAATGTTCTTTTTCTTGATGCAAGATCTATTAAAACCTCATGTTTTTTTCTTTTATTATTGTGTTCTGTTTAACTTCATTTATACAATTTCTCTTCTTGCAACGTTCACCAAGTATATAACTTATGTCAACTCCTCATTATCTTCTTTATATACGGTAGTTACCATTAAGAGCGTCGGTTTCTTGTCCTCTTTCACAAATTTAGATTCTTCATATGTTCGTTCTTCACCAGGACAATTAGTTCATGTGTCCAAACTTGTGACAATTGTAACAGTTTATTTCACTCAAATCTCTTTCAAATATGTTTTGGGTCTCTTGAGTATCTCTTTCTTTTACCATAGCTACCATTAATGTTTATGAACCTATTGCATGACATATTTCTTTTTCTTTCTTCTTGGGAATGAGTTTCTTCTTTTTCATCATCTTCTTCTGTAAACTTTTGCTTAGGCCAATTTTCTTGTGATACTCTCACGATTTTAAAATCGCCTGTCATGTCCTAAGTTGTTTACTTGGTGTGACAACCTGTTTTGACTATCTCAAGGCCTCCCTTTCTTGAGATTTTCTTTTCCTCATATGCCTTTAGTTTTCAAAAATCCTCGTCTATTGATACATCATCCAAGTTGGTGCGTTGTGTTATGAATGCAACAACCTATACAAACTGAGTAGGTACAAAATCTAGAAGTTTCCGTATAAGAAATGGTTGATCGAAAGACTTTCCCAATTCACTCGCTTTAGTGACATAGGTATTAGTTTTTTTCGTGAAGGCGTCTGTCGTTTCATCTTCCTTCATTTGCTTCAGTTGAACTCTATCATCAATGATTGCAAACGAGCCTTTCGCGACCTTTAGTCTATGACGTGTCGTTTCTTCAACGTTTCCCGTACTTCATTTGCCATCTTGCAACTTGCCACTTGCAATAATATTACATCCTCAAGTATCGCCTGATACAGGTACGCATTTGATGCGTTTCGTTAGTAGGTTCCATCATTTCCAAAAAACCATTCACCTCAAGAATGATCTTTATTTGAATGCCTAAACCGTATAATGTGTAGATTTCAGCATAGAACATTGTTAATGGGATGATGATTCTATTTTTGTGTGTAACAAGTGCGTTGTTATTGTATGTACCTTTCAAATATTATGGCATACTTTCTTCGTGTATAACTTTCACTTTGACTGACTAGAGTTTACAAGAACCGTATAGATATCTTAACTTCTATACAAAATCTAAAAAAAAGTTTCAAAATAGTAGTTTGGACACCTGAAATTGTCTTTATCAACTAAACTCGAGAAATCATTTTTCAGCCTTGTACCATCCGCTCCTCTCCTAATTGATATACCAATTTCCTCTTGAAACCGCGTTATATGAACTGACTTTATTCAAACAAACCGAACCAGCCCTTTTAATTCCTTCTCTGTTTAAACTCCCAACAAGCTCTCCTAGTTTATTCAATCTAATCACGACCCGTAATCATGTTCCTCGTTTTCAGTTTAAGCACCAACCATCTTTCCTTGTTTTTGGCCTTCAACCAAAAGCGCATCCCCTATTCTTTTCTTTCTCGGTTCTATGATCACCAAATGCAAACTTACCGCTACCGATTGTTCTTCTTCCTTTGTACTTCGCTTAAAATGCTACTATCTTCGGTAACCATCTCCCGCGACAACCGATTCTGATCCCACGATATTCTTGTTTGACTTTTTCAAGGACCTAATGCTCTGATACCAATTGTTGCCCAGAATCTCCCTTGAAGGAACACACCACAACAATTAAAAGAAGTGTAGAAATAGAGAATTGAATCATCAAGAACTTTGATTATAATGTTGATTATGATACAATGTGAATATGATGAGTTGTTCTTGACATCGTCGCCCTATTTATACATCATGAACCATTATGTTTGTTTAGGGTTGCGTCGCTTCAAGCGCCCCGTATAGATTAACACATCAACTTGGTAGTTACCAAGCTTGATCTATTACAAACAAAACCCTATGGTTAATACATAATACACATAGCTTCTACTAATTACGGTACAACCCCTTAACTTTGAATTATTAATTAGAGTTTAATAAGATAAGTGGGATATACTCTGCCACTAAGAAAAAAAATGGTAAAAGTTTCTTGTTAGCAAATATATGATACGGTGTGAAAAAAAATTATGAGCCCGTCCAATCCTTCAAATTAAGTTAATTAAGTTCTTATATTAAGTACCAAATATAACAGAGGAAGCAGAAAATGCGAAAGAATGGAAAACAGACATGGAAAAATATCAGCTAATATTTAATAACCATTTGCTTAATATTAGTCAATTGGCGAAGGCCAATATATACCTTGGTGCATTAATACAGATTATCTATATATATTATTATCAAATTCCTTTATTGAGTAATTTTCTTTATCCTATTAACAAGAGGATAGCAAATTAGTATTAGTATAGCTAATATAATAATGTTATTTAATTAGAGGCTATGCAAAAAGTATATATCACGAGGATTTTAGGCATACTTTGCTTTTCATCTACTTTCAGGTCATAAGAAATAGACACATTTGATCCTACTTAACCTAAAAATATCCATTAAATTACTCAAACTATGTTAAAACTAGGAATCTATATTCATATAGATAAATTATTGGTCAATCCATACACAAGAAGCCTATGTGGCTTTTAGGTTATTATATGTATACTTTAATTGTAGGAACATGGCCTAACCTAAATATATAATTCCATTTAAATCATCTAAAATTGAAAAAATAAGTAAAAATTACAAAAAAAAAATTCAAAACAAAGTTGAAATATAACTTTAAGAGAATATAAAATCTTTGAATAACTTTTAGCAAGAGGCTTTATAGTTTCTATCAAATGAATTTTTTTTCCCTTATAACTATTTGAGCAAATTCAGTACGCTAATTTACATACTTCAATAATAAGGTTCTGTAAGTTTTTGATAAAGAGAAATATAAAAACTTACTCTTGTCATGGATGGGAACCTAAAGTAATAATAAATCTAGTGAGAACACAAGAATTTATATTTAGTATAGATAGTAAATTAAAGATAGAAAACTCACACCGTTAGAATAAATATAGACTTGTTAATCTCATACTTAATAAAGTGGCAATTAAAGATCTACATTAACAGAATATCAAGTTTAAGCGATCGAAACACTATGAGCTAAAGTAGTATACCGGCCTAGATAGGTTCATAAAAATGTTTTGTTGTTCAAATAATAAGATCAAAGTACCTGGTAGTGGAGAATTCAGAGAGCTTGCCGGTGGTGGAGAAGATGATGACTCCAACTTGAGCATCACACAAAATGGAAATCTCTTTTGCTTTCTTCAACAACCCATTTCTTCTCTTGGAGAATGTCACCTGCCTACTGCTTGTGTCCTCAATCCTTCTGATAGCAATCTTTCCTGATCTTCCCATCTCTAGGGTTTCTTGATTCTCACAGAGAAATAGACTAAGATATTGATGAAGCTAAATAAAGGTGTAAATGTTTAGGTTATAGGGCAAGAAAACATTAATATATACTCAAGTGGGAAGAACGATTAAGGAGAGTCTTAGGTATATAATGGGTTATTATTTAATTTGGTGCTATCCAGGGTGTAACTAGATCCTACGTGGTTAACCCGTATGTGTATATGTTCCCATAGCCGTGGATAGTAGTATACCTTTTGTTTTATTTGGTACTAGGTAGGGATTCTAATGAAATATAACAATATATTCATGAAATTGATCCATAAAATCACATCTCAACATCTCATCTTGTAATCGTCAATACATATCCAATTAACCATTGGTTCCCCGAAAAAATAGTTTTGATCGTTAATCGATCATTATTTTACTTTTTTCACGAATATCGTTTTTTAACGTTTTAGATTTTTGACTGAGCGTTTTAGGTTTTTGGCTGGGCGTTTTAGTTTTGGCTGAGCGTTTTAGAATTTTTTTGCCTTTGAGCGTTTTTGGTTTTGTCTTTGAGCGTCTCGCGTACCTATCGTACGTTAAACAATTACTATACAGTAACCTCACCCATAATATATATAGTGTATTTAGCTCAAAGCAACTTTGATTGGCTTATCTGATTGTCTAGTTAAGTAAAAACAAATCTTTTATAATTATATATATTAACAAAAACCTATAAAACACTAAAAAAAACCGAAATTGATAAATAATAAAATAATAAACATTGGTTTTTGACAGTGATTATAGGTTTATTTTGTAAATAGGTCCCTATTAGAGTAGTAGGTTAATTAAATAATCCTAGTTCACCTTCTTCTTTTTTTTTAAATCTTTTTAACTTCTATCCTCTACGGCAACAAAATCACCGACCTTGAAAAAAAACCCAGAGTAATATCAAACATTAATCTTTACTTTTTCTCTGTTCTATTCCAATTTTAAACCTTTATATGAGATAAATTGAAGGGCCAAACATATAAAAACATTTTTGGTTGTATATCCTGATCAAGTGAAAATTTTGTCGGTCGGAGGGTCAACGAACCCTCCTGACCCTTCTATAGTTCCGTCCATACTAGTATCAATATTTTAAAATTTTGCAAATGGTCTTTATATAATATATTTTTCTCTAAAAAGTTTCTCTCTAAATCTTGATTATTGTAGCATTTAGATATAAAGTACTAGAAAATATTTGGGAATTTTGCAATAAAAAAAGCGCACGTGAAGATGTCTCGCTAGTCGGAGAGATCACAATTATAATGTCTAATTTACCCTAGAGTTTACATGTTTTGAAATTATTTAAAGTGGATATAAGCACACGCCAATGATCCTGTCCACTGTAAAAATGTTTGAAGTGAGATATCTAAATACTTTAATTAAAAAATGTAAGGTTTTAAGTTCAAGTCTCATATTTGACAATACATGGGTTTAAGGTTGGGTCAGGAGTTTTCTCATCTATGGTGGGTTTACTCCTGAAGGTGATATTCGGTACTCAGAGAATAATGGGGATGCCTGTCAATGATCCAAATGGCCGTTATATCAATCAATCATACACAGTGAAATCCCACCAACAGGGGCGTAGCCACTAACAAGTGAGGGGTGTCCCCCGTCCCCTGTGAAAATTTTTTTTAGTGTTAATATACCGAAATATTACCGACCAACCCTTGTAAAATTTTGGTACCGACCCCTGTGAAACTTTGAAGTCGTACCCTGTATAATTTCGAGACGTGAGATTTTGAGACTAACCCTAACAAAAAATACAATGACAATATTATAAATATAATTATATAAACGTTATATAAACAATTTTTCCTAGTAAATTGACTTTAATATTAACAAGTCCATTAGTCTAATATCCAATCCAATTTTTAAACCCAAAACCCAATTCAAACCCTACTCAATTCTTAGCCCAAAACCCAATCCCATTAGTTCAATATCCAATAACTTGTTTCTTTGAGTTGCTTAATTCATTGTGATAATTTTCGGGCATTTTCTATTCCAAAAATATTACGATTAGTTGAGTTGTACCCTTATGATTTTGATGAAAGTGATAAAAGAAGATTCCCGGTTGAACTCGCGACATACATCGATAATTTGAAAGGAGATAAATGATTTAAAAACTTGAATGGTTTAGCAAGTCTTCTTCAATTAATGGCTCAAACAAAGAAACACCATTCCTTTGCATTGGTGTATCGTTTATTAAAGTTAGCTTTCGTATTACCCGTCGCAACCGCAACCGTTGAAAGATCCTTTTTAGCAATGAAGTATGTGACGTCCGATTTGCATAATCGAATGGGTGATGAAAATTTAAGCGACAATTGTATTTGTTACATTGAGAAAGACTCGTTTGTCAATGTTAAAGTAGACGATGTAATGGCTATATTTCAAAAAATGAAAACTCGTTGAAAACAACTTTAATATATTTGTTATCTAATATTTTGTTTTGGTAATCCTTTTTTTTATATACATGACCCGACTCAATTCGACCCGATAGTTGTATGAGTACCGACTATAAAATTCCTGACCCCTGTGAGAAAATTTTCTGGATCCGCCACTGCCCACCAATAGCAAAGCTATAAGTAGTGTATGAGAAAGGTGAGATGTAGGCACACCGTACCTATATCCAATGAAATAAAGAGGTGAGTTCCAGAGAGACCCCAGCTCTAAAAAAATATATAGTTGAGGGAATATAAGAAGAAATCATATATATATATATATATATATATATATATATATATATATATATATATATATATATAGGGGATGGTTCAAGAGAGAAATGATATTATTGCAAAAAATGTAAGAAATAAATATGGACCACTAGTTTTGTTTTAAGTTTTAAATGTTTAAAGCTAAATAAATAAACTATTAATTATTCCCTTTCTTCAATTAATATAACTAATAAATCATAATAATTATTTATTTAATTAATATAACTAATTAAATTATTATAACTAGAAAATATTAAGAACTCATTTATTTTTATAACTTACTTTTTGTTTCTTGAATTTTTATCCTACACAAGTATAATTTATTCATACATTAAAATTCCTTTCTATCCAAAACCAATTTCTTCCAACTGAATATATTAATATCCATTAACACATACTTACATTATGATGAATAATACCAAAAAACAATTTTACATGTGTTTGCATTAGATATCAACAAAAAACATACAGCCTACATAAAAGCGTATAATCTACACTTTCCAAGAATAAGACAACATATAACTTACACAAGAAAAACATTTAACCTACACACAAAATTCATCATCAATAAAATACACACGCACACGAAAACAACTTACACACAAAAAACATATAACCTACACACGAAAATTTTATCTTACACAAATACAATTTATTCATACAATAATTTCTTTTCAAAACCAATTTCTTCGAATTCAACATATCATTATCCATCAACACGTAGTTACATTGTGATGAATAATACAAAAAACTATCTTACACATGGTTGCATTAAATGTCAATAAAAAACATACAACCTACACAAAAACATATAACCTACACTTGTTATAAGAATAAGAAAACATATGGCTTACATACGAAAAACATATGACCTACGCATGTGTAGGGTATGTGTATCTTTGTGTAGTTTATATAATTGTTGATGTCGAATTACATATGTAAGTTATTTGCTTTTTGTATGTTGTACGTTTTTATTGCTCAAAACAAGTGTAGGTTATATAACTTTGTGTAGATTGTATATTTATTAAACTTAAATACGTTGATACATGCTAATATATTGAGTGGAAATTATTTTTTTAATATAAAGAAATAGTATTATATGAATAAATTGTATTTATGTTGAATAAAATGAAGAATGTGTAAATAAAAAATAAAACTAAAGTAGTGTTTTTATCTTTTTAATTATTATAGTTAAATTAGTTAAATATATTAATTAGAGATATTTATTATGGTTATATTAGTTGTATTAATTGGAGAGAGAGAGAGTTCATTTATTGTTGCATTTACATCTTTTTTATTTATTTTTAAATATTTAAAACCTAAAATAAAACTAGTGGCTCATATTCATTTCTCTCATTTGTTGCAATAATTTGATTTCTTTCTTGAACTTAAACACACACACACACACACACACACACACATATATATATATATATATATATAACCCAATAACCCATCTATAGTGGGGATGCCTGAATGGAACTAGTTCCATTTGCGACCAGATTAAGACAATAACCCATATATTAAATATCAAATAAAATCTAGCAGGACTAATACTTCAATTCAATTATATGGAAAAACTCCAATATATTAACGAATCTAGTGTGTCCGGTTCAATACGTCAAAATCATGATTCAGTTTCTATATAGACATGAAATATCCAGTGCAATTTTTTTTTCAACTATCGTACGTACAGCTTATGACATCAAAAACCGGACTTTATTGGAATAGGGATGTCATATTCATGCATCATTTGTCTATGTGACATCACCCTGTTTATGTTACCACAGTACCATACATCCATGATCCACTATAAGAGTTTTATAGGATTGGAATAACCTAGCTGTTAGTGTGTAATTATTCTCTACGCAAGTAAATACTATTTTCACTTTACCTTCTCTAATACTAGCTCGTTGACTATTAAGACAGACATCATCGATGTTGGAGTCTTCGTTTTTTTCCCTTTTTTTTTAAAATTTATATTTTGTGCTAAATTGCATTGGGGTGCGACTTTCAACATGTTAACACAATCGTTTTTATAATAGAACTTTTCAAAACCGCACTTTATTGCAAGGGCATATTCAGTATATGGTAGACGTTTGAAATCTTAAAACTTAGTATTATGTTTAAATTTGTTAAAATTAAAAATCAAAACCTTGTGTTTAAGTGTTTAACTAGGCTTATTCCCATTGATCGAGCACGATTTCTTATTTACAATTTTACCATCGCTTCCTTTTTTTTTTTTCTCTTTTTAACGTTTTAGACATTTAGTGGCAACAACGTCCCACTCGTTAAAGTCCGGCCCATCAGCATTAGAAAATAGGTGATCGATTTGAGCCCAAAGTTTACGGGCCGCCCATCAAGTTGACACCACAGCTTGATTGCAAAAGCCCCATCCTATGAAACAAGGGAGTGGGGTTCAAATGATGGCATGGTAAAACCATTTTTTTTGGATCAAGTTTTTTTATAAAGGGAGATAAAAATCAAAAAAATATGAGAAAGATTTGTGGTACAAAAAAACTCCTTAAAAAGTTTAATAAAAATATCATAAATCAAAAAACAAAAACTAAACAAAAACTAAAATCTCTCATCCGTTGTCTTTGTTCAACAAAAAAAAATGTTGATAAAAATATATGATTTTGTCTTTTTATTTATTATGTTTTTTTTTATTTATTTTCATCATTAATTGTATTTTTTATTTGATATTGTGTTATATTACTCAACATTGGGTTATATAATTTGCTCAGCATTGTGTTATATTTTACAATCTATTGTATCTTTTTTATTTATTGTTGTGTTTTTTTTGTCTATTTTCGTCACTGTGTCTTTTTGTCATAATTGTGTCTTTACCTGTTTTTTAAAGAGAAAGACGATGAAAACATTTTAGTTTTTTTTATTTTTTATTTAAATTTTGAGTTATGAATTTTTTAATAATTTTCTTGAATTTGTTTTGGCTTTAAATCATTCTCATACTTCTCTTTTTTTGTCTTCCTTTGTATTTTAACATTTTCCTATATTATTTATACTAGTATAGATTAAAATTCATTGTTTAATTTATGAATAATTAACAAGGTTATACGAATAAAGGCAACTTGTCTTTTTTATTTTAACGACCAAAATTATTAAAAAGAAACATGACACCAATTGACTTGCAAGTTGCTAGATGGCCATACAACAAACCAAATTACAGATACCGAGCTACAATACTTCACCAAGGGAAAACGAGCATTAGGTTTCCCAATTTAACCCCTCTAGTTTTCCTTTGTGTTTTACCTATCACACTCTTAAAATCAACTAACGGAGTTTTACCATTAGAGGGTGTGAACTAACAGAATCGAAATCATTAGTTATATCAAACACCAAAATTAAAGTTTTCAAAACAATCAAGACATACAAGTCTTAAGTAAAAATGCGGAAGTGTAAACTGTAAAGCAAATAGGTCCTATACCGCTCGCCCGCCACGGCTACCTGAGATAAACATACTAAAAGTGTCAACACAGGGTTGGTGAGTTCACATGTTTAAGTAAATTTAAGTGTTGCGTTTTAGCGTTACCAGATAGTGTTAAGTCAATTAGATATCAATAGGTAGCTAACCTATCAAGCATGTATTACTAAGTGTTCGACACCGAAGCTGACTGTTTATACGATTGCCTTGCCACCATGTCAACCACGACCATGGTAAATGTGTTAGCCAAAATTACACTCACTCGACCTACAGGCGAGTTTAGAGTTGGGTGGGGTTTGTCAAACCCAGTAGTACTACTCAAAGGTGACTCGCTATTATCCAATATTAACCGGTTCGATGTTCAGAAGGACTTATTTGGTATGTTTTCACTTAGCCTTACAAGTAATATACAATGAATAACAAAATCTAAATCGTTGGAGTATGTTATCTCCCCCTACTAAAAGCGTTAAAAGAGTAAAAGGGGTCGTGAAACTCACTGTTTGTGAAGTTAACAAAAATCTGAGAAAAGCGTGCGTCACAGAAATCCTCACTAGTGCTCTAAAAACAAAAATGAGATTTCTAAGTGTTTAAACTACGAGTAAGTCTCTAGACTCGACACATAAAAATTATGCATGAGATGTGTTCGTTTGTGAAACAAGTGCGACTCGACAAACACGCTGTTGAATAAGTTACATGTGTGAACAAGTATAGCGTTAAGTGTTACTATGGTGCATCATCAATAAAATATCTACCACAAGGGAAAAATATGCCAAACACATAGCAAACATCAGTCAAATCATCACTTTTCATGTTAAATCAAAGAATTCAGCAGCTAAGTTACCAAGACAGATTTTAACACGTCAAGATTACTCTATTTCACTAACCATACAAAAAGATAAAATCACCAAAAATTCATCACAGAATCACAACTAAGTTAGCTTTGTAAAAATATTTTATTTTATTTTTATTACATACGGTTTTCTCACAATGATCAAAACAATACAGTAAGTACACAGCAGCCATTATCATGCGCAACAAAATATTATTTAATATTCCCGTTACATGATTAATCCAATTAATGCAAAGCCAATTAGGTTAGATTCCTCACGTAAATTATTAACTTCTAGAAGTGGAATCAAATCAATTGGTCTTGTCGTTTGTGAGATACACTAATTACAAAACAGCCTAAAAGAAGGCTTCCCGAAACAGACTTGCAAATCAGATTTGTAAATTAATAAAAACTATCTTCCACACGTCCAAAAATTACAAACTTAGACTCTTTAGAAACTAGACTCGACCTACAATATCATAGGGTCAATAATCACTTCCAAACACATCATTAAACATCAAGTTACAGTCGTTTTAACATGTAATTATGATTCTGTCCAGCATCAATTTTCATCAAAACTCAACAAACTACTAATTTATGAATCAAGAATCATGCATGCAACCCTAACTCATCAATAATAAACAACTTTAACATCTAGGGTTTATGATTAATATGTTTATTGATGCCAAAAATCGACAGTATAGGTTAGATAGTGTTTAGTTTACCTAGTTAGCACCTTAAACCTTCAACAAGCTTGCAAGAATGATTGTATGTGTGTGTGTTGTGTGTTTCGGCCGATCTAGGGGGGGGGGGTTGCCGATCGCAAGAGGGAGAGGGAGGGAGAGGAGGGTTAGGGTTTATTGGTTAAGGTTTTTTATATATTAATTAAATAAATTACAAGTTACAAGTTGCACCCTCAACTTCTATTTTGTATAATTCTAGCATAACTAGTTTATTTTCATCATGATATAAGGTTATACATGTAAGCACCAAATTACACATAAACGTAACACATAATTATATCAAGTATTTGTTTATAATATTTATTGTTTGTTCACCAACGGTTTGAGTCGACTCGTGTGTGATTCGGTGAAACTCCAACTCCGAAAGACTACCTGTGTAATGATTGTCATGTGTCATTTAACTCTAATTAAATGCAATTTGAAATGAGTTAAATGGAATGACATAGTTCGTGTGATATTGCGTTTAAACTAACGGAGTTAACCTGAAATTGACGAGTGTCACATCATTCCCATTTTGAAAGAATTTTCGTCCCGAAAATTTGTGTCACGTCGCGATGGCTGTCTGAAAAAGGCAAAAATTTTCAGTTTGTCACATCATCCCCTTGTAGAAAGAAATTTCGTCCCGAAATTTAATTCATACCTCCGGTGTTGTCTGACGGTTTGTCGGTTTTCGCGGTTTTCGGTGCTTGGTCAACCCTTCGAAAAGGTGAGGATACTTTTTCATCATTTGATCCTCGCGTTCCCATGTGAACTCTGGTCCATGTATCGAGTTCCAACGAACTTTAACGATGGAAATCTTGCTGTGCTTGAGTGTTTCGGTTTCCCAATCCAAAACTTCGACTGGTTCCTTGATGAAGCATAACTGTTCATCAACTTGCAATTCACCCAAAGGAAGTACTAGTGTTTCGTTAGAAAGGCATTTCTTCAAGTTGGATACATGAAAAACATTGTGTACGCCACCGAGTTCTGCTGGTAAATCCAATCGGTAAGCTACCGGTCCGATACGTTCAGTTATTCGAAATGGACCAACGTATCGTGGATTTAGTTTGTTTCGTTTCTCAAAACAAACTACACCTTTCCAAGGTGACACTTTTAGTAAAACCTTGTCATCCACTTGGAATTCCAGAGGTTTTCGACTCTTGTCGGCGTAACTCTTTTGGTGATCCCGTGCTGCTGCCATGCGTTCCGGATTTGGACAATCTTTTCAGAGGTTTCAAGTACTAATTCGGGACCAGTGATTTGGCTATCACCCACTTCTTCCCAGCAAAGAGGCGATCAACACTTTCGTCCGTACAACGCTTCAAACGGCGTTGCTTTAATACTGACGTGTTAGCTGTTATTATACAAAAACTCTACCAAGGGCAAGTTGGGTTCCCAACTTTTTCCGAAATCCAATACGCATGCACGCAGCATGTCTTCCAAAGTTTAATGGTGCGTTCACTTTGTCCATCCGTCTGAGGATGGTATGCTGTGCTCATATCGAGGAGGGTGCCTAGCGCACTCTGTAGTGACTTCCAAAAGTTTGAAGTGAAACGGGAATCTCGATCAGATATGATTGAGACAGGCACTCCATGTCTAGACACTACTTCTTTCATGTAGAAGCGTGTCAGTCTTTCTATTTTTTCCAATTCCTTGATCGCTAGGAAATGTGTAGACTTAGTCAACCGGTCAATGATCACCCATATGGTATCGCATCCCGTTGGTGTTTTGGGTAATCCTGTGATGAAGTCCATGGAAATGTGTTCCCATTTTCACGTTGGAATTTCCGGTTGTTGTAACAGACCAGATGGTTTATGATATTCCACCTTGACTCTTGCACAGGTCAAACATTTTCTCACATAGGTGGCAATGTCGGCCTTCATGTTTGGCCACCAGTAAAGTACCTTTAGGTCATGGTACATTTTATAGAGCCAGGGTGAATGGATTAGGACTTGTGTGCCTCGTCCATCACCAGATTTCTCAAGTCTCCGTATCGAGGGACCCAAATCCGGTTTTTGAAATATCGAACCCCGTCTGACTTGGTTTCAAGTTGCTTATCCATGCCCTGCATGAGTTCTGATGGGAGATTTTCGTCTTTCAAGGCTTAGAGTTGAGCATCACGAATCTGATAAGGTAATTGGCATGAATCGTGTAATGCACGCACCCGTCTAGGCTTAACGGTTTCCTTTCTGCTGAGAGCATCGACCACTACATTGGCCTTGCCAGGGTCGTACTTGATGGCACAATCATAATCCTTAAGTAGCTCGACCCAACGACGCCACCGCATGTTCAACTCCTTTTGATCGTAGATATGTTAAAGACTCTTATGGTCGGTGTAAATGGTGAATTTGGTACCATACAAGTAATGTCTCCATATCTTAAGGGCAAACACCACAACTCCGAGTTCCAAGACATGGGTCGTATAGTTCTTCTCATGTACCCATAGTTGTCGAGAGGCATAGGCTATAACCCTCTCGAGTTGCATTAATACGCAGCCGAGACCCTGAATTGAAACATCACAATGTACTTCAAAATTTTCCATTCCCTCGGGGAGGGCTAGGATAGGCGCGCTACAGAGTTTTGTTTTCAAAAGTTGGAATGCAGACTCCTGCGCGTCACCCCAAATGTACTTAGTACCATTATGTGTCAGTGCGGTGAGGGGTTGAGCAATCTTTGAAAATCCGTCGATGAAACGTCGGTAGTAACCAAGCCAGTCCTAGGAATTGCCGCACCTCAGTTGGAGTCTTAGGTGCTTCCCAGTTTTTGATGGCCTCTACCTTTCCTGGATCGACATGGATACCATTCTCAGCGATCACATGTCCTAAAAAGTGAACTTCGCGAAGCCAAAATTCACATTTCGAGAGTTTAGCGTACAATTGTTCATTCTTTAGTAATTCCAGGATTAACCTTAGGTGTTCTTCATGGTCAGTCTTATTATTGGAGTAGACAAGGATATCGTCAATGAAAACAATAACAAACTTGTCGAGATACGCCTTGCATACTCTGTTCATGAGGTCCATAAATACGGTTGGTGCATTGGTTAAGCCAAAAGGCATAACCGAAAACTCATAGTGACCTTACCGAGTTCTGAATGCCGTCTTCGAAATGTCTTCTTCGCGTACTCTTAATTGATGGTAACCAGATCTCAGATCGATCTTCGAGTAGTAACTCGATCCTTGAAGCTGGTCGAAAAGATCATCAATTCGGGGTAAAGGATAACGGTTCTTGACCGTCACCTTGTTCAGTTCCCGGTAGTCGATGCACGTGCGGAAAGTCCTGTCCTTCTTTCGGACAAATAGGACAGGGGCTCCCCATGGTGATGAGCTGGATCGGATGAAACCTTTATCCAACAAGTCCTGTAATTGAGTGGACAACTCCTGAAGCTCTGCCGGTGCGAGCCGATACGGGGCTCGTGCTATGGGTGCTGCATCGGGGGCTAAGTCGATTTGGAACTCGACTTGTCGAATGGGTGGTAGTCCTGGCAAATATTCCGGTAAAACTTCGGGAAAATCTTGCACAATCAGTATGTTTTCGATCCGCTTCTCTTCCGCGGGTTTCTCGATTACATGAGCTAAGATCTCCGGATGACCCTTTCGTAAATATTTCTGTGCTTTCATGAGTGTGATGATGCTAGTAGTCATGCCGCTCTTCTCACCCTGTATCGAGATGATTTCGCCGGAAGGATTAGTGATATGAACTATCTTATCATGGCATATAATCTCAGCTCTATTCTTGGATAGCCAGTCCATGCCGACAACAAAGTCGAAGTACCAAGTGTAAAGGGTATGAGGTCGATATCGAAAGTATGACCCGAAAGTTTCAACTTACATCCCGCTAGTACATGTGTTGTTTCATAGACTTAATGTCAGCTAATTCAACGGGAAACTTAGCATCTAATGGTGTCGGGGTTACGTCTAACAGATTACTAAAGGCTTTCAACACAAAACTCCTATCAGTTCCAGTGTCAAACAAAATTGAAGCAAAACAGTTGTTTACAGGGAACTTACTGCTAACCACGTTCGGATCGTTGCGGGCCTGGCCCGATCCAATGACAAAAGGTCTACCCTTAGTACCGCCTCCGTTGCTATTGTTGCCTCTGTTGCCCTCGTTTTGATTCAGTTTAGGACAGTCCTTCCTGAAATGACCCTCCTGGCCACACTCAAAGCACCCTTTTTGTGGTTGCAGGCTGCTTAGAGGCGCCCTTACCCGTGAGTTCGCCTCTACAGTCCTTGGCCTGATGACCCAATTTACCGCATCGCAGACATTTGATACGGTCGCATGGGCCAGAGTGGTGGTAGTTACACTTGTTGCACTTTGGGTACTTTCCAGCATAGTTACTCGAACCCTGTCCGCCACCATTGCTGTTGTTGTTGGAACTCTGATTATTGAAGTTCCGAGCGAATTCGGGTTTATGGTGGTGTTGTTGCTGTGGAGGGTTCGATAATGTGAATCTCACGTTGTCAAACTTCCTTTTTCCATTCCCAGAGTTGTTGTTGTTGTCGTTACCCGAGTTGTAAAGGGTTTTAGAGGTGGAACCTCTAGGTGGTATCGCACCTTGGGCCATTGCTTGGTCCGTTAGCTTGTGGACTATTTGGATCACTTGCTGAATAGTGGTCTCTTAGGAAGACGTCACCATACCCTGAATCTGGGGCACCAAACCATGGTATACATCTCAATCCTCTTACTTGGCGGATCTACCATCCGCGGGCACATTACCGCCAGTTCGTGAGAATGGGTGGTGTAGGCTTCAATTTCAGAGCCCACCATCTTCAAAGCCCAAAATTCTGACTCCAGCTTTGAGATCTCCTCTCTAGGACAATACTCTTCCCGTATCATATTCTAGAATTCTTCCCAATTCATAGCATTCGCCAACTCCAATCCGAGTATTTGCACATTTGAATTCCACCAGGTGAGGGCTGAATCTTGCAGTATTCTAGCAGCAAACTTAACCCTGCTGGCTGGTGGACAGTTGCACATCTCAAAGGCTGACTCTGCCTTCTCGGCCCAACGCAGGAAACCTATGGCTCCCTCGGTGCCCTTAAACGAATTGGGTTTACAGTCTAGGTAATTCTTGAAGGTACAGGCTCCGGCTTTACCTACGGCTTAGTTCTGAACATGAGCAGCTTGAGCTGCCGCCGCATGGTCGTTCAGTAGGGCTTGTAGTTCTGCTGCAGTCATGTTGATGTTATCGCGACCACGTCCAGTGTTTCTTCCAGACATCTCCTAAAATCACAGTAGAAAATGTTAGAAATGAACTCTCGGTTTCATATGCAACACACCATACATGTAATAAAATGTAGGAAAGAAAAGAAACAAAAAACATCGCATCACAACCATATAATAATCCAAATAATAATTCATGATTAAAACCATTGTATCCGCTACAAAGTATTTAAAATCAATCCTTAAAATTATAGAAAATATAAGTTTGGATGGAGACAACCCCTCCATCTAGGTGTTATCATCCCTAGATGTCTTCGTCTGAGGACACGTTCGAGTGTGCCTCCTCCTCAGCTGGTTCTTCATCTGGTTCTTCTTCAGGTTCCTCCTCAGGATCCTCCTCTGGTTCTGCTGCGTTCGGAGCAATTTGCGCCTCTAGTGTGTAGCAGCGAGCTAGAGCTACCACTGCATGGCCTCTTACATTCTAAACTTCTTCCTGCAAGTCTATCATCTCTAATTGCATTTTGGTCACTAGCTTCATTAGCTGAACAAGAGCATCCTGAACTTCCTTCATGGCTTCGGTCAGGTAGGAAATTCTCCTCCTAGCCTCAGCTCCATCCTCTATCATTCCAGTAACCTTCGCTCTCCTTGAGTGCATAATGTCAACTTCACGCTCTAAACAGGAGGCGAGAGATGCTAAAGCACGCTCCATTGGTTGGGTTAGAGGTGGTAGTGTGTTGAAGGACATAGGACAGCCCGGAGAGGTAGTGGGGAAACTTGCTCACGGTAACAATCCGTTTGATCAAACTTGGGTACCAATCCCAATTACTGTTGCACTCGTAAACGTCTCCAGATGGGCGGTGCCTCTTCGGTGCAGGGGTTGCTAGTGTTGGGACTACTCGAGGTGCTGATGGGTTGGGAAGCTGCGGTTCCTTTCCTGGGGCGTCAGACACTGGGTCGGATGACGATGATGGCGTTGACATCCCTACATGATACGTCGTGTATGGGTTACGCGCGTATGAGTGAATGAGGAAAAAGAAATATAGAAAGTGAACAGTAAAATATATCATATATATATATACTTATATGCTGTGCGTAGATCTAGGGATGGCAAAAATCCCCGAATCCGACGGGGAAACCCGAAAACCGGCTTATTTCGGGTCGGGTCGGGTTTTGTTTTTTCGGTTTCGGGTCGGGTTTCGGAGATTGTTTCGGGGATTGTTTCGGGTTCGGGTTCGGGTTCGGGTTCAGGTACCCCCGCCCCGACCCGCCCCGATATAATATATAAATATAAATATAAATAATATATATATACATATATTAAAAACCTAAACCTAACAATCTCAAATCTCTATCTCTCTGCTTAATCGCCGTCTCAGTTCCACTGTTCCAGACTACCACCGCAGTCCGCAGCCACTCAATCTGCAGCACCAGTGCACCACCAATCCACCATCACCTAACAAGGAAAAGGAAAGTGACTGATTAGGTTACACTGCAGCACCAGTGACTCCGCCACCGCCATTCCGCCCCCGATTCACTCAATCGCTGTCTGCACCACCATCACCATCCACTCAATCGCCGTCTGCACCACCGGACCACCCTCCTCCTCCTCGTTCTCATCCTACCACTCTACCAGGCTACCACCTGGTTTTCGGGTTCGGGGATCGGTTTCGGGTTTTCGGGTTCGGGGACGGGGCGGGTCGGGGGGGTACAAAAAACCAAACGGGGAATCCCCGAATTAAACCCGACGGGTAATGGGGCGGGTACGGGGATGGTTTTTGGTTTCGGGTTCGGGTTCGGGTTAAGCAAAACCCGCCCCAAACCCGCCCCGTTGCCATTCCTACGTAGATCATAATTAATGGGTCGTTGCGATAATAGTCTAGTATGAATGCAGTTCTAGTTCGCTATAACTTGGCTCTGATACCAATCTGTCACACCCTCAAAATCCAGTAACGGAGTTTTACCGTCAGAGGGTGTAAACTAACAGGATCCGAATCATTAGTTATATCAAACACCAAAATTAAAGTTTTCAAAACAACCAAGACATACAAGTCTTAAGTAAAAATGCAAAAACGTAAACTTTAAAGTAAATAGTTGCGCCACATAGGATGAATTAAAACACAGTTATCATGATAAAATTTAAAGAAAGGTTAAAGCAATAGAGTTCAGTGAATGCATGTCCTATACCGTTCGCCTGCCTCGGCCACCTGAGATAAACATACTAAAAGTGTCAACACAGGGTTGGTGAGTTCACGAGTGTAAGTAAATTTAAGCGTTGCGTTTTAGCGTTACCAGATAGTGCTAAGTCAATTATATATCAATAGGTAGCTAACCTATCAAGCATGTATTACTAAGTGTTCGACACCGAAGCTGACTGTTTATACGATTGCCTTGCCACCATGTCAACCACGACCATGGTAAATGTGTTAGCCAAAATTACACCCACTCGACCTACATGCGAGTTTAGAGTTGGGTGGGGTTTGTCAAACCCAGTAGTACTACTCAAAGGTGACTCGCTATTATCCAATAATAACCGGTTCGATGTTCAGAAGGACTTATTTGGTATGTTTCCACTTAGCCTTACAAGTAATATACAATGAATAACAAAATCTAAATCGTTGGAGTATGTTATCTCCCCCTACTAAAAGCGTTAAAAGAGTAAAAGGGGTCGTGAAACTCACTGTTTGCGAAGTTAACAAAAATTTGAGAAAAGCGTGCGTCACAGAAATCCTCACTAGTGCTCTAAAAACAAAAATGAGTTTTCTAAGTGTTTAAACTACGAGTAAGTCTCTAGACTCGACACATAAAAATTATGCATGAGATGTGTTTGTTTGTGAAACAAGTGCGACTCGACAAACACGCTGTTGAATAAGTTACATGTGTGAACAAGTATAGCGTTAAGTGTTACTATGGTGCATCATCAATAAAATATCTACCACAAGGGAAAATATGCCAAACACATAGCAAACATCGGTCAAATCATCACTTTTCATGTTAAATCAAAGAATTCAGCAGCTAAGTTACCAAGACAGATTTTAACACGTCAAGATTACTCTATTTCACTAACCATACAAAAAGATAAAATCACCAAAAATTCATCACAGAATCACAACTAAGTTAGCTTTGTAAAAATATTTTATTTTATTTTTATTACATACGGTTTTCTCACAATGATCAAAACAATACAGTAAGCACACAACAGCCATTATCATGCGCAACAAAATATTATTTAATATTCCTGTTACATGATTAATCCAATTAATGCAAGCCAATTAGGTTAGATTCCTCACGCAAATTATTAACTTCCAGAAGTGGAATCAAATCAATTGGTCTTGTCGTTTGTGAGATACACTAATTATAAAACAGCCTACAAGAAGGCTTCCCGAAACAGACTTGCAAATCAGATTTGTAAATTAATAAAAACTATCTTCCACACGTCCAAAAATTACAAACTTAGACTCTTTAGAAACTAGACTCGACCTACAACGTCATAGGGTTAATAATCACTTCCAAACACATCATTAACATCAAGTTACAGTCGTTTTAACATGTAATTATGATTCTGTCCAGCATCAATTTTCATCAAAACTCAACAAACTACTAATTTATGAATCAAGAATCATGCATGCAACCCTAACTCATCGATAATCAACAACTTTAACATCTAGGGTTCATGATTAATATGTTTAATGATGCCAAAAATTGATAAAATAGGTTATATAGAGTGTTTAGTTTACCTAGTTAGCACCTTCAACAAGCTTGCAAGAATGATTGTATGTGTGTGTTGTGTGTTTCGGCCGATCCAAGGGGGGGGGGGGGGGGGGGGCGCTGCCGATTGCAAGAGGGAGAGGGAGAGAGAGGAGGGTTAGGTTTTATTGGTTAAGGTTGTTAATATATTAATTAAATAAATTACAAGTTATAACTTGCACCCTCATCTTCTATTTTGTATAATTCTAGCATAACTAGTTAATTTTTTCTTCATGATATGAGGTTATACATGTAAGCACTAAATTACACATAAACGTAACATGTAATTATATCAAGTACTTGTTTATAATATTTATTGTTTGTTCACCAACGGTTTGAGTCGAATCTTGTGTGTTTCGGTGAACTCCAACTCCGAAAGACTACTTGTGTAATGATTGTCATGTGTTATTTAACTCTTATTAAATGCAATTTGAAATGCCTTAATTGGAATGACATAGTTCGTGTGATATTGCGTTTGAATTAACGGAGTTTGGATTAATAGAGTTAACCTGATATTGACGAGTGTCACACTACCCAACGAAAGCTAAGTAGCCTTATATCCTCATTGAGTCTATTGATTAAGACTAACTCTTTTATTATTGAAAATGGACTCATTCCTCATCTTCAATATGGACCCACTTGACGTGAATATCACTGTTACACGGTGTGAATATTAGACCGGTTAAACTATATAATTTTTATTAGCTATCATTTTTAAGTTAAGTGAATCTTAATGAACCCAAAAACTTTTGAAAAGAGCCCTGAATTATACTTCGTATTAGGTCTCTTGAATAGTTGAGTTGCTTATGTTTTAGTCATTGCTTTAATTGTTATTATTGGTTTTAGTAAGATGAAAGGAGTAGTTTTTGAACAGTTAACTGAATTAGTTGAATTGTTATAGGTTGAGTTAATAGAAATAAAAAGGTTTCTTGAACTTGAACGATTTTATTGAATGGTGAGGCATTCTTTGAATTAATTGTTTTGTTAGGTTTTGCTAAACTTAAATGAAGTATTCGTATTATTGAATTATTAGCGTCTCTTAAAATTTATGAATCACGACTATGGTAAGTCCCCCACATAAAGTGACGGACGTCTAGGTCTTAAATTCTATCAAATAATGACTCCATAGTTCATTTAGTCACTTGTCAGGCTTTGAGTTCCTACATTTTGTATTTAAAGGCACGTTTACAAATTAAATATTGCCACACCGCTACATAAAGGGATAATGATCAAAACATTTATTTAGCTAAACAACATTAAGAGAATATCTATTTAATCAATCTATTATGCTAAGACTTTGTGTTGTCGATAAAGTTTCATCCTAGATTCATCTAATAATATTGTGTCATACAATGCTGATTGGATACTAACTATACACTCGTTGAAGCCTCTGTTGAAACCACCAGAGTCTGTTATGGTTCAGGCGAATAGGGGTTTTAACAACATTTTCTTTTTTCATTTTTATTTCATACTAAAATTTAAAACAAGATTATAATTAAACATATAGTTTTTATAATAAAAAGAAAACATTAAACATCGTTAACAAAAAAAAGAAATACATAAAAAAAGTTATATATACGTTCTCTTTGATCTTTATCGACAACCAATTGACGTTACTTTAATAGAAAATATTACATTAATACAAGATCATCAAGCCCAACCCATACAAAAATATTACTTGATTTGTTTAAACAACCCATACATACGCTGGGCCCAAGTGCCCATATCACCCCAGTTTCATTTACCAATTTAACATATAGGGTGCCATCATCATCATCATCATCTCACTGCCCCCATTAAGCATCATTTGTTCACCTTGGATCGCCATGAAGAACGGGCAAATAGCACACCATCCCAAACATTCCCAACTCCAACCTCCTTTTGCTAGCATTAGTGGGTTGCAGAAGGCCCATCGCGCCTCTGATAGCGTGGATGTGTTGTGGTGTGCGCGAACGACATAACCGCCCCACATCGTCTCACGCCCTGCTCGCTTATAATAACGGGCGACCTACCACATCTCGTTAAAGCAAAAACATGCGATGCTACACAGTTTAACAACACATTAATTAACGAGGACTACATTTCATTTCTTATCAATCTTGTGTCAAATACAAGAGTAGGGCGCTAAGCCAATATTACATCTGAATATTCTTAACATATCTAAATCTTTTACAATAGTCAAAAGTAGTTTGTCATAACTAACTCTTCTATCATCCAATTCAACCATAAAATACTTAACCATGTCTTACAATATTTCATGGCCTGAAAACATGGATAAAAACGGTCAACCAAACGGGTTAGTGAGCTTGTAGGTTTTATTTTAAACGGCCAAACAAAGCAAGTTTTCATAATATATATATGTTCCAATCTAACATATCTTTAATTCATATATGCAAACAAACCATTGATAGCTTATATGGCCATGTCTGAAACCATGACTCTAATTTACCCTTCGACTTGTCTATACTAGAGCAAGTTGTATAAAAACGTATTTACATTACTTAACGGCTCCCGTGGAGCTAATTGATGTGCTAGAAACAGTCAATTAAATAGTAACTAAGCTAAACAAGTAATAAAAACTAGACTTAAGACTCAACTACACAAAACACAAGCAAGTGAATCGGTCAAATTGTATTAAAGCTAAGTAAGTCCGGAATATCGATCCCACAGGACTCTATAAATTACGTTAATTAATTAATTAGACTCGACTTACGACACGACTATTTATTATTAATGTTTAAAGGGTTTTTTAAACTAATATTAAACTAAGAAAGTAAATAAACAAGTAAACTAGAAGACAAGCAAACCAACACAAGATCGAAACTAATAAGATAAGGAATCTACCTAGGTAAGAATCCCATGCATCAACAATCATCAAGCAATGGACAAATAACATGATTATGGAAACTGATTTCAAAACATATTCATCTAACAATACCCTAAGGACCCTTGACTGAATCAAACGAAATCTCAAAGAATAATTGTTAGATTATTAAGCAATCAGTATTATTGATTTCCGCAAAGTCATCAATTAGAGTTAATTAATATTATCTAAAGCAATTAATCTTATGAAACACTAAACCCTAGATAACTTGATAAACTTAACATGACATCATGAACATGGATCAACACAATAAGCAAGAATATTGTCACTATCTATCCTAGCATGCAATTGACCAAGACACATGAATAACTACTCACCTTACAGCTTTTGGAATTTAGCAAAACATTCAAAATCCTAATTAACGATTAATAAGCTTCTATGATCTAATAGGCCTAGTCAACCATAATAATCAAAACACCAAGTAATGATTAAACAGAACCCTAATATCTAAAGAACACAATCAATAGAAAGCAAGATTCATGTGAAGCAATAATTAATAATCAACCAAGATAATAAACATTCATATGCATCATGTAAACAAAATCAAGTCTTTTACTATTAATAAAATGAAACCATAATCAAAGCATAAGTCCAAAGCAAGAATCAAGTATCAAACATGTTCATCAAACCTAGGTAGACATGAAGTCTAGCCTAGCATCATTATTAAAAACAATACTAAACAAGTCTTAAAAACAAAGAGGAAAGACATGACAAATAATGAACAGGGAATGAAAGTTAGAGTGATAAAACCCTTTGCAATTGATCCTCGAACACCCGGATGAAAGATCTCTTGATCCTCCTTAGTTCCTAGCTTCAAATCACCTTCAAATCCTTAGAAAAACTCTCAAAATCGGCTGCTCTTAAGCTTAGAATCGGCTAGGTTTGCAAGAGATGTTTATATAAGCGAGTAATGGGCTTGGACTTGCAAAAACGAGCTGACCAGAAGGCTTAGGCGCCGCGCGGAGGGAATGGCCTCACCCGGTCGCGTGCGGCGGCGCCTTTCAGGAGGGAATTTTCGGATTTTTTTATTATTTTGTTATATTTATTGCTAAATCATGCTAGATTTCTTCCTTGAACTCCAAGCAACGATAGGAACCTTCTAGGCCTTCTTTTCCTTGACTTATAAACCACCATGTACATGAAAACAAATCAAAACTCTAAGTGAACTAATCATGTAACCGGTGACGATTAAAACGAACATAATCTTCTTATGAAATGATAGAAAGAGTTAGAACTTAACATGCAAGACATCAAACGAGTTAAAACATGATAATTCTATAATACTTGACTCAAAACCTTAAATAATAAAAGATAAACAAAACTTGAACTAAAACGAACTCAAAACATTAAATAAACATAACTTTACACGGGATTCGAGATGTATAAATAGACTTATATCAAATTTCCCCACACTTATTCTTTTTTCGTCCCTGAAATAGTCTTATGCAGTTGGATTAGAATCGGAAAATTACAGTCTAACAAACATATATGTTAATTTTTGAAGCTTAGAAGAACGCAAAAGCCACGATCATCGATATTGTTGTCCACTTAAACCCATGCCTTAATCTTTACCGGGACAAATAAGATCCGACAATTAGTACTCAGTGGTTTACACAGTTCAGACCCGCTTATTTTCAGCTTTTACCGGACCAGACCACCCCAACTTGACTTAAACCTCAAAATTAGCAGATTTAAAACTTTTGTTTCTCTATTTTGTTTTTTCATGAATAGTTAAGACGATCAAGGGTATCGTTTATCCACCTAAGCGTAAGCATCAAAGTCTACCAAGCAGCCATTAGATACGATTAAGGTTCAATTAATTAATAGCTAGTGCTCCCCACAACATGACATACCCCCGTTATCAAGCAATACCCCAAATCCATCACCATAGGTGAGCATGCAAAATTTCATCTGTAGGGCTTACATGTAGCGTGTCCCTTGTGGTCCGTTTCTTAATGGTAATGAGACGTGAGCAAGGGGACCCCACATGGCTAACAACGTGGATGATCAAGTTTGTAGTGTATTTGTACTTTTGTACTCTTGTGATCATGTTTATAGACTTATAAGGGTTTGCTCTTTTTTGGCTTTATTTTAAATATCCACAACCCCACTTAGGAATTGTGAATACCCAGATGAATAGATTACATACAGACCCATGGTCTCCGGACCCAAAGCATCCCATCAATACAAGATTTAAGGTTAAAAATCCATACGCCAATGAGGTGTAAAACACTAAACTAGCAGTTTTAAGTTTATATCACAGGCTACACGACATAATCTAACGTTAAACCTACCCAAGCATCATATGATAACGTATTCAGATTTTAAAACTCATAATATTTCCACTTTTTCATACCAATAATTGAGGCTTGAGTATGGCCCGATCTTTCATTACTTATCTTCCACGGACAAAACGCTTTACCCACAAAAGATTTCCGTTTTAACAATTTTATCAAATTGCCCTTTCATTTTCAAGGCTGAGCCTACCGCACATCCCAAGTTAAGTGCGTTTTCTTTTATAATCAATTTCCCGATAAATATCATCATCTCCCACTTTCACGCAAAAAAACTATATTCAAGGGACTTTTTCAAAACATTTTTCAATATTTTTTTTATTTTCAATTTTTAAATTTTTTTTTAAATTTAAACTCGATTTAAACTA
Source organism: Bidens hawaiensis (assembly GCF_021521415.1). Classification (NCBI taxonomy): domain Eukaryota; kingdom Viridiplantae; phylum Streptophyta; class Magnoliopsida; order Asterales; family Asteraceae; genus Bidens; species Bidens hawaiensis. The sequence continues at coordinate 830,499 of NW_027491467.1, forward strand.
CAACTCAAATATCCTATCCCCACACTTAAATTTTGCATTTTCCTCAATGCAAGGATAAGGACGACTTAAAACAAAAATAAAATAATATTGGACTACAAAAACTAAAACTATAAAAATTATAAAAACAAAATAAAAAGTTAATATGCTAGATAATGGAAAAGACTTAGCTGGTAATATGCGCATGAAACATGATGCTAAAGTCTTCTTCCATGAATGCCCTCCAACTACGAACGTGCTCAGCAAATGGTAACTCCTTTACTCACGAACGTAAGCGGCAAAACAAAACAAACATGTCTAAAAATGTATCTTATCATAATGATAAGCATTCAAAGTATTTCATATCAATCAAAAAATAAATCATGAATAATTAGCAGCATATAAATAAATAAAAAGTATACGGCTCGGCTGCTCCATCCCCACACTTGTCTTTTTCATTAAAGTCTTCCTTGGGGGATCTTCTCTCTAGCTCATACAGTCTCTCTTTTACCTAGCAAAACTCAAAAACACCAAACAAAGAAGAGCTATAAAAGACTACGTTAGCGACTCGAGGACTCAACGAAACTAAGAAAATAAAAACTAAAATAAAGGAAAATCTACAAACTCTTCACTTGAGTTTTCACTCAAGAACCTATGTTTATGCGAATCACGTGGCGGACCGAGTGGAGCTTCCTCTACCTCGGTAGAACTCCAATGCCCTTAAAGATACCGAATCACGATCCGACCAGTCATTAATCTTGGTCTTCTTCTTTCTAACACCACGAACCTTCTCAATCTTTCGCTTACCACCACCTTTTACTCCAACATGCTTCACCATTTCCTGAGAACTAGAAACCGTTCGCTCCTTCCACACACTTAAACTTACAGAACGGGAATCGTCAAGACTAGGGCCCATGCCCGAGATAACTGATTCTATCGAGTAAACTGGGTGACATGGATCAATAAGACCGTCTTGACCACTCGGATGTCTCATGGACTTAGCCAAATAGGCGGCACTATCATCACCGGCTCTAAGAGTAATCTTACCTTCAAACACGTCAATGACCGGCCTAGCAGTACGTAGGAATGGACGACCTAAAATGATAGGAACTCTCTCGTCGGCCTCCATATCTAAAACAACAAAATCTACGGGGAAAACCAAATTATCTACCTTAACGAGCAAATTCTCCACGACACCCCTTGGATACTTAACGGAACGATCGGCTAAAGACAACGTCATACGAGTAGGGGTGAGCTCTCCTAGGTCTAGCTTTTCATACAAAGAATATGGCATAAGGTTTATACTAGCTCCTAGATCGGCTACTGCTTGACACGTCGTATCACTTCCGAAAAGGCATGGAATGGTAAAAACACCGGGGTCGGGTAATTTCTCCGGTACTTTATTGAGCACTACTGCAGAACACTCTCCATTTAGTGGTACAGTCGACAGCTCCTCCAACTTATCCTTTCTTTTAAGAAGGTCTTTCAAAAATTTGGCGTACTTAGGCATATGCTGAAGGACTTCGACGAATGGGAGATTAACATTCAATTGGCTAAATATACTAAGAAAATGCCCGTAATCTTTTGTATACTTTTGATTCTTTAGACGAGCGGGATACAGGACATAGGCTCCAACCGGCTTCTTATCGGTGTTTTTCTTAACTTGCGGCTCTATGATTGGTGATGTGTTGTAAAACACACTTACTTTCCGTATGGTTTTGTCATGTTTTACGTGCTTAATTGTTTAATTAATAAGAGTTATGGGTGGTTTTTGCTTAATTTTACAAAGATTGAATGTTACTTGTAGGTTATGAAAGTTGATGGAAAAAAGAGTAAAGTTTGAAGACTCTAGGAGCTTAATTGATCAAGTTTTAATACTACAAGTCAAAGCCCGACCCAAGCCCACAAGATACAAGCCTTTCATGCAATATTATATTAAGTAAAGAAAAAAATAAAAGAACCCTAACACCATATACTACCTCCGATCGGCAGTAAGACAAGAAAGACAACAAACTTTAAAACTAAAGTTTGTTTCTTTGTTTTCATCGAGATATCAAAAGGAGTAAATCACAAAAAATATATTAATATAAGTGTGTGGCTGGCCAAAGTAGTAATCAGCAGCATCAAGTTGTAAAGAAACCAAAAAAAAAGTTAATATAAGTGTGGCTAGTTAGAAATCCCGATCGGCAGCCCCTATACCTCAAGTAAAAAATAGTTTTTTGCAAGTGTTAAGCCAAGTAAAGAAGAAGAGCAACAAGGGTGATTCGGGAAAGCAGCTAGGGTTGATCTACATCAAGAAACTTAGCCATATAATCATTAGTATTCATCTTTAAACTTTGTCTTTTGTTCAAGAACCCTGACTTGTTTAACTTGATCTTTTTGTTGGATTGTTTTGCAAGTAACTTAGAGATTGAATTGTGTTTGATTGTTCTTGATCATTGAATGAGTTTTATTATGTTTATGTTGAGTTATATGATGTTTAATTTGAATAATAGCTGATGTCCAAAATCAATGAGTGGCTAAAGTAGTTAGTTCTACCTAGGTTAGATGATTATTGTTAGGTTTTAGTAAGTAGTTTGGATTGTTGATGATCATGGCTTAAATTGTTAATGTAAAGTTTGGTTTAACATTGAATTAGGTTGTGTTTCGTGGCTGTGAATTTGTTAATTACACTTATAAACCTCTTGCTTTAATTAATTGAATGAGTTTTGATTGATTGTTGCTTATTAGGACTCTTTACTTAGTGTTTAGGGTTTGTTTGCGGGGTGATCAACGTAAGGTTTAAGTGAGTGTTTTAATTGAATGTAATCAGCGGGTAGACACCTTTCTTGAGACCGAGAGGTGATAGGAAGTAAATTCGTCTCATATCTTTTACTTGTTAGGATTAGGATTGCGCGAGAGCGGGTTCGGTTCTTGTCGGGTTTGGGTTTGTGAGCGATTAGTTGACCTAGTTTAAATTAAAATGAATTGTTCCTCTATCCTTGGTTGCGTAGTATTCGTCTCCATTAGGGTAGTGTGTCGGTGAGACCGAGAGGAGAGTCTGCATTAGAGCACGTTAACAATTCGTCACCCGGTTTGTTCTTAAAATCAACTAAGTGTAGGTTAGGGTTTGTTAGTGAGACCGAGAGGTAATCTAGCTTCCTGAGTGAACCTTAGTTGTGTCATCCTTAGATACCGGTGTCGTGAGATTCTACAATCCAATAGCTTACTATACCTTCAATAGGATTCTTACCTACGTAGACGTTTTTCCCATTGATAAAACTTATTTTCACAGTTTCGTTTAGTCTTCTTAAATTAAGTCTTTTAAGTTAATTAAATTAAGTTAGGTTAAGTAGTTAATAATATAAAAATCATTTAAAAAATATTTTATTCTTAGGTGAGTCTTATTTAGGGTTAAGTATTAAGTACGTTTTCACGTGTCCTTGTGTTCGACACTCGGACTTCCTTAGTGCTTACTATTAGTGATCGGTACACTTGCCGGTTTTGTGTGGCTTCTTTAGGTATTTCGTTTAATAAATTTAAAGCTTAGTTGTGAGAGCATCGTTTTACACACATCAATTGGTGTTGTATTTTGTGACTTACATGGAGCCTCTACCTCTATCTCCTCATCTATCAACTCATCGTCCCTATCTTTCCTAATTTCTCTACTAACTACCTCCTGACCAAAAACCCTACCACTATGAGTGAATATGGCGTTCAATTGAGCAACCGGATTAGTTTGAGGGATACCCGAAAACTGACCTGGGGGCCTTTCATCTAAATGACGAGCAATATCACCAACAGTCCTTTGAATATCGAGAACAGAAGATTGTTGATTCTTGAAGAGCAAATCGTGGTCGGCTAACTTTTTCTGTGTAACTTGATCTCTCTCCAAGATTAGCTTCATCATCTCTTCCAAACGCCACATTCCACCGTTTGAATCCTGCACATTACTTTGAACGTTAGTACCATCGGTGTTATTATTACTGAAATACTGACCTTGTTCTTGATTATAAGAATTTTGAAATCCGGGTGGTGCACCCGACGGACGCCAGTTAGCATTATTCTGATTCGGGTTCTTGTAGGTGTTCCAATTCTTACTATTGTTGCTGTAATTGTTGGGAAACCTATTCTGACCAGCAACAAAATCGACCTGTTGATTCATCACCGGACACTCCAACGTACCATGTCCACCTCTACAAAAATCACACCTGTCTACCTTGGCATTCAGTTCCTTAACCTCTCTAGTCAGTGATTCCAAAGCAGCAGCCACACTAGTATCCAGATTAACCTGGTGTACACCTCGAGCGGATGAGGATCAACTGCTGACGGGAGTGGAATTCCGGCGATGTGGCTCTTTGGCAAGGTCCGATTGAACGAAGCTCTCAAACATCTCGTTACATTCAGCGACATTCTTCCTAGCCAGTAGACTTCCTCCCGCGGCCGTGTCGAACCGAACTTGGGTTTCGTAGTTCCACCCATTGTAAAATTTTTCCACGAGAGCCCATGGTGTGAGACCATTCTGTGAGCATCGAGACAGCAAGCTCTGAAAACGCTCCCAAGCATGACAATATTGCTCCCCCGGTTCCATGTGAAACGAGTGAATCTGATCACGAAGAATAGCCGCTTTAGCCGGTGGGAAGTATCTCTTAATAAATGCAGAACGCAGTGCTTCCAAAGTGGTGAACGTGCCAGGTGGCTGCGTGTCAAGCCAAGTAGCTGCTTTCCCTGCAAGGGAAAACGGAAACATATGTAAGAAAATAGCATCTTCGGTAGCACCTTGTAAATTAAAAGTTTTAAGAACGCGATAAAGTCGGTTAATGTGAGCCGATGCATCCTCGTCATCACGCCCCTTGAACTGATTAGTTTGAACGATGTTGTTCATGACGTATGACAGAATTTTCCACGAGTTGGGATTGTTGATTGCGAGAACGGCGATGCATGACTGGTTTCCGGTTAAGCCATCGAAGGCTTGAGCAGCAATTGTTCTGTCGTCGGCCATTTGAACGTCTGGTTGACTTCTCGGACTTTCCGGTGGCGAACTGTGCAGAGATGAATTTTGTGACGATGGAGAAAATTCAAGATCAGCTGGTGGTGGTCCTTGCGAACGAAGATGTGGCATAAACCTTAAAGACGAAACAGACTAAGTGAGTAGACTAAAAATAAAAAATAAAACTAAGTTAAACTAAAATTTAATTAGACTCCTACGAATCAAACAAAAATAAAACATATAGCACGTATATAGCAACTAAGTCCAATTAAAACTAAATAACGCAATTGCAAAAAAGTCCCCGACAACGGCGCCAAAAACTTGATGTGCTAGAAACAGTCAATTAAATATTAACTAAACTAAATAAGTAATAAAAACTAGACTTAAGACTCAACTACACAAAACACAGGTAAGCGAACCGGTCAAATTGTATTAAAGCTAAGTAAGTCCGGAATATCGAACGCACAGGACTCTATAAATTACGTTAATTAATTAATTAGACTCGACTTACGACACGACTATTTATTATTAATGTTTAAAGAGGTTTTTTAAACTAATATTAAACTAAGAAAGTAAATAAACAAGTAAACTAGAAGACAAGAAAACCAACACAAGATCGAAACCAATAAGATAAGGAATCTACCTAGGTAAGAATCCCATGCATCAACAATCATCAAGCAATGGACAAATAACATGATTATGAAAACTGATTTCTAAACATATTCATCTAACAATACCTCAAGGACCCTTGACTGAATCAAACGAAATCCCAAAGAACAATTGTTAGATTATTAAGCAATCAGTATTATTGATTTCCGCAAAGTTATCAATTAGAGTTAATTAATAGTATCTAAAGCAAGCAATCTTACGACACACTAAACCCTAGATAACTTGATAAACTTAACATGACATCATGAACATGGATCAACACAATAAGCAAGAATATTGTCACTATCTATCCTAGCATGCAATTGACCAAGACACATGAATAACTCCTCACCTCACAGCTTTTGGAATTTAGCAAAACATTCAAAATCCTAATTAACGATTAATAAGCTTCTATGATCTAATAGGCCTATTCAACCATAATAATCAAAACACCAAGTAATGATTAAACATGAACCCTAATATCTAAAGAACACAATCAATAAAAAACAAGATCCATGTGAAGCAATAATTAATAATCAACCAAGATAGTAAACATTCATATGCATCATGTAAACAAAATCAAGTCTTTTACTATTAATAAAATGAAACCATAATCAAAGCATAAGTCCAAAGCAAGAATCAAGTCTCAAACATGTTAATCAAACCTACGTAGACATGAAGTCTAGCCTAGCATCATTATTAAAAACAATACTAAACAAGTCTTAAAAACAAAGAGGCAAGACATGACAAATAATGAACAAGGAACGAAAGTTAGAGCGATAAAACCCTTTTCAATTGATCCTCGAACACCCGGATGAAAGCTCTCTTGATCCTCCTTAGTTCCTAGCTTCAAATCACCTTCAAATCCTTGGAAAAACTCTCAAAATCGGCTGCTCTTAAGCTTAGAATCGGCTAGGTTTGCAAGAGATGTTTATATAAGCGAGTAACGGGCTTGGACTTGCAAAAATGAGCTGACCAGAAGGCCTAGGCGCCGTGCGGAAGGAATGGCCTCACCCGGTCGCGCGCGGCGCGCCCTTCAGGACCCTAGTAATCAGAAATCTGTCGATGTTGACTATGGTCAGACAGTTCCGGTTAAAGTAACGATTAAAGAACCAGAAGTTAGTACGCCTGTTGCAAGTGTTAAGATTTCTGCTCCGAGCCCTGTCTCATCTAACTCGGACAAGTCTTCTGAGTCGAGTGAGACAAATCAAGAGGAAGTGTTACCAAAAAGTGGAGAGAAAAAGAAAACATCTGAAAAGAAGTCTCCACTAAACCCGTATGTCCCACAATATGTGAGACAAACGGGCAGTAATACAGCCTCAACATCTAAGACAACTTTTGATAAGAAAGTTGAAAACAGGTGTTGTTTTAGATGTAATCAACAAGGACATCTTGTTGCTGATTGCCCTCTGAAGCAAAAATTCAGAGGTGTGAGGCCTTTAAAATCTGAGAAAAGAGCTAACAGTAATCAATTTAATGATAAAACTGAAAACCCATCGAATTTCAGAAAATGGACTAATCCAGGTTTTCAAAGAAAAGGATCTCAGTTTTTCACTGCTAACAACCAAACCATAACTAATAATTCATTTAATTCAAGACGGTTTGGATGGCCTCATAGACAATCCACAAGAAGGTATCCTGTTAGGACTCACATAAATCATTATGATACTAACTTTGGACAGCCAAGGTACGGAATGTATCGACCCAAGACCAATCGGTCTTGGGTCCCCAGATTTTAATCATCTGCTTTAATCGTGCAGGAACAGTTGAACAGGGCTGCCAACAATCAATGGGTTGTGGATAGCGGCTGTTCCCGGCACATGACGGGTAACAAGAAATTGTTACAAGACTGGAAACCTGTTCAAGGTGGTAGAGTGAGTTTCGTAGGAGAGAGCGGTGGAAAGATCACAGGAATTGGGACTGTGACTAACGGGAAGATGACGCTAGAGAAAGTTAACTTTGTTGAAGAACTGAAGCACAATCTGCTGAGTGTTTCGCAGATCTGTGACAAGGATTATACCGTGCATTTCACGAAGAATGAGGCGATAGTGTTGTATCCTGGTTTTAAGATACCAGAGGACTGGATTGTTATGAAGGCTCCAAGAGTGTAGAATACGTATATCATGGATATGAGGTCTACTGAAATGGCCACTGAAGAATCGTGTCTTTTGTCGAAAGCGACTGAATCAGAGTCCGAATTATGGCATAGGAGAATGGGGCACATTCATCTTCGTAAGATGAACTACCTTGTCAAAAATGGGCTTGTGTTGGGGGTTCCCTTGAAGAATTTCAACTTCGAAGACAAATGCTTATCATGCAAGAAGGGAAAGCAACACAAGAAATCCCATCACACCAAGAAGGTCAACTCAATAGTCAGTACCCTAGACCTACTTCACATGGATCTCTTTGGTCCAGTGAATGTAAAAAGTCTACGGGGAACATCGTACTGCTTGGTGATTACTGATGATTTTTCTCGATACTTGTGGGTATATTTCCTGAAGTCGAAGGATGAAACTGTTCAGATGATAATAAATTTGATTACCAAAGTTGAGAACATTATGGGAAAAAGAGTTAAATACATCAGGAGTGACAATGGGACTGAGTTCAAGAACTATCAGATGGAGATCTTCTGCCTACAGAAGGGGATTGAACACCAATACAGCGCACCGTATACTCCGCAACAAAATGGAGTGGCTGAGAGGAAGAACAGAACTTTAATTGAAGGAGCCAGAACCATGCTGGCTGATTCGCAACTTCCTGTGGTGTTTTGGGCTGAAGCTGTTGCAACAGCCTGTTATATCCTTAATAGAGTGTTAACTGTTAAAAGATTAAATAAAACTTGTTATGAACTAATGCATGGGAGAAAGCCCAACTTGAGTGGTCTTGAACCATTCGGGTCCCCGTGTTCGATATTAAAGACCAATTCAAAATTTGGTGAAGTAACCGACGAAGGAATCTTAGTCGGATACGTTGTTGGGACTCCCAACAGACGGGTCTTTAATACATCGACCAGCAAGGTTGAGGTGGTGTGTAACACTGATATCACAAGTTACAAATCACCAAAACCAAGCACGGGACCCGCTGGGGTTTTTGACTATGATAGACTTTTTAAATCTTTTAACATGCCTTATTTGGATTTTGCAGAAGATAAGGAACGAATTGCTACGAAGATGATATGCGATGAGGAAGACACTTTGGTGCTAAGACCACAGTATGATGAATGTCAGCCTTCCTCGTTAAATGCTGTCAATACCCCTGCTGCCTCTACTGAAGAGGAATTCATCAATCCTTTTCACTCTCAACATCAATCAACCATGGATGAGCTATCTTCGAACTTGGAAGATAATCTAAATGTCAGTTCGGTTCCGACTACGAGAATTCACAAAAATCACCCGTTGGAGAATGTGATAGGTGATCTGTCCGCCGGTGTACAAACAAGAAAAAGCGTGAATGAGCACACCTGTGTTTACACAAGCATTAAAGACACGGGCATTATCAACGAATGCTTATACACCTGCTTCATCAGCCAGATTGAACCAAAGAACTATCAAATGGCTCTTAAGGACAGCTCGTGGGTCGAAGCCATGCAAGAAGAGTTAGCTCAGTTTAAGAAAATGGAAGTATGGAATTTGGTTGAAAAACCGAAAAATGTGCATGCGATAGGCACGAAGTGGGTCTTCAAATGTAAGGGAGATGAGAAAGGGGTTGTTATCAGGAATAAGGCGAGGCTGGTTGTTAAAGGCTTTAATCAGCAAGAGGGGATTGATTACAATGAAGTATTTGCTCATGTGGCAAGATTGGAAACCATTCGACTGTTTTTGGCATTTGCTGCTCATAAGGAGATGAAAGTCTTTCAGTTGGATGTGAAGAGTGCGTTTCTAAACGGTAAAGTCGACGAGGTTGTGTATGTTGAGCAACCTCCGGGTTTTCCTGACCCTGACTTTCCCGATCACGTGTACAAGCTAATTAAAGCGCTGTATGGACTACATCAGGCACCTCGTGCCTGGTATTCAACCTTATCAGATTACTTGCTTGAGAATGAGTTTGAAAGAGGAAAAATTGATAGCACATTGTTCTTCAAGAGAAAGGGTAGCGACTTCCTACTGGTGCAAGTCTACGTGGACGACATTATCTTTGCTGCATCAAAGGTCGCCATGTGTCAGGAGTTTGAGGCCGTCATGAAGAAGAGATTTGAAATGAGTGCTATGGGTGAACTAACTTTCTTTTTAGGATTGCAGGTTGATCAGAAGAAAGATGGGATGTTCATTCATCAGACGAAGTATGTCCATGATGTTCTCAAACGCTTCAAGATGGAGGACAGCACTCCATATGATACTCCAGTCTGCGTCAATCACAAATTGGGTGCTGATCAGACAACGATGCAGATGTGGACCCAACCCAATATCGGGCTATTATAGGTTCATTAATGTACTTAACTGCTTCTAGGCCTGATATAATGTTTGCTGTTTATCTTTGTGCACGCTTTCAGGCAAACCCAAAAGAATCTCATTTGAAAGGTGCGAAGAGGATACTGCAGTATCTCAAAGGCAAGCCGAAGCTGGGGTTGTGGTACTCGAGAGGAGGAGACTTGGAGCTAGTCGCTTACACAGATTCTGATTATGGAGGGTGCAATCAGAGTCGGAAATCTACAACTGGTGGATGTCAGTTTCTTGGTGGCAGATTGGTGTCGTGGCAATGCAAGAAGCAGACTTCAGTCGCAATTTCAACCTGTGAAGCAGAATACATGGCAGCATCCAACTGCTGCTCCCAGGTTCTTTGGATTCAACAACAGTTGCGCGACTATGGTCTGAATTTCTCACTTACTCCTATTTGCATTGATAACACAGCTGCTATCTCAGTAACTAACAATCCCGTAAAGCACAGTAAAACTAAACATATTGACATACGTCATCATTTTATACGGGATTGTGCTGAGAAGAAACTGATTGTGCTCGAGAAGGTTGATACGTTAGATAATTTCGCTGACTTGTTCACGAAAGCGTTTGACAAATCTAGATTTCAAAACCTTGTTGAGCTGAATGGGATGATCAATCCCGAGTAACCGTGCTTTCTATGTTTGATTAAAAAAAAAAACGTCACTATTGCTTAGAATTATGTCGGTTGCCTTAGTTTGATGGACATTTCTTCGGATATGTTTGGTCCTCATTTCTACTTGTAGAATCTGAGGATAGCCATTAACCAGATGACTGAGAGTGACCGGGGCGGTTTATGATGTGTTTTTATTCTTTCGTTGAAAATTAGTCGATCATACTTAGTTATAAGGACACATACTTGTATGTGGTCGGTCCAGCTGATCCTTTGGATCTTCGGGATAGCCGTTCACCTGAAGACTTTGAGTTGGTCGGGGCGATTGATGTTAAAATTTTTTTCTTTTTTCTTTTCGGGAAATGAAATTATTTTTCAAGTCTACTACTTCGTAAGAAGTTACTTTACTATGTTTAACAGAAAATTGATCTAACCTTGGAAAGTGATAGATATACTGATTATGTGTGCTTAACTAGTGAAGTTATTAGGCTTAAAAGACTTTAGAACAGTCATTGTATGTCATGGTAGCTTTTTATGGTGCGTAAAAGTAGACGTGATACTAACTAAATCTACTCGATTTTATGTGGAAACTCCTTAAGAGTTGTGCATGTCTTCATACATATCTTTCCGAATGATAGGCAGAAAAGCGATTACCCAGTCATACATGAGCCCGTGAGTGTTCTGATTCCCGTGAAGATAGCGTGTCAAGACGCTGCAGTGATCCAGATTCGGGACTTGCGGTTATTTTCTACTTGAAGTTGTGTATATACATGTTAGATTAAAAAAAAAAAAAAAAATTTCTAGAGTTCATAATGATAATGATTATCAATCAAGACACAAGAAGGTGAACGGGAAGCAGAGTCTAAGATCGAAGAGTAATTACTACTTAATCAGAACTACGGGTCAAGGTCAATTCGGGGTGACTTGGGGAAAGCCAAATAAGCCTTGAGAATAGATAGGAGGCATCATAATCTCTGAGTTGTTGCCCACTTAAGTTTTGAGCTTAATTGAACCTAACTCGTATCACAGAAACGATGAAAACCATTTTAAGTAGATTACCTGCTTACAACATGTTTCTTTATGTCATAATACAGCTGAACACGGATCTGTGTGACAGTCACGAAATTAGTATGATTCCTGTTCGGGTCTTTTCTAAAACATGGTAGTCCCTGTCGAGACTGAAATTTGATCCCGTGTACCTTTATTTTAAAAGTTTTTCTATTTTTGGAGTTGTATGATTTTATACCTGGTTACTTGGTCTTGATCGTATCATTTAACGCTTTAAAGGATGTTTTAAAACTTAATTGCAAATTGTTCAAATTATGGGGTTTGTTTTGAAAAATTTTAATATCAGCGAAGTTCTGCATAACTTCGCCTTATAGGCGAAGTTATCCACAACTTCGCCGATACATCTGTGGCCCTATATAAAGAAGTTTTAAGGTCAAACAGTTTCATAATTTTCAAAACCAGCGAACTTATCTTCCTAAACCTAAGCGAACTTATCGTATAATCCATCGATCTTGCAGTTGTTCATTCTTTTCCGATTCTAATCCGATTAAAGGTGTGTAGGGTTCTTTTATCATATAATCTCTGTCTTTTGAGGTTAAACATCGGTCGTTTAGACACGATTAACGACCTCGATCATTCGAACCTTAAACACTCAATTTCAAACCTGTTATTACGTGTTCGTAATATACCTGAACGTATAAAACTTCATAAAATCATGTGTTACAGAGTCCTCGATCTCCAATTTCATCATCTACACGTCGTTCAACAACCTTAACTGTTGCCGATTCGAATTCGGCGAAGATATAGTTTAGGCGAAGTTATTCGTAACTTCGCCTGAGGTTTATCTCAAGAGGCGATGTTGTGATTAGGCGAAGTTCTCATTAACTTCGCCTGGACCATTTTACATAACAGTTATCAGACGAAGTTCAAGTTGAAGCGAAGTTGTTTCCCAACTTCGCCCCACCTTTAACTTCGCCTGTACATAATAGATCACAACTTTGCTCATGGTAACAGGCGAACTTGTGATTCGCTTTGACGTTTATCTAACTTAACCTGTTTGTTGCAGATATGGCTGCTGTTGCTGGAGCAGGTGGTGCAGGTGGTGATGACGGAGGTGATCAACAAAGACAGTTCTTCCCGGGTCACAACATGTATATCACCTTAGACCCGGAGGCGAGCGGAGTTGATGATTTCCGCGAAATCATCACATTTCTGTTACGCTGGAGGATATTCCACGCCATTACAACAACTCTGTCGATATCCTTACCCAACATTGAGGATTTCTGGCAGACCGTGGAATATGACTGTAGAGTCGAACCCCCGGTGATGCGCGCAACAGTAAACAATCAGATTGTTCAGTTCTCTTCTGAACATATCCGGGCGGCTCTGCGGTTTGGAAATGAGACAAGAGAGGACCCGACAGAGTTTGTAGCTCCTTTCCGTGATGGAGCATTTTTTAGGATGGGTTATTCTGGTCCCTTGGGGGATTCGCAGAGAAGGAAGGGATTTCTGCTTGACCAGTGGCGCTTTCTCATGCATGTTATGATAGTATGCATGTCAGGGAGAAAGGCGGGCACTGATGGCATGGGCGCAACCATGCAGTCAGCAATGACTGCTCTGACATACAACAAGCGATTCAGCTTTAGTCAGATGGTCTTTTATGATATTGATCGTCAACGAAGAGCGATGGCGCGTGAGCGATTCATCATGTATCCAAGATTCCTACAAATGATCTTGAATCATGTTGCTCCAACTCTTCCTCGGCGCCGTCCGATCCGATATGTAGAGAGTGTGAACAAACGGATCTTCGCCCAATGTCGATCCTCCAGTGCGAGGAGCAAACCTGAGCTTCGTCCTCGCCATACTCCACTCTTTGGGTACTTAATCAACCCGGTGGATGTGCCTGCTCGTGGGGATGAGTTTAGGGACCCGGCACCACAGCAGGCAGGAGCACCTCAAGCTATACCTGCTGCTCCTGTTGTGTCACCGGAGGAGAACGTGGACCTTGATGCAGAATTTGGTGGTCAAGGCTTCTTTGATATGGATCGGGTGGATCCAGAGGAGAACGTTGAGGTCCCAGTTGAACGTGCCTCGACTGTGCATGTTACTAGGGGCAGCTACAACGGTGGCTGGCTCAGATTCTAATGATGAAGTGGCAGAGGCTAGAAGGATTATGGTGACTCGAGAAAGACTACATGGGAATGAAAGAGAACAGATGATGATAGCGAGTCAGACTATGAGGAAGAGGTACAACAGTTGATAAGGAGGTCAAGAAGGGAACGGATAGGTGCAGGATCAGGAGCCGGTGAGAGCTCTAGGGTGGTACGTTTCACTCCACCAGCACTATCCGGTATGACAATGGTTCCCTCATCACTACAGGTTACAAGGCCAAGCGCTACGGGTGTTCCCGTGGTGGCTACCTCATCTACTTTTGGCCTCCCACCCACTACTTTCCAACTTTCGGCTCCGGAAATAGTTTCGTTGCCGCCTCCGACCGTTACTCCATCGGAGGTCGTGGCACAATTTATAGAGTCGACTGTTGTGGCCACTGCAGGGTTATCGGTGACGATACCACCTGCGGTTACGTCTATTTCTACTTCTGAGGTCCCGGTGACATCGGAAATCCCTCCTCAGTACACTCAAGACATATCACATATGAGGTTCGATTTCGATGCAACCCTCTCAGACTCAGAACGAATAGCAGCACTTGAACGGGTCGTGGCAGAACAATCAAGGGTGAATCTTATCCAGACCCAGGCTATTCAACGCCTAGTTGCAGAGAATCAGATGCAGTCGTCCCTGCTGGTAGAACATGGAAAGATCATAGATGCTCTGAAGGAGTTCTTGGCATCTCAGGGGGAGACGAGCTGTAAAGGCGATGAGTTGAGGACCAAGAGAAGGAATGATAGAGACGATGATCCCAATGCGTCGAAAGATGCAGGTGGTGAGCTACCAAGAACTACTCAAGCTCTTGGAACTTCCACAACTCAGGGGGAGTCGACAACTGCAGCTGGTGGTGATGATGTGGTGGTGGTGGACGTAGAGGAGATGGATGATGTTTTGGTTGGTGATGATGATGTATTGCCAAGTGATGTGATAGAAAAGATTGGTGGAGATATTGTGATTGATACAGAGATAGAAGAGGGAGAGATAGTTGAGGAAAATATTGAGCATGACATTCCAGATGTTGAAAAAGCAGATTTGAGTGAACAGATTGGAAGCGATGAGTCTGAATGGGAAGAGCAGCCTAGGTGGAAGGAAGGCTGTGCTCAGTGGTTCGTCAAAACGAAGAAACCGGCGGTCCCTACAATGTTTAAGAAGAGTTACAACATTAAAGGCTATGCTGAAGCTAAGAAAGGGATTATTTGCTGGATCTATGATGAGCAGTTGAGGCTCTTCGTGATTAAAAGGTATGACGGTGTTCAGTATTTTAAAAGACTGTTAAGATCGTTGAATACACTGCCGGAATGTGAAGTGAAAGACTTAGCCAGATTGGGGTTAATCAATCGAAGTGACGATAATATGGCTAGAGTCATTGGGAAAATTGTGTGGAAAGAAAGTATAAAAGAGAAGAAATTTGAGCTGTTGAAGCCACAAAAGGGAAAACTTGTTGAAGACAAGGATAGAGGTTTGAGAGCTGATGGAAAACCTTGGATGATTAAGAAGTATAAACCGATCCGGTGCCTTAAAGAAGTACCGATGAAACTAATGCCCAAGGATGTGCTTAAAGACCTAAAGTGGTGGTTTGTAGATTGTGAGACAGCTGAGGCAGTGATGGAAGACGAGGATGAACAAGAGGTGCTAAGGGTTTACGATCCGATGCATTTGGTAAACTTATCGCAAGCTGATCTGCAGGTGCTCAATGAGAAGAAAATCTTTTATATTCCTGCTAGGAAAGACGAAGCGAGGAAATATCAAAGAGTTGTCTCGGTTTGTGTTAGAGAAAGAGTGCATGCTTGAAGATAGAAGATTGAAGATTACAAGACACGTGTTTGAGGCTAAAGAGATGAAGCTACTGCCAAGGGGGAGTCTGTTGGTGCATGATGTCAGTAGTTCAGTGTCTAGTGTCTGTAATCGCGTTTGTAATGTTTTATGTTTTGTATAAGCGAAGTTGCTAACAAGTTCGCTGATATGGGCGAACTTGTTAGACAAGCGAAGTTAGTGACAACTTCGCCTGAACATGCCAGGCGAAGTAGTCGTGTCTATATAAGGTTTAGGTTAAGGCTTATTCAATAAGTTAATAGATTACGAGTTTGTGTATTTGAGAGAGAGAGTCTGTAATCAAGTGATCTTCGTATCACGTGTTTAAGGTTGGTATACAACGTGTTTGATTATCGTATCGTGTGTTAATCGTATTGTTTTCTATACTCGTAACGTCTTACGTAGGGATTCCGCACCTACGTAGAACGCGATATCTCGTGTAGATCCGGCTGGGAACCTACAATTTTGTCTCGGCTCGTAGGTAAGTTAAATTCTTTTTTTCGTCTCAGCTCCATTTATTTTAAATATTTTCACATCGAGGACAATGCTAGATTTAAGTGTGGTGAGGGGATACACTTAGCCAAACCAAGTCTAAAAGAAGCGAAATCTTTAAACAAATAATTCAAAAATATATATATATGCGACAACGTAACCTTAAGATTTTTAATACTTTTGACAAACCAGAAAATATGAAACAACGATAAACATATGAGCAAAAATTACATATACTTTAAAATATGAAAAAAATAAAAATATGGTTTGTAATATTGAGATTAACTTTATGTAAAATATGGTGTTTTCACCCAATCCTTCCGTTTGTGAGAATTAAGCCTTCATGCATATATTCAAAAAAAATACTTATATATTGGATACTATTGAGTGAGTCGGGTACTTTTTGTGGAATAGAAATTGTCTAGAGAATTCATTCGAGATCAAACGAAATGTTGCATAACAAGAAAGGTAATATATTTCCAGAAATCACAAAAAAACCCCCCACACACCACCAACCCTACCCAAAAGCCTACCCTACCAAATTAACCATTTCACCAGTAGAATTCAACATTGGTCTTTAACCGGCATACCCTAAAGAACTGGAATGCATTCTTTCGATTTTACTCTACTTTGCTGCCTACAAATCGCAAAACCTAGGTTTCCTCTAGAACTTAGGGAGATAATTTTACTCTTTAGAAATGAGGTGAGGAAAAAGTGGTGCCAAGAGAAACAAAGGCCACCATTTTGTGAGATTTCCAAAAGTGTAATGAAAAGACGAGCAAAAAGATATGAAAGATATTTAAGTTGCAGAAATTGGTCCCGTGAAGGAAGATGTAGAGTAAGTCAAACCCAATCCCAATACGAATATACCGAACTAATGAGGTTTGGGGCTATTAGGCTCAAAGCCGATCGATCCATTAGAGTTGGGAGTTATGTTCAACAAAGGATTGATGAGGAGCTGATCCACATCTTGGATAAAACCGGTCTTGATGATCTAACCTTAAAAGAGTCATTAGGATTGTAAAAAAAATTGTTGATTCACCACACTTTGGGACGAAGAATGTAGCCTCGATTAGTCATACCCTCTCAAATACTTTTACCAAAATACCCAACAAAACCTATCACCCACATACCAAAACCTTTGGAAATATAATGTCTTTTGACACATGCAGTGCTTCACAGGGTGGAAGGAGAATTGATCTCTCGACAAGCATATTTTCTGTAAGTCGTATGTTGGCTAAGAGTGTTTATACATACAACATTACGTGTATGTACATATATAAAGTCGAGTGTGTGTGAACACTGCGAGCACGTGACGTTTTTGCAAAAGATGAAGCTCGTAAAAGCAAACCATAGTTTTAAAATCATATACTGACATTTCTTGGATTACCGAGACTTTCTGAAATTTCATGGAATGTTTAGCTTCGGTTGACATGCTATTTCGAAGAATTTGTTCAAAGCTTGCTTGAGGACAAGCAAGGTTCAAGTGTGGGGAGATTTGATGCATAAGAAATTATACATCTTTTCAGTACCAAAATATCTCCAAACAAGCGTAAATTAGGAAACTATATTAAAATAGGTAACCATTAATGTTTATTATTTCTATCTATAGGTAAATATAGTCCTAAGGAATAAAATAATCTGAAATATGAAGAAAAACGGAGATAAACCGTTAAAACTAACAAGACACACCCCATGGTGAATCAAGTCATGTCCATGCCTAGAGCATACGAAGTAATGACAAAAAATCAGGAATCAAGACATGGCCATGTTAACCAAGACACACCCCATGTTATTAAAGGCAATAAGAAAAGAAAAAATAAAAGGTTCTAATGCAAAACACAGCCATGCCTTCCCAAAACACGGTCATGCCTACATAACAAAAGAAAAAGACAAAACAGGAAGAGTTTGGACTGTTGTGCAACTCAACATGGTCGTGCCTTGCTTAGCATGGTCGTGTTACCCTTGAGATGTACGATTTGACAAGAGCAATTAATGCAGTAGGACAAAGTTGGCGACACGATCGTGCCTCGCTTAGAACGGTTGTGCCTTGAGGGTTTGATCAGCCTAAAGATTGAATGTTCTTTTCTTTCATTTAATGAACTTGAACACCTATTATAGGAGCATTCAATACTCTCCAACCACTTCCTTTCACCCCATTAATAAGGGAATCAATCACATCCATCCAACCCTCGAAGATAAAGGAGATTAAGCTTTTGAGAGAAGTCATTGGCATCAAATATTAGTCATCCATATTGGTTAGATTATTTTAATTTTATCATGGTTGTATTTATTTGATAACTACCATTATTTATATTAGTGGCTAAACTTCCATAGTATCATCTTGGTTTATAATGAATCTTAATTAAAGTTTGAGAATGCTAGTAAACCATGTGATTAGTTTTTAATAACTAATGTTTGTGTTGCAATTATTACTTGAAGAGGAATGTTAAAATATACTTAAAAGATACCCCAAGTGCTAAGCTTGACGATAGGCCGAGAAATT
Organism: Bidens hawaiensis; assembly: GCF_021521415.1. Classification (NCBI taxonomy): domain Eukaryota; kingdom Viridiplantae; phylum Streptophyta; class Magnoliopsida; order Asterales; family Asteraceae; genus Bidens; species Bidens hawaiensis. The sequence goes on from NW_027491467.1 coordinate 849,125, forward strand.
GCTAGTCTTGTGAAGCCTTGGCGAACCTTAAAATAGACACCAAGACCCCGAACTTGATGATAAGTTGAGAAATCGCTATTCTTGTGAGGAATTGGTTGATAAATTAAGAATCTTTAAAACCAACACCTAAACGCCGAGCTTGATGATAAGCCGAGGAACTGCCACTCTTGTGAGGGTTTGTGGAATAACTTATGAAACCTTTAAAGAGCCGGAAAGATTCCGAGTTTGATGATAAGTCGAGAAATTGTCATTCTTGTAAGGACTTGGTTGGAGAAAAAAATATGAATCTTAATATAGACATGGACCTATGGAATATTAATAGTGATTGACCATTTAAGAATGAAAACTATCAACAATGTTATGGAAACCGATTTTTGGTGTTCATCCACCAAGATCGGCTAATTTAAGTTATTGTGCAACATAACCAATTTAAAGCAACTCTTGAGTGGTTATTACATGAGTTCTATAATTTTTCAAGAGTTGTGGGTTAAGATTTGGTAATTCAAGGTCAATCCTTTAAGACTCAACAAATCTTAATTGGTGTTTTAAGCATAATACAAGGGTTATTTTACTAAAGTATCAAGGACAATTTTACTTAGTAATTTAAGGGATTGTCTCATCTTTAAAGTGAGTTAACTTATCTTTATTAAAAACCACTTTCTTACATAAAATGATGTTTTAGTAAAAGGGGTCAAGAGTTATCTCTTTCTTTAATTATCATGGAATAACATGACTAACTATGTTATTCTCACATTTAATCAACATAGAAAGCTCAAGATCACATGTTTACTAATCAACTATTGAACCTAGTTAAAAGGAGTTTTAACCAAGATGATGCCCTTTTATCTTTGATTTTCTTTCCACCTTAAAATATAAAAACCCAAAAATATTCTTTTAATTTATTTCTTTTAGAACCTATTCACAAAAAAAAACAAAACAAAAATGATCTTTGTTTCCGGTTAAATAAATACAATGATTTGGTAGTAAAACTCAATAAGTGTATCCGTGGATCGATACTTGGTTCTTACATATACTACTACATATACGATAGGTACACTTGCCTATTTGTGGGTGTTTAATTAAGATAATAATCATTTTTATAAATTTAAACTCAACAGTATGTGAACAAACCTTTGAAAAAATTAACACATTTTTCTACTACATCAAGATTGCATACAAAAGACAAAGATGTAAGGCCCCGAACCCGGTAGCCCTACTTTAACGTCGGATTTACTCATAAACGTAGTTCATACAAATCAGAGTTCATTAAAACTTTCGCGGAAACGTTAACTTAAAATCATTTGTTACAAAACATTAAATCTTTTCTTTGAAACCATACATAAAACATCATATTTAAAACATCATTTCTTTCATCTTCAGATGCCAGCCGTTCAATCCATGCCATGTGCCATCCTCATGCTAGCTTGTTAAACCCACTTACCTGTGTGCATACTAAAAGTCAGCTACGCTGAGTGAGTTCTAGTTAATCAGGCGACATCCAATACATACACACATCATACATACATACATATCTTAACCTTGTATAAATATCCATAAGAGGAACGTCACGTAATATCTATTAAAAGAACTATTACTATTACTCATACTATATACATTATCCATAGAAGCAACACTCTATATGTATTATCCATGGAAGGAACCCTATATATATTATCCATAGAAGGAACACTATACTATCCATAGAAGGAACTCTACACTATCCATAAAAGGAACACTATGCTATCCATAAAAGGAACACTGTGTTTATCCACAGAATGAACATTATACATTATCCATAGAAGGAACTCTATATATATTATCCATAGGAGGAACAGTGTATATAAGTTATTATTTAATGTCCATGTAAGGAGCTAATCACTTCCCTTGGCAATACCTGCAATATCCAAAGATCGTTCACGTACCGACAAGCCTTCATCTTAACATTACATACAATATTCATATCTATAGTTATAACCTGACAGTACGTGCAATATCCGAAGATCGTTCACGTACCGACAAGCCTTCATCTATCCATTACGTATAATATTCATATCTATTTTTATAACTTGACCGTACGTGCAATATCCGAAGATCGTTCACGTACCGACAAGCTTTCATCTTTAGATTCAAGACATATATAGATAACATATAAATCATACATGGCATACACTTACCATTTAAGGTAAGTATTAACACTATCACATCGAGTATGCACATAGCCCCGAAAATATAATAAGGAATGGGGCTAGAAACTCACCTAAACGCGATTACGTTCACCGTTTATGGTTATTCCTCTCTTGAGTTGTGCGCGATTGACTGTTTAATAAACACAATATCAAATACGGCTCTAACCATTCTCACTGTTACTTAATTATTCTTAAGCGTCTAAGCCAGTTTTACTTCATTGAATCTTTACCAGTTAGTTAATCGTTACATGCTAACCTTAAAAGGTATTTTTCGTAAATTGATAACGTTCAAGGGCTATTATGTAATTAAACTCTTTATTCTAAGTCTAGGGACCATTTCTGTCATTCTGTCAAACTCCTAGTTCGTTACCCAGTCCTTAACGAATTGGACTATATAATGAACCAGTCCTCATAACGAACTAGACCTTATAACGAACTGGTCATCATAACGAACTGGCCATCGTAACGAATTGGTCTCTTTGGTTTGGTCTGGTTAACGAATGAAGCCTATGACGAATGAGGTTCATCTGTCCCTCACTTAACGAATGGCCTTAACGAATTAAGGCTTGTTCGTTACTTTTCCTTAGCGAATTGCCATAACGAATTGTTTAACGAATTGGAGCTAGTTCGTTATTCTCCGTTAACGAATTGACAAAGCGAACTGGGGTTAGTTCGTTATTCATTCCTTAACGAATTAACATAACGAATTGAGGTTAATTCGTCATCTCCCCGCTAACGAACTAAGGCCCATTCGTTAGCCCCCCGCTAACGAATTAGGGTTAGGTCAGAGACATTCTCTGACATTCCCACTGTTCCGGCGCCGCATTTGCAGGAAAAACGGAATCTCGCCAGAAAAGCGAGATCTCGCTTGTTTCACCACCGTTTTCACTATTTTTCGTCTCGTTCAATCCAGATCTGAGCTAGGGTGATTCCTAAGCTCATCTTTTGATCGATTTATCCCCGATTCTATCTGGATCTCGTGACTTTTACCGTTTAAGGTGTCGGCTCGTTGTTTCGCGACTAGATCTAACGGGTTTAGATCTCTACGATATCATACTATCATTACCTCGGGTTGATGCTCGGTTTTATTGGTGATTTCGGCTAGAGAGGGAAAGTAGGATGAGAGAGAGCTAAGTGTGTGTTTTGGGTGGTGTATGGAATGGGTGGTAAAATAAATGGATTATGAGTAATTATGGTTTTTATATTATGGGTCATGGGCTTAAGCCCATGGTCTTTTCCTTCTTCCTTGTTAACCCAAGTCCATTACCCATATTACTAAACTCAACACAAGCCCAACTCGTACTTCTAAATATTATTATTATTTTATTAACCAAACGAAAAATGGGATGTTACAAAAGAACACCATACATTAAAACGTACCTTTCAAAATCTTTCAATTTTTTGTTTATGAAGTGATAACTAATATGATATTTTACGATCTTAAAATGTTTAAATCATGCCCCTTTAAAAACTCGATTATCCAAAACAAAATCTCTCACGTTTTTCTTTTAAAACTTTAACATGCTTTTTCAAGCTTGTTCATCAGTTTTAACCAACTTTTGTATAGTTTAATGGTAGTTTGATCTTGAAATTCATCGTCTAAGATCATTAATTGATCAAATATCAAAGTGAATATTTATCAATATCAACCATGCTTTACAAAACAATTTTATATCCGAATTTACAAAAATATAAATAAATAAAATAAAATACTACTTGTGTGTGTTCTTCACTTTGGATCATCAAATCACACTATTTTAACATAAAAACCACTTGAAAACACTTGAATAATTATCTTTAAATGTGAAGAACAAGAACAAATGAAAATATGAAATATGAAGATGGTCTTAATGTGAGTATTAATGTGGTTTAAATAGGCATTGAAAGCAAGGGGAAGGGGACATGTGTTTACGACAAATGAGCTTTGTATTACTGGCACTTAGGAGTTAAAGCTAGGAGTTATGTGTCAAGCCTATACAAGCCTAGGTAATTAAGGCTTAAACTAATGCTAAATAATGAGTTTGTGAAGATTTAAACGTTTCTAGAAAAGTTTAAGTATTAAACATGTAATTAGTAAATAAAATATCAATATTTAATAGTTAAACATGTAATTAACTAGTATTAAGTGTGTTTAGTAAGTTTATATAAAACATTTATGTTTTATAACAAAACACACTTTTATAAACTAGTGGATAAAGTATAAGAATAGGTCTATTTTAATAAAATAGTGGGTGAAAACCAAGTTAGTGAGGATATTTTAATACAAGTTTTTAGATAAAAACTCACTAATTAAGTTACTCATATTTTATTCTTCACTAACTTGTTTTATAGTAATATAAAACTTGAAGTATTTTTGTAGAACTAAATAACATCCTCTTATGTTAAATTATATTCATTAGTTAATAAAATAATTTTATAGAAACTTTAAACATAAAATAATTTTACAGATTTTACTTATGAAATAATACAAATATATAAATCATCTTACGGATCACTGATTAGTTAAGCACTTAAACTAAGCATAATACGCATCATGCCTTAGCTTAACGAATATAGCATACCTATATTTTTATATGGTTGTCACTCGGCCTAAGTCTATTGGTTTAGGTCATAATAACGGATCAAACAACTAAGTTCTTGGATCAATCTCACTACTAGCTAACATATATAACTAGTAGAGAACCGATATCTCGGATCTTGTTTTGATTTGTTATTACCCAAAGTATTAAGAAAGAAGGAGTAGGGTGAGAGTTGGTGTGATGTTGTGGATAAGATTTTCAAAAGGTTAGGTTTGCATGATCATGCTCCTACTATTTATAATAGAGAGCATGCCATGCTTTCTTCATTGACTAGGGCCCAAATGGGCTTTACATACATGGCCTTTGGTTGATAAAATATTTAAAATATTAACCCTCATGTTTGTATTTTCTAAAAAATATTTTGTGAACATCAATCAGCTTTTGGTTGATAAAATATTTAAAAGTATGATGTTCACTGTTGTTCTGTGTCATTCTTTTAAATCAGACATTTCATTTTGGTAACCAAATACCAACAGGCTTGTGTATGACTGGATAATCACTTTTCTGCCTATCATTTGGAAAGATATATATAGGAACATGCATAGACATCAATGTAACTCCACATAAGATATAGCAGTTTCTTTATGTTTATATCACCTTGGATTTTACACATCATGAGAAAGCAACCATACATGTCAATGACTGTACTAAGAGTCTTTTTAGCCAAATAAATCCATATGATTGGCTAAGTAGTCAATGTAGCATCATTTCCCATATTAAAATTCAGTTTAATATTCAATCACCTCAATTTCTCTTAATTGGCAGGTAAATGGCTATCCTGTTTGACCACAAGTGGTCAGCAGGACCAAACATACATGTGAATATATGTCCTTTCAAAGTCAGAACTATTGACATAGTTTTAAGTGAAAGAATAGAAAACAAGTTATTATTGCCCCAAGTGCTTACAGTTTTCTGGTTAATGGCTATCCTTTAAATCTATGCAGATTATAGGGCTAAACATACACAAGTGTATGTCCTTCCAACTGTGCAAATGACATAATTTTCAGCAAGAATAACTATTTGAGATTTTTCATTGAAAATTCCTTCTTTTAATCTTCTATAAATCTTGGACTGAATAGTATTATCATATCTTTGCACCATTAACAACTTGCTCATGTTTTAACCAAAATATAGTGATTATGCAAAATTCATTTGAACATTTAATATTGACATAAAAACATATTTTGACACAAACAGTTGTAACATATTCAAATCTTAATCATAAAGAACATCATCAAAACAAGCAGACATTACTAGCATTCATAGTCTAGCCTATCCTAATAATATCACATGATCAGATAACACACATAAACAAACATTTTATCATGACATCAGAAAAGCAGGTAATCAGTTTAGACAATTCAAACTACTTATCATAATATCAAAACAGTTAACTAACAAGAAATTATAAGCATCAATGACACCTAAGTTGCACAGATAGTCACTTAATCACATATCAGTTAACACAAAGCAAGTAACATATGCAAACATATTCAATCAACATTCAGTATGTGACCTTAAACAATATAATCAACTAGCATATAGAGACACACACTAAGCACACATCCTCAATCAGACCTCATCTGAGTTGATCATCCCCAGGGCTTTCAAAAGAAAGTTGAATCTGATTCTGTCAAGTGGCTTGGTGAATAGGTCAGCCAAGTTGTCACTTGTATCAACTCTTTTCATTTCAATCAAACCTTTTTCACTGCAATCTCTTATGAAGTGATGTCTGATTTCAATGTGCTTTGTCTTTGAATGTTGAACTGGATTTTTAACAGTAAAATATGCAGCAGTATTATCAATAAGAATAGGAGTGTTCAGAAAAATCAAACCATAGTCCAACATTTTGTTCTGAATCCAGAGAACTTGAGCACAGCAAGCAGATGCAGCAATGTATTCAGCTTCTGCAGTTGATATCGACACAGTGGTCAGCTTCTTTCATTGTCATGACACCAGCCTGTCTCCCAGAAATTGACATCCACCTGAGGTTGACTTCCTGCTCATGTTACATCCATCATAATCAGTGTCTGTGTAGGCTATCAAATCAAAAGACTGGTTCTTTGGATACCAAATCCCCAAGTCTTGTCTTCCTTTCAAGTATCTAAAAATTCTCTTGACTGCATTCATGTGAGAAATTTTTGGACTTGATTGAAATCTTGCACACGCACAAACAGCATACATAATGTCAGGTCTAGTAGCAGTTAGGTACATCAGGGATCCAATTTTGGCTCTATATTCATGTTCATCCACAGGCTCCCCCTTTTCATCAGATATAATATTTTCTTTTGTGTCCATTGGAGTTGAAGCTGTCTTGTACTCATGACATTTGAACTTACTCAAGATGTTCTGCACATATTTAGTTTGGTAGATGAAAATCCCATCAGCTTTCTGTTGAACTTGCAGTCCCAGAAAGAAGTTCATTTCTCCCATAGAGCTCATGCTGTATTTGGATTTCATTACCCCTTCAAACTCCATACACATTTGTTCATTTGTTGAACCAAAGATGATATCATCTACATAGACATGTAACAGCAACAAGTCTAATCCCTTTCTTTTGTAGAAAAGAGTCTTGTCAATGGCTCCCCTTTGGAAACCATTTTCAAGAAGATGATTTGACAGCTCATCATACCATGCTCTAGGAGCCTGATGCAATACATATAGGGTTTTGTTTAACTTATACACCCTGTTTGGATACATTGGATCCTCAAAAGCTGGAGGTTGAGCAACATACACCTCTTCATCAATCTTTCCATTTAGGAATGCAGACTTGACATCAAGATGGAATACCCTGATGTTCTTTGAGGCAGCATATGCAACAAAAATCCTAATAGCCTCAAGTCTTGCAACTGGTGCAAAGACTTCCTCAAAGTCTATTCCTTCTTTCTGAAGGCATCCCAGTGCCACAAGTCTAGCTTTATTCTTAATCACTATGCCCCTTTTATTCCTTTTGTTTCTAAAAACCCATTTTGTTCCAATTGCATATCTGTTCCTTGGCCTATCTACAAGATCCCAAACATGTAGATCTCTGAATTGTGCCAACTCCTCTTGCATAGCTTCTACCCAACTGTTGTCCTTAAGAGCTTGAACAATGTTCTTTGGTTCTATTTGGGATAGAAAGCAGGAGTACAAACAGATGTTTGTAGATTCAGAATGACTTCTAGTAACTCTTTCATATATATCTCCAATGATGTTTTCAGAAGGATGATTCTTTTCAACATAAGGGGTTTGAACTATCATATATGCAGACATATTTATGTCAAGATTTGATTCATTGAGTTCTGGTTCCTCAATGATCAATTTTGTTTCAGCATCATGAAACTCTGGTGCTTCTTCATTATTTTGTCTTGAAGTGGATGCATCATTGTTTCTAATATTCAACCTCTCAAATAGGTCTTGAAATCTTGATGTTGTTACAACTTCTTCTTCATTTGTTTGGTTGCTTGGGTTTCCCTCATCCTGAACTTGATCATTCTGCACTTCTTGATTGTCTTGATTGACATCTGCATGATCTTGTTCTAGACTGCGATTGTTCTCTTGATCAATGTCTTGAACTTGTTCAACAATATCACTTGAGGGATCCTTAATAAATGTATACTCCTTTTCTTGACTAGCAACCTTCTTCCATAACTTTTCCAAGTCCAATGTCTTCCCACTTCTCTCTTCAATCACACTGGTCTTGTAGAATGATTCATCAAAGTCTTCAGAATAAATCTTGAAGGATTTGATCATTTTTTAAGGTCAAACAGCCATGCTGCACCATCAACTGTATTGAACTGATTTTCATTAAATATTATGTCAAATGATTCACTGACACTCAAATGATCTTTTACATATACCCTATATGCTTTTGAGTGTGTAGAATACCCAACAAAGAAGCAATCCAAGGATTTAGCTTGAAACTTGTTTAAATAGTCATTGGTGTTCAACAGTGAACATTTGCATCCAAAAGGCTTAAGAAACTTGATGTGGGGTTTTCTTTTGAAGAATATTTCATATGGAGTCTTGTTATAACTTTTGTTGAGAAGTACCCTGTTCTGAACATAGCAGGTTGTGTTAATGGCTTCTTCCCAAAATGTAACTGGTAAGTTAGAATCTGCTATCATGGTTCTTACAGCTTCAATGAGTGTTCTGTTTCTTCTTTCTGCAACACCATTCTGTTCAGGAGTTCTAGGAGCTGAGAATTGTTGAAGTATCCCTTTCTCTGCACAAAATTCTTCAATCACTCCATTTTTGAACTCAGTACCATTATCACTTCTCATCACTTTCACCCTCTTATCAAGCTGGTTCTCAATCCTTGTCACACATCCTTTTATCAACTCTGCAGTCTCATCTTTTGTACTCAGGAAATAAACCCAAGTGTATCTTGAATAATCATCAATGATCACTAGACAATATCTCTTCTTTCCTATGCTTGGGACACTCACAGGACCAAAGAGATCCATGTGAAGTAATTCAAGCATTTGATCAATTGAAGTGATGAGTTTTGACTTATGAGTTGACTTGTGCTGTTTGCCTTTTTGGCATGAAATACAATTTTCTTCCAATTTGAACTCTCTTGTAGGTAAGCCAATGATATGATCACCTTTCACAAGTCTGTTCATGTTCTTCAGATTCACATGACATAATTTTCTGTGCCACAGTTTTGACTCATTTTCAGTGGCTTTGGAAACAAAACATGTACCACCCCTTGAAACAGCTTCTTTCATATTAAGTTCATATAGGTTGCCATTTCTTGGGGCCATCATCATAATCATTTCAAGTGGGATTACAAATTCAGGTTTTAAGATGAAATAGTGTGAGTCATCAAAACCAACTTTGTAACCCTTATCACACATTTGTGATATGCTTAGCAGATTATACTAGAGACCTTCAACATGAAACACATTGTCAAATGAAACCTTTCCATTTGTTAAAATTCCCTTTCCAACAATCTTTCCACCATTCTCATCACTTCCAAATGCCACAGGACCTTCAAACTTTTCTTCATAGTTAACAAGTGACTTCCTGTCGCAAGTCATGTGCCTAGAACATCCACTATCCATGTACCATATGTCATTAAGTGGAGTGGACTGTTCCTGAGATGATGATCCAACTTCTTTCTCAATCAAAGCCATAAATGCCACATTTGCCCTCTTTATATCATCAGCAATGTCTTCTTCATGATTGCTCCAGTCAAAACTACCCTCATGCTGTGTAGTTACAGCTACATTCCCTTGATTTCTTGGTTGATTTTGATTGGTTGGGACTAAGTTGTTTGGAACAGTTTGAAGGTTTTGGTTGTTGTTTCTTTGAAAGTTATGATTCTGAGGCACAACTTGATGATGATTGTTCATTTGAGGTTGTTGAAAGTTGTTGAAACTGGGATTATAGTTGTTGAAGTTGTTGTTGTTGGGATTGTTGTTTCTCTACTGGTTCTGTTGATATTGATGCTGTTGATTTCTTGACTGGTTTTGATACTGGTTCATCTGGAAATTTCTTGGCATGTTGCATTCTCTGGAAAAATGACCAGCCTGTTGGCAGTTATAGCAAATGGCTTTTGACTTATCAAAATCAATTCTTTCATTAGGCCTTGATAGAAGTGATATACCAGTCCTGTTGTACAACCTCTTGCTTCTAAGAGCCAACATGGCTGCTTGCCATTTCAAATCCATGTATTCCAAATCATAAGCATCTATCTGCTCAAGGTCATCCTGGATGACACTGGTATGAATCATATTCTTTGCTACAAAAGCATTGTATGATTCTGTAAACATGGAGAGCAAAGCATGTGTTTCACTTCCTTGGCCACTTCCTCCACCAGTGTAAGGTACATGTCCACTAGCCATTGAGGCAGAATCAGTATCATCCATCAGCTGGACATTGAACCTTTGCTGGTTTCCATGATGACTTGTACTACCACCAACAAAATATCTAGGTGTATCAACACCATGCTCAACTGGTTCTTCTATAATGGGAATCTGTTGTTGGTTTTTGGTTGACAAGTTGCCCATTGGTGCAATGAGAGCATTAGTGACCTGGAAACATGGCTTCTCTTCTTTGATCATTTCATTTTCAATCATTTCAATTTCAGCAGCCTGAAGGAAGCACACAACATCATCCACTTTCAAATCATTGAAATTGGGCTTTTGGAGGATGAATTTGCAGGCAGTGTACCATTTCTTAGGCATTGAGTTATGCAGCTTGGTATTCAAGTCAAAATCAATCATGACATAGTCAGTGGTTCTTAGCTCATTCACAATTGCTAAGAATCTTTCCAGGATTGACTTCAATCTCTCTCCATCCTTGTATTTAAATCTCTCTAGCTGTTGCTTGAGCCTTTGCTTTTTGATGTTCTTCAATTCAGTGTTTCCCTCAAACATTTCAAGGATTGCATCACACATAGCCTTAGATGTGGTGTGATGTGCAACCTTGGTCAATATTTCCCATGACAGACCTAGCTTTATCACGGCTAAGGCCCTGTCATCTACTCTCCTCATTCTGTCTCGTACAGCAGCAGTTGCATTAGCACATTCAGTAGTGTCTTGTGGACCATTCTTGATGGAATTCCACATATCCACATCATTATAGCAAACAGCTGCTTCAAATAAGACCTTCCATTTTGTGAAATTTTCCTGTCCATAGAGTCTAGAAATCTTATTAGTAGACACCTATTGTTCTTCGTAACCAGACATTTTGAAAATCAAAATCAGTTAAAAAAATTAAAACAATCAGAACTGAGAACCGGTTTTCAGATCTGATGAATATGGTGCGATTAGAACAAGATTAAAAAGTAAAAATTTAAACTTTAGTTGAAATAAGGAAGAGAAAACCCGGTAAGTTGTAGATCTGGACTGAAATGAAGACAGAGCAGCTGACGTCACTCTTTAATGGAACAGTGTACTGCTTACGTCATTGTTCTTCAGATCTTCAATCAGCAACCAATTTCTTACTAAAATAGCAGTGACCAGCTCTGATACCACTTGTCAATTCCCCGATTGTTGATAGATCATTAACAAATTAAGTCATAACTCACACAATAATGTGTTGACAAGAGAGTTAATGATGGGTTGCTATATTTAGAAAGAAAATCGTTTGATAAAGGCAGAATCAATAACAAACGATTTAGTTGCTGAACAATTAATCAAAGGTAACTAACACACAAGATTCACTCAAAAGATTTTCATTTATATAATATTAATCATACAAACGATAATCTATCTAGGGTTTCTTGATGGGAAATTTATATCCGTACGATTCTTAGAATAGCTGACACTCACAAATATTCTCTCTGATTTCGTTTTCAGCCACTGTTAGAAGGCGTGCCCTAAATATTCCTTTTATAGGCCTGACACCTCCTTTACAGCTGTCATTCCTTCTAGAAACCCTAAATATAACGTACATACTCAAATTAGATATTCAAAGCTATGCTAAGTGTAAAATAAGTCTTCCGGGTAGGCTTTGTCTTCTCCGAGTAGACTTTGTACTCTGCCTTCCTTGGTAGACTTGATAACCTTGAAGTGTGTTCGGGAATAGTTTCCGGGTAGACTCTTAACTTTCACCGAGTAGACTTCAATCTTCTTGATCTTATCAGACTTTGCCCGGTAAGATCATACGAGCAACCTTGTTCTTCATTGGTCCCTTAACTCCTTGCTATGAAATAGCTTATTATCAAAGTGTGCTCGGTAGCACTGTACTCTGCTAGAGTTAAGCCATGCCCGATGATACTTGGAATATATCATTACTCACATCAAGCTTACTCGGACCACTATTATTAATGAATACCTTGCCCGGTCTTCCAATCACTTGGTTTCATGAGCTTGGTTAGCCAAGAGCTTACCCGGTGTAAACCTTACTCGGCTATGTAGAACAAACTTGCTAGATATAGTGAACCCTGCCCGGGTATACACTAACTTGTGAACCTTGCTCAGGTATTCACTAAAGAAGACCTCTTGAAGATAACCTTGCCTCGTAGGCAAGATATCATGCCCGGTTAAGCAAAACGTTGCTCGGATGTCTTAGGTGTGCCCGGTTCCATACTTGGCGAATTCTGAAGAGGTTGAGAAGATTCCAATCTTCCTTATGATCATTTTTTAGGTCAAATCTTGACTCAACATTTTATATTATCCGACTCCCTCTAAGCAGGAGCTCCCTTTAAACGGGAAAACGTCTATAAAGTATTTTTCTGATTTTCATAAATAAGATAGTAAAATGTGAAATGAAAATATATATCGAGTAAAATATAAAATATTTTTGGCAAGTCAAGTGACTTAAATTTGTTTTTCTTAAAGGATAAACATAAAAAAATTTTGGTGAGTTATACTTAACTCATTTTCTCCCTCTAAAACTATGACAAATATAAAATATATTTACAATTTTTAACATAAAAAAAGAAAAAAGAAATTCAATCATAACAAATCAAACCGAATGACTCTACAAGGTATAGAAATCGGGCACGAGCAAAGGATTTAGTGAAAAGGTCAGCAAAGTTGTGATATGTGTGTACCCTTTCAATATTGGCAAGTTTCCGGTCATAACAATCACGAATGAAATGCATTTGAATGTCAATATGTTTTGTTTTAGAGTGTTGGACCGGGTTTTTGACAATAAAAACCATTTCTTTGTTATCACACTTGATAAGGGTATTAAAGAAATTCAAACGTTAATCCAGCAGATGATGCTGGATCCATATCACTTGTGAACCGCAAACGGAGGTGGCAATGTATTCTGCTTTAGCTGTGGAAATGGATACGGTAAACTGCCTCTTGCATTGCCAATAAATTAACTGGTCTCCCAGGAACTAACATCCTCCGGAAGTTAAGATTTTGTCAAGATTGCATCACCCAAAATCATTGTCGGTGAACGCATGAAGCAATAAAGGAGAGTCTTTAGGATACTAAAGACATAGCAAGGCTTTCTCTTTAGGTACTAAAAGATACGCTTGGCAACGGTTAAGTGGGACTCTTTTGGATCACACTGATATCTTGCACATTGACAAACAGGGAACATAATGTATGGTCTGCTGGCAGTGAGGTACATAAGGGATCCAATCATGGACCGATAAAGGTATTGATCGACTAACTTTCCAGATGGATCTAGAGATAACACCGGCCGAGTAGCAATCGGAGTGACAAAGGAATTGGCGTCCTTGAACCCAAACCTCTGAACAATTTCGTGAATGTATTTCTCTTGATGAATCAAAATCCCGTCCGTCTTCTGTTAAACTTGAAGGCCCAAAAAGAAAGTCATTTCGCCCAACAAACTCATTACAAACCGACTCTGCATGACCTTTGCGAACTCTCTACACAACGTATCACATGTTGACCCAAATATAATGTCATCAACATACACTTGGACAAGAATCTAATCGTCCTTTACCTTCTTGATAAAGAGTGTTTGATCAATAACACATCCTCTATAGCCATTCTTCAAAAGATGTTCTGCTAAGGTAGCATACCAAGCACTGGGTGCTTGATGAAGGCCATGGAGAGCTTTATCAAGATGATAAATGTAGTTTGGACGTTCAGGATCTTCAAAACCTAGAGATTGCTTGACATAAACTTCTTCTTTCATTTTCCCATATTAGAAGTCAGTTTTCACATCCATCTGATACACTTTGAAGTTCATGTATGAAGAATAGGCCAAGAAGAGACGAATTGCCTCAAGCCTAGCAACAGGAGCATAGACTTCATCGTAATCAAGACCTTCATTCTGAGAGAAACCTTGTACCACTAGTCGTGCTTTATTTATTATGATTACCCCTTTATCATCCATCTTGTTTCTGAACACCCATCTTTTAGCAATAGGTTTATTGTTTTCTAGCTTCTTAACCAGTCTCCAAACGTTGAGCTTCTTGAACTGTAACAATTCCTCTTGCATTGCTTCAACCCATTAATTCTCCTTGAGAGCTACCTTGTAGTTATTCGGTTCAACCGGTGAAATAAAACAACCAAAAAATACATCTGTTAATGTTACCAGGTTTGCTCCTTGTTTGGATGTTGGCTGAAGAAGAGCCAATGATGTTTTATATCGGGTGTGACCGAAGAATGGGAAACTGGGGAATGTCTTCCACTTCAATAACAGGTTCTACTTGAATATCAACTGTCAGGCTTTCGACGGGATGACATATATGTGGAGTATTAATTAGAACATCAGTGGATGACTGAACAGTGTCAGGTTGATCAATCACATGTTCTTGAGCAATTGGGTCATCCTGGAGATTTTCAACAAAAGGAACAACTACTACAGGTACTAGAGTAAAGGCAGTGTTGTTAGAATCACCAGCAGCAGTTTGTTCAACAGTAGTAACTTGTATATTGTTATTTGAAGAGGGAGGCGTGGTAACAGATTCAGCCACACTCGATTATGCTTGAACAATTGTTGCGGGTTCAGTCTAAATTGGTTCCACATTGTCAGTTGACGGGAATGAGTTATAATAATCTTAATCAGAAACATCTTCAACTATTGCCATGTCAGTTGTATCAGCAGGTTAAGGAGCGGGATTGATGACAGCTGTTGGAGGAGCGGCTAGCGGTATAATTCTGTTGGAAGGGCCAGCAAACAAATTTACATCATTGATGTTGTTTACAAGAATTTGCATCAACATTGGTTTGGGTATAGAAATTGGAACCACAGAACTTATTGATGGAGAGGTAGACATGCAACGAAACTGACATGGCACAAAACTGATTGAACAGGTAGTCATAGTCAAACAACCTGTTAGGTCTCGTGCAAGCATCAATAGGGTTAAGCTCTTGCTAGTCAACATTAAAGGATTCCACAAGCACCTTTCTTTTCTAATTGTAGACATGATAAGCGGTTTTGTTGGCTGCATATCCAACAAAATAACACTCATCCGCCTTCTCAACAAATTTTGGATCTTGGTGAGCACCTGTATGGAGCAAAGTGCATAGATATTCAAAGGTTTAGAGTAGTTGACTTGCGGCTTGGTCTTATAGTAGACTTCAAAAGGAGTTTTCTTTAAATGCTTATGATGATCACACGGTTTTGTATGAAGCATGTAGTATTGATGGCATTACCCCAAAAGAATAACGGATGTTTTAAGTCTGACAACATGGTTCTTGCAGCTTCTATCAGCGTTTGGTTGCGACGTTCAGCAACTCCATTCCGTTATGGAGTATACAGGGAAATGATCATGAACTGGCGATCTATCCCCTTTGAATGACATAAGTCATTCACAGCTCTATTGCAGAATTCAGTTCCATTGTCGCTTCTAATACACTGCACCTTCTTATTAGTCTGATTCTCCACAAGAGTTATAAATCTGAATGAAAACTGAGCGGTTTCATACTCGTGCCCTAGAAGGAAAGTCCAGCTAAAACATGAGAAATCATCAGTAACAACAAGGCAATGGGTTTTTCGGCCTATTTCCAATGGATGAATGGGACCATATAAATCCATATGTAACATTGGAAGAATGGAGTCTATGGAATTGACAGTCTTGGGCCTATGAGGGAGCTTGTGCAACTTGCATTTAGAGCACGAAATACATTTTTCAATGCAAGAGAAAGTTTTAATAGGCAAGCCACTCACATGTTCACCTTTGACAAGTTTGTTTAAATTTTTAAAGTTCACATGGCCAAGAGGTCTAGGCCATAGTGATGAATCGTTCTCCGAGGCTTTAGAAATCAAACATGAAGCAGTTCGACGCGAGTATGAACTGTTCATGTCCAAAATGTAAGCATAATTATGCCTCAGAGTAAGCATTAAAAACCATTCTTCTGGGACTTTGACACCTGGTTTTAAAATCAAACATTCATTTTCTATAAATAATGTGGAGCACTGTCGATCACAAAAATTTGTAAGACGCTAAGCAGATTGTGGTTGAGTTGTTCCACCAGATTGACGTCATCAAAATTTAAGATGTCGTTTGATACTTTTCCTCTCTTGCTAATACTTCCCTCCCATATCACCATCAAAAGAAATGTGTCCACCATCGAACGATTGAATTTCAAAGAGAAAGGTCTTGTCTCCAGTCATGTGTATGGTGCAGCCATTATCTCAGTAGTCAGTACCAAATATTGTTGACAGGCCTTCTTGACTGACGAAACACACATTAGCAGTTAATTAGCCGTGGGTTTTCGAGACTTAGCTGTATTGGGAAGATCAACCATGAAATCACCAAATTTTTCTCCGTTTTGTTTTCAAAACAAAATCCTCTGATCTTTCGATCTTTGTGTCCCTTTGTTGATCTGTGTTTGGTGAGTTCTTATACTTTTCAGTCTTTGAACTCCTTTTGATATTTCCTTTTTGGCTATCCAAAAAGGTTTTCTCACTTTCTTGGAGTTGTTAGATCTCACGTCCAAATCATTAGCTGAACTTTCAGATCGATCAGTCCTTGTTCTTTTATTGGGTGCAGATTTAGAACGGGATTGATTAAACTGATTGTTCACTTCTTTCTGTTGTCTATGCCAGTCCTTGTAATATCTTGCAATGTGAGATGGGTTACCACACACAAAACAAAGTTTTCTTTTATGAGCATCATAGAGTTCATCTGAACTATATAATGGTTGTTGCGGTGGGAAAGGTGATCCTTGGAAAGGAACATGATTGTAGAAGCTATTAGGACCATAACCATAATTACCAAAAGCATTTGAATAATTATAATTAAAGTAATTCTCTTAATAATGACCATAATAGTTGTTATCATATAATTTGTATGGCTGAGGATTTCTTACTTGATTAGTTTGAGAAAAATATTATTTAGTTGGTGGAACATTTTCACATGAAGTACTGGCCTTTTTATTTTCAAAACTCTGTTTTTATTTAAATTATCCTCATACTTACAACTTAATGATGAACAACTGGAAATGTTCACATAAACAAGCTTTTTCAAATTTTCACAATTATCTACAAACGTTTCATCATAAACGGTTTCACAATCACTATCTGAAATAACATCAACATTTTCATTCAAAATAACGTGAGAAGTGCCAACATCAATACTTTCACGAGTAGCATCAACATACGAAGATGAAGACAATGTATTTTGGTTGGAAATAGTATTGTTATTATTACAAATAGATTTGACAAATGGTTTTAAATTCACATTAGAAAAAAGTGAATTTGATTTTCTTTTCTCATCACAATTCATGTTCTTTTCCACCGACACACTTTTCTCTACACAACATGCTGAACAAAATGAATTAGCATTAGAATCAACAGGCACTAGCATTGGATAAGTTGTTTTTGAAACAGGAGGAACAAATATCTTTGGTTTTGGCACATGTCCAATTCCATAGACAATTTCATCCCCTGGAGGGGTGTTGAAACTAAAGTGAGGTAGGTATGTGTAGTTGTCATTAAAAGGCGGTGGAATTGCCACAAATTCGTATCCCCGACCTATCTTTTATTTCACACCCATTTGTGCTCCATTGATGCCATTTAACATATCATACGCCATTTTAAACTAGTCTACAGTAATTTTTCTTTTAGAAAGCTCTAGTTCTAGTTTCTAAATTTTAGCATTTAACTCGGCTATACGCTTTTCATGAAATTCAATAATTTTGGTTGATTGAAACAATTTACCTTTCATTTTTGCCATGTCATGATGAGTTTTAATTCTAGTGGTATATATCTTATCAGATTTCTTATATTTCTCATTCAGATGTTTAATGCTTTAAATTCTTTAATCACATTAGCATTATGTGCTATATAGAATTCTACTTAATTTATACAAGCTTGAGAGAAAAAGTTTTTATGTACCTCGGGAACTTCAGGAGTGGCAGGGTTTCCTCCTGGTTCAGAGCTTGAAGAAGCCATGAATTCGTCAATGAATGTCATCCCAGCAATGTTTAACGGGTTTACCAGCTCAGTGAATTGATCATCTTCCTAGTCTGGTTCAGTTGATCCAGCAGTTTGAGTGATGAGGGCCCTAGAGTTTGAGCTTGAGTTCCCTTTGGTTGAATTTCCTTGACCAATCCGTGGAATCCTTTGACCCGAACTCTGACCCATTGCCTCTTGTCATTTCTCTTTCCACTCTCATTTTCAGTAACATTCGTGATCTTGTTGTCATTTGTTGGCTTTGTTGAGCTGGTACATTCTCTGGCAAAGTGTCCAGTTTCATTGCAGCTGTAGCAACGAAGCTGATCCCGATCAAACCCAATACTGTTGTTGTTGGAGTCTTTGAAGCTATTTCTTACATATTTCTTCATGAATTTGGTTCCTCTATGAACTGTAATGGCCATATGATACCTGATGTCCATTTCTCAAGATCCTTTTCATTGATGTCAAGTATATCTCTTTGTTAAAATGATGGAGGTAGCATGTTTCCTTGTAAAAGTTGTTCATGACTTGCCATAAAGGCTTGGAAGAGAGCAACGTGAGAATCATCAAAGTCAGAGAGCTGACTTGAACTGGCAGACTTACCGGTTGTTGGCTTACTTATGACATATGTTTTGAGAGCTTGCTCAATGGCTTGGTCAATAGCATTCTGGAACGGACTAGAGCTTGTTGGGGTAGGCTGACTTACTCAAGAGGATGTTTTGAGGGCTTCATTGGTGTTTGATGTTGGACTCGATCTTCCCAATACACATATTAGAGTTGATGTGACTAGTACGTTATGATCCAGGTCAGGTCATACCCAATAACAGGCTATACAAACACCCACGATATTTGTTTTAATATATGATCTAACAAATAAATATTAACACTTACGATATTTAGAAAATGGGTTTCTAAATATTTTCACTTGTGAAATAAATAAATTATATGGATAATTTATATTTTGAAAGAAGATATTATATAATGTTATCTAAGTTGGTTAAATAACAATATATAAGGCTTATTACATTGTGCATGTTACTTGAACCATGTTATGTTACATTTATATATCAAATACATAATATAAGTTTGATAATATAAAACAATTTGAGTTTGAACTTTGGGTGGGAGCCAAAATGGTCGGTCCCCTTTCCCCACACTCTCTCATCTCTTAATTGTTTTATTAATATTAAGAACATGCACAAGTTATTATTGGTTCAAGTGGTGGTGGTTCATTGGTTGCATCACTTGAAGCTTCTCTCGCACACACAAGTAAACAAAAACACTTTCTTCTCCTCTCTAATATTTTTGGCCAACATAAAGGAAAACAAGAGGAGTTTTACAAGTGAAATCCTAGCAATTCAAGGGTGTTTGTTGGTGGCTTATGGGTATACAAGCTTGAG
This sequence comes from Bidens hawaiensis, assembly GCF_021521415.1. Classification (NCBI taxonomy): domain Eukaryota; kingdom Viridiplantae; phylum Streptophyta; class Magnoliopsida; order Asterales; family Asteraceae; genus Bidens; species Bidens hawaiensis. Next base: position 869,054 of record NW_027491467.1, read on the forward strand.
GATCTTCTATCTTGAAGACTAGTTATTCAAATCTTCATCCTCTTCATCTTTCTTAGCATCTTGAAGGTAGTATGCTAAAACACCCTATGGTTGTTTTGATAGCACGTAGTTTCGTATATGGATCTGGGTTTTGGGTTTGCATGTAAAATCGGTTTTATATTCATCTAAATAACAAGATTTAAAACTAATTTATCAGTTGCGTTTTTCATATAAACATGGTTATATGACTTTGTTAATCTTTTTAAAACCAAACAATGGCATCAAGAGCCGCTTATACGAATACATGCTTCAATATATCTAAACTTTTCAGGTTTTTGATGTGGTTCACCATATGGCTAAAAATTTTAGGAATTTTGGTTACCCCTTGGTTTTTCAAGATTATACTTTACATGTGTATGGTAATCTTGAAAAATTAAGTCATTTGGATGATTGGTTAGTTTGTTTGGACAAAACCCGAAACTTCCGGTTTGCTTAACCGTGGCCGAAAATTTGAGGTTAAAAGGGGGACCATTTTAGACATGGATTACTTGAATATTTGGATGTGTATTTGCATGTTCATAAACTAGCCATGACCTTGTGTTTGGATGTGTGTTTGTGTTGTGATTTATTCGGTTATTCAATATGGTTGTAATATTTATTTATTTGGGTTTGTAATTGTTAGTGCACGGTTTGGTATTTGTAGCAATCGAATAAGTTATAGTTAGTCTAGTCTGTGTATTTATTGTATATTTATTGTAATATGGCCATTCGCTATGGATTGTATAGCGATTGGGTCCATTCGTTAGTTGACTAGGCTAGTTCATTAAGTTTATAAGCCCATTCATTATGTAATATAATGAATGGAGGCTGGTTCGTTAAGTTATTACCATTCGTTATGGAATAATAACGAATGGTGTCTACTTCGTTATGAAGATATAACGAATTAGGCTTAAATTAACGAATGGAGCTTTGGCCTATAAATAGGAAGCTCATGTTCATAATTTAGGGAGTGAGAGATCTATATCTAAGTTATTCTCTCCATAAGTTATTTTTCCTCCATTAATGTATTCATACTAATTATCAATATATTATGTATTTAATGTATCGATCGATCTAGTGTTTCTCATAATTGATGCTTCGGGTTAGCGGCTAGATCTTTGTAGGTTCTCTCAATTGGTATCAGAGTCGGCGGCTGCTCTCGTTGCATCGATTAAGGTATTAAATCTGATTTTATTCGTGTTCTTCGTGTTCATCGGATTTTGGTCAGATCTGGATTAAATTAGTGTGTTATTAGTGGAATTGATGGTGAATTCGTGTTTATTTATGGAAAACGAAGCTTCCTGTGTAATTTGGTGTTAAGTTATGGTGTATTGAAGAATCTGCCATAGAAGAGCATGGTTACTGTTTGATCATATTTGGATCAAATCAGTGGTTGTTATGTTAATTGGATGATGGATTCGTGTTTAGGATGAAAATCTGAGTCTTCGTGTATAATTATGTTGGTTAAGTATGGTGATTTGATTAATCTGCCATGGATGAAGCTTGAAAATGCAGATTCCGGCCAGATCTACGTTTTTCCAGCCACTGTAACTGATTTTTCCGACGAAATGTGCTTTTCCGGTGAATAGTTCAGATCCAACAACCTAATTCGTTATGCTACTGTAGCAATTCGTTATGGAAACTTAACGAATGGAAAATTTATCGAATTAAGGTAATTCGTTAAGTTGAAGATAACGAATCAAGGTAATTCATTAAGTTAAAGACAACGAATTAAGGTAATTCGTTAAGTTAAAGGTAAGGAATTAAGGTAATTCGTCAAGGTAATTCGTTAAGTTAAAGATAACGAATTAAGGTAATTTGTTATGTGCATGACGAATGAGGAAATCTTAATGAATTGAAGGCCATTCGTGTAACTGTTATAACGAATAAGGATTGTTATAACGAATTAAGATGCTATTTAAAACGAATTGAGTACATTTGTTAAGTGTGTAACGAATGAGTGACGGGTTGACGAATGGTGGATATTTATAACGAATTTGAGTTGTTAATTTGTAACGAATGGAGAGGTCATTCGTTAAAAAAAAGTAATTTGGCGGGAAAATTTTTCTTGAACGAAATTTTTCCTGAATACTCCTCGTAAGTGAGATTTCATTCTTGAAAATTTTGGAGAAAATATTTATTTTTCGATAATTTTCGGTGATTTTTTGGCGAGAAAATCGGAAAAAAAAATTTAACGAAATTTTTCTGGGATATTCATAATGTATTGGAGACTCTTCGTGCAAATTTTGGTAATATATTTTTCGGCCGACTTCTTATGTGTTTCTGCTGGCCGAAGGGGAGACCACGAGTAATTTAAGCAGGAGTTTGTTTGAGATTTGTGAAGACTGTTCAAGATCTTGCCAAATTTGTCAAGAAAAGGGGGAGATAAAACTTTCATATGAGTTTATTTGACTTACATCTTCCTACGTTTTCAAGGTTTCTTGAAAAATTACTGCAATTCGGGTGGTAATTCATGACTGCAAAGCTACGTTTGACTGAGTTCAAGACTGCAATTGTTCTTTGCTTGCTGATTGGTTTGTTCGAGATTGAAACCTGACTATGTAGGATACGAGTATCTGTTCATTTACTTCTTTCTGAGGGACTTTGATCCTGACTATGTTGGCTACGAGTATACGGCGGATTACTTCTGTTGAGGGGGACGATTCTCGAATAAGTTGATCTTATTGAAGAACATACGAGTCTTGTCATTGGATTGAATAATTTGATCATTCAAGGTTTATTAATAGAGGTTGGAACTCTGAATCATATGCACAAACATTAGTGCATCTTTGTGAATGGGATGTGGAAGAGCTTCAAAGAGTATATTTGGGATACACGTTATCAAGAGAGGGAAAACCGAAGTGAAAGATGTTGAATGATCGGGTTTTTCATGAAGATGTGTGACGAAGTTAAACGTAAAGATATCTTTACAGGTGCTGACGGATAGCTGATGACTTGCTGCTGATTGTTGAAAAATTGAACCATATCATACGCGGATGATCGGGATGAACTCCAAGAGTTTCTCACTTTGAGGGGGAGATCTAATATGAGAGGCTACAAGTTATTGGTTTGTTGAAAAGACTTAAAGATTTGTCCGTCTGCACAAGCCCGAGAATCATCAGTCAAGGGAGAGTCTGTTAGTGCATGATTTGTGACTGGTGATTTGCAGTTAAAGTATTTGAGGTTAAAGTATTCGAGAGCTACGAAAAAAGGGGGAGTTTGTTAGTGCACGGTTTTGGTGTTCGTAGCAATCGAATAAGTTATAGTTAGTCTAGTCTGTGTATTTAATGTATATTTATTGTGATATGGCCATTCACTATGGATTGTATAGCGAATGGGTTCGTTAGTTGACTAGGCTAGTTAGTTAAGTTTATAAGCCCATTCGTTATGTAATATAACGAATGGAGGCTAGTTCGTTAAGTTATTACCATTCGTTATGGAATCATAACGAATGGTGTCTAATTCGTTATGAAGATATAACGAATTAGGCTTAACTTAACAAATGGAGCTTCGGCCTATAAATAGTAAGCTCATGTTCATAATTTTGGGAGTGAGTGATCTAGATCTAAGTTATTCTCTCCATAAGTTAATTTTCTTCCATTAATGTATTCATAATAATTATCAATATATTATGTATTTAACGTATCAATCGATCTCGTGTTTCTCATAACTGATGCTTCAGGTTAGCGGCTAGATCTTGGAAGGTTCTCTCAGTAATCTATTTATTTCATATTAATATGTAATAATATGTATATTAGTTGTATTTCTTTTACTAGAGAAAAATGTATTAGAATATATTTTGTAAAAGAAGATGCACAAGAAATTAGGGTTTTGGTTTTGGGCCTTAATGAACCTCATAGTCCAAAATGGGATTTTAGCCTAATGACAAAACCCAAATATGGAGGCCCAAGAAAGCTAGGAGCTGAAGTTGGAGCCCAAAAGGAAGCCCAAATAAAGTGGATGAGTCACAACACAAAGTGAACACTTGAGGCATTTGGATGCGGGATCAAGTGGGAGTTCACTGACACGAGCCTTGTGTCAATTTTGTCCCTTAGGAGAGGCCTTATGGCACACTTGTTTCGGTCAAAAAGTGTTATCAAGATTAGTTGGCTATGATTATGAACTTGTGGTTGTTTTATTTATGCTTGTTTGGTTGATTTATGTTTTGTTTGCATATGGATAGTTAACAATTTAAAATCAACAACTTGCATAAAATTGGTTCCTTAGAAATATTAGGTAATAAAATTGGTTTTATTAAAGGTTAATGATTTCACAATAAAATGGGTTTATTAAAAGATAATTTGAAAATTAGTTTTCAACAAAGTACCATACATTTGAATGCATGCATATGCAAGGTACAAAAAATATTTCCAATCTAGAATTTAGAAAACTAAAATCCCTTTAAAACAAGTCTAACACAATCCTTTTATACAACACTCGAATCACTTGGGAACTCGATGTGGGATAAAGGTCACCTAACCACACTGGAGAAAACTTGTGAGTTTGAGGTGGGTTTTCCATTTTTGTGGGATAAAGGTCACCTAACCACTTGTATGTGCAAATTCACACGTGTGTGAAGTAGGGCGACTTGATTTGAAAACCATGTGAATAAGGTCACAGAAGCATGGCATACAATGGTGTTGATGGTATTAAACATGTCAACTAAACATAAAGATGTTTAACCAATCCCATAAAACTAGAAGTTGCAAAGGGTTGCAATCGTCAAACATTTATTACCTTGTTAATTTACATAGTAGGATAAAGTTCACCTAACTACTATTTGAATGTAACGTTGGGTTCTAGATTTTAATCATTAACTGTCTTGGAGACATAAAAGGGTATTAACGATTAAAATTGATTAATAATATCGAAAATACTAAAATTGAGCTTTGTTAAATTATGTAGATGGCCGCAATCAATCCACCTAACGCAATTATCCCACCCGTACATAACCTATCACTAAGAGCTATACTCGATAAGGATCGTCTCAACTACAACAATTTCATGGATTGGTATCGAAGCTTGAGAATAGTTCTCAAGAAAGAGAAGAAATCCTACATATTGGACGTACCTATTCCCAATGAACCTAACATTGACGATCTTGACGCCTATAAAGATTGGTTGAAATACACCGAGGATTTGGTGCAACTTTCTTGCCTCATGTTGGGAACTATGATTCCCGAGATTCAAAAGGACTTTGAAAATCATGGGGCATACGACATGATCACCTAACTAAGGGAAATGTTCCTTACACAAGCTAGGGCAGAACGCTTCGAAACAGTTTGAGCGCTCCATGCATGTCGTACGGAAGAAACCAAATCGGCTTCATCTTATGTGCTTAACATGAAAAGCCACATTTATCGACTTGAATGGCTAAATTGTCACATCTCAAAGGATTTAGCCATGGATTTGATCCTAAATGGCCTAAACAAGAGATTTGAGACTTTTGTCATGAACTATAACATGAACGTATGGAACAAGAGAATTGGTGAGCTTCACGGAATGCTCAAAACGACCGAAGCGGGAATGGGTAAAAAGGTTTTACCGGTTCTCACGATAAATGAAGGTGGTAATAAGCAGAGGCATCACTCGGAACCTAAAGAAAAAGTTGCCAAAGGTAAGGGACACGTCAAGGCTAAGTTCAAAGGAAAGGCTAAAGCGGAACCACCCAAACCAAAGGAGAAGAAGCTAAAGGTTAGCTTGGAGGACCCATGCTTTGGGTGTGGTGATATAGTACATAGGAAGAGGAATTGTCCAACCTATCTCAAGGAGTTGAAAGACAAGAGGGATGCAGGGCAAACCTCAGATACAACTTTCATGATCCATATTGATCTTAATGTTATTTCTTCTAACACATGGTTATTAGATATCGGATGTGGAACTCATATTTGCAATTTGTTGCAGGGGTTCAAAAGAAATAAGCATTTCAAGAAAGGAGATACAAGTATCTTTATGGGAAACGGAACAAAAGTTGATGTCGAAGCCCAAGGAGACAACATTTTGAAGCTTCCAAGTTGTTTTAAAAAACATTTTGTTTGCTCATAGTTTAACTAGGAATATTATCTCTGTTTCTCTTTTAAGACAATGTGGTTATGATTTGAAATTTGTAGACAATGGTATTTTTGTTTTCATGAATGATGTCTTTTATTTTAAAGCAATGCCGTCAAATGGCATTTATGAATTAGTTCATGATAACACATACTTTGATAACACGTTGTACCAATCAAGCACCAAGAAACTCAAAATGGATTTGAGTAAGACTTATCTTTGGCATTGTTGCCTTGGTCATATAAACAAAGATCGCATACATCCACTTCAAAAGAATGGTCATTTGGAAACAAATGAAGAGGATTCATTTGATAAGTGTGAATCTTATTTACAAAAAAAGATGACCAAGAAACCCTTTAGTGGAACTATCGAAGGGGCAAAGACTTATTAGGTATCATTCATTCGGATGTATGTGGTCCTTTTAAGGCAATGACAAGGAATGATGAAAGATACTTCATTACCTTTATCGACGATTTTAGTCGTTATGGGTGTGTGTACTTGTTAAGACACAAAGATGAAGCTTTTGAAATGTTAAAAGTCTTCAAAATGAAGTAGAATATCAACTCAATAAAACCATCAAAGTACTTCATTCGGATAGAGGAGGTGAATACCTTAGTGATGTTTACATTATCATCTTAGGAGTTGTGGGATCATCTCACAACTCACTCCACCCGGAACACCACAACATAATGGTATGTCCAAAAGGAGGAATCGAACTCTATTAGATATGATTCGATCTATGATGGCTAGAAGCATATTGCTCTATCATTTTGGGGTTTCGCATTGCTCTCCGCAGCCCGTATTCTAAATATGGCCCCAACCAAGAAAGTGGACAAAACACCTTTTGAAATATGGCATGGAAGGGTTCCATCATTATCATATTTAAAGGTATGGGGTTGTGAGGTTTATGTTAAGCACAACACCCAAAACAAACTAGAAAACCGATCAACTAAGTGCATCTTTGTAGGATATCCCAAATACTCTATAAGATATCATTCTACAACCCAACCGAGCAAAAGGTGTTTATTGCTAGAAAGGTCGAGTTCTTGGAAACTAAGTTCCTTATGGAAGGAACTAGTAGAGCGGTGGAACTCGAGGAGGATCGAGAACCAAAATTCGATACATGTTTGGCTGATACTAGAAATCAACAAGAGGTTGTTGAGAATGATCGAATGGTTGATCAGGACACACAAAAACGTTCGCAAATCTGGTAGAATTAGTCATCCACCCAAAAGATATGGATTTTTCATGGATGGATGCTATGTGGTAGATTTGGATGAACCCACCACATACCATGATGCAATGGCACAATCCTATTTTGACACATGGCTTGAAACCATAAACGTTGAGATGCAATCCATGCATGACAACCAAGTATGGAATTTGGTTGCACCACCTCTTAACTCCAAACCGGTTGGAAGTAAGTGGGTTTTCAAGAAGAAAACCTATATGCATGGAAACTTGGATACTTATAAAGCAAGACTTGTAGCAAAAGGTTTTACTTAAACTCAAGGGTTTAACAATGATGAAACCTTCTCGCCTGTGGCAATGCTAAAGTCAATTAGGATATTATTTGACATAGCCGCGTATTATGACTGTGAGATTTGGCAAATGGATGTCAAAACTGTTTTATTAAATGGACATCTTGAAGAAGTTGTCTATATGGTTCAGCCTAAAGGTTTTGTTTATCCACAACATCCTAATAAAATATGCAAGTTAAAGAAATCAATCTATGGATTGAAACAAGCATCTAGAAGTTGGAATCACCGTTTTGATGAAGAGGTTAAGAAATTTGGATTCATCAAGAACGCTAATGAGGTTTGTGTGTATAAGAAAGCTAGTTGGAGCATCATTACTTTCTTAGTATTGTATATTGATGACATACTACTATTTGGAAATCACATTCCAACCATGGAAGGTGTAAAAGCTTGGCTTGTGAGTTGTTTTTCCATCAAATATCTTGGTGAAGCCGCCTATATTTTGGGAATAAATATCTATAGGGATAGATCAAGGCGGTTGATAGGTTTAAACCAAAGTACATACATTGACAAAATCTTGAAGAGGTTCAATATGGAGAACTCTAAGAAAGGTTTGGTACCTATTCAAAGAGGAACGACTTTGAGTGCGTCTCAATGTCCAAGCTCAAAGGATGAGCAAGAGAAAATGAAAGGAATCCCGTACGCGTCAGCTATAGGATCCATCAAGTATGCGATGATATTTACTAGACCGGACGTGTCATGCGCTTTGATCATGAAAAGTAGATACCAACAAAATCCGGGAATGGATGGAGGTTAATAGTATATTGAAATACCGTAGAAGGACTAAGGATATGTTTCTAATATAGGGTTCTGGTGAGGAGGAACTCGTTGTAAAAGGTTACACGGATGCAAGTTTCCAAACAGATCGATATGATTCTCAACCACAGTCGGGATATGTTTTCGTTATGAATGGTGGGGCGGTCTCTTGGAAGAGCTCGAAACAAGATGTGGTAGCGTTGTCCACCACATAATCGGAATACGGCGCCGCCTCATTGGCAGCACAAGAAGCTGCGTGGATAAGGAAGTTCATTGCCGATTTAGGGGTGGTCCGTACCATTCAGGACCCTCTAGAGATCTTTTGTGACAACGAGGGTGCGATTGCTCAAATCAAGGAACCCTGTGCGCATCAAAAGACAAGGCACATTGAGCGGAGATTCAACTACATACGGGATGAAGTTGAGAAGGGAAAGATATGTATTCGCAAAGTTCACACCGATCAAAACATTGCGGATCCACTCACAAAGCTCCTTGAAAGGCCAAAACATGAAACTCATACTTGCGCCTTAGGACTTCGATATTCTAGTGATTGGATTTGATCTATTTTGTATTTGGATATTGGAACGATTGTTATTTTGACTCATTCATGTGATTATGGTTTATGATTATGACATTTTGAGTTATGTTCCATTTTAGCATGTTTACATCCATGATAAGTTAATTATTCTAAATGTCCGCAGTCAGTCATATTTGCGGGAACAAGTGTTAAAGTAAGACTATTATGAACTTGGATTGGTGGATATTCATAAGGCATGAATATAGAGCAAGGAGTTGCTACCAAGGTTCATAGATATTTATGGGATATAAGTATTGGACTGACCCGCTCTCAAATGTTACTATGTGGTATGTTTTTGATTGATCATAAGTAAATTTGAGTAAAGGCAAATATCATAGTATCCTCCGACCTCATATACATATTGGGTCTTGATATTCACCAAATGTTATGCTTTGACTTAGTTCTTCGCTGCTTTGAAACATGACAGTACATAAGGCTAAGTTCAAGTGTAGTACAAGGTGATTATGAGAGACGTATGTAGTCAAGAGGGGATTTGTCCCTCTTATTCGTTGAGAGTAAGATGTCTAAGGCCTTCTACGTTAAATCAATAAAGAATGATCACTCTGTGTCTCTGTATTTGACATGACATCTGTGACAAAAAGATAAATGATTGGTTCACCTAAATCATTTTCAAGTAAGGGACTTGAAGGGAATGATGTTATTGAATGGCACTTCGCCATACGCATTATGGGTAGTAAACCATTGTTAGGCGGTATTTGCTACTTGCATCAATCTTCTATGTATCTTGTGCAAGTGAGAGATTGTTGGACTCGGTCTGCCCAAAACACATATTAGAGTTGATGGGACTAGTACGTTATGATCCAAGTTGGGTCATACCCAATAACAAGCTAGACAAACACCCACGATATTTATTTCAAGATATTATCTAACAAATAAATATTAACACTTACGATATTTAGAAAATGGGTTTCTAAATATTTGCACTTGTGAACTAAATAAATTATATGGATAATTTATATTTTGAGAGAAGAATTTTATAATGTTATTTAAGTTGGTTAAATAACAATATATAAGGCTTATTACATTGTGCATGTTACTTGAACCATGTTTGTTACATTTATATATCAAATACATAACATAAGTATGATAATATAAAACAATTTGAGTTTGAATTTTGGGTGGAAGCCAAAATGGCCAGCCCCGTTTCCCCCCTCTCTCTCATCTCTTAATTGTTTTATTAATATCAAGAACATGCACAAGTTATTATTGGTTCAAATGGTGGTGGTGCATTGGTTGCATCACTTGAAGCTTCTCTCACACACACAAGTAAACAAAAACACTATATTCTCCTCTCTAATATTTTCGACCAACATAGAGGAAAACAAAAGGAGTTTTACAAGTGAAATCCTAAAAATTCAAGGGTGTTTGTTGGTGGCTTGTAGATATACAAGCTTGAGGATCTTCTATCTTGAAGACTAGTCATTCAAATCTTCATCATCTTCATCTATCTTAGCATCTTGAAGGTAGTATGCTAAAACACCCTATGGTTGTTTTGATAGCATGTAGTTTCGTATATGGATCCGGGTTTCGGGTTTGCATGTAAAATCGGTGTTATATTGTAGGTTCCCAGACGGATCTACACGGAAGTATCTCGTTCTACGTAGGTGCGGAATCCCTACGTAAGACGATACGAGCGTTAGATGCGATATACGTTAAAACCAAGCACAAATACACGTTACAATACTCAAAAGACACGTTGTATTGCAACCTTTCAACACGTGATATTCAATCACAATTACACGTTCTGGAATTCTTTTTCATACAACCCGTAACATATGTATATATATGTTACGACAACTTCGCCTAACAGACTAGGCGAAGTTGTCAATAACTTCGCTTGTCCACAAGTTCGCTTATATCAGGCGAACTTATGAGACAACCTATCTAAATCAAACCAAAACAAACTAACACGATTACAAACACAAACATAACACTAGATACTGAACTACTGACATCATGTACCAACAGACTCCCCCTTGGCAGTAGTTTCATATCTCTATCTTTAATCACGTGTCTGGTAATCCCAAAATCTTGTATCTCCCGTCTTCAAGCATGAACTCCCTGTCTTACACAGACAGAGACAACTCTCTGGTATTTCTTGGCTTCTTCTTTCAATGTAGGAATATAGAATATCTTTTTCTCGTCTAGCACCTGCAAGTCAGCTTGAGACAAATTTACCAAGTGCATAGGATCATACACTCTCAGCACCTCTTGTTCATCTTCATCCTCCATAACCGCTTCAGCTGTTTGACTATCGACATACCACCATTTCAGATTCTTTAGGACATCCTTGGGCATTAGTTTCATCGGTACTTCTTTCAAACACCGGATAGGCTTATACTTCATTATCATCCAAGGTTTGCCATCAGCTCTCATTCCTCTGTCTTTATCTTCAACAAGCTTCCCTTTCTGTGGCTTTAACAACTCGAACTTTTTCTCTTTTATACTTTCTTTCCACACGATCTTTCAAATAATCCAAGCCATATTATCATCACTCCTGTTTATCAATCCCAACTTGGCTAAATCCTTCACCTCACACTCCGGCAAGGTATTCAATGATCTCAACAACCTTTTGAAGTACTGAACTCCGTCAAAACGTTTAATCATAAACAGCCTCAACTGGTCATCATACAACCAGCATATTATCCCCTTCTTTGATTCAGCATACCCTTTGATATTATAACTCTTTTTAAACATAGTTGGAACCGCTGGCTTCTTTGTCTTTACGAACCATTGAGCGTAGCCTTCTTTCCATCTCGGCTGCTCTTCCCATTCATTCTCATCGCTTCCCATATCTTGACCCACATTTGACTTATCAACTTCTGGAATTTCATGCTCAACATTATCCTCCACAATCTCTCCCTCTTCAATCTCACTGTCAATCACAATCTCAGCTCCTGTTTCTCAATCTCTTCAACCGGTAACACATCGTCGTCACCCACAGTATCATCATCCAACATCTCCTCATCATCCACTACCACCACATCATCACCCCCTGATCCACCTGTTGCACCAGCTGACTCCCCCTGAGATGTGGAAGTCCCAAGACTTTGTTCAGTTCTTGGCAACTCACCACCTGCATCTTTCGATGCATTGGGATCATCGTCTCTATCATTACCCTTCTTCGTCCTCAACTCATCGCCCTTGCAGCTCGTCTCCCCCTGAGACGCTAAGAACTGTTTTAAAGCATCAAAAAGTTTACCGTGCTCAATCAGGAGGGACGACTGAATTTGATATTCTGCAACAAGGCGCTGGATAGCGTGAGTCTGGATCAGATTGATTCTTGACTGTTTTGCCACGACCCTTTCAAGAGCTGCTATCCTGTCTGAGTCAGATAAAGTTGCATCAAAATCAAACCTCATATGAGAAGTGTCTTGAGCATACGGTGGAGGGATTCCCAATGTAGCCGGAACATCAGAAACAGGCTGAAAAGTAACCGCAGGTGGTATTGTACCAGATAACCCTGCAGTGGCAACCAGTGTCGACTCAAAGAATCTTGCAACAACCTCTGATGGAGTAAGTGTAGGAGGTGGCAAGGAAACAATTTCTGGAGCCGAAAGCTGAAAGGTAGTGGGTGGAATGCCAAAGGAAGATGATGTAGTTATCACGGGAACACCCGAGGTGATTGGTCCTGTCACAGTCATCGATGCAGGGACCATAGTCATACCAGATAAGGCGGGTGGAGAGAAACGAACCACCTTCGAGCTTTCACCAGCTCCCGAGCCTTCACCCATTCTAACCCTTTTCGATCGACGAATCAACCGATCTAACTCCTCCTCATAGTCAGATTCACTGTCATCTGTGTCTTTCTTTCTTTTTCCATGAATTCTTTCTTGGGCGACCAGTATCTGTCTTGCTTCAGCAACATCATCAGCTGAGGAGTCAGAGTTGGTTCTTTCAGAATCAGCTACAGACGTAGCTACCATCGACACATCAACACCAGAAACCTCTGCTACTGAGACCTGAATCGCTGCCTCAGGATCAACTCGCTCCATATCAAAGAACCCTTGGCCACCAAAAGCAGCTTCAAGGTCTACTTGTTCCTCCGGTGCCACAACAGGAGCAGCAGGCAATGCTTGTTGTACCACAGGTGGTGGTTGAGAAACAACAGCCTGTTGCGGTGTCGGATCCCGAAACTCGTCTCCACAAGGAGCAACATATGCCGGGTTTATCAAATACCCAAATAACGGAGTATGCCGAGGACGAAGCTCTGGTTTACTTCGAGCACTCGACGATCTGCATTGTGCAAATATCCTCTTGCTGACACTCTCTACATATCGAATTGGACGGCGCTGAGGTAGCGTAGGAGCCACATGATTCAAGATCATTTGTAAGAATCTTGGATACATCAAGAATCTTTCACGAGCTACCGCACGTCTCTGACGGTCTATTTCATAAAACACCATCTGACTGAAGTTGTAACGCTTGTTGTAAGTCAGTGCTGTCATTGCCGATTGCATCGTCGCACCCATACCGTCCGTACCAGCTTTACGACCCGACATGCACAAGATCATCACGTGCATGAGAAAACTCCATTGATCCAACAAAAATCCCTTACGCCTCTGAGTGTCACCCAATGGACCGGAATAGCCCATTCGTAAAAATGCACCATCTCTGAATGGAGCAGTAAAGTCTGTAGGATCATCTCTAGTTTCATTCCCTAACTGCAAGGCGACCCTTATCTGCTCAGAGGAGAACTGCACCTCCTGATTGTTAACGGTGGCGCACATAACTGGGGGCTCGACTCTACAATCATATTCTACTGTTTGCCAGAAGTCTTCAATGTTCGGCAGAGAGATGGGCAGAGTTGTAGTAATAGCATGGAAGATACGTGAGCGGATAAGGAAAGAGATGATCTCGCGATAGTCATCAACACCGCTAGCATCCGGGTCCAGCGTGATGTATATATTGTGACCCGGAAAGAATTGACGGTTGTTATCACCACCTTCGTCACCACCAGCACCACCGGCTCCTACTACAGCTACCATATCTGCATAAAAACGGTCTAAGTTAGAACATCGACAAAGAAAATCATAACTTCGCCTATTACCATGAGCGAAGTTAAGATAAACTTTAGTGTGCAGGCGAAGTTAGACATAGGGCGAAGTTGAGCACAACTTCGCCTATACCATAACTTCGCCTGACAACAGATTAACTTTTAAATAATATGTAAAGCACCAGGCGAAGTTAGGGATAAGGCGAAGTTAAGGATAACTTCGCCTAACCATAACTTCGCCCCTTGACCAACTTCGCTCTTGATTAGTTAAAGATAAAAGCAGCAGGCGAAGTTAAGCCTAGGGCGAAGTTGAGAACAACTTTGCCTAAACTATAACTTCGCCTGAACTGAAACGGCGAATGTTCAGAAGGCCAGACGAGGTGTGTTTGGTGAATTTGGTGATTGAGGACAATAAACATGTTACTAAAGAGATCTAGACGATCACATTAGTTACGAACGCGTTAAAAAGAGTTTGAAAAGTGGGTGTGTAATGGTTTGCATGCACGAGATCCCAAATCGGACCAAAACAACATCTGATTAACATGATCGAGAAGAATTATACATAATATCGACCCTACACACCTTTAACACGGATTGTAAACGAAAAATAATAGGTTTGATTCGAGGAAATAAGTTCGCCGAGGGTGATAAGAGTATAAGTTCGCCTGATTTTGAGAATATGAAAGGTTTGACTGTGTTGACCTTTATATATGCTTGAAAAAGCTCAGGCGAAGTTATGGTTAACTTCGTTTATCCATAACTTCGCCCTATAGAAACTTCGCTTAGTATTAAAATTTACACTACAGACCCTTATAAATTTGAACATTATGCAATTGTCTTTTAAAACTTCCTTTAAAGATTTAAATGATACGTTCAACGACCAAGAACCAAGTTTTATACCATAAAACGACATATGCAATGAAAATTTTAGAAATAAAGTACACGGGATCAAATTTCAGTCTTGACAGGGACTAGCATGTTTTAGTAAAGATCCGAACAGGAATCATACTAGGTAAGTGACTGTCACATAGATCCATGTTCAGCGGTATTATGACATAAAGAAACAGGTTGTAAGCAGGTAAACAACTTAGTATGGTTTTCATCGCTTCTGTGATACGGATTAGGTACAATTAAGCTCAAAATTTAAATGGACAACACATCAAAGATTGTGATGCCTCCTATCTATTCTCAAAGCTTATTTGGCTTCCCCAAGTCACCCCGAGTTGACCTCGACCCGTAGTGTCTGATTAAACTGTAATTACATCTTGATCTTTTAGAGTCTTCTACCCGTTCTCTTTCTTGCCTCTTGATTGACAATTATAACACACTAGGCTTCAGAAGGCTTAACCCCTTTTTTTTTTTAATAAAGATTTACATAGCTTCAAACAGTAGACTACTGCAAGTCCCGAATCTGGATCACTGCAGGTACTTGACACACTATCTCTCGGAAATCAGAACACTCACGGGCTCGTGTATGACTGGGTAATCATTTTTCTGCCTAACATTCGGAAAGACATACACAACTCTGAATGAGTCTTCCCTTTAAATCGAGAATATTTAGTTAGTATCACTTCTACTTTTACGCACCATAAAAAGCTACCATAACATACAATGACCGTTCTAGAGTCTTTTAGGCCTAATAACTTCACTAGTTAAGCACACAGAAATAGTTTGTGTATCACTTTCCAAGGTTGGATCAATTTTCTAAGAAACATTGTATAGAAACTTCTTACGAAGTTGTAGACTTGAAAAATTATATCATCTCCCTAAAAAAAGTTTTAAATTCTATCACCCAGATCAAGTCAAAGTCTTCAAGTAAACGGCTATCCTAAAGATCCAATGGATCAGCTGGACCGACCACATACGAATATGTGTCCTTCTAACTAAGTATGAATGACTATTTTTCAGCGAAAGAATAGCGAAAGAATAAAAACACATCATAAACCGCCCCGGTCACTTTCAGTCATCTGGTTAATGGCTATCCTCATAATCTACTGGTAGAAGTGAGGATCAAACACATCCGAAGATATGTCCTTCAAACTGAAGCAACCGACATAATTCTAAGCGATTGTGACGTTTTTTTTTATGTAAAAACGAAAAATACGGTTACTCGGGATTGATCATCCCATTAAGCTCAACAAGATTTTAAAAACGAGTTCTGTCAAACGCTTTAGTAAAAAGATCAGCGAAATTATCTAACGAATCAACCTTCTCGAGCACAATTAATTTCTTCTCAGCACAATCCCGTATAAAATGATGACGAATGTCAATGTGTTTGGTTTTGCTGTGTTTGACGGGATTGTTAGTTACTGAGATTGCAGCAGTGTTATCAATGCAAATAGGAGTTTGAGTGAAATTCAGACCGTAATCGCGCAATTGCTGTTGTATCCAAAGAACCTGGGAGCAGCAGTTTGATGCTGCCATGTACTCTGCTTCACAGGTGAAAATGGCTACTGAGGTCTGCTTCTTGCACTGCCATGACACCAATCTTCCTCCCAGAAACTGGCATCCACCGGTTGTCGACTTCCTGTTCTGATTGCAACCTCCATAGTCAGAGTCTGTGTAAGCAACCAAGTCCAGGTCTCCCCCTTTCGTGTACCACAAACCCAGCTTAGGCTTGCCTTTGAGATACCGCAATATTCTCTTCACTCCCTTCAAGTGAGATTCCTTCGGGCTTGCCTGAAATCGAGCACAAAGACAAACTGCAAACATAATATCATGTCTAGATGCAGTTAAATACATTAAAGAACCTATGATTGCTCGATATTGGGTGGGGTCCACGTCTTCATCACTGTCCGATTCAGCACCCAGTTTGTAGTTGACGCAAACCGGAGTATCAAATGGAGTGCTGTCCTCCATCTTGAAGCGTTTGAGAACGTCTTGGACATATTTAGTTTGATAGATGAACATCTCATCTTTCTTCTGATCAACCTGCAATCCTAAAAAGAAAGTTAATTCACCCATTGCACTCATTTCAAACCTCTTTTTCATGACTTCTTCAAACTCCTGATACATGACGACTTTTGATGCAGCAAATATGATGTCGTCCACGTAGACTTGAACTAGTAGAAAATCTCGCCCTTGTCTCTTGACAAACAGCGTGCTGTCGATCTTTCCTCTTTCGAACCCATTCTCAAGTAAGTAATCTGATAAGGTTGCGTACCAGGCACGAGGGGCCTGATGTAGACCATATAGCGCTTTACTCAGCTTGTACACATGATCAGGAAAATCAGGGTCAGGGAAACCCGGAGGCTGTTCAACGTACACTACGTCATCGACTTTACCATTCAAAAAGGCACTTTTTACATCTAACTGGAACACCTTCATCTGATTGTGTGCAGCAAATGCCAAAAATAGTCGGATTGCCTCCAATCTTGCCACAGGAGCAAACACTTCATTGTAGTCGATTCCTTCTTGCTGATTAAACCCTTTTACTACCAGCCTCGCCTTGTTCCTTATGATTATCCCTTTCTCATCTCTCTTGCACTTAAAGACCCACTTAGTGCCAATAGCATGTACATTCTTCAGTTTTGCAACTAATTTCCATACTTCCATCTTCTCGAACTGAGCTAACTCTTCTTGCATGGCTTCGACCCACGAGCTATCCTTGAGAGCCATTTGATAGTTCTTTGGTTCAATCTGGCTGATGAAGAAGGTGTACAAGCACTCATTAATGATACCCATTTCCTTAATGCTTGCATAAACACAGGTGTGCTCATTCAAGCTTCGTCTTGTTTGTACACCATCGGACAGATCACCAATCACGTTCTCCAAAGGATGATTTTTGTGAACTCCAATAGTCGGAACCGTACTGACTTCCAGATTGTTTTCCAAGTTCGAAGAGAGTTCATCAATGGGTGATTGGTGTTGAGAGTGAAAAGGATTGTAGAATTCTTCCTCAGAAGAGGCAGCAGGAATATCAGCGGTTCTTGACGAGGAAGGATGACACTCATCGTATCGTGGACGTTGCACAATATTCTTGACAATGTAGTTCATTTTTCGAAGATGTATATGTCCCATTCTTCGATGCCATAACTCGGACTCAGATTCAGTTGCCTTTGTCAGAAGACATGACTCTTCTGTTGCCATCTCAGTTGACCTCATATCCATTACATATGTGTTCTTTTCTCTTGGAGCTTTCATCACCACCCATGCCTCTGGTATCTTGAAACCAGGATACAGAACAATTGCTTCATTTTTAGTAAAGTGCACTGTGTACTCTTTGTCACAAATCTGAGACACGCTCAACAAATTATGCTTCAACTCCTCAACAAAATTCACCTTCTCTAACTTCATTTTACCGTTTGTCACAGTTCCAATACCAGTAATTCTACCTCCGCTCTCTCCAGCAAAACTTACCTTACCTCCTTGAACAGGTTTCCATTCGTGTAACAAATTCTTGTTACCAGTCATGTGCCGGGAACAGCCAGTATCCACAACCCAACGATTGTTTACAGTCATGTTCAACTGTTCCTGCACAGTTAACGAAAAGATTAAAATCTGGGGACCCAAGACCTACTGGTCTTGGGTCGATTAAATCTGTTAAACGGCATCCCGTACTTTGATTGCCCAAAAGCGGTTTGAGAGTGATTTCTGTAAGTTCTGAAAGGATACCTTCTTGAGAATTGACTATGAGGCCATCCAAACCTTAGTGGATTAACTGAGTTATAATTGTTGGTTTGGTTGTTAACTGGGAAAAACTGAGATCGATTTCTTTGAAATCTTGGATTAGTCCAATATCTGAACTTTGGTGAGTAAGCATTCTTACCATTATAGAAGTTACTATTCGTTTTATTCTCATTTTTCGGAGGCCTCATACCTCTGAATCTCTGATTTAGAGGACAATCTGCAATCAGGTGTCCTATTTGATTGCATCTGAAACAACTCCTGTGTTCAACTTTCGTCTCAACAGTTGTTTCAGATGTTGAGGTTGCATTACTATTCGTTTGTCTAACATATGGTGGGACAAACGGGTTTAGGGGAGAGTTCTTTTCAGTTGGCTTATATTCCTCCCCACGTTTTAGTAACACTACCTCTTCTTTTATCTCACTAGATTCGGATGTCTTGTCCGAATTTGATGAGACAGAACTAGGGACAGAAATCTTAACATTCGAAACAGGCTTACATGTTTCGCTTTTACTAACTTCAGGTTCTTTAATCAAAACTTTGACAGGAACTGTCTGACTAATCTCAACATCAACAGATTTCTGATTACTAGGATCATACGTATAGTTATGGTTATATGGTGGTGGAACTTCAGAAAATCCAATTCCCCCTTTGTTAACTGGGGAACGTTGAACACTTACGATATGATCAAGCATTGCTGAGGAATTTCTAAACTGTTCAATTTTTCTGTTTGATTCCACCACTTTTACCTGGTAATCAGCTATCTGTTTATCCCTTTCAGCAATTAGTTTGGTTTTTTCTTCTAACACTTCATAACTAAGATCAATTACTTGTATTTTATCAGCTAGACTGGCTTTAAGACTTCTGATATCTTTTTCACTAGCTTTTATTTTTACCGAGTAACTGTTTTCTCTAGTTTTAGTGTAATGATGATCTTCTTTTAACGTTTTAAATTGAGCGTCCAAACTAACAAACTGAACAGTTACTGTTTTCAATTGTTCAGACAGATTTTCACATTGCATACAATGAAGTTCAGAACTTACCTCAGAGAGCTGATCGTTCACTTCTGCCATGTAAGCTTGATTTTCTCCCTTCTCTTTCTCACTTCCTGCAGTTTCGATGTTCATCAAATTTGCCTGTTTGAAGACTTCCTCAACCTGTAGATTCCAGTTGTACCCACCATTGTGTCTAGATATCATAGCCCTATTCTCACTACCTCCCCCATTCTGTTGTGCAGACCTGTTCTGACTACGTTCGACTCTCTCATTGGTACATTCCTTGGCAAAGTGACCATTTTGTTAACAGTTGTAACATCTAACCTTTGATTTGTCAAACCCTGGTCTTTCTCCAACGAACTTTCTGCCTGTTTTCTTCATGAATCTCTTAACCCTTCTTACTATCATAGCCATCTGCCACTGCAGATCCATCTCTTCTAGATCATCAGCATCAATCTGATCATAGTCTTCATCCAAAGTTGCGGGATCGACTATTTTACCTTTGATGTAATTCTCATAAGATGCAATGAAAGATGCATAGAGAGCAAACTGTTGTTCAGCTGATTTAACACTCATGGGCATCTGTGAGTAATTGTAGGTCGGAACATTTGAGGGTACATTACCAGTTGTTGATTGAGGTTTTGAAGAACTACTACCTCCAGCTACGAAGCATACGTCGCCATCCATATTGAGAATCACATGACCATCTCGAGTTGAGTTGGAGTTTGATTCTCCCTTTGTGTAGTAGGCAGACGATTCTGATTTTGAACTTGCACTTGGAGAGACCTTCGCACCATACATTCCCGGATCCTGAACCTGATCAGTCGGTGTTTCCTTTCGAACCATGTTGAACTCAAAATTTCGTAACTTATTGACTATTGTTTCAAGATCAATATTAGCAAATTCTTTATCCTCTCTCATTAAAACCGTATACATTTCCCATTTCGGTGGAAGAGCATCAAGAAGTTTCTCTACTATCTCCTCTTCTTTGTATACAATGGAGAAATTGCTGAGTTCGGTCATCAAGTGATAATATCTGGTGATGATATCATCAAGTGATTCATTTTTCAGATACTTGAACACAGAGAATTGGGTTTTTAGTAGCTTTTTTTGGAAGCACGTATTCCCACATTACCCTCATATCGATTTTCAAGTGCTTCCCATAGCTCTCTAGCAGTTTTGTACTTCTTGAATGTATGAAGAATCTTTTGTGGAAGAGCCATTGTTATTGCAGCATGAGCTTTACTTTCTGCCTCATACATCTTCTTTTCTTCCTCTTCCATCTTATTGTACTTTTTAATCTGTTCACGACCCTCAAACAAGGCCGTTGGTGGAATGTATCCATCTTGTATGCACACCCACATCTTAGCATCTTGATATTTAACATACCGTTCAAACCGATCTTTCCAAGCAACGAAATCGGTACCCTTAAGCATTTTCGAAGCCTTAGTTGCTGAACCGGCCTCAACTTCCATTTTCACCAGTTCCGTAATGTTTATCGAAGTCATCGCTGAAAGAAATACGACTTGAAAACACACAAAAAAAAAATTTTATTTGAACAGTGATCAGTAGGCGAAGTTATGCTTAACTTCGCTTAAGTTTAACTTAGCTGAAACTCTTAACTTCGCTTGATGACAACTTCGCTTATTGAAAACTTCGCCTGAGATCAACTTCGCTTGGTTGATAACTTCGCTTAAACTTATAACTTCGCCCAAACCCTACGAACAGTGACGGCAACTTCGCCTGATGAACACAAGGTTTTTGCAGGTTTTAATTTGACATATTGTGAGGTATGCGAAGGTGTAATGGGTTATATTTGATAGTGGGAGATGGGTAAGACACAAAAACTCGGTATTTCAACGTAAACTCGTCCCGCGAATAGTCGAACGGAACGATTTCTACACTCGTGTGATAATCCCGAACCACACAATCACGAGCAAATGCTCTGATACCAATTGTAGGTTCCCAGCCGGATCTACACGGAAGTATCTCGTTCTACGTAGGTGCGGAATCCCTACGTAAGACGATACGAGCGTTAGATGCGATATACGTTAAAACCAAGCACAAATACACGTTACAATACTCAAAAGACACGTTGTATTGCAACCTTTCAACACGTGATATTCAATCACAATTACACGTTCTGGAATCCTTTTTCATACAACCCGTAACATATGTATATATATGTTACGACAACTTCGCCTAACAGACTAGGCGAAGTTGTCAATAACTTCGCTTGTCCACAAGTTCGCTTATATCAGGCGAACTTGTGAGACAACCTATCTAAATTAAACCAAAACAAACTAACACGATTACAGACACAAACATAACACTAGATACTGAACTACTGACATCATGTACCAACATATATTCATCTAAATAACAAGATTTAAAACTAATTTATCCGCTGCGTTTTTCATATAAACATGGTTATGTGACTTTGTTAATCTTGTCAAAACCCAACAGTTGATTCAACATTATACAACTTTACACCATCAACTAAGTGAATTCTTGGGTGTGATTGGCTAAGAAATGCAGAACCAATGCTTGAACCCGTAGCAATCCCTGCTTGATTCAGAGAGCTCACATGGTTTTTTAGTCTGAGCTTGTCATTCATCTCAAATGACTTGATAGTAGAGATCAAATCTTGAAGTGAGAGAACTTACAGATTTGTAGTTCTCTTGATGGTAATGACACTGCTATTCCAAGTGTAGGGCGGTGAATTTAGCATTTTATAATTTATCTCAGTCGGATATTTTTAATTCCAGCACTTCTCATCTTGGTGATTAACTTCTCAAATATCCCTGCGAGATTTCCAACAGGTTCTCCTTGAACATGATTAAACATGTTGAATTCTCCCTTCAACATCTCTTTTCGACTGTTTCTCATCTCCAAGTTTCCTTCAAATTTCTCAACTAGAGAGTCCCAAAGTCCATTGGCAGATGTTTAACCTCTCAAAGTTTAAGCAATATTAGTTGATAAACAAATACTAAGGATTCCATAAGCCTTTTGGTCCTCTTGAATCAGTTTCTTGTCCTCATCCCCATAGGCTTCAACGGGAGCAGCAACGGGTCCTTCAGGGGTTAAGGTCAGAGGCATATGAGGTCCTTATTTAATGGATTGAAGGAGAGTAGCATCAGTCATTCTAATATAATTCTTGAATCTTCATTTGAAATTATAAAAGTTGTTATCAAAAGACATCAACTTTGGAGGTTTTGTGGTGGTACCAGCCTCATTCTCCAACATCATGCAGCTTTTCAACATCTTGGGATCATTTGTCATCATTTTCAACAAGTTAGGAGTGAAATAGTTTCTATTCTGTAGCTTTAAGTGTAAACGGATCGAGTTCAAAAGGAATCGAATCGAATTGGTAAACAGATCGAATAGAATTTGAATTGAATCGAATAGGAATTTGAATCGAATCGAATTGAAAAATGAATCGAATCGAATAGAAACTCGATTCGATTGGTTTTGGATTTCGATTCGATTGGTTATTCGATTCGAGTAGTTTGTAACTCGATTTGGTTGGTTTTTCCCCAAAGTACAATTTTCACTTTATGCACAGTTTTTCAGAAAAGTGCACTTTTTGCCAAATATGAAAACTCGATTGATCTACCCAAAAACCCGATTAACTGTTTGTAGATCTTCAAATACACACTTTCAAGCTTAACCAGGCATATTTCTTGAATCCAAACACTTTCAAGAACACAAGAACACACTTCTTCAAACCTTAATACTTTTGTAACACGTTAAAACCTTTATTTCAAGCTTGTACACACAACTATACTAACAAGTGAACCCGAAGATCCACTTCAACACTTGAACATAGGTCTTAAACACACAAACAAGACCAAAATTCGAGGTTGTAACCCAAGAACTACAACTAGTAGACCCGAAAGCTTCGATACCAATTGTAGGTCCTAATAATGGATCAAACAACTAAGTTCTTACATCAATCTCACCACTAGCTAGCAAAAATCACTAGTATAGAAACCGAGATCTCGAATCTTGTTTTGGTTTGTTATTACCCGAAGTAGTAAGAAAGAAGGAATAGGGAGAGAGTTGGTGAGATGTTATGGAAAAGATTTTCAAAATGTTAGGTTTGCATGAGCATGCTCCTACTATTTATAGTAGAGAGCATGCCATGCTTTTTTCATTGAATTGGGCCAAAATGGGCTTTACATACAAGGCCTTATGCCCAAACATACAATAAACAAACTGACAAGCTAATAAAATACATCGTGAGTAGATCAAACAAATACAAACGACTAACATACAAAACGGGGCCCTACAATTGGACATAATGCCTTTTTAATTATTAACTTGACGGGATTTTAGCCAAACAGATTTTATCAATAGTCCAAAATAATCTCGTCAGACGCCAAAATAATCTCGTTAAACCAATGGTTTTAGGAAAAGTGGTAGAATTGGTTGGCTAAAAATCTTGTCGAACTAATGATTAAAAGTCAACGAATCAACATGATATTTAGCATAAATATTTTAAGAAGAGGTTAGTCAAATGAATAGTACCTTGATATTAGCTAATGAAATAAACCTTTTTGTCATTTACCACT
The DNA here is from genome assembly GCF_021521415.1 of Bidens hawaiensis. Taxonomy (NCBI): domain Eukaryota; kingdom Viridiplantae; phylum Streptophyta; class Magnoliopsida; order Asterales; family Asteraceae; genus Bidens; species Bidens hawaiensis. Next base: position 893,203 of record NW_027491467.1, read on the forward strand.
TAAACAAACATGTTATACGCAATGTCCGATGCCCCCAAATTTATTTATTTTCTTTTTTTTTGTTCAGCGTTATAGAGAAAAATATATGAATATTTATAAACTTAAATAACAAAAACTTTTACATTCTAAAGTTATTATTTTAGAAATATATAAAAATTTTAGATTTAAGTACTGTTTTAGTCACTGTGGTTTGTCGGATTCCTCTTTCTAGTGTTTTTTTTTTCTTTTTTAGTCATATAATTGGTGTCTTTGTAATTTTAGTTCTCACTTTTCTGATTCTATATTAGATTTAATTTATCTTTATTACCATAACTTTATTTTATCTTTATTATTTACAAAACCCTTAAAACCCTAACATATGTTTATAGGCTCTTCTCTTATAAAATTTCCCCCTCTTTTCACAAGCCAAAAAGCATTTTAGGCTGCATTTTGTTAGCAATTTAGCTAGCCTGTAGATGATCGCAAACAACGAAATGGTGTAAGTCACTAAAGTAAAATAACTATTACTATTGTTTTTAAAAATAACTTCAATAGCCAAACTGGCTCTTCTTATATGTTAACATATTACATATTAGTCACCTTGGGTTGGATTTTCAAAATGTTAGGTTTGCATGAGCATGCTCCTACTATTTATAGTAGAGAGCATGCCATGCTTTTTTCATTGAATTGGGCCAAAATGGGCTTTACATACAAGGCCTTATGCCCAAACATACAATAAACAAACTGACAAGCTAATAAAATACATCGTGAGTAGATCAAACAAATACAAACGACTAACATACAAAACGGGGCCCTACAATTGGACATAATGCCTTTTTAATTATTAACTTGACGGGATTTTAGCCAAACAGATTCTATCAATAGTCCAAAATAATCTCGTCAGACGCCAAAATAATCTCGTTAAACCAATGGTTTTAGGAAAAGTGGTAGAATTGGTTGGCTAAAAATCTTGTCGAACTAATGATTAAAAGTCAACGAATCAACATGATATTTAGCATAGATATTTTAAGAAGAGGTTAGTCAAATGAATAGTATCTTGATATTAGCTAATGAAATAAACCTTTTTGTCATTTACCACTTAAACAAACATGTTATACGCAATGTCCGATGCCCCCAAATTTATTTATTTTCTTTTTTTTTTGTTCAGCGTTATAGAGAAAAATATATGAATATTTATAAACTTAAATAACAAAAACTTTTACATTCTAAAGTTATTATTTTAGAAATATATAAAAATTTTAGATTTAAGTACTGTTTTAGTCACTGTGGTTTGTCGGATTCCTCTTTCTAGTGTTTTTTTTTTTCTTTTTTCATATGATTGGTGTCTTTGTATTTTAGTTCTCACTTTTCTGATTCTATATTAGATTTAATTTATCTTTATTACCATAACTTTATTTTATCTTTATTATTTACAAAACCCTTAAAACCCTAACATATGTTTATAGGCTCTTCTCTTATAAAATTTCCCCCTCTTTTCACAAGCCAAAAAGCATTTTAGGCTGCATTTTGTTAGCAATTTAGCTAGCCTGTAGATGATAGCAAACAACGAAATGGTGCAAGTCACTAAAGTAAAATAACTATTACTATTGTTTTTAAAAATAACTTCAATAGCCAAACTGGCTCTTCTTATATGTTAACATATTACATATTAGTCACCTTGGGTTGGATTTTCAAAATGTTAGGTTTGCATGAGCATGCTCCTACTATTTATAGTAGAGAGCATGCCATGCTTTTTTCATTGAATTGGGCCAAAATGGGCTTTACATACAAGGCCTTATGCCCAAACATACAATAAACAAACTGACAAGCTAATAAAATACATCGTGAGTAGATCAAACAAATACAAACGACTAACATACAAAACGGGGCCCTACAATTGGACATAATGCCTTTTTAATTATTAACTTGACGGGATTTTAGCCAAACAGATTCTATCAATAGTCCAAAATAATCTCGTCAGACGCCAAAATAATCTCGTTAAACCAATGGTTTTAGGAAAAGTGGTAGAATTGGTTGGCTAAAAATCTTGTCGAACTAATGATTAAAAGTCAACGAATCAACATGATATTTAGCATAGATATTTTAAGAAGAGGTTAGTCAAATGAATAGTATCTTGATATTAGCTAATGAAATAAACCTTTTTGTCATTTACCACTTAAACAAACATGTTATACGCAATGTCCGATGCCCCCAAATTTATTTATTTTCTTTTTTTTTTGTTCAGCGTTATAGAGAAAAATATATGAATATTTATAAACTTAAATAACAAAAACTTTTACATTCTAAAGTTATTATTTTAGAAATATATAAAAATTTTAGATTTAAGTACTGTTTTAGTCACTGTGGTTTGTCGGATTCCTCTTTCTAGTGTTTTTTTTTTCTTTTTTCATATGATTGGTGTCTTTGTATTTTAGTTCTCACTTTTCTGATTCTATATTAGATTTAATTTATCTTTATTACCATAACTTTATTTTATCTTTATTATTTACAAAACCCTTAAAACCCTAACATATGTTTATAGGCTCTTCTCTTATAAAATTTCCCCCTCTTTTCACAAGCCAAAAAGCATTTTAGGCTGCATTTTGTTAGCAATTTAGCTAGCCTGTAGATGATCGCAAACAACGAAATGGTGCAAGTCACTAAAGTAAAATAACTATTACTATTGTTTTTAAAAATAACTTCAATAGCCAAACTGGCTCTTCTTATATGTTAACATATTACATATTAGTCACCTTGGGTTGGATTTTCAAAATGTTAGGTTTGCATGAGCATGCTCCTACTATTTATAGTAGAGAGCATGCCATGCTTTTTTCATTGAATTGGGCCAAAATGGGCTTTACATACAAGGCCTTATGCCCAAATATACAATAAACAAACTGACAAGCTAATAAAATACATCGTGAGTAGATCAAACAAATACAAACGACTAACATACAAAACGGGGCCCTACAATTGGACATAATGCCTTTTTAATTATTAACTTGACGGGATTTTAGCCAAACAGATTCTATCAATAGTCCAAAATAATCTCGTCAGACGCCAAAATAATCTCGTTAAACCAATGGTTTTAGGAAAAGTGGTAGAATTGGTTGGCTAAAAATCTTGTCGAACTAATGATTAAAAGTCAACGAATCAACATGATATTTAGCATAGATATTTTAAGAAGAGGTTAGTCAAATGAATAGTATCTTGATATTAGCTAATGAAATAAACCTTTTTGTCATTTACCACTTAAACAAACATGTTATACGCAATGTCCGATGCCCCCAAATTTATTTATTTTCTTTTTTTTTTGTTCAGCGTTATAGAGAAAAATATATGAATATTTATAAACTTAAATAACAAAAACTTTTACATTCTAAAGTTATTATTTTAGAAATATATAAAAATTTTAGATTTAAGTACTGTTTTAGTCACTGTGGTTTGTCGGATTCCTCTTTCTAGTGTTTTTTTTTCTTTTTTCATATGATTGGTGTCTTTGTATTTTAGTTCTCACTTTTCTGATTCTATATTAGATTTAATTTATCTTTATTACCATAACTTTATTTTATCTTTATTATTTACAAAACCCTTAAAACCCTAACATATGTTTATAGGCTCTTCTCTTATAAAATTTCCCCCTCTTTTCACAAGCCAAAAAGCATTTTAGGCTGCATTTTGTTAGCAATTTAGCTAGCCTGTAGATGATCGCAAACAACGAAATGGTGCAAGTCACTAAAGTAAAATAACTATTACTATTGTTTTTAAAAATAACTTCAATAGCCAAACTGGCTCTTCTTATATGTTAACATATTACATATTAGTCACCTTGGGTTGGATTTCAATTTGAATATGATGACTCCTAATAGGGTGCTGCTAAACGTATCCTCTTTGCTCTAATTTTACTAAACATAGCCCCTCCCCCCCAAGCTTTAAGAAATACAATTTAAACCTCTCATTTTCTTTTTATAATCTGTATCTTATATTATTTGTTGATCTTAATGTCTTCCAGAAAAAATCCAATCGAATATATGATTGGGATAAAATCAATCACATATTAGTTACATGTATATGATATAATTGTTACAAAATTAAGTTTGTTTTATACTATATTCTCCGCATTTTTGGTAATATACTAATTTAAGCAATCAAAATATTCTCCGCGTCTATTGTTCACCATTTATATGTACACAAGAGCTCCACTTCACTACTTTACAAAATCATTCACATGTAGAACAAGAAGAATTCATGCTTTCAAACGATACATTGGTTTACGTGTTATGTATCAATAAAAGAGAATCATAAAAAGAAAAGGCAGCATCCTAAGAAAATATTTCAAAATCATTAATTTTCTACTAATTTGTTAATTATATGATTTTGATGGGTAATATAAAAGTTGTTTTTTTCCACCCAAGGGGGGGGTGGGGGTGGGGGGTTATGACAAGCAATATGAGGGGTACATTTAGCCTGACCCCTCCTAATATTACGTGTTTGAAATGGTTAGTTAAACCTATTTAATGAATTAAACGCTTCCTTTAATACGTAGTTTAGCTGCTTCTAGCATAACCCGTGGTACTATATATATATAGCAACATGAAGAGGAAAAAAAAGAAAATGAACATGGGAGGTGCCAACAAGCAGCAAAAGCATTTTGTACTAGTGCATGGTGCAGGCCATGGAGCATGGTGTTGGTTCAAGCTCAAACCTCTCCTAGAGGCTGCCGGGCACCGTGTATCCGCCTTTGATCTCGCGGCTTCTGGCACTGATACAAGAACAATCCAACAAGTCCAGACTTTCTCTGACTACACTTTGCCATTGCTGGAATTTATGGTGGCTCTTCCGACAGGAGAGAAGGTGGTGTTGGTTGGTCATAGTCTCGGTGGCATGAACTTGGCCGTTGCAATGGAAAAGTTCCCGGAAAAGGTCTCTGTCGCTGTCTTCCTCTTCGCCTTCATGCCGGATTATGTACATAAGCCATCCTATGTTTTGGACAAGGTAATTGTCGTTATTATCTTACAAGGGCTGCAATACTATTTTGTGGCCCAAAGCTATACAAAAATCTTGAGCCCTCCTTTCAATATATATATTTTTTTCATGACCAAATATTTTTGCTGAGAGAATTCTGACAACATATATCTACTTTCTCAAATACTTAGCTACCAAATCAAGATTTAATTTTTACTTCATCAAAAGATACCTTATCAGATCTTGCTAATGATCTAATCCATCTCCTGAAGTAATAAAAGTAATTGTTTCCAAGTGGACAACCTGATGGTAAAGTTATGTACTCCCTAGCCAAATGGTTGTTGATTCAAATCTTACGAGCAGCAAGTGTGTGGTAATTTTAGGAGTAGAGTTTGCAGGTGTAGAATAGAGAGTGTGTATGTTCGCTGATAAGAATTAATAAATAAATGGGATGGGAAAGGAGATAAGAGTGAGGGAATGGAACTGCCATTTACCGCTCATCCTTCATCACGTCTCACCACTCACCGCAGCGTATGGACGAGGCTGCCTCCACTCTAGTGTGCGGTGCCATAACTCATAACTCTTGTCATTGCCACCCTTTCTCCTCTTGTTGCCTTCAACGCAGTACGAAGATCTCCACGCATAAACAATCCCCCCCGGGGGAAACTTTGGCATCGCTGCCACCTCATCACTTTGGGCAGTGATGTGGTTTCCATATACCCACTAGTCTAAGACTGGTAAATAACTGTTAAGGTATTGATCATTGGTGAAGGATAGTTAGGGCCAATGAGGGTCCCGACCTACCCCCATTTTTTGCTTAGTAGCATAAATTTACCTGTTGTTGTCAAAAAAAATTATACGTGGTGTAAATTTATCAATTTCGAAATGTTGAGTTCGGCCCCCCTCCGTATATGAATATTTTTATACATATTTTGGTCTGTCCCTCGACGTTTTAGTCAAAGCTTTGTCACTTGTAATGATCTAGCTATTTTCGAATTTATCAACATAATTATGAGAATAAATTACGCTTTTGGTCCCTGTATGGCTGGCCTCTTTAACCTTCTGTCTACATAGAAACCTTTTGAGCTATAAATTCACAAATAAAATATCATACCAAACAGAAGACAAATTTGTCATAAAAGGAATCCCCAGAAATAGAAAGTGACGTAAAAGACACATGAATGGAGAATGAAACATAAAACCTAACTGTAATGTTCATGCGATCATTCTGGAGATAGATGTGGTATCATAGGTGTCCAGCAGCCGATCGAGATGGGCAGTGCATAAAGAAAAAACTCAATTTAATTAAGATGATAAACTTGAAAGGTGATTCGATTAACACCATTACTGATGTTACATCATCTCTATGTATTTGTGTGTTTTTTGTATTTTTATGAATAACACTAGTCCCAAATTAAGTAGTCATATATTATTTGATATTTTTATAGTTTGGTGCCCTTTACAAAGTATATTTACATATATATATTATTTCCTTGTTGTTCTAACTACGTTTTTTAATTCAATTTGAAGCATAATGAAAATATATCAACAGAAGATTGGTTGGACACAAAATTTTCAGGATATGATACTGAAAACGGCTCAGAAACATCAGTGTTATTTGGCCCCCACTTCCTGACATCCAAGCTTTACAATCTTTGCTCTAATGAGGTTATAATGATCTTCTTAGTTCATACAAATAACTTTTTGTGTTATGATATTCTTAAACTATGATGCATGTAGGATCTTGAATTGGGAAAAATGTTAGTCAGGCCTAGTTCGCTATTTTTAAATGATCTACGCAAAGAAAGACCATTTTCAAAAAATGGATATGGTTCTGTGACACGAATCTATATCATTGGAATGAATGATGAAGGTATCCCGAAAGAATTTCAGATGTGGATGATTGATAACAGCCCGGTGACGGAGGTGAAAGAGTTGGAAGACGTAGACCACATGTCAATGTTGTCGAATCCAAAGCAAGTATGTGCTTCTCTCGTTGATGTAGCCCTCCGTTACACTTAATTACCTATCTAGCTATTTTACCGTTTAATCCCAATACGACTACATAAACTTGTCTGAACTTTGTTTATTTTATAATATTAAAAGTTCTTAATGTGTTAAATGTGGTTACAATAAGTATCATTGAATTATTAATAAAGTTTTCTTAGAATAATAACCTTGATGTAAGTCAAGGCGTGTAGAGACGGAGACAGTAAGGTGGCAGCGATAGTGGTGATCAAGGTGGTGATCCTAGTGATATATTCGTGCTCTGATTGTTTTGTCACCTAAATGTATTACAAGTTCAAACCTTCACCTTCCATAATAATGAACTAAGTGAATTTTATTGACAATATGATGCTATCATTCTAGAATACAAGGAAACTGATGCAGGAGCATCAAATCTCAAATAGACTTATGTGTGGTGTGTCCATCTAATGGGCCTTTGGATCGGGGAATTAGTTTAGTTGCTGAATTGGGCTTGAGGCTTGATGATGGTAGCAATGTGGGCCGACTAGTCCCATGAGATAGAGATTAGAGAGAGCGACGAGAAGGAGAAAAGGAGGGAAAAGAAATATTTTTATCTCTAGTTTGTCATTTTTTTAATATGTTTTTGTCATCGTTTTTTTTTATTAGTATAAGTCATGGTTTCTACATTTTTTTAGTTAGTTGATTGGGTTTGATAAATTTGTAAGCTTTACTCGAATCATTTGTATAACAATCATCCGCTTATTAAACCATTTGATTACGCTTCAAGTGTGCATGAAGTTATATCAGACCTCCTTGTATTAGATCTTGAAATTTTTTTAACAATTCTTAGATTTTCTATGATAGTTATACACTTATACCACAACCGGCCTTCGCCCAACAAGATTTGAGCCTGCCGATGGTTTGAACAAGCATAAACCAATCAAATCAAAATTTAAACTAGCTCAAGAGAACCTAAGAATATTAGAAATACCAAGCATAATTTAATCTAGTTACATGGTTTCATACTCTTAAGCCAAAAAGAACTGCCAATAATGTCAAAACATAGAGCTACTTTTTTGGCAAATAACTCTTCACAAGGAAATACTATCTCACCTTGTGTGGGATGTGAGCAACTAAAAATTTTGTGGCTGAAAGTTTGTGTTTTGTTATTTTCTATTAAGTGAATTTTAACATGTTTAAACATTTCATCATGGATATTGTGGCAATTTATGGGATATAACATGTTTATCACAATCTGTTGCAAATGCTTATATCAATTTTGAAGCGTAAAATTCATCCTTTTGATATCAAACATTAAAGTCCACCTAGTAGTACGAAAATCAATCCTTTTCATGTTCTCCAACTGATTAACTAGGGGTGTTCATCGGGTTAACCCGATCGGGTTTCGAGATAATTGGGTTGGGTTAGTCGGGTTTTTCTTAAAAATTATCTAACTCGAAACCCGACCCTATTAAGGTTCGGGTTATTCGGGTTTCGGGTTAGTTGGGTAGGGTTAGTCGGGTTAATTGGGTTGACCATGTTACTTTATAATTTGAAGTTCATTTTAATGTTTGTAACTCGTGGGTTGCAAAATTTCTCGTTCAACTCAATTTTCAATTCATTTCACAAGTAATTATCTTATAATTACATATAGGCTTGTAAACGAACCAAACGGACATGAACAAAGGCATGTCCGTGTTTGTTCATTTAACTTTAAACGAATACGATCACGAACACTTAATCAAACAAATATTTGTGTTCATGTTCTTTTGTTAAAAAATGAATATATTCATGTTTTTTTATGATCGTTCATTTAAAATCTAAACGAACAGTTCACGAACATAATTGAACACAATTAAACAAAGATAAACGAACTTGAAGAAACATGTACATACATTAACGAACGCAAACATACATAAACGAACATAAATGAACGCATTCAAATGAACACAAATATAAACATATTATGGTGATATAATTTCTAAATGAAAATAATATTTAATAATTTTCTATTAATATGTGATGAACATGAAAGAACGTAAACAAACTTAAATGAATGATCATAAATGAGTGTTCACGAACATAGATGAACGAGTGAAACATTTGTTCATGTTCGTCCGTTTATTTTAAAAGACCTTCAAGTCTAACGGTTCATGAACAAGTAGAAAAACAATTAACTCCTCTATAAAACTTTCAGTATTGACATTTTAGTGCTTATTTCACATTTTCATTATTGTATTAATCACTAATCGGGTTATTCAGGTTAACCCGAAATCCAATTATTTCCCAATAATAAACCCGAAACCCGGCCCTATTAACAATTCGGGTTATTCGGGTCAACCCGAATAACCCGATTAATACTTTTTGACCATATTTAACCCGACCCTAATTAGCTTATTCGGATTCGGGTTCAGGTCGGGTTAATCAGGTTCGGGTATTTTGAACACCCCTATGATTAACCATGATGAAATGTCCGGTTAATCAGTTGTGGCTTTAGTGAACAATTAGTTAACTGTTCAATTCAATTAATTTGATTTTGTTAATTTGGTTAATTCAATTATAAAAAATGTAATTAAAATTAAAGTTAACGTAAAATGTGTTGATTATGTGACAATATTTTTTTGGTGTTTTTATTATGTGAGGTTCGGTTGTTTTTAAGGAATTGAGTTTTTATGATATGCCAGTTTGACCAAAATGTTTTTTTATAGCTTCTTATTGTGGATGCTTTTAAAGCAAGTAGATAAGATCTAGATAATCACATGATTTGAATATGTGTCGGTAGGGCTGTTCACGAACCGAACCGAACGCGAGCATGCGCATACTTGGTTTGGTTTGGTTTGCAAACAAGCCGAACTGAGCGGCTTGAATTTAAAAAAACGAGCGATATCTTTATGCTTGAACTTGGTTTGGTTTTGAAACCGAGCAGCTTGGTTCGGTTTGGTTTTGCTTGATTTCGTACAAAGTTTCCAATTTTGAATTTCTAAAACTTCAAATATCATTAATTCAAGACTTTCAACTCTAAATTGTCTAAACTTTTACCTTTAAAATGTATTAAACTCAAAGTTAACAACAAAACATATATAAAACGAGCGGCTATGGTGTAAATTTGAACTTTGAATTCAAAACGAAAGAAGAAAATTTTAAAAACTTTAAAAAAAATAGTATATACTTTTATATATATACATAAAGTTTATATATAAAACTAATAAATATAAAATAATTCGAGCAAAACGAGCCGAACCGAATGGCTCACTTCCAAACCGAGCAGCAATCGAACGAGCATTTTTCGAGCAATTTTCAAGCGAACGACGAACGAACGACGAGCAGTTTGGACAACTCTATGTGCCAGTAACTCAATATTCTATTGGCTTAAACATTTCAAAGTTGATTTATTTACAATAATTGAAGTCAAAAGAACGGAATAATGAGACGTGATAAGTATATTTTCGAATCACTTTGTTGATAAGATCTAGAAAATCACATGATTTAGTGACTATGTGGTCTTCTATTGAACTAAACATTTCAAAACCTTTCCACTTACATTCTCTTAGGGCGCGTTTGCTTCACGGACCTTTTTTAAAGGATTTGGAATTGGAATAGGAATTGGAATGGAATGTTTGAGAATCCCTATCATGTGTTTGGTTGGTTAATATGTATTGGAAATGGAATCTTCTTCATTCTTGGTTTTTTTTTTTTTAAGAACGAGGGCAAAGGCGGAAACGTTTTAGTTTTTTTACATTTTCTTTTTTGATTTATATTTTGAGTTATGAATTTTTTATTAATTTTTTTGAATTTTTTTGGAGGAGTTTTTATTGTTAATAAGAAAATCCTTAACAATCCTTTCAAATAGGTGGGATTTTAAAATCCCACGAAATGTAGGATTTGATGTGATTTAGTTTCCATTCCTATTCTTTCATTAAATGAAACGAACATATCAATTCATGGGATTTAAAATCTCATTCCTTAGAATTCCTTACAAATCTTTGAAACGAACAGGCCCTTAAAGTATAAAGTACGAAATCATAATGTATTTTGTTTACAAAATTTTGAATCACATAGATGATAAGATCTATAAAATCACTTGAGTTGATAATGTTTCGGTCCTCTATTGGTTTAAACATTTCAAAAGCGTTACGATGTGGTAAGTATTTTTTTTTTTAGCAAAAATTAAAATAACATAGAATAACATAAGTTATAAGATCTGGAAATGTGAAATAATCACGTGAACTGATGGCGGGAACCCACTTTCACGAGATCAAAACTAACTTTTTTAAAAAATTCCAATCGTGTAGCAAATATGATCTTGAAAATCACATAATTTAATGACGTGTCAGTTTTTTATTAGTTTAAACGTTTTAAAACCATGGTATCAAAAAGTCTTATTGGTCACCTACATTATCTTATAGGAAGAAACCAAAACCAACTAACATAAAAGTTATGGCTGAAACATTTAAACCGGTCATGACTCAACAAGAGAAAGTTAGTTCGGAAGCCAACTAACTTCTTGTGATCAGTTACATATCCTCCGATAAACTAAAATCCACGTGTCACCAATAATAATTGACCAGACTCCAGCTAGAAAAGGTTAAAAAGCTGAAACCAGATTCACCAAAAATACAAAATAAAACAAAAAAAGTGATCGAAAACCTACAGAAGATTTGATGTTTACAAATTACACGTTACATCATTATTCATTATTCTCGTTATCGAAACAAATTCACCAGAAAAAAATTATCATGTAAAGTAGAAATTTGACAACAAAGTCACCGGAAAAACAAATCACACTTAAATTTCTCGATGACGTTGCCAAATTATCTAATAACGGATGAAATCAGTAGCACGAATTAACAGAATATTCTAAATCCGTCATAATTTTGTCAACTTTAACACGTTTATCAAACGATATACTGCAGTTAATTTGACGAAGATTAACTAGAAGCTACCTGTGAACGATAAGTGCGTACTATTTGCTCATCATCTTCTTAAACTCTTCAAAGTTAACGCAACCGTCACCGTCAACATCAACGGACTTAATCATCTTCTTACAATCCTTCAACGAACACTTCTCACCTAAGCTCTTCAACACCGAATGCAACTCATTAGCCGAGATCTTACCGTTCTTATCCTGATCGTACATATCAAACGCCTCACGCAGCTCCTTATTCACCGCAGCTCCGTCAGCAGCGTTACATCCTCGCTTCTGAAACTCGATAAACTCCTGTAAGTCAATGAATCCGTCTTTATCCGTATCAATCTCGTTCATCACAACCTTTAGCTCGTCCTCCGGCGTGGCCGAGCCGAGTGCGCTGAGGATGGAGCCGAGCTCGGAGATGGAGATCTTACCGTCGCCGTTGACGTCGAATTTGTGGAACACTTTCTCGAAGTCGTTTGTGTTGCCTGTAGAATTGTTGTTATTGGTCATTTCTAGGGTTAAAGTTAAAATATCTTCTGGTGTGGTTATTTATATTTATATTTAGAATGTGATGAAGTTGGCCTTCGGCGGCTGTTATATATGGAATGGAAACGGAAAACGCGTTTTTGGAATTGGAATCACGCGGTGGAGTGACAGTTAATTACACCTATAATATATTATTATTATTATTATTATATATACGCGTCTTCTACAATAATAACTGCCTTTTTTTTGGGATTATAATATTGTTTGGTGTATATCATTTAGCGGTAGGAAGTTTGGGTTTTTTAATGAAAACTCAGATTTAATCCTCACAAACATCACTTTGAAAGGGTATGTGTGGGTCAATTATGAAAATATTGGGATTCTTGTGATCCCTCGTTCGATTTTGAGTGTTTTCAGGTTTTACTATCAGTGAGCCTTTCGGATTTATGGGTTTTCCCTGAAACTAAAGATAATTTAGAGGCGTTTAAAGGTTTCGTATAACTAAGTTAGGCCAGCTAGCAGTGGTATTTTACTATTGGATCACCATGTACAATACACCTAAACAATTCTTTACTTATTAGCGGTTAAAAACAATTGGTATGATATTAATTATCTTATATCTAAAAGTTACAAAGTGGGGCCATTGGTTATATTAATAAACATATTGGTGTTTAATGTATTGAATTAAATGAGTCAGTTTTCTTTAAAATTGAATTGAGCAGTTACTGTTAAAGTCATGAAACAATCACTAGACTAGCGAGATGAAGGCTAGAAAACAAAATTACACTCGGATACAAGCATCAATTACAAAAACTATCAAAATGAAAAGGAAAAGGAAAAAGAAAACCATTTTCCATGATCCAACTTTGTTTGGTGTTCCTATTCTTCGTCCAAAGATAACTTATTTTTTTTAATGTTTTCCTTAATTTTATTGACAGAAGCTCGTTTGCTTTCAAAGAGGGTTTCGTTCCTTGTCTTCTATAAACACTAACTGAAGAAACGTGGATCGACTCACTGGTAGACGATCAACTTTCGTCGGGTGTGATTATGCTATTTCACCGATGGTTCTCTGGAATCTGGATTCTTCCACCTACAAAATGAACAGCACCGTAAACTTACCCCTCAGAAAGGGATAGAGGGGTCCTCTTTGGGGTAACCCTCCGGTGTGAGAATAAGAGTTTGTTGGAGAAGATAATAATCTGAGAGTAAGGAAATTGGAGTGTATTGCTTAATATAGCTGAATACTGTGTAATAGGGCATACCTCTCCTTGTGGAGTTGATGTGGTATTTATAGTGCTAGGGTTTCCAATGATTGGGCTCAGACCCAATTAGGGCCTTTTTGGCCTCCTCCTATTGCTTCGCGCCACGTGTCCTTGGGACACCTGGTGCTTTTTCATTGATTATTCTCTGTGCAATCACGTGGTAGCACATGGGTTTTGCTGAGTTGTCCACCTTTCATTGGCAGCTGTCAACATCAGCATATTCTTATTCCTTAAAAAGATACCTTCTGGAAGGTTGTCTGACGTGCACAATCAAGGTTGTCCTTACCCTGATTTGGATAAGGACGAGGTTGATTATGTGCATGTGTGATATGCGCCTATCCTGAGGATGCGCGAGGTCTTCTCTTTATTCTCACGCGCAGATGTTTCATGCGCAGATATGATATGCACAAGCATGTGATATGCACCACGCGCGGATGCGCCACGCGCAGATGTGATATGCGTGAGCATGTGATATGCGTCACGCGATATGCGTGAGCATGTGATACGCGTGAGCATATGTGATGCGTGAGCATATGTGATATGCGTGAGCATATGTGATATGCGTGAGCATATGTGATATGCGCCATGCGCATAGGTTTTGGCTTTGTGCCTTCATAATGTCTTGATTTCAAGCCTCTTGTCTATATCTTGTGGGTTGACCCGCCTCACTCGGTGTTGAGGCGGGTACATACCTCTTCAAGCCCCCCCAGTCTAATGTGTGTCTTGTCTCGCGCGAGCGAGGTAAGATATATATTAGACTTAATAGTTTGCTCTTTTAATAGGGTTTGTCTTTTCTTCTTATTACTCATCGGTGCGCGAAATTCTATCCTTTTGGTTGAAAACGAATCGTCCCTGTACGTGGTTGGTTGTTGCTGACATGCGTCAGTGATGGAGACGTGTCAGACTTTTCGTGTGCTCGAGGTGCTACAGTTGCCTTTCATGTCCCCTCACATAGTGTCAGGAACACGTGTCGCGCTCGCGTTGGTCCGTACCTGCGAGTGGTGGCGCGTGAACTCTGGCAGCACCTGTATCGTTTCTTTTCGTGTCCCCTCACACAGTGTCAGGGATACGTGTCGCGCTCGCGTTGGCTTACACCTGCGAGTGGAGGCGCGTGAAGTCCGATCAGTACCAAATTTTCTCTCTCCTGGGCCTATAAAAGCAAGCCCTTTTGAGTTTTTATTCTTCATCTTCTTTGTTGTTTATTCAGAGCTTTTTTCTTTCATTCTATTCCGATTGCCTGTCTTCTGCTTCCAGATCTCTGTTCTTCAGAAGCATCCTTTGTCCGATTTTATAGTTGTATGTCTGATAGCTCAGACAACACAATCTCCCCCAGCCATCGCCGTGTGAAATCGTTAGTAATGTCTACGTTGAAGAAGACCGGCAAGGGGAAGAGGGCTGCTGAGGCCTCATCGGAGGAGGTAGGGAAAACCAAGGCAGTGAAGAAGTGGGATGAGATCCCCTGTAAACTGAGGCAGTCCGATTTTGACAGCCTTATCGACTCTCAGGGTTTTCTCCCTGAGTATGGCTGCATGCTGCCGGCGGCCGGGCAAATGGCGGCGGACCCGCCCACCGGCTATATATCCCTTTATTGCCATTTTTTCACCCACTGCAACCTTCGTCTCCCGATGACAAGGCTTGTGGGTGCGCTGCTTAGGTTTTATGGGATTCATATATCCCAAGTCCATCCGTTTGGACTCGTGCGCATGACTCACTTTGAGTTCATGTGCAAATCTCAGCACGAGGAGCCCACCCCTCGGAGCTTTCAGTTTTTTTATAAGCCCAAGATCCAAGATTCTTGGTTCTCATTTATTCCTCGCAGTCAGAAGGTCAAGTGCTGCACTGTTTCATTCAAGAGCCTTCATGACTGGTCTGAGAGATTTTTCTATATCAGGGCTGGTGTGATCCCCATCCGCATGACCATGCGTGCGATCTCTTCTGCGCCTGCGGATGTGGGTGTCTTCAAGAACCCAACTGGCGCCTGGGTAAAAAAGTTGACTGCCGAACCATCCCCCGCCAAGAACATTTACGAGGAGGCGCTGGTGGGGGTTGGTATGAGCAGGAGGTGGGCCGACAGCGCGACTGAGCCCGTTATCCAAGTTGACGGCTTGTGTAAGTTAATCTCATTGCATTACTTCTGCGCGAATATAATTCGTTTTGCTGATATCATTTGACTTGTTTTGTGCAGTCAGCAAGGAGTATGTCCACGCCGCCTATGATGAGCATATGGAGGGTGGCTCCGTCGCGCTGGGCGCTAAGGAGGTTGGCTTCCCCGATCGCTTCGATGACATGTTCATCCCTGTTGATCTGGGATTTCGCTTTGACAGCGACGCGCCTGGTAAGCCTTTGTACTTATGCTTATGCCTTTATAATACCAGATTTGGCTAACCTTTCTGTTGCGTGTATTGTAGACGCGCTTGAGAACTACGAGCTGGAGCTCGCGGAAGAGGAGGAGGAGGCTGAGGTGCCCCAACTAAAGCGTAAGGCTAAAGGGAAAACTGGCGCAGGGGCCAGTAAGAAACAGAAGAAAGATGATGCCCCTGTTGTTCAGGATCCTCCTACTCAGGCGAAGGGACTTGAGAAAACCCAGGAGTTTACCTCCAAGTTTTCCTTGTCTTCCCTGCCTCAAAAAGTGGGCAGACCTCCTGTCCACACGAGGTATGGTGCCGCTACCTCCTCCCTTCGCGCGGCGGAAAAGGGGAGCGGCGTTGCGCCTGCCGTTTCCTCTTCGACAGGTATACTTTGCTTATCCTTTATGGTTCTATGAGCGTGATTCTGATAGAATTACTAATGAATCTTTGCTCACTCAAATGTTTGTAGAGCCGGCGACCTTGGTGGATCAACCTCAGGCGCAACAAGGTACCGAGGCTGCGCCGGAGGTTGCTTCGAAGTCCCCTGTTTTACCCTCAAAGGGGAGAATGGACTTCATGGCGATGTTTAACTCGCGAACGGCGTTGCGCCAAGGTATGTATTGCGCTTTTATTTTCTGACTTTTTTCTTTTAGATCAAGTCATGAACCATTTCTTTTTGTTGATTTTTTCATAGGAGTCATTGCTGGCGTACAAGCTGCTGGCGGCACTGCTGGCGCCGGTGCCAGCGCCGTTGGTTCTGCTCCTGCTCCTGCAAGCGCTGAATCTCCCCTCATAGGGATTACTAAGGAGCAGGAGGCCGTTTTACGCGCCGACCTGGCGGCGTCGAGACCTCCCTCACCTCCTCCTGCGCGCAGCCCTCCTCGCGAGACTGATTTTGGTTCTAGGTCGCAGGAGAAAAGGCCTGTTTCAGAGGAGTATGAGGAGGTTCAAGTTGAAGGCTCCGACAGCGGGCGCGCCAGCCCTGCAGCGCCACGAGGTTTCGCGGCGAAGTCTTCTCGTGGGGCTGGCGCTGACTTTTCTGCTTCATCCCCGCAGGTATAAGTTCGTTTTTGCTCCGCTGCACGGACTTCCATATTAGTGTTTTGATGACTTAGATCATTTCTTTGTGTTTGCAGGAAGCCGATCACATTTACCGCCCGAGATGGAATATTACTGAGTACAGCTCATTTCAGTCCATGGGTGTGTGTGAGGACTTCTGGGCTCATTCTGTGCCTCCAGCTGAAAGGAGGTTTCAGGAGGATCGCGCTCGCGATGACTTGCTCAACGATCATCTGTTTTCTGGGTCGGCTTTCTTTGCTGCCTCCCAAGAGCTTCGCTATGATTACGTAAAGGTACGTGATGCTCTTGCGGAAGCCAAGCAAGAGGCTAAAGTGTCTGCTTGGAATCTTTCTGATGCTCGAGAGAGAGCTGAGAAACTCCAAGCAGAGCTCAGCGAGAACAGAGCAAGTGCCAACACCGCCTTCGTGAAGCGCGGGCATGAGCTACAGGCTGCGCGGGAGAAGCTACAGGCGGCCGAGGCGGACGCGGCCAAGTACGCGCGTAGAGTGCGCGACTTGGAGCTGGACGCGGAGGCGCGTGACCAAGCTCTTGTCCAGTCTATAACTGACAAATCATCATTGGAGAGTGAGGTTGCACGCCTGAAGAAGGAGCTGGCGGCCGCGCGGGCCGAGAAAGATGAAGCCTTGGCGACGGCAGCGTCTAGCCAGGAAGCACTCGATGTTGCGCGAGCGGAAAAGGAAGAAGCCTTGGCGGCAGCAGCGTCCGACAAAGAGGAGCTGAAACAGACTAAGGAAACTGTTGAGTTGTTAAACTCTCAGATTCCTGCTCTTGAGACGTCTGTTGCTTCCCTCGCGCAGGATCGCCAATGGCTACTCTCACAGGGTATGACTCGTTGCGCTTACGCGATGAAATACTCAAACGAGTTTCAGGCCCTTGTGATGGATTGCAACGCTGCCGCGCGCTTGGTGGGTCGAGCTGAAGGGTTTAAGGATGGCTGTGAATATAGCATGCTGAAGAAGAACCCATCCGACTACCCTTATCAGCTCGACATTGCCTGCGCGGACATGGCCGAGATGGGGGAGAAGTATTTGAATACTCCCATTCCCATCCTTGCGCAAGTATTTTAACCTTAATGAGATTACCTTGACTTATTTTCCAAGTCTTTTTGTACTCATATTTTTCCTTATGATTTGCAGATATCCGCGCTTGCTGACCAGCCCGATCTCGGCGCGCTAAAGAAATTACTTGACGAGTGCGAATGGGCTGGTGGCGGCGATGATGGCGCGGGGAATGCTGCCCCTGCTAGCGGCTCTGGCGTGGCCAAAGGACCCGCTCCTGACACTATTGTGATAGAAGGCGACTCCATTCAGGACGAACATCTTGACTATGGTCAGTTTGGAGATGACGAGGAGTGGGCTGCGCCAGATGCTGAGGGCGGTGATGAGGACGATGAAGAGGCTGACGTCGACGTGGAGACTTGAGAAGCCCTTCATGTTTTTTTTTTTTTTTTTATTTTTATTTGTAGTTTGTATCTCATCATCTTGTAAACTTGTAAATTTCAATGCTTTGGAATGAAATTTTGTTTTTCCCTTATTCGCATCTTGCGCATTCCCCATTCATCTCTTTATGTTGCATGTTTGCTTGTTGAATATAAGATATGCTTGCACGTTGAAATAAGAACAAGGTTGTAAGGAAATTATTATACTTAATCCTTGTCATATTGTAAGTGATTTTGCCATATCTTGATTATGTTGACACGTGCCTTGGCGTTTCATTATTCCTCTTTTGCGCGACGTTATCGCGCATTTATTATAGGAAATTATGAGTTTTTTAGCCTTTACGTGTCAGTGTGTTACTCAGATATCCATTACAATTTCATGCGCGACCTCGACCTGAGACCTTAACAACTATGTTTTGGCATGTGCTTTGCCTTAGTTGTGCTTAGGTATTTTTATGGTCAGGATGCGCAGCATGTAGGATGGATGTTGTGAGTGATTTGAGCTAAGGCTCACATTATTGGGCTAAAGCCCTGAGCTAAGGCTCATATTATTGGGCTAAGGCCCTGACGTTTTAGAGTTAAGACTCGTTAACGCGTTTGAGGTTGAAGCTCGCGCATGTATGTTTTACTTCGTTTTATTTTTGTTTTGATGTCAATACAATGTTGTCATATTGCTCAAAATTAATAAAGGGAAGTGTGAAACATGTATGCAAAAGGTAATAGAATCCACATTAAGAGAAGATAGCGCGTATCATTATTCATAATGGCTTGAAGAGCCTTGATTACAAATTTGACAATTTTTACATGAAACATTTTCTAAGCTGTGCCGCGTTCCATGCGCGCGGGATCTTCTTTCCATTCAAATCTTTTAAAGCGTATGCGCCTTTTCCCAATTCTTCGGAGACTTGATAAGGTCCCTCCCAATTGGGGGACATTTTTCCCGGGGGTATCGCGCGGCTAGCTTCATTGTTTCGAAGGACAAAATCATTCTTCTTGAAGTGGCATTCTTTCACACGCTGATTGTAATATTTTTCCAGTTTTTTCTTGTATTTGGCTTCATTGATGATAGCCGCCTCTCTGCGCCCTTCAAGCAAGTTGAGATCCAACCTTCTTTCGCGCTCGTTATCAATCTTGTTCATCATGAGTACTCTATGGGATGGGCATCCAATTTCTGCTGGAATCATAGCCTCCGTTCCATAGGTTAGGCTGAACGGGGATTCGCCATTGCTGGTTTTGCTTAATGTCCTGTGCGCCCACAGGACGTTAGGTAGCTCGTCAACCCAAGAATGGGATTCTCCCTCCAACCTTTTCTTCAGCCCATTTAGCAAGCTTTGGTTCGCGCGCTCCACTTGGCCATTCCCCTAAGGGTGGTATACTGAAGTGAAAATTTGGTTGATGCGCAATTCCTTGAGCCAGCTGGATATCTTCTTGTCAGTGAATTGTTTGCCATTGTCGCTCACAATTTCCATGGGAAGGCCAAAACGGCATATGATGTGGCTCCAAATAAACTGCTTCATCGCCTCGGCTGTGATTTTTGCTAGTGGCTTGGCTTCGACCCATTTTGTGAAATAGTCTACTGCCACTACCAAAAATTTTACTCGCCCTTGCGCTTGCGGTAGGGGACCCACAATATCGATTGCCCATTTGTGGAAAGGCCATGCAAAGGTCACCGGAATCAAGTTGTTCTTTGGCCGCATGGTGTTTGGCGCATAGCTCTGACATGCTTTGCATTTTCGGATCTCTTTTAATGCGTCCAAGTACATGCCTGGCAAATAGTAACTTGCGCTCATTGCCTTGGCAACCACCATGCGCGGGCCAGCATGTATTCCACAGATTCCTTCGTGTATCTCTCTGATCACATAGCTTGCTTCCTCAGCATCTAGGCATTTCATGAGAGGTCCAAGATAAGAGCGTCGATATAATGTACCATCAAGCAGTTCATAGTTCTGTGACTTGTGTCTTATCTTCCTCGCCTATGCGCGATCGTCCGGTACCTTTCCCTCCATCAAGAATTCCATTATTGGAGTTATCCATGATGAAGGGGTTGTATGAGTTACAAGGACAGACTTCGCTCCCACCGACGGGTTGCTCATTACTTCCACCCTGACATCTTTGCCAAAGTGATCGAAGCTGGTTGATGCCATCTTGCTCAGCGCGTCGGCAGATTTGTTTTCACTGCGCGGAATATGAATGATTCTGAAGCAGTCAAATTGCTCGATGAGCTTTTTCGCCTGCTCTAGATACAGAGGCATGGTGTTCTCCTTGGCATCATAAAGGCCATTGACCTGTGCTGCTACCAAGTATGAATCAACATGGGCCTCTAGCTTTTTAACTCCGAATTTGTGCGCGATGCGCAGGCCAGCCAGCAGGGCTTCATACTCGGCTTCATTGTTGGTGCTCTTGAAGTCCAACCTGATGGCGTAAGTATATTCATGATTCTCTGGATCCACCAGTTTAAGGCCTGCGCCGGACCCTTCGTTGTTTGAAGCTCCGTCAGTGAATAATCTCCAAACATTTTCTTCATCATTGGCTCGCGGAGGGTCTACCTCGCGCTGAGCCTCTTCAATTTTTCCTTCGGGGATTTCTGCGATGAAATCAGCTAAGACTTGTCCCTTTATTGCTGGACGGGGCTTATAGGCGATCGTGTGCTCTCCTAATTCCAGCGCCCATTTTGTCAGCCTTCCTGAGAGCGCGGGACGCCGCAAGACTTGCTGGATGTTGTAACAAGTCAGAACTTCAATGGGATGACCATTGAAATATCTATGAAGCTTGCGCGACGCGTGTGTTAGTGACAAAACTAACTTTTCCATGATGGAGTAGCGCGTCTCAGGATCTGTCAGCACCCGACTCACATAGTATATTGGCGTTTGGATTCCCTTGCGATCCACCAACAATACTGCGCCGATGGCGCGCTCTCCTGCTGATAGGTACAATGTCAAAATTTCACCAGGAAGTGGAGCTGTAAGCGCGGGCAGATTTATCAAACATTCTTTTATTTCACTGAAAGCTTGCTCGGCCTCAGGAGTCCATTTGAATTGGCTTTTCTTTAAGCAATTTCTCAATGTGTTGACAAATGGGGTAGATTTGCTTGCATGGTTCGCTAGGAACCTGTTGATTGATACCAATCTACCATTCAGCTTCTGGACTTCTTTCATGGTGGATGGCGATGGCATGTCAAGGATGGCCTCCACCTTTTCTGGGTTCACCTTGAAACCATCCTTGGTGACCATTACACCTAGAAATTTTCCCTCTTGTACGCCGAAAGTGCATTTGCTCGGATTGAGCTTCATGTTAACTTCCTTTAGGCGCCCGAGGGTTTCTTCGATGTCTTTGAGCATTTGTTTTTCCTCCCTGCTTTTGATCACCAAATCATCCACGTAGACTTCTAGGTTTCTTCCAATTTGCTCGTTGAAAACGGCATCCATAAGTCTTTGGTAGGTGGCTCCCGCATTCTTCAAACCAAAGGGCATTTTTGTGTAACAAAAAACACCCTTGTCGGTTCTGAAGGCAGTCTTGTCCTCATCTTGTGGTGCCATTTGAATCTGGTGATAGCCCTTGTAGGCATCCAGGAAACATTTGAGCTTGAATGGCGCCACGGAGTCCACTTTTGCGTCGATGTTTGGGAGGGGGTAACAATCTTTTGGGCACGCTTTGTTGAGGTCCTTGAAGTCAATGCACATCCTCCACGACCCGTTACTTTTCTTTACCATCACAGGATTGGCTACCCATGTCTGGTATCGTATCGGGCGGATGATGTTTGCGCGCAGTAGATCCTCAACCTGCTCATTCAAGGCCTTCGCCTTCTCATCCCCCATGACTCTCTTCTTTTGAGCAATTGGCTCTACAGACTTGAACGTGTTGAGAGAATGTTGCGCCAGATCTCGCGGAACCCCAGTCATATCAGAGTGTTGCCACGCGAAGACCGACATATATGCTGTGAGCAATCTTTTCATTCTCAACCTCGTGTCGTCTGATATCGTAGCGCCAATTGTGATTGTTTGCTCCGGGAATTTTGGGTTGAGAATCCATTCCTCTGGCGCGTTGTCTGCCATTGGAAGTTTCATTCTCCCTTCCCGCGGAGTACTTGTCACTGCACACACATGATCTCGGTATACAAAAGTTACACCTGTTGGTGTTGGGAACCCCAACGCGCCGTGCGCTGGCGACGGTATGACGTTGAATTGGGCAATCGTTCCCCTACCCAAGATCATATTGTGGCATGAAGTGGTGGGCAAGATCAAGAAGTTGACAACTTCGGCTCGCTTGTGTTTCTCATCCCCCATGGTTAGTTCAAATTGTATTTGACCTAGGGGATGAATGATTTCATTTGAAACACCAGAGATTGGTGCATTCACAATTTCAAGCCTTGCTTGGTCTGCCGGATCCAGTTTCCTGAAACATTGCTCATACATGATGTCTGATTCGCTGCCAGTGTCCACCAGGACTTTTGACACTTCATAATGAGCAATGTGTGTAGTGATGACAAGAGGATTGCTGATAGAAGGACCTCCCCTGATTCTTGGGAAGATTACTTGTTGCTCGCGCCAATCTCCTTGGATTTGCGCGCTTCTCTTTCTTGATATTTGCCCTTGCCTTCCTCCCTCGGCTACACAAATTCTTTTGAACTTTTTGCTGGCTGAGGCTCCTTCTGGTTGTTCATTTTCTGGTCTTGAGTTTTTCACCAGGTGAGCCAGCTTGCCTGATTTCACATCTTTTTCAATTGCATCCTTCAAGTGGTGGCATGCATCAGTGTTGTGTCCTGTGGACTTGTGAAACTCACAGTACTTGCCACTGTTTGATGGTCCCTTGTAGTGTAGTGGCTTGGGGCTTTGAACTGGACATTCTCAGTGCTTAACACTTGTGAAGGCGTTTTAGTGAGGGGAGTCCATATTCTTGGCAGAGGTCTGTTAGGATCTCTGCCGCCTTCTCTCTTATCACCTTCTCCGCGATTACGAATGTCTTTTTGGGACTGGGGTGAGCTTGGTTGCGCCTGCTTTTCTGCTGGAGAAAAACTGGTTTGTTGCAACCTGGACCATACAGAGTTCTGTTTGCCCCTTCTTTCGTTGTTGCGCGGTGCCTCTGCTTGATGCCCTCTTTCTCTTGCTCTATCTTGGGCAATTTGTTTTTCATTTCTCGCGAAGACTCGCGATGCTTCCATTAGCTTGGCCCAAGTGGCTGGCATGCCATCTCTGCTCACGAGAGCTCTGCGGAGTTGATCACTGCGCGCGCCTTGTATAAAGGACACGCGCAAAAGTTGCTCAGTGATACCTCCGATTGCCAGAGACTCCTGATTGAAACGAGTGATGTAGTCTTCAATCGTTTCATCATTCCTGCGCACGCAGTGCATGATGTCATCAGGGTCGCGGTCGTGTGTCTGCGCTGCTGTACGAAGTGAGCTTGGAACTTTTCCAATAGTTCCTCGAACCCATCGATTTGCCCAGTCGGCAAGCTTTCGAACCAAACACGCACCGCGCCCGTGAGGCAGCGAGCAAACATGTGACACCATGTTGGCATCGTCCAGCTTTCTAGGTTTCCGGTGTTGTAAAAACCTTGTAAGAAATCGTCTGGATCTGTTGTGCCGTCATATTTGCCCAAACCACTTGGCATCTTGGTTTTGTGCTGAATGGGAGCCTTCGCGATGCGCTCAGTGAATTTTGAATGTTTCAACAAGATGGCTGGCCTGTATGGTGTGGTTACGTCCACTTGCCCTCTCACTGGTGGGCTGTACGGCGTGTGCAGATCCAGATCGGCTTTGGCTCCAGGCGCCATGTTCACGTGCGCGCGGAGCTGTGAGCCTCCTGCATGAGTATCTCGCGTCTTCCTCATGCTGTGCACTTCTTCATCACTAAACTCAGCGTGTGCAGTGTGAATAGAATGACCATCTTCCGGCGCGCGCGCCCTTTTTGTTCCATGAACGGTTTGCTTGTCAAACGCTAGCCTTTGTGTTAAGTCGGCTGACTTTTTGTGTTTGACCAGCTCATTGTACTTGTCCATTAGTCGTCGTTGCTCGTTTATGAGCCATTCTTTAGGGTCATTGGTTTCATCTTCTGGACCCATTGGTCCTTTTTGTTTCGCGCCGGTAAGATTTTGGAACGTGAGATCGTCTGGAGGAGTTTCAGTCTGGCTATGAGGAGTTGTGATGAAGGGATGGTTACTGGTGGTGCGCGTAGAATCACGCGGCGCCGGCGAAATTTTTGAAGACTTTTCCGGCAAGGTGGTGGCGGTGGGCGGTGGTAGTTGTAGGAGATGAGTGAAAATTTAAGTGGGTTTTAATTAAGTGTGTTTTAATTAAGTGGGTTTTTGAAATTAAATTAAGTGGGTTTCAATATTAAGGTAGTAGACTAAAATACCCTCCTTCCTAGCCTTCTTAGGAAAACCAAACTTCTTATTTGATCCTTTCTCATGTATAACTATAGTAATGATGTTTTTTTGGGAAAGATTATGGGTAGCTAATATATCAGATAAGATAAAGGAGGGGAGATTGAAGTGATTTGGACACGTGAAGAGAAGACAAACGACAGATCATGTTAGATCAGTAAAAAAAATTACTATATAGGGCAAGAGGGTAGACCAAAATTAACTTGGAATGGGACGATTATGCATGATTTAATAAACAAGCATCTCTACAAAGACATGGTTAATGATAGGACTTTTTGGAGACGTATGATTAAGATTAAGAACTTATAAGGAGATGATATTGTTTTGGTTTAGAAATATGTCTTAGAGTCGTAACCTTATCTATTTAGTATAATTTGTTAACGTTACTATCATTGTTTAGTTTTACTAGTAATACTGGTATTTATTATAATTATTTTATCTACTTATCATCTTTTATCCGTTTTAAATATTACATTTTCCAATAGTCTATTTTATACTTTATTTACTATCCTATTATTATGTTGTTTGTTTTTGGAGCCGGTAGTCCCTTGCAAACAGTCTCTCTATTCCCATAGATAGATCTAAGGTTTGACTATAACAAACTACTCATGATAGTTTTTGCTATATGTGAGTTCTACGATTGTTGTTTATATTATAATTATATTGGAACAATCAACCACTTATAACGAACATCATTATGCATACATCGTTAGATTACAAGCATTCCAACGAAGCTATTTTGTAGTTTAGATTATTGATATATAGTGAAATTATAAGAAATTAACGTGAAGCAACAAGCATGGCTTGAATTATTAAAAATGGTGACCCAAACTAGGAGGACGCACATCGTGGAATAAGTAACCCCATGTGGGCATATATGGTCTTTAACTTAATTTATTACAAGCAAATTATTAAACTAAAATTAAAAAACTTCTTTGTTTTTTTATTTAAAAGTTTCGTTGGTAGTTAAAAGGAATAAAAAGCTTTCAGTTGAACAAAAACGTTTGATAAAACTAAATCGGTAATTGACTCTTCATATTTTCTTTCTTTAGCTATTTGAATTCGAAACAACAAAAGTTTAAATGTGTAGTGTTGGTAACCTAGACGGACAACTATTTAATATATAGTGTTTTGACCTAGACGGACAAGTTGTCCGTATCTATACAAGATTGATTTATTAAAAGCACCAATTAATACGATCTTGAGCATAAACCAGAGCTTGACTAGGCTCACACACTTAAGCAAGCCTGTTCGTAATACTTTAATAGATGTTGCAGCTTCCCTACTATTTTCCAACCATGTCAAACTTTCCGTCTTTGCATACATATTAATGCTCGCAAACAACAAAATTTTACCAAAAATGCAAAGTCCAATTATAGAAAGATAATAAATTAATTATTCCGTGGTAATAAATGACAAGCTATAAAATTCAGTTTCATATGTTATTTTTATCGATTTAAAAATGGCATCGGTCGGCTGACCAGTTTGCAAGAAGGGTTTTTGGTGTTATTGAAGATGCAGTTACGGGATCTGATTCAAGATAGATGCGAAATAATCTAGCCCAAAAGATCCATTGTGGCTTCATAAGACAATACTATATATTCGCTAATTAGCTAGTCACATGAAAAGTACTCTTGTTTATCTCTAACTATGATACAATTATGACAAGAAACAATAACTAATATCAAAAATCAGCTTTAACTTTTGTACAAATTGTTACCTCACACGTAGATTTTGATTACCAGAGTTAGGGGAGTGTATATATCTATACTAGGTCATTGCATTACTTTTATCTTGGATATAACCTTGTATTGATGTGAAACTTGCAAGTTACGTTCACATGTAGATTATGTGAGCACTTGAGAATTATTCGTCTTCACCATTAGTTAATACACTATCTAAACTAGATAACATATTACTGTAATTTATCAGAAGTTGATTTTGGGTTGAAGTGGAATTTTACTAATTTGTTAATCAAGAGCACAAGTTTAACTCACCTTCGAGAACAATGATAAACACAAAACTAAATCATTAGAATAACCATGCCCAATTAACTATCAAATAATGTTTACATTAGGGTCTCTATTACATTTTATTGTGAGTGATTTCCAAGCTAAAAACTACATACGGTTGTCTAAAGAAGATTACAAATATTGCATAAAAGATATAAACAAGAAAAGACGATTTGCATCTCATTGCATCATGTCCTTCCTTTATGTGACACGAAATCTCTAACAACAATATATATTATCGATGGGAACATCTTCATTGGTAATAAGTCGCTCACACATAGCAACTTGTTCTACATTAGTTGTAATATGTCTTCATCATTATTAAGGTTAGCCGCATATTAAGTGTCCTCATAGCACCTTTGAGCATTAGACCTTCTGGCTTCTATCAAAGGACATTTGATTTAATGGTATCTTATAGTGTAATAATTTATAACTCGTTTTAGAGGTTGATGGTTTAAATTCCATTGTTAAGTAGTTTTGTGAAAATTTTTTCAAAATATGATAATATTTAATAAATTGTTTATAGGAGAAAGAAAGCATTTATTAGGAAAGTAGGTGATCCGCCATTTGAAATGACGAATCTCAGGCAAAACATAGGCCCTGTCAGATCTTGCCTCGTGAGATGGACGACTACCATGTGTTCCGCCATTTCAAATGGCGGATCACGAATAAAATATTTGTGATCCGCCATTTGAAATGACGGATGCCAAGTATTGTGATCCGTCAGTTTGACTGGCAGGTCACAATTCCCAACATAGGCTGCCCCTATAGGTCAAAATTTATTTTGATGGACGTCCGTTATTTGAAATGGAAATGTCATCTTGATATACACCATTTCAAATGACAGATGTGAATAGTGTGCTTTATGGATGATTTGACAACACACTACTTTTTTCTTGTTATTAATTCTTTTTTTCATAAATAACTCTTTTTAAAAAAATAATAAGTTTTTTAACATTAAACACTTATATGTAATTTTAATAAAATACTTTTTTCTTTTTATTATTTATTAGTTTCGAAATATCGTTTTTTAAAAATAAAAAATTTAA
Source organism: Bidens hawaiensis (assembly GCF_021521415.1). Taxonomy (NCBI): domain Eukaryota; kingdom Viridiplantae; phylum Streptophyta; class Magnoliopsida; order Asterales; family Asteraceae; genus Bidens; species Bidens hawaiensis. Next base: position 921,080 of record NW_027491467.1, read on the forward strand.
TATTAAAAAGATTTTTTTATTAAAAACGCTACATGTTTAATTTTAATTTTTAGTATTTGATGGACATCCGTCATTTCAATTGACAGATGTGAATAGCGTACTTTTCTGAATAATTTGACCACACCACTACCTTTTTCTTTTTATTAATTCTTTTTTTCCTAAATAACTATTTTTAAAAAAATAACAAGTTTTAATATTAAGAAAGATGTAGAATTTTTGCGGATGTCCATCAAAATATTAACACATATAGAATTTTTGTGGATGTCTATCAAAACTTTCTTAATATTAAAACTTGTTATTTTAAAAAAAAGTTATTTAGGAAAAAACGAATTAACAAAAAGAAAAAGGTAGTGGTGTGGTCAAATCACTCAGAAAAATATACTATTCACATCTGTCGTTTGAAATTGCGAATGTCAACATGACATATTCCATTTCAAATGACGGATGTTCATCAAATATTAACATTAAATTCACACATGTAGCTTTTTTATTAAAAAAAATCTCTTTTTAATATTAATTATTTTATTTTTTAAATAGCGATATTTCAAAAGCTAATAAATAATAAAAAGAAAAAACGTATTTTATCAAAATTACATATAAATGTTTGATGTTAAAAAACTTATTATTTTTTTATAAAGAGCTATTTAGGAAAAATGGAATTAATAACAAGAAAAAAGTAGTGGTCAAATCATCAGAACAGTACACTATTCACATCCGTCATTTGAAATGGCTGATGCTCATCAAAATACATTTTGACCTATAGGAGGAGCATACGTTTCACAATACTTGACATCCACCATTTCAAATAACGGATCACGAATATTTTATTCGTGATACGCCATTTGAAATGGCGGAACACCTTGTAGTCGTCCACCTCACCAGACAAGATCTGACAGGGCCTATGTTTTGCCTGAGATACGCAATTTCAAATGACGAATCTCTTACTTTTAATACATGTGTTTCTCTCTCCTAGAAACCATTTCGCCATTACATATTATCCTATTTTGAAAAAAAAATCGTAGTTTTCATCACTATATACCGGTATGAGTAGTAGATCAATAAGGAATTATATATTAGTTAACTATTTCTCGATTGTATATTTATAATACCATCCTATCGATCATATAATTACTAAAATAAATAGACAGAATTACAAATTTTGTCCTTTAAAATAAGATGAATTACGGTTCGTGTCCTTTTCTAAGTTTCCTTGCAGGCGGTGTACTTTAAACTTTTTTTTCCTACAACTTTTGTCCTTTACGCTAACTGGGTTAGAAAAAGTCAGTTAAATACCCTCACGTGAGACGCATGTGAGGGCATTTTTGTCTTTTCGCCTGTACCTGCAAAAAGTTTATCACCACTCCCATACCTCCGGTTTCCGGCACCTGAACCACCACCTCCGTTTCCGGCCACCTGAACCATCACCTCCTCAGCCATCCCTTTAACCAACTTAACCGCCGAATGAACCGCCTCTAATTCTTTCCAAAACCGAGGATTCCTCATCATTTCATCAATCTCCCTCCCAACTTGATCCTCCAAAGAAACCATCTTGTACCCTTCATCAAGCAAAACCAACTGCAATGCTCGGGCCCGCAACAACCCGACCCGCCCGTATTCTTGCAGCTGGTATTTAACAAAAGACTTCTTCACATAAGACTTATTATTAACAAAGTTTGCAACTTTGAAGCAATTATTAGTCACCGGCGGTAACCCGATTAAATTCAAGAAATTGGTGAATTTCGGGTGCTCGAGGCTCGAAAACGGAACCGACCCACCGTGCTCATACATCCAGTCGGATAATAACTCCAGTGATGAATCAATTTGGGGTTTTGTTAGGGTTTGATAAGATAACAATTTGGGGCTTTTAAGCTTTTTAACACTATCCTCAAAAATAGCTAAAGCACCCAGATCCTCCTTCCCACCAGATAACATATACGGCAATGCCGGAACTGTACTCGCCGGTTCGATCATGGTCACCGGAGAAGGCGTGTCGGAATTGTCGCCAGAGTAATTCCGGCGAGGACGTTGCCGGCGGGTGGGTGAGGAGGATGACGTGGGAGAATTGAGAGTGACGATTCCGGTGGGTGAGACTGACGTAAGCGGTCTAGGGGTATTTTCGGAAATAAAGTTCCGGAGGTGATGGTTCAGGTGGCCGGAAACGGAGGTGGTGGTTCAGGTGCCGGAAACCGGAGGTATGGGAGTGGTGATAAACTTTTTGCAGGTACAGGCGAAAAGACAAAAATGCCCTCACATGCGTCTCACATGAGGGTATTTAACTGACTTTTTCTAACCCAGTTAGCGTAAAGGACAAAAGTTGTAGGAAAAAAAAGTTTAAAGTACACCGCTTGCAAGAAAACTTAGAAAAGGACACGAACCGTAATTCGTCCTATTTTAAAGGACAAAATTTGTAATTCTGTCAAATAAATATTAATATATTTGTTGTATAAACTCTATATACGAAGAAATGAATCCCATGGAGATGACGTGAGTTTGGAGGTTTGGTGACTTGGAAGGGAGGTTTATAAAAAGTGTTTGCTAGTGACACGTACCTACCTTTGCGTGTGTAACATGATGTTCGGTTTCTTTACTTTATTGTCTTTCTTCACATGCAGCAAGCAATTAACATTTAATATATAGCAAGTTAGCACCAATATAAAGTGAAATTATAATCTTACTAGATTCAGAATTTAAATTCGATATGGTGTTGTTCTTTTAGTCAAATAAAAAGGCCAATAAATATTAAATATCAACTTAGAGGCCAATAAATTTTAATCTTACCGGTTTTTCAGTTTTTATTCGATTTAAACCCAAAACTGAGTTACGCACACCCTTAGATTCGAGAAACAACTCTCCCTCCCTTCCTCGCCCTAAACCTACTGTTTTGCCTCCATTGTTCCACCGTCAAGATATGTTGTTTTTTAGCAGCATCACCAGTTCACCACATGAGAAATTTAATTTATTTAAGGGAAAGTAAAAGGAAAAGGAAAGTGGCGTCACATGGCCAAAGTCTCCAAACAAACGGGACCATAAAAGTTAGAGAATCCTTGAGTCAAAAGAAAGGCACAATCACACAACCACAAAATCAAAGCATTACAAGTGGACTTCTGATGAGGGGGAATTAATATGTTTTCATAATTTCTATTAAAGTTTCTTAAATTTATATGGAAAAAAATACTCTCAATTGTACGCGTTGATTATTCTAGACTCCGACATTGCAAGTGGAAATCAAATACTAATATCACTAAATTAAATTCATGTGTAAATAGATAAAGTTAAAAGATCTCAAGCTAGTTTTAAGGTTTATGTGTAGAGTTTGAGTTTAGTTTAAAATCAATTCAAATAAAAATATCACATAATGTACAAAGTGTAAAAAAAAAAAAGAAGAAGAAAACTAAGTAACTAACATTAAATTCAGATTGTTATTTGTTAATGTTGATTACTTAGCATGAAACTTACAAGATTATCGTCGTTTAACAATTCTTAGGGATGACGCTGCTGCATTTAATCATATTGAACAAAATTACTGTTAAGCAAATCGCATGCAAAATTTATTGAGATGTGAATAATTTTTCTCATTTAGAATAGAGAGAATCTTGAATTTCATAAGTTTTAGAAAAAAGTTCAAACTTTTACATATACGAACATGATAAAAACTTATTTATATATTTGACAGTAGCATTCAATATTCAAAATCAGATGCAATTTGACAGGTAACATTCAATTGGGCAAGCACTATCATTTGTTGCAGGAGATTTGATTTGGTTTCAATCAATATATAGCAGCATGGTTGAGGAGGAAGATGGATATAAATGTCAAATTTCCTTCATTGTTTCTCATTTTCAATTTTTGTTGACAACTCAATCAGATTAGAAACTTTAAGCATGTGTATGATGATAGCATTTACTATTTTTAGTGCATTATAAAGTTTACTTCTTTGACTATTCACTGATTTGAGATTATTGATTGATTAATTGGCGTCCACTAATCTTATGAATGCTCACTTCTTCTAGAAACGGGTTCAGCTATTTTTGTTTTTTTGAAAGGCAAGCTTGATTAAAAAAAAACCCGCATACGTGGTTAATTAGAAAATCCTAACCGGGCAAAACCAAAATTACATAAAAGTAACGGGTTTTTGAACCATGTTATCCAATTCAAACGAAATTTACAGTTACGAGTTGAGAACCACAAAAAGAAACTGGCACAATCGAATCAAACATAGTATCTATGGAGTCGATTTGTGAGCCATAAATCACATCATTCTGAACTCTCTAGATAATCCATGATGCAGTAATTGAGACAGACTAATTCATAATATTTGGTTTTATTTTTTTAACAATTAACGTTAATAGCTTAAGATTTTCATTTCAAATTTCATATTCTTTAGTCTCTTCAATAACTTGATTATAAATCATTTTAGTTTTTTTATTAATTCCGAAATATCATAGAAATTTGCGAAAACTAGTTATTACTGTTTGATATGCTTCCCGTAAATAAGTATTCATATTGTGGGCGTGCCGGAGTGGTTATCGGGCATGACTAGAAATCATGTGGGCTTTGCCCGCGCAGGTTCGAATCCTGCCGCTCACGTTCTAATTGTATTTTATTCAATTTCAGTTATTTTTTGTTTTGAGCAGGCTCAGGAATAAAACAAATACAATAAATACTGATCTCAGTCAGAGTTCATAAGTTTAATTCATTTGATGCAAAGAAATTAATAGCGGGTCTTAAAGAGTTGAATTTAGCATGGTGCAATGAGATCTCTTGAAGAACGATTTAATTAAAATGCTCTTATATCTTTAGAAAAAGTTGCTGATCAAATTATATTCGAGATTTTAAATGGTAGGATATGTGCTAGATATTGCATTCAAAATATTTGACACTTGACTGTATCAGAATCAAAGCAAGCATTTAAGGAGATTGGCATGCACCAAATTAAGCCCGTAATTGGTCGATTCGTTTGGAGTTTTGTCGGAGGAATTTTGTAGACGAGCTGATAATATACCGATATTCCTACTTGTTCTGGTCCAGACAACCGACCAAGCATACTCAAAGTACTATCAAATAGATTATTTGATAAGAGCGAGAAACAAAGGATGTTCGAGATGATGAGATGCTCAACATTCACTTGTATGTCTTGTTGAACTATACATATGGTCAACCTATGTTTTCACCTTGTAAGACTGTTCACCTTGGTTCTCCTTTTATATCTTGCTTGAAATGATTTATCAATTTCACATTGAGTACCAATCATTTCAATTTATTAATATCAAAATGTTGAAGCATTATACAATTTTATAGAACTCTTTTATTCATCTCTACTCAGAAACATAAATATTTCCATTGTGAGCTAAAGCTCCATCCGGTGGGCATGCCGGAGTTGTTATCGGGCATGACTAGAACTAGAGGTGCACAAAAAACCCGAAACCGGAACTGGAAAAAAAATACCCGAAACCGGTTTTTATTATACCCGGGTTTTTAATACCCGAGCCCGTACCCGACCTTACTCGTAGGGTACGGATAGGGTATGCATTTCATTACCAAAACTTGTACCCGGAACCGGACCCGATAATACCCGAAAACCGGAACCGGTTCCATATCCAGAACCAGGTTTTTCCAATGCTCGAAATTGGGTTTTTCAAATACCCGATCTATAACCTAAATTACCTGAAAAATACCCGAAAATACCCCTAAAAAGTGCAACCCCTTAACAAAATTCAATATATACCCAAAAAATACCCGGAAAAAACCCGAAAATAGGGTTTTCAATACCACTAAATAGGGTATTCAAATACCCGGTTTTAGAATACCCGGTTCTATATCCGACCCGTATCCGAACCCGACTCGGGTTTTGATAATACCTGATCATACCAGAACCCGGTTCCATAACCCGAACCGGGTATTTAAAAAAACCCGATTTGTGCACATCTAGCTAGAACGATTAAAATCAATATTTATATTGATGTTCTTTTAAAGAAACCTAGATTATGCTATCATATGAATCATGTGATTTAAAAGCATTAAAAAGAACTGGGCCTATAAATGGGGCCTAAAAGCCCAAATCTTCACTTTTTTTATAGATAAGCATAAGCCGGCCTGTGTACATTTACTTCCCAGTTCCCCTTATCAGTTCTTTACTTCTTCATTGCATTTGGTAATTGGTCCTAAGACAAATAATCTATAACCGGAACCGGTACTATACCAAAGTGGACAGAACAAACGAAGCATACAACTTAATTTTAATAATTATGAAACCAAAAAAAGTACCTTTTTAGATCTACTTTTAAATACCAAACCGATTGTCAGGTTATTTTATAAAGAGAAATAAAAATGAGAAGAATGAGAAGAACTTTTAATCGCACAAAAAAACTCCTTAACAAAAATAATAAAGAAATCATAACTCAAAATTTAATAAATAAAAGGAAAAAAGTAAAAATACAAAAATGTCTCCATCGTCTTTCTTATTCTAAAAAAAAAAAAAACTCAATGGTGAGTGAAAAAAGTCGTCATATTTTTTTGTTTATCATCGTATTTTTTTTTGTTTATCTTCGTCGTTGATTGTGTCTTTTTTCTTTGACATTAAGTCTTTTTTTCTTTATATTGTGTTATATTACTCAACATTGTACTATATTTTATTCGGCATTGTGTTATATTTTACGATCTATTGTGTCTTTTTAGTTATAATAATGTCTTTTGTTCATTTTCGTCATTGTGTGTTTGATCTCGGCATTGTGTCTTTTCCTCATTTTTTTTTTATTTTTTTTGCATTATTATTATTATTATTATTATTATTATAATTGAACGGCGGAAACATTTTAGTTTTTTTTTTATTTTTTTTGTTTGAATTATTTTTAATGGGTTTTTGTGTAATCACAAATACTTCTTACATTTCTCATTTTTGTCTCTCATTGTGTTTTAACTTTACCCCCAAATTGAATATAATCAGCTTTAGTGTGGTCTTGTTTTTGGTTTTGTGTGGTTTGTCATTATCTCAACCCTAATATATAGTTAGGAAAACAACAATGGATCTTAACCTTGATGCTCGAATCCAATGTTATATAAATAAATATATATAGTTAGGATATTTTAAAACTTCTATGAGGTTTTGAGAATACTTCCAAAAACATGTTTTTTTATTTTCTAAAAAATTGGAAGATATTCTATAAAGAGTATTTACGTAAAAAAAACCAAAAAAAAAAACGGCGAGATACTTTTTTTAAATCAAAAAAATTACCATTTTCGCATGTTACATGCATTTTTACATAGGCTGTAACATATGTAATACGTTGAAAACGAGGATTTTTGTCAATTAAAAAAAATTATTTCAACATTTTTTTACAAGGATACCCTAAAAGTCATAGAGCTCTTCCAGTTTTTTATTTTCTTTTAAAAAAACATGTCATATGTGTTTCACGACATTCTCAAAAGAACCTGGCCCTATATAAATGGGTGAGTTATTGTACAATATCCCGCTATCATATAGAAAGGCACGAGTGAACACCAACCCTTGATTTCAATTTAAACGACGTAATGGCGTAAACATAAATAACAAATGAATCAACGCATTGACATAATTGTAAATATGGACCTAAATCACGCATGAAGTGCAATAATTATGCATCAAGAAAATAATTACGCATAAACAAAGTGATCACGCGTGAAGAAATATAATCACGCATGAAGAAATATAATCATGTAAGAAGTAAATAATTACGTATGAAGTAAAATAATTACGCGTTAAGTAAAAAAATAACGCATGTACATAATCACACATGTTATGAACACAACATATCTAAGTTTTTAAAAAGTAACTGAACTTAACCGGAGATGACACATAACCAACGATAAGTTGACCATTTGATTATGGTTGTGGTTAAACAATTTTCCATAACCATAGTTTGATTATAGTTATGGTTAAGCCTCCATATCGGACCAAACCAACTTTGCACACCCATGCATAAAGCACTAAATAAATTTGTTTATAACAAGGCCGTTCTTAAACTTAAAAAAGAGAGAAATATATTCAACAGAAAGATGAAAAGGAAAAATTCTGATTTAATTTATGTTATTTTTCTCCGGGATCTTTATGTTCATACACATAACACTAATTATACACATGTTTGCTACACCCTACTTTGTTTTATTGTGGTTATTTGGCACCAAAATTTCATTGTATCTAGCCAAAATCCAAAAGAATTCAAATTGGTACATCTATCGAGTGGATAGTCCTACATTAACTTCAACTGTTTAACTCTGTTGAACGGTGAAAACTTTTATTTATATTAAATATTATTTAGGGTTATTTCAAAATTAAAGAGTCATTCTAGTTTTACTTTGACCTTTCTAATAAATTAGGCTGAATTTGACGTACTTGGCCAAATTTTCAATATAAAACTATAGTTACTTTCTAAAAAATCATAACACAATTTAGTTTTTCATTCTCGGTTTGGTTTATATCCAAAACCAAACCTTTTGTTTTGTATTTGGAATCCAACTTGATGTAAATCAATACCCAATCATATACATGTGATGTATTTTATTACCGTAGTATTTATGAAACTTATTAAACCCAAAAATTAAGTCAAACTTTTAAAGAACAAAACATGAGATTTGAGATTTAGACATATATGTTTGGTTTTAATTTTTACCATTTATAAAATTTATCCACGTACAAAAAATTGATGAAATAACTCAATAAGGAAAAAAAATTCAACAATTCATATATGTTTTTGTTCCTTTTCTCGAAACTAACGTGATTTTGATGTTTAAGTGGCACTTAAATTAGTTTGATTGTCGATTACCCTATATTAATAATCCAGAATTATTCTTACACTTTTTAAACATCATTGTATTTTTAGCATAAAGCAAACGCAGTCTTCCGCTACAAAGCGAATTTTGCCTAAAAAGCGTATAAGAAGATCATAATTTTATCCGTCACGTAGGCTTGATGATCCAAGTATTAATGATCAAGAGAGTGAGTTTGTTAAAACACTTAAAACACACATCACATATATTTTTTTATAGTGCTTACCATATTACGTATTATTATAATCATGTAAGTAAAGTTTGATTCTTGTTCCATCATTTAGTTTTGGCGACACCAGGTGATAATAAGAGACTAGGCACGTAGGTGACGTCCACTAGTTGGATCTTTGAATTGAATGAATTTTATTACATCACACTGTCGTGCCTTCAAACGAGTATTCACAGGCGTTAGCTTTAAATGAAACGAGTGTATACCGATGTAATGAATATTTAACCGATAACCAATTTAGATTATTCATTGAACGTTAAAAAAAAGTTGGGATACATTTATTTTGATCATGCATAACATGAAAATGAAGAGAGAAATGCTTACAAAAGAAAAAAATAAAAAAGGCGTTGAAAATATAAACGTTGCTTAACGCCACGGCACCTCTTCTCACACACACTTTCTGTCTTGTGTTTTTATATTAAAACCCACCTCCATTCTCTCCGTCGGTGATCTTTAATGGATTCAAACTCAATCACCGCCACCCTCCGTGTCATCCAATCCGACACCCACGAAGATCCTCTTTCCAAAATCCAAGCCGCTAAAGATATCCGTCGCCTCACCAAAACATCCCAAAGATGCCGTCGCCTCTTCTCCGAAGCCATACCCTCCCTCGTTTCCATGCTACGGTACCCCCCTCTCGATGCCAAAGCCGCAGCTCTTCTCGCTCTGCTTAACCTTGCCGTCCAGGACGAGACGTAAGTTACTCTTTTAGAATTTTAATAATCCAAACTATTGACGGTTGATCATAATTTATATTAACTATTGTCTCCCCAAAAATAATATTAACTTTTACTTTTACCGTAACACAGTTACCGATAATATTCTTTAACTTACACTTGATTTTCATAATCCAAACCATAAATTTTCAGTCGATAATAATAATAATCTGTATTTAAGTCTGCCCAACAATAATATTAACTTTCACTTTTTACTGTAACGTAATTATCCATAATAATTTTAACTTACCCTTTTGTCTTGTAATATAAATTAATAGATAGATATTTAAGTCTGTCTAACAATTATATTAACTTTCACTTTTTACCGGTAACATAACTACCGATAATAATTTTAACTTACACTTTTGTCTTGACTCTTGATAATATAATTATCATAGATTTTACACTTAATTTATAAAAATTAAGCTTTTCTTTATTTTGTTATCATTATCAAGTATAAATCTGCTATGCGGGCCGGGATTGGTCTTGTGAAAATTAGGATTTAGAAGCTGTGGGTCATAGACTGGATTATTAAAATCCAGTTTTGGTGTTTATTATTTTTAAAATTTGATATGATGACAGTTTTTGATATAAATTTGAATTAAATAATTGTGTTTATGATTTGGAGTGTGGTTTGTGTCATTTTCTGTGCTTATATGTTCACATCTTTTTGCCTCGGATTAATCAATTTGGAAAATAAAAAGGGGGAGAAGACAGTGATATTTAATTATTGTGTTTATGGTTTCACTTTTTCATCAATCACTGGTGTTCTGATTGGCCACTTGAAAAGATCAAATGATTCAAATATGTGAGAATCTGTTTACATATATTAGCAGTTATAAGTTTGTTTGCTTTAGAAAGTAATGTTTTTGGCAATTGATTGATTCAATTTGAAGTTATATTGTGGTGGTGGTGGTGGTGGTTATTTTGGAGACTGGTTTATGTCGTTTTCGACTTTTCGGGGTCCTGCTTCTACGTGGCTAAGTTTTCTTCCTAGGATTCATTTATGTACTGTTGAAGAAAGGTATATGTTGGTTGAAACCTAATTAAAATAACCCTAAATTGTTTTTACTTAAATAAACATTTACAATGAGATTGAAATGAATCTTTATATTCGATAAACTTTATTCGTTTAGCGAGAAGTTTAGAAAACTCATGGGACCCACGAGTAACTAACTGATAACCATCATTGTGTTGATTCGGTAGAAATATATGATTGAGTCTGCTTAAGTGGACGTCCATCAAGCCATGTGTGTGTGTTTAACATGAATGTGCGTGTGTGTCGCCTTGACATTTATTGAAACATTGTAATAAATATGTGCACATGTGCGTGTGTAAGACGCGATCGGGTGTATGTGTCACCTTGACATATGTTCATATAACCTTGACTGATCTTATAACGTTACAACCGTAGCATTTAATGCGTGTACAGTAGATTAACATGTTTGTACACCTGATGCTTTATAATTGGGCATGGTATCTGATGCTTTTATGATATGGATAATGTTTATCTTTTGTGGTGGGGTGTCTCATGCTTGTTGTTATGCTTTTACTCACTTGTCGCTCTTTCTTTTCTTTTAGGCCTTTCATGGTTTTTCTTTTATTTCTTTTCTTTTCACCTTTGTGTTTTATCTTCTACATGAAGCTAATTATCCCATCACATGTCACACAGCCTGCTAAACATATGACTAAAGTTTATTTGTGTTTTGGAGAAATTAAGATTAAACAGCCACTAAGTTGTATTCTTGTTACAATTTCAAAGTCAACTCTTTAAATGTCATTCCTTTATAGTGTTTTAGTTAAACAGGGGACCCACAATCACACGTAGGCATGTAAATGAACTGAATGTTTAATGAACCATTTGGAGGGAAGTTTGTTTGTGTTCGTTTATTTAATAAATTTTTTGTTCATTTAGTTAAACCAACGGACATGAACAGATCTCTCGCTTGTTCGTTTATGTTCATGAATGTTTGTCAGTTTACGTTTGTGTATATAATCATATAAATCTTTTAGGTTCGTTACAATTTAGTCTAGTTTCATGAAAAATAAAAAATCACCTGTTACAATTTAATCCAGTTTTATTAATTTTTTAGGTTCAATAGATTGATGTTCACGTTTATTTTTATAACCGATCGTCTATGTTCTGTTCAATTCGGTTCGGTTCGTTTACAGGCCTAATAATCTGTTTCGCGTCTTTTGTACAGAAACAAGATCAGTATTGTGGATGCTGGCGCATTAGAACCGATTCTCACTTTCTTCCAATTAGATAATTTAAGCATGGAAGAACACGCAACAGCTTTATTAGCCACGCTATCCGCATCACCTGTAAAACGATTAACCATTGGTGCATCTGGTGCGGTCCCGTTTCTTGTACAAATCCTTAACCAGGGTACCCCCCAAGCCAAGATGGATGCAGTGATGGCTCTAACCAATCTCTCATCAGAAAAAGACAATCTTACCATCATCCTTAAATCCCAACCTATTCCTTACCTAGTAAACATCCTTAACCGCTCCAAAAAATCCTCAAAAATCTCAGAACGATGCACCGCCCTTCTGGAAACATTAGTTGGTTTTGAAGAAGGGCGAGCGTCACTAACTAAACAAGAAGGCGGTGTGCTGGCTGTTGTTGAGGTTATTGAGCGCGGGTCCCCACAAAACCGTGAACATGCGGTTGGTACACTTTTGACTATGTGTGAAAGCGACCGGTGTAGATATAGAGAACCGATACTTAAAGAAGGCGTGATTCCTGGTTTGTTGGAGCTCACTGTTCAAGGCACCCCGAGTTGTCAAACGAAAGCACACGCATTGCTTCGGTTATTGCGGGAGTCACCGTATCCGAGATCTGAACACGAGCCAGATACGCTTGAAAATATTGTGTGTGATATTATATCACAGATTGGAGGTGAGGAACAAGGTGGGAATGCAAAGAAGATGCTTGCGGATATGGTGCAAGTTAGCATGGAACAGAGTTTGAGACATTTACAACAAAGGGCTTTGGTGTGCACTTCATCTGAGGTTTCTTTGAAATAAGGATGTGGCTGTTTTTAATGTTCAATGAAATATGGTTCATGGACATTTTGTGAGATCAAATGTTGTTGTTATGTAGGGAAGCCAGTCCAGGCCTTTTGTGTTTGGTGGGTATCATGTGACTGGTAAATGTTGTGTCACTTGTGTGTTTAAAAACACTGTGTACATTTGATTAGTTTCTACAAGTCTTTTGAATAAATTATACATTTTGCAATTTGCATATAAAATATATGACTTTTAGGATAGACATTTAGACAAGTTTGATATCATTCAAGGAGCATCACTAAAAGTTGCATTGAGTGGGGGATAATGTCAAACTTTAACTCACATTCTTGACCATTAACTTTGCTATGTTTCTAGACCAAGGATTTATTAGTGGACTTCTATGTCTCTTTTTGGTTTCAAGGATTTAAAGAAAGGTAGGGGATTAATTTGTAAATACATATCATCAAGGAATTGTTATTTGGGGTGAGCGTAAACCGGGTAAGACCCGCGAGACCTGAGCCGGATCAGAGCTGGTTATTTATAATAGGGTCGGTTCCTAGGCGTCCTAAGAATACCATTAATGGGCCCAAGTCGGGTCTCGCTGGTTTGATCATTTTCTTTTTACATAAACTGAGTAAGACTTGCGAGACCCGAACTAATAGACCCGGTTATTTACAATAGGGTCCCTTTTGGTTGGGAGTTATACCCCTTTGCCACTAGACCAAGTTAGTTGTTATGTAATTGTGTTAAAACATTAATATAGATATAGTTTTTCATCAAAATACATATTATTTATAAAAAAAATAAAATCCGGGCCTAGCGGGTAGTCGGGCCTATGACCGTCGACTACCCTGCCATATGCCATGGCCGGCCTTGCTTTTTTTCTTGTGGAATAAATGGAGTTAAGGGTAAGAGAAGACAGGAAAATAGGAAATGATGAAACCAGAAATTAGTGATTCTTGACTGTCATTAAGTTGTGCCTCCCAGGGTCGTTTCTCAAAATTTAAATACCTTGGTCGAGTCAAAATGAAAAGGCTTGTAGGCCTTAACGAAAATTTTTTATTCGCTGATAAACTTTATTGACCGATTTATTACAAGCAGAAACCATTCTGAGCATGTAATTATCTCATAAACCATTGCAAATAACCTTATTTATAACACCAAAAACATGTATATGTAATATGTATAAAAAAAATTTGTGCGCCCGAAACTTAGTTGCCCCGGCCAATGGTGCAGCTCGCACACCCTCCGAGCCTCCTCTGGTACCTCCATAGGTTCCATCATTGGTGCTTAGATGTGTTCTTATTGTTTGAAGTTGTATACTATCATCGTCCTCTAGCCTCTAGGGATCCTAATATCATTTTAAATGACTCAAAATTTAGTAACCACTTATTTTAAATGAAAAACACATTTGGGCCATCAAGGTCTGTACGATTAAAAAGTCATGTGGTGGTGATTTTGTAATTTAGCGAAAACATCATGCGCATTATTAGGGTGTTGTAAAGGGGAAAGTTTACATGATAGCGAATACATCATGCACGTTGTTATTAATGTGAATACACTATGTGTGTAATGAGCATACTTTAATAGTATGTCGAATAGTATTCACCGGTGAATATACTACTTCTAGATTTAAGAACTTTAGTATAAACGAATAAACTTTCTTTGGATACTTATTAAATGTATTCACTAATGAATACACTATGTAGATCTTGAACATAGCGTAGCATAACGGGTGAGATGCACTAGGATTCTTATTTAGTGTATTCAGTAATAAGTACACTATGTATATTTTTGAAATTTATTAGAATTTATTTATTGGTGAGCACACGTGTGGATGGTTCGCCTAATAGTGGATTCTTATAGCCTCGAATTCTATTCCATATGTATATTTTGACACACAATTTGGTGTATGTTGTGTGTGAATGATTCACGTATTTAGTGTATTCGTTGACGCATACACTAGTCACTATTATTGAATTATTCTAATATTGAGAAAAGATGATTTTTATGCGGAATAAGAGATTTCAAACTTACCACATATAAAATATATATTATTTATGCATATTTATATTAAATAGATGTAGCTTATAAAATTGTATTCAACTCAATACACACTTTCTACTTAAGCTCTCTCAAAGAATATGAATATAAACGTATTATATATATATATATATGATCCCCTGATCGGAACACTTGGTAATTAGGTCGACAATTTTTCTCTCATTGATTGCTTTAATGTTGATTCGGTTTTGTGCATGCATTATTAATGGATTTGATATTTTATGTTTTTGATTATCTTACTTCTGCAATTTCCATGTTACCAATTGCATTACCTTTACGTCATACGTGCAAAAACAGTTGTTCAAGTGCACTTCGTTCCTTGGCTGATTGAGAATACTAAAGTCCTTGTATGCTCATAGATGGTCTTGAACTTTGGCTACTTTAGAGGTCCTTGAAAGCTTGTTATATGGCTTGTGCTCTTGGGTTATTTTCTTACTTGGAGAGTTGGTTATCTCATAATTTGTTTCTTCTTTGAGTCTTCCGAGAATATGGTTGCTCCCTTCTAATAAAATACTTCATAGTTCTGTTGACACATGAGAATTTAATTAAAGACATGTTGTTTTGTATTATACCGTGAAATAATCTCAACTTCGATCATTTGCCTATTTGATTCTTATGCTTTGTTTTAGGTCGATATTCATCAATTCAAGAAAACATTTCTTGCATTATATTGTAATCCACCTCACCTCTTTCTAGCCTTCTAGGCCATGTATTTGCTACAACATAGCCTTGGATTGGTTGGTATCTCTTTATATGTATATCCATTTCTTTACATGTTAAGTTATGACGCCTACAACGAGTTAATGTGGTCCCTCTACATTGGTTGTAAACATTAGTCTACAACCGCTATATTAATTTATTCGTTAATCCTTATTTGCCCGACCACAAATTAAATAAATGAAATAAAAGACCAAATAAAAACAGTGTAATTATTCAAGAGTAAGAAGAAATGTAAAATTCTATTTAATAATGTAATCTAATTTTATATATAACAAAAGGAAAGGATAAGCCAAGATTCTAGAGTAATTGGATGAGATGAGATACTTAAAAACTTTATTATTGGTTCAAGTCTTATTATTGACAAAAATATGAGTTTTAGGTTAAGTTATGGTGTTTTCTCATCTAAGGTAAGTTGATCCAAATTGTCATTAAAAAAAACCCAAAGGAGTAGTGCTTTAGTAGTATCTCGGTGGATTTCTCTAGAAAAGCTCATGGGGTCGACTCTCGTTCGTTACAAAATGTTGTGCGCGGGTACAGGGTTTTACAATAGTGATTATTCGAGCAATAGGTTTTCCTAAAACTGATAGCAGGCTAGGTCACCAGCGCTATTTATGATCATTGGTGTCGGTGATATTCAGTGGCGAAGCTTTGACATAAATGTCGAGAGGGTCGGACTCAATATGTATAAAAAGTTTCATAAACTAGAGGGACGTGGGTTCAAAATTTCGGTCGGAAACGGGTAAAAATTTACACTATGTGTAAAAGTTTTCGGCCGAAAAAGGATAAATTTACACTACCGAGCGAAAAAACGGAGGATCCGGACTCAAAATTTTGGTCGGAAACGGGTAAATTTACACTATGTATGCAAATTTTCGGAAAAAAAAGATAAATTTACACTACCGAGCGAAAAAACGGAGGGGGCCGGACTCAAATTTTCGGTCATAAACGGGTAAATTTTCACTATGTATACAAATTTTTGAACAGTAAAAGGATAGATTTACACTATCGAGCGAAAACACGGAGGGGACCGGGGCCATCCCTGACCCCAACTAAGCTTCGTACTTGGTGATCTTTTGCCAATACGTATACAGAGGTAGGTAGGCTTTTTTGGTTAATAATAAATTATGAACAATATTCGGTACAATCTTGAGTTGGTCATGATTGTTGATTACAATAAAAACTTAGGTTATTTTTTATTAGATTATACAAGTATAATCGTGAGTTGAAACCCAACCACTCAGTTTGACCGACTGCCCTAAAATCTTAATTATTTACATTAATAAGGATGCAGCAAACTTCTTCCTGATTTCAAATACACAAGTCAGCGAGTGTTTAGTATTTGCATTCATCTTCTCTTCTCTTATCTGGTTTATGATTAGAATATTACACAATAATAATAATAATAATTATAATTCATTACTCATCACTTCTCCATCTCAACCGATCGCATTCCGGAACTTATCCGTTTTCAGGTAAACAAACCAATTCAGTCCGTACATTTTACTCTTTTAGCTTATTATACGTAACCGTAATTGCTTCAATTGATTATTCAGTAAGTATTCGCGAGCAATGGCACCTCCGATTCTATCGCTAGCGTTACCCTCGGAAACCGGTAGGGTTCTCAGTATTCAGTCCCACACTGTTCAGGTACGTTTTTATTATTTATATGTAGTGGAAATTAATTGATGCCGTGTGGTTACAGATTACTACTGTGTTTGCTTGATGTTGATGATTGTTGTTGTGGATTATTATTATTGATTAATTGATTATATGTATTCTGTTGCACACTAGCATAATTGCTGATAAACTTTAATTGCACTAGTGTTTCGTTGTTTTTGTTATCTAGATCGTTTTATGTTAAATTAAACTCAAAACTATTATATTGAAGCAATTCTCAATCATCATTCAAATATATGCTTTGTCAACTACTCAGATTTTGCTAAGTGTTTTGTATATCTCAAATTTGCATTGATACATTAAGGTATCACGAGAGTATGTTTTTTAAACTACATTTAAAGTGATGTGATACAAAATACTAATATTATGTTAAGCTAGTGGGTCCTAGTCTGGACAGGTTTATGTTATTAAGTCTCTTAAGAATGTGTTATCCTTTCTATAATAATAGGGTTATGTTGGAAATAAGTCAGCTGTCTTCCCACTTCAGCTACTTGGTTATGACGTCGATCCAATCATGTCAGTGCAGTTCTCAAACCACACAGGCGAGCTTATTGTATTTAAAATCTTTAATTCTTTGTCAATGTCAAATTATCAACCTGTACATGGTTTAGCAATTGAAATAGTTTGCAGGATACCCAACTTTCAAGGGCCAAGTTCTGAATGGAAAACAACTTTGGGAGTTGATAGAAGGCCTAGAAGCCAATAATCTGTTATACTACACCCATCTATTGACAGGTATTTGCTAGATAGTAATTCAGTATTTCTGTCTTCTAAAAAATAAATTTCATAATCTTAACATAACTTAACAGAGTTGGATTTGAATTCGTTTGAGTAATTTACATCAGTTGTTCTTGATGCTTTCACAGGTTACATTGGTTCAGTTTCTTTCCTGGATACTGTATTAGAAGTAGTCAGTAAGCTTCGCTCCATCAATCCAGCACTTACATATGGTGAGTCATCAGCTGATATGGCATGAATCTTTGATTAACAAATTTAGTATATTTGAGAAACTGTTTTACTTCATAAAGAAATTCCTATAAATGATTTGAGCCATGTAAAATGTGAATACAACGGATAGTCAGCATCTGTATTTCCAATAATTTGAAAGCGGGAAATTTTGATGAAGTTAGAGTAGCACCTTTTCCATCTTTACACATCCATGTATATGTAGATGATGTTTCATGTGCTTTATACTTTATTCTGTAAAATCTAGAACTTGCAAGTGTAAATTGCATGTATGATGCTAGTGTCATCTACTGATCTACCCATTTCTACAAAGTAAGTTTGATTGATTTGTAGAAGTCTAAAATCTTGTCAATATTTTCTTCATCAATATATGTTACTACTAATTGCGGTAATGTGAATATGTGATCAGCATGCGAGGATTTATGTCTTAGTATGCCCCTAAATCTTAGTATGCCCCTAAGGTTTATTCAGGGATTTGGGTTGCAAAATAACGTTCCCATTTCTTCTAAGCAAGTTCTTAGAATAATGCGTAGTAGTGATTTTATACTGACAGGTCAGAGGACTACCAAAAATTCCAGTGTTCCTAAATTAAGTTATCAATCAAAGTTAGTAGGCATGCATGAGTGCATGACTAGTTTTAATTCTAGGCACGATTTTCTGAATTCTTAGTTGTTAGCTCTTTTTATGGTTGAAGTTGGTCTGTGACTATTCAAGAAAAGGGATGTTTTTAAGTATATAATGTGTGTTTTATGTTGTTTGTCCTGTCAGTTTGTGATCCAGTGATGGGTGATGATGGAAAGCTGTATGTTCCTGAAGAATTGGTGGCTGTATATCGGGAAAAGGTATCCTCTTGGTACCCACTGAGTACAATTATGCAATTACATTTATGAATGCTTTTGTATTTCAAACTTCAGGACTTGACCAATCAATAAAAGTAGTTAATCAAAAACCAGAATTCATGCATACATACAATTTTCCATGTGACAAACATACTGTTTCTCATCCCTTCTTTTTTAAGCGTGCTTGTTTTCCCATTTTAACTACCAGCTCATCCTATTCTTTGTCTCCAGGTTGTCCCCGTTGCTTCAATGTTGACTCCCAATCAGTTTGAAGCTGAAAAATTGACTGGATTCAGGTACTTTAGGCATCCTATTTAGCTTATAAAGTCTCAATTATACCTTTTTTGAAATTTGAATAACAGGTGGTTTCTGGGTCATATATTATTCATAGTTCCATAATCCTTCAAAAGTAGTTATGTATATGCAGAATTGCTTCTGAGCAAGATGGACGGGAAGCATGTAGGCATCTTCATGCTGCTGGTCCATCAAAGGTCCATCTTTTAGTACTCTAGTTTCTATAGACTTTACGTTCTTCCTAAACCTAGTTTTGTTAATGCTAATGCTATTGCATTAGTTTCTTAGAGTTAAACCACATTCACAATTGGTTCATCTGTTGCATCTAATGTCTTTCTCAGGTTGTGATAACAAGCATATGCATCGATGGGACTCTTCTTCTAATTGGAAGTCATGAGAAAGAAAAGGTTACATTCTTAGATATTTGCTGTTTGCGCAGACAACTTTTTTAAATCTTAAGTTTGAATTCATTCTTTAATCTGACTTTTAACCATGATAGGGTCAATCTCCTGTGCAATTCAAGATTGTGATCCCTAAAATCCCTGCATATTTCACAGTATGACTTTTTTTCCGACTTGTTAAGTCAATAAAACCTTTTATTGGTGATCATCGAGGTTGTTTGATGTCTCCATTTTTGTGTTTGCAGGGGACAGGAGACTTGACGACTGCATTATTACTTGGATGGAGCAATGTAACACAATGCCTTATTAAATTCCCCTTTTTTGTTATTTTTATTTAATTTTGTATCTTATAGGCAGTTTATTTGTCTTCCAGAAATATCCCAACAACCTTGAGAAAGCAGCCGAGCTTGCTGTATCTAGCTTACAGGTATTTCATGTTCTTATTATAAGGCCTGTAAACGAACCGAAGGAACACGAATGGGCCATGTGCCCATGTTCATGTTTGTTTGTTTGACTTTAACCAAACAAATTACAGAACACGAACAATTAAACGAACAAGGTTTTCTTGTTTGCGTTCGTTCGCCAAGAAAATGAATGAGTTCGTTTGTTCAACACTCACCAGTATAAACAAACGTGAACGAACGGACATAACCAAGGACGAAGCTTAGTTGGGGCCAGGGGAGGCCCCGGCCCCCTCCGTTTTTTGGCTCGATAGTGTAAATTTATCCTTTTACTGTTGAAATTTTTATACATAGTGTAAATTTACCCGTTTATGACCGAAAATTTGAGTCTGGACCCCTCCGTTTTTTCGCTCGGAAGCGTAAATTTATTATTTTTCGGCCGAAAATTTGTATAAATAGTGTAAATTTACCCGTTTCCGACCGAAATTTTGAGCCCGGCCCCTCCGTTTTTTTGCTCGGTAGTGTAAATTTATCATTTTTTGGCCGAAAACTTTTACACATAGTGTAAATTTACCCGTTTCCGACCGAAATTTTGAGCCCACGCCCCTCTAGTTTACGAATTTTTTTATACATATTAAGTCCGCCCCCCTTGACGCTTATATTCAAGCTTCGCCACTAGACATAACTGATTAAGTTGTTCATAATTGAGTGAAAAACAATTTAAAGCGAGTGGGAACATCAAGGCCTAAAAATTTAATGAAGTTGACTAAATTGTAATGGACCTAAAAATTTATATAACTATATAAACAAACGAACTTTCGTAAAAGAACAAACATAAACAAATTTAAATGAACGAATGAACATGATCGGACGTATACGAACATAAATGAATGAACGAGACACGTGTTCACGTTTGTTCTTTTAACTAAATGAACAAACACCGTTGTTTGTGTTCGTTCATGTATTGAATAAACGGACCTTTGCTGAACGGCTCACGTATAGTTCATTGATCATTCAGTTCGCTTTTACCTGCCTACTTATTGTGGGCAATAAGCTAGTCTGAGTTGTCTAACCCCACCTATGGGTTGCTTGGGTTAAAATATGGATCTTATATTGAGCATTAATTTACTTACACTTTGAATCTATTGTGCAGGCGGTTCTGAGTCGAACGTTAAAGGATTATGAAAAGGCTGGGTATGATCCGCAAACAAGCAGCTTGGAGATTAGATTGATTCAGAGTCAAGACGATATTCGAGACCCTGAAATTAATTACAAGGCACAGTTATATGATTAATATGATGTAAAATTAAGTCGGGTATACTCACAACACTTAAAACTTTTCTTATACAAACAGTAAGGGGCTACATTTATGTAATGGACTCTAGGATTTTACTTAAATCAAACTAGAATTTTCATTTATTTCGTGATATATATCTACGTCGAGTCGAGTCGAGTCTTCATAATATATTTAAATCTCATCAGGTTTAAATATGAGATAGAAGACACAAAACAGATTGTAGTATCTATTATAAACTTCTGGTCTCACCATTCTTTTATACAAAGTTGATTAGTTGTATTAATTTATTACACTAAACTCACTTGACTACAATTTTATGCATGGAAGAATCTCATATATTATGTTATCTCTTGGTATGAGTCTACCTCCCATCCCAAGATTTATAGGGAATCTTACACACATGCGAGAACCATTTCTTGCTATAGATCTACCTCTCCTTCCAAGAGTAGGCGAATCTACTTCTTTCACATTGATTCCTAGCTATGTGAACTCCTTAACAAAGGACTTCGTGCATAGCTAGATTGAAACGTATGCAAACTTAGGGTTGCAAAAGAGCCGAGCCCGAGTGTTTAACTTACCCATAGCTCAAGCTTGAGCTCGGCTCGTGAGTGGATTTTGAAGCTCGGGCTCGGCTCGTTTACTATTTATCAGTTTATATATATATATATATATATATATATATATATATATATAATTATAATTACTTTTATATATTTTTTCTATTACAGTTTTATGTATAAAATACCTATTTAGTTATTTTTATTTATTTTTTTCATAACATTATACATATTAATTAGTAATTATAAATTTTAAAAAAAAATTATATAAATGACAGACTCGTTTAGGCTCGTGAGCCGGCTTGAGCTCGATAAGTGAAGCTTGGGCTTGGGCTCGGGCTCGTTTATTAAACTACCTTATTTTTAGGCTCGAGCTCGGCTCGGGCTCGATTGGCTTGGCTCGATCAAGCTTTTTAACGAGTTGATCTTGGGTAGCTCGCGAGTAGCTCGGCTCATTTGCATCCCTATACAGACGGATCAAATTTAAATTATAAGACCACTAAATCCAATGAACAGCTAATACTGTATTAACCCAGATGATGGATTCAACATCACATTTTCCATATTTAATCCTTTGTAAAACCCTTCTCACCAACCATTGTAAACCTTCAATGTATTTTTTATATACAACGACATTTTAATGATCTCACAGTTCTCAGTTGATGAGTCATGCCCGATTTGCCGTAAAGTTTGTTTAGATAATTTTGATGAACATATGGTTCATTGCAAGGAGCTTCGGAGGTTTAAATATAGACACGATTTGGTCAGGATGTCCTTTGTGATGTGTTAAAACGAGCACGGATCTAGGCAAAAAAGAAGCTCCCGTGAATTTTCTGTCGGATCCATCTGAAGGGAGGTCTACTCTCCGGCCGGCAGACGTTCTTGCGTTTGGATGAGTAGGGGGAATCACCCTTGTATAGACCTTACTGGAGTATTCCCTTGGCGGGCTTAGGGACACCGAGTTTGCTGTTAGACAGGCCGTGTTGAAGGCGGAATCAGGCAAAACTTCTAAGCATGAGAAAGCCGAGAATTATCATGTCCTTTTGCCTTTGATACATTTGGGTCACTTGCCCCCCCCCCCCCCCAAATCCATTATGGTCCTGAAAAAAGTTCAGTGGGTCGTGCACATTAACTTATCGACGCCAAAGAACTTTAATTTTATTTCATAATAGGATCGGGTTTACCATTTAAAAGAAGTGATACAGTTTGTTGTCAGTTTACCTGTTTTTATGATATAATTGGATCCTTTATTCAATACAAATTAATGTAATTACATTTATTTTTATATTTTGGTGACTATTGAATATGGGCATCAGCTAGGGATGAGCATGGGATGGTACCGGTACCGACTCCGATTTTCCCGATCCCGAAAATTGGAAATTCTTGGTACCGGTACCAGTACCGAAATATTCGGTTCAGTACCAGTACGGTACCGGTACCGGGATAGTACAGGTACCGAGGGTTAAAAATCAGGAAATACCGGTACCGTACTGGTACCGATCCCGAAACTTAAAACTTTGGTACCGATTCGGTATCGACGGTACCAAATCGGTAGGTATCGGTACCGGTACCAATCAGGTACCGATTTTGCTCATCCCTAGCATTAGCTCAAAGGGGCCTCGTATATTTATTTTTCTAAAAGACCATCATTAATTCAACAATTTTAACTTAATATTTTAGAAACTTTTCATTTTATTTTAAATAAAAATTAATTCAATAACTTGATTATGTAAAATAGTTATTAATCGTAGTAAAAATTGCTTCGAGTTTAGAAGATTGAATTTCAACATTATATTAGTTATGGGGCTTGTTTTATTTTTCTAATTTAGAATAATACGTGGGCATTATAATATATTGTAGATGCTCATATTGAAAATATTCGATGTATGGGATGTTATCCACAAGATATTTTTTAATATCATTCAATCAAGTTACTTTTAAGTAAGTCCATTTGTATATTTTGTTTTGTTTTTATTAAGAGTCAAGTCAAAATTGTTATAAAGCTAGTATTAGCTCATGTTATAAAAGAAAGTGTCTAAAAGGACTTGAAACTATTTTGGTTGTATATTAACTTATTAATTATTTAATTCAAATGTGAGGCGGAATAAATAAAAAGTTAAAAAGTACAATTTTTTTTAATTAAATCCTGAATTTTAATTCGCTTTAGGCCATTAAAATAGTTGGGCTGCGACTGGTGATAACATTGTCCGCTGCAATGGCGACGGCATTTGCTAGTTGTAAATTATTTAAGAATTTATTACATCAAAGTCGTGCAACCTTTCTAGCATTGTCCATTGGTGATGTTCTGATATGGACAAAAGCTATGATCGTTAATCCCAAAACCATTTCTTAGGCTTGCCCGCCCTTTCTTAAACTTCATTTACATACGAGTTCAATTTTCATAATATTCTTAATTAACCATCATATCGATTTCAGGCAGTTAAGGATCTTGATAATAATAAGCTCGCTATGGCATATAAATGTAGTGGAAAAGATAGCACGGATGATTTCGATATGCAAAGGATCGGCAACTTTCTAAGTTGTGCTTCTAGAGGTGACAGGGTTGGGCTCAATTTGATGCTGAGAGATGGAATATCTCCTAATGTACAGGATTATGATAAAAGGACTGCACTTCATCTGGCTGCTAGTGAAGGCCATGCCTCCATTGTAGAGCTTTTGTTATACTACAAAGCTGATGTTAATCTTGATGACCGGTGGAATCGAACCGTAAGCTTGGATTAATTAGTTACTGTTTGTGGATATTTTGGGCTTGAATGATTTTGAATTGTTAATGATACTGTTTGTTGTTAATGTGTAGCCGTTGACAGATGCAAGGCTTTATGGGCATAGAGATATATGCAGAATTCTTGAAGTGAATGGAGGCAAGGATTCTGTGATGAACAGTCCAATGGTAATCTTATTTTTTACAAAACTAAGTTAACTTTATATGTCTATGTTTACAATGTACACGGAGTTAACTTTAACATAAATATTGTTTGTAAATTGTTCGGTAGAAGTTTGTTTATTTACTTATAGCTTCTTGCTTGTTCATGAACGTTTGGTACACCATCTTAAAATACTAAAACTTCTTTGTTTTGATAGTCTTTCTTATTTTTATTTTTTTACTATTTTATAATTTTTATGTATGCTCCGCTCCGTTTATTGATTATATGAACGAACACAAACAAACAACATAATTTCTTAATGAACTAATAAAAACATAAAAAATCCGTTTGTTATCATTAATTTGTTTGGTTAAACATAAACAAACGTATACAAACAAGGTCATCTTCATACTCGTCCAATATTTATTTACAGACTTTCCCACGATACATAGTTAGCAATTAAAGCGGGTTCCTAGTTCCTGCCATTAAAACGGATGGTATTTAATAGGAATGCATTTTGGGGTGAAGTTAAAATACAAAGGAAGACAAAAATGAGAAGTGTGAGAATGATTTATGACCACATAAAATACACCTTAAAAATAAATTCAAAAAAAAATCATAACTCAAAATATAAATAAAAAACTAAAATGTTTCCGCCATCATTCCCGTTCAAAAAAAAAACAAAAAAAAAAACAAAAAAAAATACAAAAAAAATGACAAAAAGACACAATGCCGAGATCAAAGACACAATGACGAAAATGAACAAAAGACACAATTATAACTAAAAAAAGACACAATAGATTTCAATATATAACACAATACCGAACAAAATATAGCTCAATGTTGAGTAATATAACACAATATAAAGAAAAAAAAGACACAATGTCAAGGAAAAAAGACACAATCAATGACGAAAATAAACACAAACACAATGATAAACAAAAAGACACAACTTTTTTCACTTACCATTGCGTTTTTTTTCTATGAGAACGAGAAAGACGATGAAAACATTTTTGTGTTTTTACTTTTTTCGGTTTTTTATTAAATTTGAGTTATGATTTTTTTATATATTTTTCCTAGTTTTGTAGGGTTTTTTTTTGTGGATACAAATCTTTTATATCCTTATTATTTCTGTTTCTTTTGTAGAAAAATTTGACCCTACATTTTGAAAATGATTATCGATGCTATTGAATAATGCGATTGAAATTTGCGACTGTAAAAATCAGTTACAAACTTAGGGGCGAATTTACAACAAAAACCACAATAGTTGCAAAAGCTACCGCTACTATTCCGGTTGCAAAATTTGCGACGGTTGAAATTCGGTCTAGACAATAACTTAAATTAAAATGCGGGTTTAAATATTTTGGGAAACCTTATAATGTAAAGATAAAAATATAATAAGGCAGCAAATCGATAGTTTTATTGTAGTAACAAACCAAGCGTATGGATGTCTTTATTTGTTTGAACTTGCTAACAATTCAACAACTAATCATATGATTATTAGGACACCTATCAATGATGATTTTTACCATTGTGTAGACAGTTGTTGCTGATGAAGATGCAAAGGAAGTTAATATTGACATTTCTGAGATTAAATCAGAACACTCAGAACGAATTGAACAGGTTTAATTTAACGATGAACATTGGGTTGTATGCATATCACTCTAATTAATTCACCATTACTCGAGTCCTAATCGTGATTTCTTGCCCTCTTATCAGGGTGTAATGGGTAACTCTGAAATGGTCAAGTGGCATGGAACATGGGTCGTCAAAACAATAATCGAGCGACAGATAGACTTCCCGGTTAAAATGTTTGTATATGTTTTCCTACAAATTAACTAAGCGTAGAACTAAATATAGGAGCTAACATGTTTTTCTTCAAATGTTGTGCCAAGGGTTTTGTCGGCTAATGATATTACGCAGTTAAGGGAACTTCGTCATCCAAATATACTGCAGTTTCTTGGTTCAATAATGCATGATGGACAAATGATCCTCATAACAGAACATTTGCCAAGAGTAAGCACTCTGGTTTTATGTAGTTTTTATATATCTCTCAAATATATATTTTGATCCAACGGTCTCTATTTCGGTTAATCGTCTTTGTTAGGGAAGTTTGTATGATATTTTGATCAAAAGGGTTGGACTTGATCTATCACTAGCTTTGCGGTTTGCACTCGATATTGCTAGGTATTGTTCGTCCCAGTTACTACTTGTCTTAGCACACACTATCAGTTATTATTCGTATCAAGACATGAAAATGCATTACATATACACACACATCGGTATGCATGTTTGAATGGGAGAAATTTCGATATGCAAACTCAAAGTGAGTAACACTGATAATATTGGTCGTTATAAGGGGTTGAATGTTATAGACAGGCTTGAATTTTTGTTTTACTTAAGAAATATATAAGATCATACAAATATCATTACATTGTATTGACAGGGGGATGAATTACCTACACCATCACAAGCCCTGCCCAATAATTCACAATCATCTAGACCCTAAGTAAGTTTATGCTGCATTTAGCATAACATGCATCACATTTGCAGTTACAACATATATAGCTAAAGCTTCATTTTGCATTTTCTTTAGAAACTTATTGCAAGATGAAGGTGGCCATTTGAAGATTGGGGAATATTGGATCCAGATGTTGTATGAGCTACACCCGAATCAAGAATGTACGATTCATCGCTTCTTTTTTTATTAAGCTCTTATGTAAAATTCCCATGTCCAGTGAATCGTTTCATGTTTTTAGGTCAACAATATTCTAGCACTGTCAACCGACATCTAATCAATAAAGGAAGAGATATCCAATCATTTGGACTCATATTTTATCAGGTATTAATAATACGCTCTTTCTAATATTAATATTAGGGGTGTCACAGTGTCGTCTGACAAGAAATTCACAAGTTTTGCTTTAGTATAATTCGGTTTAGGTAAGTTTTAGGTCGAATTCGTTTTTATTTAAAGTTTTAATAATGTGTTTTGTAACTTTAGAATATTAATATGAAAAAAATAAATAAATAAATTCAAGTTTAGTGGACCATGTCGCGAGTTCATGTGTCGGACACAACTATTTAACACCCCTACTTTCTATATATGAACATGTGAAACTTGGATCAATAGTTACCATTAACAATGTCAATAATTGTTTCATTGTAGATGGTTGAAGCAAAGTACATGCCTGGCTCGATCAATGATTCTGAACTGAAATTCAATAGTAAATGTCCAGCGAGGATTCAACAGTAAGTCAATATATATCGTTTGCATATCCTATTGATCATCCTTTCCATAATACATTTATGATATTTCATTGCGCTCAGGTTGATAAGGCAGTGCCTTAGTGATGTTGTTTTTCGCCCTGACTTTAGTGGCATCATCGACACGCTTGAAGAAGTGTATTCGTCTCTAGGAAAACCTTCTTGTGTCTGTTGACCACATTCATAGCTACCACATCACTATGAATGAGGTAAAATGACTCAAAAACAATAATATACAAATATTAATGGTTTATACATATGTGCGTGAGAGAGAGAGAGAGAGAGAGAGAAAATTTTTATTTTCTTTTTTTGGTTCATACACTTTATTATGATCGTCACACAAAATCTAGTTTTGTTGAAACTTTTCAAACAACATGGTAGTGTTATTTCACATCGATAGACAAAACATATAATTGACAACATCACTAAATCATGTCGGCTTTAAAGTGAGTAAACTAAAGTTAGAGCTTTAGGCCTTCACTTGGATAGCGCCTTCAATTTAAACTAAATTTAGACCAAAAGCATTTTAAATGATCCTTAAGTTACTTGAATTACAAAGAAGACCTCGAATTCTCGTTTCGTTTTAGGCTTCCAAATGAGCTAGGCCGGCTTTGGTCAATTCATTTGGTTTATATGATCCGGTCAAGAATATATCTATTGACAATCGATGATTTATACATGCAAGAGGAATGTGGGCTCGAGCCGAAATGAGAAAGATATATTAAATGCGGCATAACCAAGCATGTATATATAGCATCAAATTGTTTATCAACTCATGGTCTACAAAAGGATGACTTGATAAATATTAGTCAAATTAAATCAAACCATAATTCTTGCCTGGCTATTCAATAATCATCGCCTAGAAAAGCTCTTTGGCAACTTACCTATCATTAAAATAACATACACATTAAAACAAGGTTTTTAACTACAAAATATAACTGTTACCCTTCATTGAAAACTAGTTCTAAGTATCATTATTATGGAGTCGGATTCAAGTACAAACAAAATAAACCTACTAATAGTATGAATTGAAGGATTTGTAAAAACTTGGTGGTGGCATTTTTGTAATTAAACGATTCGGCTCTTTCATCGTCCATTTGCCATATCACTCGCACCTCTCTTCTTTGCGTCATTAAAATATACGGTAATGTATTTTAGCTTCTTCAATACCACCTTATCTACACCCTAAATTCCACCATTAAGACCTGATTTCATGTCTATTTCACCCAAATATCCCTACAATTTGTGAGGTATTTCAATGGAGTCCACTGTGGAGTTATTATTATTGCCACTCCTATCAATATCACTTATTCTAAACACCTCTGCTTACTCAAAATCACCTGATTTGCAAACGTTTATCAATTTAAATAACAAAGCTCGGTCAAGTGAAATAATTTATAGAATTGATGAAAGGGTAAAGAACCTTGATGAAATACCAAGGCGCGCACACAAGGGAAATGTTTCATGAAGGGGTAACGAACTTAGTTTTCTACACTAATTCAGATCCAACTACCGACGAGGAAGTATGCAAGGACATAAAGTGGAGATAGGTGATGGATGATGAGTTGCAATCCATCCTTTAAATAACACACGGTACTTAGTTGAAATACCGCAAAGTCACAAACCTATAGGAGTTAATTGGGTGTGCAAGACTAAATACAGACAACATGGAGACATAAATAAATACAAGGCAAGACTACTGGTTAAAGGCTACAAGCAAAAATACGGCATTGATTACACCAAGAAGTTTTGCACCAGTCATTAGATTTGAACCATTCGTTTAGTAATAGCGTTGGCTGCTCAACATGGAATATGGCCCCTACACCAAATGAATGTAAAGTCAGCATTTCTGAACGTAATCTCAAGGAACGAGTTTACATTGATCAGCCTGAAAGGTATATTAGACAAGGGCAAGAACATAAAGTATGTATGCTGAAGAAAGCATTATACGAATTAAAACAAGCACCCATGGCATGGTAATGCAGAATCAATGGCTATTTTTATTGATCATGGATTTATCAAATTCACATTTGAGCATACCATATTCATTAAAAAAAAAGACCTGAGAAGCTTTCCAATTATTTGTACGCTTGTATGTGGATGATGTTATTATTATAGCAAGCAACTCATTAGAATAAATTCATGAATTCAAGAACACAACAAAACATGAGTTTGAAATGACTGATATGGGATTACTACACTATTTCTTGGGCATGGAGTTTTCCTATAATAGTGAAATGATTATCATATATATATCACAGCAAAAATACACAATGAAACTACTTGAACGATTTCGAATGACTGAATGCAAATCAGCCGTTACACACTTACACCAATGGAATATGGATTAAAGCTATATAAATTATGATCCCAATGATAGTACTGATCCAAGTATATATCGCAATCTAGTAAGGAGTCTCATATATAAACCGAACTAACACTCGGGTGGACATAATGTTTGCAGTCGTTTCATGGTGGAAGAACCTACAAAAACTCATTGGGGAGCAGGAAAGCAAGTACTTCGATATATTGAATTCTATACGACAAAACAATAGTTAGCCGATATCTTCACTAAAGCTAACCAAAAGATTTCCTACGCCTCAATAAACTCATGAATGTACGCCCAATCTTGCTTATGGGAGGGAATTAGAATTAGGATTATGTTTATTCAAGCTAATTTTGATAATGAATATTAGTTTACTTGAACCATTGGCTATACCAATCTGGTTATTTTATGTAGGCCGGATAAATCACAAGTTTGAACGGTCATTGCAAGAATTAAGAACATTAAACAGAAATCTCATTTAGTTAATTCTAACAAGAAAAGCCTACCATCTGTTTATTTAAAACTTATATATCCATATGAAGTTATACTGCAAGCCCCATCCGTACTTAGAACCACATAAATACATAAACATGAACTTGTTTTCGATGAGTTACTTGTTTTCATTGAGATGGTTTATATCTTTTAATGAACAAGGACATAAAATATGCAAAGAAAAGCCACGCCAATAAGGATTGGTGAGCTAAACGTGCCACAAATTAAGGCTAGTGTTTGTAGGTATTCGGATTGGTTTTCGGGTTGTTTTCAGGACGAGGGTTTATGTATTTTGATGTATAGTCCCTTGCATGCGGTCTGTAATTCCGTTCCAATCTCTCTTTTGTTCTAATAACCTCTATTCTATCTTTGAGAAGCTTCATATTTGAATCCACAGAATTATTCGATCTCCCTAGCAAGAAAGATACGTCAACAAAAAATACTTTCAACAATCATGTATGTCATCAGTATACGATATTTTATATCATATTTATATAAATAATGGACTCGGGTAGACTCATGAGTCTAATCAATTAGCTTTATGAAACTCAGACTTGATAGTGCGCTTACTAAATGAGCTTTAATTACTTTAAGTCCAACCTTATTCCTAAATTCGATTTATCAAGCTTTTAGCCATGACTATCAAAAAAATGCACAACTTTAGGAAAAATAAGGATGTTACTCATTTTACCTTCATCTTTAAAGCCTTGAGCTCTAATGTGTAAATGTGAACGTGCTTTATGCTCCTTCTGAAGTGGCAAAATCTTGGCACACACGGAAAAAGGTATCGGGATAGGCATCATTGTTCTTCTTTTTCAAAGTATGTACGTTCTATGGAAAACTGCGAAGATCGCTCTATTTGGGAAGAAAGAGTCGATTTTCGTTGCTGCGTTTGAATATCATGGTGTGCTTTTAATGGTAACTTACTAGGGACGAAAGACAAGTCCAAAGACATGGTTCTTGTCGAACTTTGACAAAATTCTCGTCCTGTTCGAAGCTGCCAATTAAGCTGATGAGTATACTTTGAATTTTTATTTTGTGTCATATAATATATATATAAAAGATATTTGTTGTTAATTTAGTTACTTGTTTTATTATATATTTTTTTTTCAAAAACTCATAATATAACTTATAAATATTTTACTTTAGCTTCTCCATACAATAAATATTTTTTAAATGATAGGATGTACGTGGGGAATAAATTACGTGATTTTTAAATTTTTCTATATAATTTAAAGATAAATCACTTTTAGACGAAGGTGTTATATGTCTCAGTTTTAAGAAATTAAATTCACATAGATGAGTTGAATTTTATACAATATAAAGTTTATATAGTTTATAACTTATAAGAACTATATTTTCGTCAAATACATGTTTTAGAAATGCTACTTCTATGTTGCATTTTAATTATACTCGGTCTAAAATTATAATTATTGAAGTGGTCAATATACTTACGGTACCTAAACACGTATTTTTTTTCTCTCGTAATTTATTAATATGCTATCGTACCGGCCAAATAAAGTTGTCAATATATTTATTCTCTTTGATTTCAAAATGAAACTCAGCTATATATTCAAAGTTAAAATAAAATAATCAGTAATTAATGCACATGAATATTCGTTCGAGACTCGTTCAACCTAATCACAAAATAATAATAATAATAACAATCATTAAATACTGATTCCAAATAATCTAAACCCATGTCATATGCAAATAACAATCTCAACTTTAAACTTGGTTGGTGGCAGTTCCAACTAAAGAAATATTTGTTTTTAACGGACTTTGACTAACGAATGCTAACTCCGTTAGTAATATGCTGCGTGAACCTTCTTCTCCGGCCGCATCACACCGGAAACCTGCAACTCGCCTCCATTCTCCCTAATATTATTACACGATCTCTCTCTCTCTCTCTCTCTCTCTCTCTCTCTCTCTCTCTCCCCCCTCATTCAAAACTAGCCGACGTGCCGTCATCGTTGTCTCTGGTGAAGTCCACCCTCATCAATCGTGCACCATTTGAGGCAATTAACACATCATTCGACTCGTTTTGATCCCCTTAACAAAAGCCCTATGTTTACTTTCTAAATCGTGTAACATTGATTTCGAATTTTTGAAAATAAGATCGGGTTTTGTGTCTAGTGATTAGCCATGGAAGAAGATGAAATCTCTTTTATTTTATAATTTTTGATGTGTTTTGAAAACGGAGGGAGACGGTGTAACAATATTAGAGAGAATGGAGGCGAGTTGCAGGTTCCCGGTAGGTTTCCGGCGTGATGCGGCCGAGAAAAAGGTCCACGTCAGCAATCACTAACGGAGTTAGCATTCGTTAGTCGAGGTCCATTAAAAAAAATACCCCTTTAGTTGGGATCGCCACCAGCCAAGTTTAAAGTTAGCACTTTTTTCCGGTATGGCATAATTGAGATTATTAAAAAACCAATATCCAATAATAATTTATGTTACCTTAATCAAGACCACCGCTTGCTGGCTTGGTGGTAGCCCAACTCTTCACATAAAAAGATCGTCGGTCTGTGTCTCGATGCCTACTCGAAGGTGGGGGTTTACCCGGCTGTTAAGGCCACCTTTAGGGATTTTTGAATCAGACTTGAAGCGTTAACAATTTTTTATTGTTGAGATCATTAGCTAAAATATCATAAAAACAAAACAAAAAAATGTTATATTCCCTCCGTCCCTTTAAAAGTGTTCACATTTTCTTTTTAGTTTGTCCCATTACAATTGTCCACTTTCAAACTTGTAATTAATTTCAAAATTTACCCTTAAAAGTGCAATCATTCAGCTTTCTTAAATTTTGTCTTTATATATATGTCTGATATAATGCTAAATATATATGTTTCCCTTGTTTATTTTATTTAATATTTTAATTGTTTTTGTTCGTTTTTAGTCAAGATTTGTATACTACTAACGTTTTTGTGTGTCGTAGGTTCCGGGATTTGATCGTGATTAAAAAGGGCAAAAAACGAGCTAAAACGGATATCCGGAACGCGTCAGGAAGAACCAGAACAGAGAGCCGGTCAGACCTTGGAGAAGCACGCCGCGCCGCGCCTAGGGGAAAGGCAAAAAGCCCTTGGCGCGGCGCCTAGGCACTACTGATGAGTTTTTAATTCGTTTTTGGTTATTGTCGGGCCTTGTTTTCGCTATTTAAATACCTTTAACTTAAACCTGACATAACCTGAAGCCACCAGACGATTTTGGAGAGTTCTTGGAGCTATTTTACGAGTTTGTTGGTGATTTTGAAGGCACGAGAACATCCGGTGAAGAGCTAGACGTTTAAGATCGAAGAATACGGGTTTTATCGCCTTTAATATTTCGTTCTTTATTATTACACCATGTTTTCAGTTTCTATTACTTTGTTTGATTTAGACTTTATGATGCTAGGCTAAATTCCATAGACTGCCTAGGTCGTGATGAACCTTAGTTCGGTTTGATTTTATTTGGATTTTCGTTTCGTTATGGATTTTATGTTCTAAGTAAACGGTTAAGTTTTATTTAGTTGATGCGTATGATTGCTTGGTTTTGTTTACTTGAATTTATTGTTTCACATTGCCCTTGTTGATTGTTTCATATGATAGGGTTTTGTTAGGTCATTTACTGTGTGTTCTTGACTAGTTTGTGATTAATATGCATTAAAATCATATAAACAATAAAATCAAGTAAATAGATAAAAGTGAACTGCCAGCCTAGAAAGCTGTAAGGTGATAGGTTGTTGATAGATCTTTGCTTGTCGGGATTGCTAGATTTAGTTCTTCGTAAGGAGTCCGTCTAGGTTTGATTGTCAGCTTAGTCTATTAAATTAATTGAGTCTGCTTTGCTATCTTTTGAATTCTGCGCTGTAAGGTAGGTTTTTGTCATAAAAGATACTTAGACATAAGCAATTAAATAACCGTAAGGAAGTTTAATATAAAACTGGTGAGTCTTAAGATTTGTTAGAAATCCATAGGCGTCTTCTTGAAGTTCAAGGGTCATGTTCGGGTTTTCTGTCAAGGATCTATCTTTTGATCCCGGTTCCATAACTTGCGTCTTTCCATTTAAATTAATAACCATAACTTTGGGGATTCCGACCTGGGTAGTTAATTTAATCATCTGAATCAATCAAAGTTTTCTAAATTGTTTATTAGTTAAAACTAATTAGGTTTTAAGTTTTATTAGTTAATTAATAAGTAATGATTATATTTTATTATTATTATATTAATTAGGGTTAGGTTTAATTAGTTTATTATTAGTTTAATAGTTAAGTAATCATTAGTTAATTATTATTAGAGTTTAAATAATTAGTTTAAATCCCCCTCAAATATTATTAATAAATAGTCGCGTCTTGTAGTTGAGTCTAATTTAGCTAGTTTACGTAATTAAAAGAGTCTCGTGGGTTCGATATCCGGACTTACTTAGCTGTACTAGAGTCGACCGGTTCACTTGCCGGTTAGAAGTTTAGTTAAGTTAAGAGTCTAGAATTATTACTTAGTGTATAGATTAGCGTAATTTAGTTAATAATTATTAGACTACTTTTAGAACATCAATGTCAATGACATTAAAGTCATTTGCTAAGAAAAAATTGCAATCATTCAAGCTTTCTTAAATTTTGTGTTTTTCAAATCATGAAACTTGTAGAGGGACGGAGGGAGTATTTATAGGCGTCACGTAGGTTATTTAATTGCATCTAAATGCATTAAACATATCGATCGAATTTCTGAAACGACATGAATCTAACATGAAACATGCATTTTGATTGGGTGTAAATGTTAGGGTTGGTTACTGGTTGAACCTACAAAGATGCTTTAGATGAATCATACATAAATGCTTCTTGTTAAGTCAGTTTATATATAGCGGGTTTGTCAAATGCCTATTTTTTATAGAATTTAGAATGTTAAGTTAATTTATAAGTTTCATTTCAATAAATAATATAAATTAAAACGATACATAATAATTACTTATACAAATGCCTTTTAAAATAACAAAAACTAGAAACTTAAAGAAACTAGGGTTTAATACTTGAATGTATATAGTTTTAAGCTTATATTACAATGGCTTGAAGAAAGGTCGTCACAAGAAGCGAGACACCGTCAGTGAAGGACAGCCAGGCAAGAAGGACCGTCGACTATTCATTATTCAAAGCCTAATGTACAGTTAACGTTTTCCCATCAATTTTGCGGTTTTGCTTTACGAGTGTGTTGTTGTGGCTTCTCTTTTGCGATTATGTGTATTTCGTGTACCTTTAAATCGCGATGAGGCTTCTTTTTAGAATTCGAGTCTTCAGCTTCTTCCTTACGAGTACTGCTCAAGTTTGACGTTTGTTTCGAGATTTCCTAAACTGTTTTCTCTTTAGTAATTGCCTTATATTTGTTCTTATCGTTTGTTTCAGATATCTTGCTTCCAGTTTTCACTCGATCGTTTTCTCGAAAGTGCGACATGTGCACCAAGTAATTACATTCTTGAATGTGTTTTTTCCGCTTATTCTCTACTGTTAGGATTTCAATTGCGCGTCAATGTTAGCAATTTCTGACGTCTATAGGGTGAGTAAGACCACTTCCATTGATAATCTCAAATGAGACAGTAACACTGTTTGGAAAAAAAATAATTGAATAACTTTTAATTTGCAGCAGCCCGCTCATGAAAACAACCCACTTTGCAAGCTTGGTTTGTGCCACATGTCAAGATAGAAATGGATGTGCTTTTAACTTATGTTTCTTTTTTTTTCACAACAATTATAAGTTTTGGCTCTAATCCTATTTTTTTTCCTAATAATGTCTAATGATCAAGTTTTAAAAAATATTTAAAAACATAGTTGTGTTCGATTTTTTTTTTTTGAACACACTGGTATAAATTTAATTAAGAATAGAGTTCGTTTAAAAAATGTATATTCTTTAATATGAAAT
Organism: Bidens hawaiensis; assembly: GCF_021521415.1. Taxonomy (NCBI): domain Eukaryota; kingdom Viridiplantae; phylum Streptophyta; class Magnoliopsida; order Asterales; family Asteraceae; genus Bidens; species Bidens hawaiensis. The sequence goes on from NW_027491467.1 coordinate 957,907, forward strand.
AACATTAACCTCATTAATTTATCTTGTCTGGTATTTAACATCTTTCTATTAGTTCTTAAGAGTTTTTGGATAAAACTTTTTTTTTTAAATTAACTATTTTATTTATTATTTAATGTAAGTTATTAATTATTATATTTCTAATCACTTTTACTAAGAAAAAAACAACAATCATAAATTATATTTATTTAAAGTGTATTGGTTTTTATTAATCTCAATTATCATCTTTGGTCATTGTTGATTCTAGGGTGAGCAACTTAACCGTCATAACCATTAACCAAATCATAACTGTCACACCTCGAAAACCTTAACTTAAACAGCGGAAGACTTTTTACCAAGTCGTTCGGGTTGTTATGGTTGTCGTTAGCCAATCATAATAAAATATAGTATAATAATATTCAAAGTTTTACTTTTCAAAGGCACTTTATTATTATTAAAATAAAAGTCTACACGTGTTTAAAAACACGGTTATTACATGTCCCAAATTATTTCCCATATTCAAACACCGCCCGCCTCTTTTTCTTGATCGTCACGAAGTCATTACTTGAAAAGCATATTAAAAATCGTTTGTCAATACATTGTGTTGGTGAGTTTCACTTTATAATAAAAGATAGTCCATATATATATGTATATATATATATATATACACATACATATATAATATAACTTTTATACTGAAAGAATCAATTTATCATGAAAATATAGCAATCGAACATTTATTTACATAAATCTCATGGTATAGTGGTTTAGCGACCATTATACGTCAACTAGTTACAATAAGCAACGGAAGTATTTCAAAATCCATAATATATATATATATATATATATATATATATATATATATATATATATATATATAACAAAAACAACATCTATATAATGATCTCTTGTCATTATATACCAATATCAATTCGTGTGTAATCGTCACTACACCCCCGAATGATATCAAAAACATCCCCTGCATAGTGGTCTACCGCCATTATAACACAAACCCGTGTGTAATGATCTACAGTCATTACATCACAAAAACAATAGCATTTATCTTTTAAACAAATCATGTTGTTGTGGACGAGCAAAGAATACATGCGTATGACTATCATAGTTGATAACTCGATACGTACCAGACTCAAAATATACCCACTTCTAACCCAACGCGATTGGAAGTGGGGGGTGTCACCCCGATATATCTACCCGCATTTATGTGCCCCTTTCTAGGGTTAACTGTTATTTAGCCAACTAGACTCATCCCGTATTTGATACTGTTTGTAAAATAAAATGCTTTAAAAAAAATCTCGATGAAATCAATATATAAATAAAGAATATGTTTTCCCCCAAAAAACATTTATAAACACAATTAAACAATTCCATTTAAAAACGATGGGTTTCTTAGAGAAACTCACCTTCGGTAGGTACAACATCAGATATATCCAAAACTCCGTGTCCTGTTATTATAGTGATGTGCGAAAATATATATATAAATAATACAAAAATCGCAACTAAGCTTTAAAAACCAAACAATCTATCGTAGTTCACACAAACGGCAAGTGTACCGGTCGCGTATAGCAAAGAAAAGGAAAGTCCGGATATCAAACTCGAAGACACGTGAGAACGACTCAAATAATAGACCATAATCCAAGTCCTACCCTAATAGTATTTGTAATTGATTTTATTATTTTTTTTATTTTGTTTTAATTAATTTAAAACTAACTTACTTAACTTAACGAAACTAACAAGAAAACTTAACGGCACTAAACGAGGTTTTAACAAATGTGGAGAAACGACTACCTAGGCAGGACTCCTATTGACAGTTCAACGGCTAACGAAATTAACTAATCACACGACACCGGGATCTTAAAATAATCAACTAAGGTTCATTAAAGTTCGCTAGATCACCTCTCGGTCTCACCAACTAACCCTCATAAATCTAAGAAGATTGAATAAATGCACCGGGAAAAAGATTACTAAGATACCCTAATGACGCATCTCCTCTCGGACTCAACGACACAAAACCCGCTTAAAATTGGTATTATCAATTCTAGAGATAAAGGGGTAACAAAATATAATCTGATCTAAGACACATATTTGCACGCAAAACTAAACCGGATAAGACCAAAACTCGCTCTCGCGCAATTCTAACCTAACCGAATAAAGATGCGAGACAAACCGACTCCCTATTACCCCTCGGTCGCAAGGAAGGTGAAACTATTGAATTTTAATAATTAAACGTACTCAAGATTCCTATGGTCGCGCTAACCACAAATAGATCAAAAACACCAAGTCTAAGACTTAAACGTAGAACCTAATCGAACGACACACAATCAATCAATCAAAGTAATACGCGGAATCGATAAACAATAATTATATAAAAACAATATTTAACACATCAAAGATTAAATTATATAAAGCTTTCAATAATAATACGTCGTATCACTAGTCAAAACCAAATAAACCGCTAAACAATGTCAATAATCATCTCAACCTAGGTAGTTCAAATATTTAGCTACTCATAATAAGAAACAAAAACAAATAAGTTTTAGTAGCAAAGCTCATGTCTAATAATTATGTAATAGAGAAAACACGGTAAAAGATTGAAACCGATTGATCAACTAACCAAAGCGCTCCTTTCCTTCTCTATTTGTTTCTCGTGCACTGTGCTCCTCCACTTCCAAAAACCTTCTCAAATAATAAATGAATTATGGAGTAGTTTGTGTTACCGCTGTTGTCGTCCAATATTCCTCACAAATCCTCACCCTACTTGAATGTAATAATTTGTTTTTCTTTCTTTTTTGCTTTCTTAAACCCTACTGCCAATCACTCTTTATTATTATTATATATATTTGATTTAGGGTTTTTTATTTTTTAAGTTATATTATATATTAAGACATGTAAGGCTTTTTCTAGCGAGCTTGGGTTAGGCTTTGAGCTTTAATCATAAAGGCCTCCAATATCTTCAAAAACCCGATCATTTTCTATTTTAAAACTCGTCACCTACACAAAATAATAAACTTTGTAAGATCAAGTTAAAACGAGTTAAAAACATTATTTATTATATAAAAAAGTAATAAAAATATGATAAAATGGTACGGAAAAATAAGTGTGTTTTACAACACATCAAACAGTACATGTGTTTAACAATATATATATATGTGTGTGTGTGTGTGTGTGTGTGTGTGTGTGTGTGTATTTTAAGTTGTTTGTTCAACTTTGAATATCTCACACAAACGTTTTAGTTTTCATTTAACGTTTAACGAATTTTAGCTAATCAAACGAATTCCGTTTCTAATAATATTTGTCAGGCTTGAACCAATATTGAATTCTAGATAATACAAGCCTAAGAAACTAATTTTTGGAAATAGTTGACGTTGGGTCCTTACCGGGTCGTCCACTGACACTCGGTTACTTATTTTGCAATTTTTGCGATTCGAACCTTCTAAAATTAAGTTTATACATTGTCTCGACTACTTTAATATGTATTTTAATTTTTCGAGATCATTTAGTCCATTTAAGGATTTATTTACTTTTTGACTCGTTACCCGAGGTTATTCCACGTCAGGCTCGTTATGTGACGATTTTTGCACTTTTTGTCGACTTTGAAACATCTAGATCACTAATAAAGAGTATTTCTTTCATAATGACTAAATTTTATTGCTATTTGAGATTATATTTGTAACAACTCGGATTTTTATATCAATATTTTAGTAACCGTTACCCGACCTGTTTATACGTTTGGGAAATTTTATCAATAAAATTATCGCGCTTATCAAGTAAACTAATTATTATAATATTATTTTTATTCACTTATTTAACGTATATCTCTTTCAAAATATTGCAAAAACTATCCTAAACTAAACTTTTGTCTAAATGTGTTTCCATCTTCATTATCCAGGGGCTAAAGTGAAATTTTGCATATATTATTCCACCCAACCAGTATCCAAGATCCATAACCCGTTTTCAAGTCCAAACCCGCAACCCATTTACCCTGTTAACATTCTTGCACCACAATTCACGCTCTAAACTTGGTAATCGAATCAATCACTTTGATAATATTGCCTTAATCGACTATACCGACATCCGTGATTAGGAAACAAGATGACACATAACGCGTTTTGAGTTCGTTTTTGCGCCGTCATCATTACTTGGGTATTATACTACCTAGGGTTAATTAAAATTCAATTAAACACCACCGCATCTTCGTTATAACCTAACGATCAAAACCCCTAATCGATATTGCACTGATTTTGGCCATAGACTCTCAGTTCGTTGTGTTCTGGCCGTCGGCTATTCATCTCGTCGTCCGTATTCAACTCGTCATCTTTGAAGGTAATTAAACTGTTAAACATGTTTGTTTTAGGTCGCAAATCAAAAACCCTAACTCTAATTACACAAACTCTGAGCAGATTAGTCAATTTGATTTCTAGGGTTTATATGAAATTGGGGGTTAACCAGAGATGTTATATATATATTAATTTTGTTTGCTTTTAAATACCAATAAGCACCCAGCGCAGATGGTGGTTTGGTGTTGTGTTCTTGGACTGAGTCGGCCAGGGACGCAGGTTCCAGCCCTGGCCAGCCCAGTTTTGGGTTTTTACTACTTTTGTTATTTGTTTTAAGGTTAGTTGATTAAATTAATTAATATTAATTATTAAATAAATATTATTTTAGTAAAACCGACATCTTGAAGTTATATCTTTTGTCAAATCCCTTTCAAGCTCTCGTTTACTTATATATAAGTGTATTCTAATAATAATAGAAAACCTAATTCTTGTTATGTAAAACCCGACACCAATATTTATGTTTTCTCGTCGTTGAATGTATTTATAAATTTTGCTCATATTTATTTTATATAAATATATGTATTATATTTATAAGGAACATATTAAATAGATTTTTATTAAACAGATTCAAACAAAGTATTTATTTATATTTTACTACATATTATATTTAATTAATTACACAATATTATTTTATCTATTCAAATAAATTAAAAGTATATCTCACCTTATATTTAATTAAATTATTTTATTTAATTTGTATTTTAAATCAATTATTTTTTTAGATTTTATCATATATTATTTAAAATATTTAATCATATATTATATCATGGGTAATTATTGAGGAATTTATAAGTACTAAGACTATTAAAAACAATGACCGTAGAGACTAGTCAATAACATCTCAACCCCAAACATAACTCTAATCATATAGAGATCTTAAATCATTAAATTATGTTATACCTCTATAATTAATCTTATTACTATTATTTAACTAGGAATACTTGTCAGTGAATCCCGAAGGGTTCATCATTCTCACATCATCATTTATATTTCGTTCATCCGATCAGGTGAGTAATCACTCCCCTATTTTACTTGTTTTCAAATGATTTGGGGACACTTGCGTATATTTATCAAATTATTTATCTATCATCTATTACTCAAAAACCGCAACTGTTTAATCCTTGTGTGTATATCAGTTTATGCCTAACTTGCTACTTGCTTACTTGCTTTACTTGAACCGCATTCGGAGAGGTCCAACATATTCTCAGTCTTGTATGATCATACGACCGTCGTAGTGGCTGGCGTCCGACGCATTGACAATGGTTTCACCGACACCTCATTTTTGGTAACCAATGCCCATTCGCATGGCAACGGTTTAGCCGTTTCTTTATGTTTGATTGTTTGTGTATGTGCTATGGTTTAACTGTTTATCTCACAAGAACAGTTTGCATATTTCTTTATATATTGTATATACTATTACTGTTGTGTCGGAAACTGGTGTTTTACTCACTCAACATGTGTTGTTGACAAAAATATATTTTATACGCATTTGCAGGTTATCAGCTTGGTTGTTTAGCAAGATGAAGATCACGTAGAGATGCTTTTTAGGATACAAACTTAATTAATCATTGTTGAAATTTCGTTATACTTGATGTACTTAACTGTAATTGTTCTATTTGAAATTATTTAATAGATATTGACACTTTTAATATTGCATATAGTAACCTTTGAAAAGCTGTGAGCAATCAGTTCGCCCCAGCATTTCCGCCGTAGGTTGGGGTGTGACAATATTAGTGAAAATTTTTGGCAAATGTCACAATAACCGTCATAACCAAACCGATTTTAACCGATAACCGACATAACCAATGGGTCGGTTTAATGAATTTTTGAAAACCGCCAAAATCGGGTCGTTTTTGGTTAAAGATAATTGCAAACCCGCCATAATCGAACCAACCTATTTATTTAACCAACAATATGTTTGGGATTAACTTTCACCCAACATATTCCGGATTTTACCATTTTTTATGTTTTCGGTTGAACGTTAGTAATCGAATTAACTTGAATTTCATTGATGGGTTATATTAAGTCGTTCTTTTGAATATTTGGTATTAATACTACCAAATATATATTTTGTTGGATTATGTCATATCATGTTTTCTAATATTTGGTACTAAACTTTTAGGCTCAATTACATTCTCTTGGTTATGGTTAACCTACCTATAACCGACTCGCTATAACCATCAAAACCGATTAACCGAAACCTCCACAACGGATCGGTTATGGTTATAGGTTTGACCCAAAACCGCCCCAAACCGACCTATGCACACCCCTAGCTGGCCCTAACTAACGAACTGGTTGTTGATGGTTCCATCTTTTAACATATTTATTCCCAACGGTCTGCGACTAACAGAATCCTAACGTCGTTACTTGCAGGTCGCCGGAAAAACACACTTCGCCAGAAAAGTCACATTTTTTGCTGGAAACTAACAGAATCCTAACGTCGTTATTTGCAGGTCGCCGGAAAAACACACTTCGCCAGAAAAGTCACATTTTTTGCTGGAAAACTCAACATGAATGCTGCCACCAAGTTACGGACTGAATGTGACAACTGCCCAAATCCGACCCGACCCAGGTACCCGTTTTCGAATCCGATTCTTTTTATGATTTAAAATTTGATTATTAATCTTTGTAAATTTAACATTAAATAAATCATATATATATATATATATATATATATATATATTTTTATATTACTTACTAATAATAATAATTTCTTTTCCGCCGACCCGCCTCTTTTTCCTCTTGTCGCCGTCCCGCCTCCCTTTTTCTCTCTTGTCGCCGTCCCGCCCCTCTGCTTAACCTTTACGCCTTGAACTCCTTTTCTCTTAACTCTTTGCTTGTCCTTTGGTTTTTCCCGCCTAAGGATGTCTGCGCAGCTCCACGCGCCAGACTCCTTACAAGGAAGCCTGCGCGAAGACCAACTGTTCCTGCGATACGCGAGGCGAACTGTTCCCCGCAGCGCGCTAAGAATGGTAGTTCTTCCCGCGGCGCGTTAAGGATTATAGTTCTTCCCGCGGCGCGCTAAGAATTGTAGTTCTTCCCGCGACGCGCTAAGGATTGTAGTTCTCCCCGCGGCGCGCTAAGGATTGTTCTCTGTCTGCCTTCGCCCTCAGCGCAGCGCTCGAGTCTTCTCGCGCTAGACCTTAAGTCTTTTCTTCAGTTTAGGTCAGCCTGTATGCTTTTGAAATATCTTATCTTTTGTATGAGCACTGTAGGTCAGTTCCGACATCTGTCCGAAAAGCCACTTTCGGCGCAGCATGCGCACCAATCCTATTGGTTGACAGAAAAAGTGACTGACATAATCTTTTGAAATCTTCTTTTGCATGTCTTGAACAGTGCTTTATCTGACACCTCCCATGCTTTGACCTGTAACCTGTCAGCTTTTCCCCATCCCCTGCAGCTGCCGGCATATCTTTTGATATATTTTGCTTTTGGCTTCTTATGCTTTTTAATATCTTTTGCTTGATTTGATAAGATCTTTTCCCCTTTTCAAGGGATTGTGTTCCCTTGGGTTTTCCTATAAATTAAGCTAATTTCTTAACACTTCACACACTACACTTAAACACTCCCCAAATCTCTCTCTCCCGTTTGCTCTTTGCCGTAGTTCCTCAGCAGCGCCTCCAACTCTTCTCCTTGCCTCCGTCTTCTCTTCTGTTCTGCCCTGAATCTCGGTAAATATAAATATATATATTTTTTGTTTTAATTTGTTTAACTAACAAAAAATCGATACTTACTACATATATTCAAGACATAAAAACCAATCGTTAAACCAATAACCTCTTATTTATAGGTTAACTTGTGCTTGTTTAAAAGTTGGTTATTGCATTATCTTTCATCGCACCGTTTACAAGTGAGTAATCTCGTACTTAATCCCCTTTTATTTTTAACGTTTTGGGATGTTCATGTGTTCTTACAACTTGAGTCTTAAACTTGTTTATGAAAATTATGTGCGCAAAACCCCATGTGTTATGGACGTTTACTTGGCTGTTTATTTGTATGTGTGAATCATTAACCTCTTTGTTCGGCCTATTCCGAAGTTTTCATGGATCCATTAGATGAACACGGGAGACCTATCGTTTACGGTTTTCTTGTTTTGTTTACACATGCACGTATTTATTCGTTTTTGTGCTCGATTGGGAGCACGGATTGAACTATGAGCTATGATCTATTTAGGCTTGATCACAATCTGATTACACCCTATGTTAAACCCCAGTTATGCACATGTTGCGCGCAGTGTTTATTATTATCTATTTATATCTATTAAACTTGATTTCTCACCGACACGCAAGTGTTGACGTTTTATTTTAACACATGTTCAGGTTTGCTGTAGCTGCTTTTGGGAATCTCAAGGACACGTAGGATGTTTTCTTTTTCTTTGGTCCTAGATTAAAATGTAATAAGACAAATTATGTTATTTGAATATTTTGAGTTATGATATGATTTATGTTACTTCACGATTTGTGTTCTGCGCGTGCGCAATGAAAATGTATTTATTAAATATTGACACCCAAATAGTGTCACGAGTAATGAAACAATACGTGGCGCCCCGATGTATAATCCGCCATCGGTCGGGGTGTTACACTGAAACCATTGCAATTGCAACTTTTGGGACTTGTCCCACATCGGTTGTATGTGCAACTAGTCTTTTGGCCAAACAGAAGAACTCAACCCAAAAGACTAGTCTGATAAGTGAGGGAACCTATTTGGCTTATAAACCCACATCAGTTGCCCATACAACCGATGTGGGACAAGTCCCATATCTTGCAATGGTTTCAGTCCGTAACACACTACCACCAACTAACTCACAACCAACCAACTACCACCACTTGAGCACCACCAACCCATTCCGATGATGGTTCCAGGGTTCCGGCGACCTCAATAATTTGGTTTTTACTAGAAAAGGTTTTGAAGATCTGAGGTTACAAAGATGTCTGAGACGAAAATGTTGAATTTTTAGAAAAAAAATGTGATTTTTCTGGCCAAAATTTTTTCCAGCCAATTGCAACTAACGACGTTAGAATTCTGTTAGTCGCGGACCGTTGTGAACAAATACGATAAAAGGTGGGATCATTATCACCCAATACATTAGTTTGAACTAGTAGCGATCAAAAGATAATAATTGAAATTAACAAAAACAATATACTTTTGTTTAATAAAGAATAGTGAAGGTTGGGTTGGTGTAGTTGAAGAGAAATTACTTTTATAATATAGCGTGGGTTTGGTTGGGTTAGATATTCTTATCAGTTTCTTAAATTTGCGTTGGAGTCATATTGTTACAGTTATTGTTTTTCTTGGTGCCACAGGATGGGTTAGGTTTTTTAGTTGTTGCTTGGTTAATTCGTGTTTTTTTGGCATTAGTGAGCGGTTGTTTAGAGCTATGTGTTTTTCTTTTGCTTTGTTGTTTGTTGCTAGCCCTTGCTGCCTTTTATTTAATGTGTTAATGTGTTAGGAATGTCATCATATTTTTCGTTTCTTTACACACATCACACATTGGTTGTTATAGAGAACGAACCGAACTTATGTACTTACATTACTACTCAACTAAATTATGCTATTCCCGAAATGTAGACAACCATGTAGCCGGGAACTTACAAAATACAATCCCACAAAGTTGCAAACCTTATACTCTTATATATATAAGAAAGAAAGGATCATTATGGCAAAAGCAACGACAAGAAGAATGTAATCATCAGGCGATAGCAAGTGCCATCTATTTTTTGTGTAACTAGATACTACTTTTGTATCACTATAAGTATATAACTACCAAACAATAGCTGCCAAATGTATCTTTTGTAACCAAGTGGCATATCAGAAACACAACGTAAATTTTATGTAGCTACCAGCGAACATTTGTATGAAGCATGGTAATGAAATGCTGGAATCACTTGGTAAAATGAAGGTGTTGACCTCGCTCGTGGTAGTGGTTCAAACGTCCCCTTGGCTAGCAAAAGTTGTTTAACATAAACACCCCCAGGCTTAAAGCTGGAAAGGTGATTAAAGCAGACGCCTACAATGCACAAAAATCATGTTTTTATTTTAGAAAAGAAAGAATAACCGCATATTAACTTTTATTTCTAATGTGTAAAGATAGGGTTAAGTTATCTTACACGGTCTTCTAAATCTAAGAATGGTACAAAGACATAATGGATCGCAAAATATAACACAATGCCGAGAAAAATAACGCACGCATGAACGGTAAGTGGTTAAGGTTAAAATTACTTGTTAATAAAAGGAAAGGAAGTTACCAAAAAAAAGACTACTTCTTTGTTAGCTAAAGCAGCAGTGTATTTCCCTTTTTGCATTTCCTTCTTAACAAACCCTTGCAGCTGTAAACACAAAATTTTATTTCTTAATTGCCATTTAACAATATAAATAACTTTATGCTCATTGTCCAATTAAAGGCAAGGGTAAATTCACAAATGCAATCATACACACATCAATCGCTATTTGTTTTATGAAATGAAAATTTAAAAACCAATTGTGATTTCCATAAAATGAAAATGGTATGAAACAAACAGAAATTGTGATTAGAAAGTACCTGGTGATGATTTTGTTTAATCTTTGACCAAGTTGCTTCTAGTATTTCCGCACACTTATTGAAAAATCCACTTTTAAAAAACTAAAAAATAATAATAATGATTACTCCAAATTTTTCTAATTTTTTTATGCACACAAAATATAATAAATAAGATATTAATGTATACCTTTAGAAAGGAGCACCTGCTAACTATCTCTTCTCTTCCCTTCTGTAATGTAAAAATAGAGTACAAAGTTAATTACACAAATGATCCCTATGGTTTAGCCCGAGTAACACCTTTCGGTACTAAGGTTTAAAAGTAACAATTGGTCACGATTTAAGACTAATTTATGTTAAATTTGAGAAAATGACAAAAATGCCCTCTAACTTAGTTTACTACATAATTTACATAACTACTTGTATTTTGCTGTTTTTTTTTTCCAAGTTAAAGGGCATTTTTGTCATATTACCCAAATTTATAACAAAACTTAACATAAGTTAGTCTTAGACCCCAAAGTTGTTACAAATATGAAACCATAAACCCGAAACTTGTTACTTTTAAACCAACTACTATAGAAGAACTAATATTAATATTATAGAAGAATGTTAACATACTTGTGCAATTACAAGAGCCTGTTCAAGATGTTGAATTTGAATCCACTGTTGATTCACAATTTCAGCCAACATTTCAACCTTTGATTTGATGACTTCCAGCCTGTTTTCAGCATCTTGCGCTTTGGACTCCAAGCTGCGTATCTCAAAATTGTTTCTCCTTGCGGTACCCCAAAGAAGTCGAACCTGACAACAGACAAACGCCTATGTTACTTACAATTGTTGCAAATAAAAAATTGAGTAGTAAAATAAAAGAAATAAAGTAAACCTCTTCTTCCAGTCCATTAAGCGTTTCATTTGAATCATTCTTCATAGTTAGCAAAACAGATTGCAAATGTTCAAATTCAGCGGTTAACTTCTTCACAAGATTCTCAGTTTCCTTGATATGAATGTTTTTGGAATCTACTATCGAAATGCTTTCCTCAAGAACAGATTCTGCATAAAAAAAACAACTTATTTCATCGTTGTAAAAGTCGTGATTAGGCGCCGATTAATGGGTACTCTTCTGATGCGATTTAACCTAGTCAGTCAAAATCGGCCCATGAACTAATACGTTAATGTTTCAATTTTTTTTCTCATTGTTTGTAACTACAAAGCACTTATGCGAACTTCTATAATTTTTCAAAATTATATATGTAATTTTTAAAACTTACATACAGAAATTTCAATTGGATTGATCTCTGTTAATCGTTTGTGGGTCCCCTTGCATAGGCTTGTTCAAAAAGTTTGTGCCTTGCTTGAAGCTCGCTTGAAAACAGCTCAGCTGGAAAAAAAAGCTCAAATCTAAACGAGTTGGCTCGGCTCGATATATAAACGAGCCAGGGTCAGCTCGGCTCGTTTAGATTAAATCCTAAATATATATATATATGTATAATAGCATACCAAAATAATAATAATAATAATAAAAATCACAATGTTTGGATCAAACTCAAATTAAATTAACGTGCTAATCGTGAGAATCAAGCAGTGTTGTATATATAATTACACTTTTTGATTCACACTGTGAATTTAATTTGTATGTTAACTTTCCCCATAACAATAATACGTATATTATGCCACTCCATCTTTAAAACATTATAAAAACATAAGAAAATAAAAGTTATAAATTCTCTAGTTTATAAATTTTATATAAACTGCATATTAAAAAATATATATTATTATCTTATACTGTTAAAGAAAATTAGATAAAAAAAATAAAAAAAAAGGAGCTCTGCTTGTGCTTTAATGAGTTTTCAGGTCGATAAAGTAAACAATCCGAGCTCGTTTAAGTTCGAGCTCGAACACAGCCCTACCCTTGAAACATCAGAACAATTATTATGATATGATGTACTCCAATTCTCAAAAACCAACTAAAATCATCGATTAAGAATGAGAAGCTCATACTTAGCAATAATAATAATAATAATAATAATAATAGATTCAATAAAGAGATGATTGAATGATTACCTAAGGTTACGATCTTCAGCTCCGCTTCTCGAATTTCATCAATTATTAAATTGCCTCCAATCACATGATCAATTGACTGGTAACTGATTAAGATATAAAACACCACAACGGCGGGAACCAACTTTACCATTATTCTTATGCACCTTCACTGAATCTAGAGCGAGCTCATCGATCTGGTTTTTCTAAATCAAAGAATTGCATTATGGTACCTCTTCTTTTTACTCTGTGGCATATTTGGTACCTCCATGACCATGTAGTAGTTTGTTACACGACACGTCACGTCACGTCACGTCACTCTACTCCAACCGATATCAAAACTGGTTGATTTCGGTTTACAATTTTAATAAAGGGATTACTTCATAGAATATTAACCAACTTTGAAAATTGTTCCAATTAGGTCACTGATAAAAACTTTTGTTCCAATCAGATCATTGAACTTTCATTTTTGATCCAGTCCTAGATATTTTACCTGAATGGCAGGTAATCTATGTTTTTTTTTAAAAACCCTCAAAAAAATTCAAAAAAAAACCATAATTCAAAATTTTAAACAAAAACAAAAACAAAAAAAAATAAAATGTTTCGTCCGTTGTCCTTTTCAACAAACAAAAAAAAAGAAAAAAAATACCCGAAACCCGTTTTAACCTTTCCTACCTGGACCCGTTCTGACCCGAACCTGTTGACCCTAACCCGTTTCGACCTGAACCAAAACAACCCATTTTGGTCAAAACGTGCTGAAACAAACTGAAAAATCGCTTAAACGAGCTGTTGGGTGCCGAAACGAACTGAAAAATCGCTTAAACGAGCTGTTAGGTGCTGAAACGAACTAAAAAATCGCTTAAATGAGTTGTTAGGTGCTGAAACGAACTGAAAAATCGCTTAAACGAGCTGTTAGGTGCGGAAACGAACTGAAAAATCGCTTAAGTGAGATGTTAGATGCTGAAACGAACTGAAAAATCGCTTAAACGACCTCTTAGGTGCTGAAACGAACTGAAAAATCGCTTAAACGATTTATTAGGTGCTGAAACGAACTAACAGCTCATTTAAACGATTTTTCAGTTCGTTTCAGCACCTAACAGCTCGTTTAAGCGATTTTTTCAGTTCGTTTCAGTACCTAACAGCTCGTTTAAGCGATTTTTCAGTTCGTTTCAGCACCTAACAGCTCGTTTAAGCGATTTTTCAGTTCGTTTCAGCAGTTAACTGCCCGTTTAAGCGATTTTTCAATTCGTTTCAGCACCTAACAGCTTGTTTAAGCGATTTTTAAGTTCGTTTCAGCACCCAACAGCTCGTTTAAGCGATTTTTCAGATTGTTTCAGCACGTTTTGACCAAAATGGGTTGTTTTAGTTCGGGTCGAAACGGGTTAGGGTCAACAGGTTCGGGTCAGAACGGGTCCGGGTCGGAATGGGTCCAGGTAGGTGTGACAACTGCCCTATCCGACCCGACCCAGGTACCCGTTTTCGAATCCGATTCTTTTTATGATTTAAAATTTGATTATTAATCTTTGTAAAATTTAACATTAAGTAAATCATATATACAAATATATTTTTATATTACTTACTAATAATAATTTCCTTCCCGCCTTCTTCCCTCTTTCTATTTCTTGTCGCCATCCCGCCTCTTTCTTTCTATCTCTTGTCGCCGTCCCGCCCCTCTGCTTAACCCTTACGCCTTGAACCCCCTTTTTCTCTTAACTCTTTGCTTGTCCTTTGGTTCTTCCCGCCTAAGGATGTCTGCGCAGCTCCACGCGCCAGACTCCTTACAAGGAAGCCTGCGTGAAGACCAGTTGTTCCTGCGATACGCGAGGCGAACTGTTCTCGCAGCGCGCTAAGAATTGTAGTTCTTCTCGCAGCGCGCTAAGAACGGTAGTTCTTCCCGCGACGCGCTAAGAACGGTAGTTCTTCCCGCGACGCGCTAAGAATTGTAGTTCTTCTCGCCGCGCGCTAAGAATGGTAGTTCTTCCCGCGACGCGCTAAGGATTTGTAGTTCTTCCCGCGGCGCGCTAAGAATGGTAGTTCTTCCCGCGGCGCGCTAAGGATTTTAGTTCTTCCCGCGGCGCGCTAAGGATTTGTTCTCTGTCTGCCTTCGCCCTCGCGCGTGCGCTCGAATCTTCTCGCGCTAGACCTCAAGTCTTTTCTTCTGTTTAATCCAGCCTGTTTGCTTTGTGATATCTTATCTTCTGTGCTGTTGACCTAACCTGCCTTATGTCTGAAAAGCCACTTTCGGCGCAGCATGCGCACCAACCCTATTGGTTGGCAGAAAAAGTGACTGACATTATCTTTTGAGATCTGCTTTTCCAGAACCTTTATCTGACACCTCCTTTGCTTTATTCTGTTCCTGTCAGCCTTTTTCCCTTGTCCCCTGCAGCTACTATATCTTTTGATATCTTTTGCTTTTGGATTCTTATACTTTTAAATATCTTTTGCTTGATCTGATTTGATCTTTTCCTCTTTTTAAGGGATTGTGTTCCCTAGGGTTTCCCTATAAATAATACTATTTTCTTGTTCTTTAACACTACACACACAAACACTTAAACTCTCTTCTGCTCTCTTCTCCTTGCCCTTTGCCGTTGTTCCTCAGCCGCCTCCTCTCTCTGCCTTCGTCTTTTCCCTTGTCCTGCCCAGATTTCTGGTAATATATAATATATAATAATTTGTTAAAGATACATATTACTATGCTAACATATATTCAAGGCATAAAACAAATCATTAAACCAATAAACTCTTATTTATAGGTTAACTTGTGCTTGTTTAAAAGTTGGTTCTTGCATTACCTTTCAACACACCTTTTTCAGGTGAGTAATCTCGTACCTAATCCCTTTTTATTTTTAATGTTTTGGGATGTTCATGTGTTCGTACAAACTTGAGTCTTAAACTTGTTTATAAACTTTTGTCGCGCAAAACCCCATGTGTTATGGACGTAGACTTGGCTGTTTATTTGTATGTGTGGATCATTAACCGTCTTGTCGGCCTATTCCGCAGTTTTCATGGATCCATTAGATGAACACGGGAGAACTATCGTTTATGATTTCTCTTTTGTTTACACTTGCACAGTTTTCTTGTTTTTGTGCTCAATTGGGAGCACGGATTGAACTATGAGCTATGATCTAAGGCTTGATCACAATCTGATTACACCCTTGTTGAACACCAGTTATACACATGATGCGCGCAGATATTGTTATCTATTTATATGTATTAAACTTGATTTCTCACCGACACGCAAGTGTTGACGTTTTATTTTAACACATGTTCAGGTTTGCTGTAGCTGTTTCTGGAAGCTTGAGGACACATAGGATGTTTTCTTTTCTTTTGGACCTAGTTTAAAATGTAACAAGACAAGTTTATGTTATTTAAATATTTTAAGTTATAATATGATTTATGTTACTTTATGTCATGTTCTGCGCGTGCGCAATGAAATGTATTTATTAAATATTGACACCCAAATAGTGTCGCGAGTAATGAAACAATACGTGGCGCCCCGATGTATAATCCGCCATCGGTCGGGGTGTTACAGTAGGAAAGGTTAAAACGGGTTTCAGGTCGTTTTTTTTTTTTTTGTTTTTTTGTTTGTTGAACAAGGACAACGGACAAAACGTTTTATTTTTTATTTTTTACTTTTTTTGTTTTTGTTTAATATTTTGAATTATGGTTTTTTTTTTTTGAATTTTTTTGAGGGTTTTTAAAAAAAACCTAGATTACCTGCTATCCAGGTAAAATATCTATGATTGGAAAAAAAATGAAAGTTCAATGACCTGATTGAAACAAAAGTTTTTATCAGTGACCTGATTGGAACAACTTTCAAAGTTGGTTACTATTCTATGAAGTAATCCCTTTAATAAACTATTGAATTCGACATGAGCGTTGTGACGGGAATTCGTTTGGTATCGATACATGTACATTTTTGAAGAATAAAGTCGTGATATGACCGAAATGATTCCAACACATAGTACGTTTTATTGCAATGACTTTATTCTAATTAAAAATTAAAAAAAAATTATAAACCGTGTAAAACGTTTTTCAACTGAAATTATAATTTATATTTAATTAAATGTCGTATGACTTATAATTTGTTTACAACATGTTTAAAACTATATCTTTTAATAAGAATTAATACTAATTGTGATATATCATGAAAGAGTTCTTATAAAAGCATTCATATCTCATATCTCTATATTTTTTTTAATATTTTCTCTTTTTTGTTTCATTTATAATCGAGTAAGGTGTCATTTTTGTCTTTTTGATCGTCAGTTAATGCGAATTTAGTTTAAAAAATTTATTTTTTGCATATGAATCATCCATGTTTCTCAGTTTTTGCTAATTACATTCAAATCACTAATCTCGTTAAATTTAATCGTTAAGTAAGGGGTTGACATGTATTTTCACTTTTTCTTTATTATAATACTTATTTCAGTAAACTGCGGTTTGTCCAAATCTGCAGTTTTAGTCTAGTAGTTTCAAATTTGCAATTTTTTTCCCGTGGTTTCATTTCACTTGCAATTTAACCCGAATTCACTAATCTCATTAAGACTGATCGTTAAACCCATCATTGTGCCCTTCATGTGAGGGACAATTTTATTCCGTTTTTTTTTCTTTTTACCCAAATACACCCCCAACCCCTCATGTGAGGGGGCTTGCGAATTAGAAATAGGTTTATTTGGAAAGAAAAATGACAAAACTGGTCGTCACGTGAGGGGCACGCAGATGGGTTAATGACCAGACTTAACGAGGTTAATAAATTCGGATTTATTTGCAAATGAAATGAAACTACAAGGACAAAAATTGCAAACTTGAAACTTTTAGATTAAAACCGCAGATTTGGACAAACCACAAGCACGAAAACTACAGTTCATTAAAAAAGTATTATAATAAAGAAAGAGTGAAAAGACATGTCTACCCATGACTTAACGATTAAATTTAACGAGGTTAGTGATTTGGATGTAATTGACAAACTTTGGGAAACGTGGATGGTCAGTTTGAAAAAAATAAACTTTTTGGACCAAATTCGCATTATTTGTCAAACCATATGATCGAAAATTACACTTTACTCTTTATAATCTTAGATACTAACTATTTGTCTTATTGCCATTTTCTTTTTTTGGAACGACCAACTAAGTAACGCCGGGTACTCCGTATACGGTCCCCATTGGCTAAAGGTAGCCCGAGCCGGCCACTAGTCCGGACGGACGGAGCCCCTAGCGGTCCACCTATTGAGGGATTCCCCGGATAAAACCCGACCCCTACGACCGCCAAACGGCACGATAACGAGGAGTCGGTAAAACCGAATGAGATCAGGACTCGAACCCTGGCAGGCCAAGGTCATCCCTCATATCTCCCATATAAATTGGTGATAGTGAGATTTGAACCCCATACATATCACTTGTAAAGTGAGTACTCTACCATTAAACTACATCCAATTTATATTACCATTTTCTTTTAATATAAATTTGTAATAAAATCTTTTATTAAAAAAACTTGACTATCTATTTATTATTTTGGGTCACGGGTTAATCGAAATCGGTATACATTAATACAAGATACCGCGCAGGTAACAAAAATTAAATGAAGTAATTTGTATGACAACCCAAAGTTGAAAATTTCAATTGTATGTAAACTTCTCATTTGAATTGGAGAATCTTAAAGAGCCGCTATTGTAAATTATGCAGAATGATCAAAATTTTAAACAGATGTTATTGTATACGTCATCGTCCACGTCATAAAAAACTAACAAGATCTAATCAGGTGAGTGAAAAGCTCGTTGGCGGCTAATAGGTCAAAACTTTGGACTGTTGTGATACATTCTTTAAAGTTTAGCTTAGGACCGGCTAATAGAACGAAGTTTGGATTATTAGAATCCAATATCCCAAGAATAAAAATGTAACATTAAGCTAAAAGAAACAGAATAAGTATTGTTACGTTGGATCTTCGATTGTTTTCAAGCCTACTTTTTTTTTCAAGACACAAAGCGAATATGATACGTCAATACTTTCAAAGCAATAGAAATACACTTGCATAGGGCTAACTGAAATAGAAACTTGTGACTTCAGATAACATATAGCAGATATATGTCTTAACTTAGTGTCACTATAGATTAGCATGGTTGCATTCATATTCTTAATCAAGATTAAACATTCTGTTATTTCATAAAATAATGATTGACACGCGCCCATTGGGTTGACATGAACATGGCATCTGATTAGCTAAATGTGCCGTGGAGTTAGACCCGACTAAATCCAGACATATCTGCCTGTATAGTCCTCCATGAGCTACCAAAAAAAGTTTTATACCCCATCTGTTACCCTCCACAGCTAACCTTAATAATAATTCATAGTGATCATATTCAGTGTAGTATGCCGTGTGCACTTTCACCAATAACTCATATAAAGTGCAAAACCATAAGCTCTACATTGAAATACAAATGGTTCCATGGAGAGAAATCCCAATTGCCATCGCAAATGCACATTTACAATCAGAAATTCACGAGTATAACTTGTATAAGGACTCTTTGACTCTTTTGCAAGGAGTCGAGAAAAGCGGGGGGCGGTTAAGGAAGGAAGAAAATTGGTGTAACGATGAAATATTGAGTAACAAGCAAATATATAAATTCCGTTTAGCAAAGTTGATATTGAAGATTATAATAAAATTAAATCTATATAAGCTCTTGAGCATGACTTGTGAGGAATTGATGTTGTCTGATTAATGTTCACGGACAAGAATGTGGATGATGATCGATCAAGCACTTGGGAGTTGGGACGATCCAAGACACACATCCACAAATTGAAATTTAATTTAATGTTGGTTGTAAAGGTGTCTGTTAAGTGATCTAGTGTTTAAGAGCATATAACATGGTAGATGTCGTGATATATTATAAGAGATGGTTCCTCCAAATGACACGAGTGTCCCTACGAACACCGAACCACCTAAAAAAATCAAGGACATCTAATTCAAGCCTGCGTATGGCTTCATCCGATTCACAATAAGAACCAGAAACAAAAACAACAACCGTATAGGGACGAGTAACTCATGAAGATAGCGTCGGATGGATTTTAGCCATATAACTCGAAGACTCAACCGAGAACAAAAATTCCGTCTCGTGGAAGAACATATGAGCCAGAAACAAAGAGGACTACAAATTCTTTATTAAACATTTGTAGGCAGTACTATATGTCTGGAGATAGTAAACTGTAAAAGGATGAAATTCACAACCAAATTATATGTAAATTAAGCTTAAAATGACACAGATATACTGAACATAAATATATGTTAGAAATGCTTTTTGCACATGCAAACAATTCTAAAGTTTTTCTTTAGAATCACAGCAGTGTACAAGTGAACGATGCATGATATACACCTCCAGTACAACATTCCCAGATCCACAATAGTGCAAGTGTACCCCTACCTACCTACCAATGCAATGCAATGCAATGCAATGCAATGCAATGCAATGTGTACAATTTCACCAATGCAACATTTCTAATGAAAAATTAACAACAATTTTAATGTGTCCAAATCATGAATCATACATACATAAGCAACAACTTGAAGTATATTATCGAATACATCGAAAGCGAAAATAGCGCCCCAATGTGCTGCCAGAACAAGAGCGCCGAGGCTTCACTAACCGCGTATCCCCTCAAACTAGCGATAGCCCCAAACAAGATCGCGCTAGGTGTAGTGTATTGCAACAAAAGCACAAACTGAAACATTCGATCGCCTTGAATCAACAAGTTCATTTTATCAGCTAACATCACGACCATGATCCCTAGCATCGGAAGTACCAATAGCCTCGCGACTAGAATCCCGATTGTGGTCCTCATCCCGAGCCTAGACTCGTTAGGACCCTCGGCTATCATACCTCCAAGAACCAGCATAACCGAAGGCACCATGGCTCCAGCCACTATGTCTAGACTATCGGTCAAGAATGCCAGTGGCGCGTCATCACCGTACACAATAGACTTCAAAATCGGGACCATTCCGATTATTAAAGCCAAAAGAGTCGCAATAGTTGGCGGTTGAAGAATATGCCGGACAGGGGTCTGCTCGGCTACAATTCTTATCTTCCTAACCATCCTCGGCTCGGCTAAACACCTAATCGATTTAGGGCTTTGCGGGCGCTCATGCCCGTCTTGCAACAAATCAGGGTCTTGAAAAGAAGACTCTGAAAAGTCTGACACATTCGCAAAAACCCGTGCAATAAACGGGGTTTTGCAATGTACAGTCTCTTTATCATCCATCCCAGGCCACTCTGCTTCATGCAGAAGTGGCCTGCTGAGGTCGTTCACGGGTAAATTCTCGTGAACAACCTCAATCTCACCCACATCCTCTTCAACAACCTCATAATATTCCATTGGGGGCTCCATCATATGGTAAACCAAAGTATAAACTAAAAGGACAGACACCCATTGGGCTAGTGACACGTAAGCGGTCCCGGCTGTATGACAGCGGGACCAAACGACGTGTCACCGTTATGACAAACCGAACCGACAATTGCTAAAATAAGATTACCCGTGTTCCCGAACCCCGTGACAATAACGGTGAATCGGAAAAACTCGGGTGGCGGGCGGCAAATAACCGCCACTAACAACCCCAAAAGACAACCGATTACCGTACTGATTATGACGTTTACCGGTATAAACCACCATAAAGCTAGATTCTGTACGGAAACTGATTGACCCAGATGGATAAAGATTGTGCAAGGCAGGAACAAAGCAAAGACAAGCTTGCTAAGAAGCTTGAAAGTCGATTTTGGGACGATTTGTGTTCGTGGGTGTGCGAGAAGAATACCGATAACAGTAAGACATAGTAGCTTCAGTAATGGAACAACAGCATGTATGAGTTTTTGTTGACCAAACTGAACATCTGAATCAAACAAGCCCATCACAAAGTGAGATGTAAGATTCAAAGATTGAATATTTAACTAGTTATTGGGATCATAGAACATGAAAGAATAAAGATATGTTGCAGAGAACACATGGGATTTGCAGGTGGAGATTATTATTATTATTATTATTGGTTGTGGAGAAATTATTGATGCCACAAGGCTCTAACAAGTCAATTGGATATAAATATAATAGTAATAATTTATGGGGGGTGTGAGAGTGATGGATTGGGAAGAAGACAAGTAGGGGGCCAAACAAACCGTGTAGAGGTGGGTTTGGGGTTTAGGTTGGAGGTATATGTGTAGAAAGATGTCCTTTTTAATGATACATTTTTTGATTTAACAAGTGTCATGTCACCATCCATCTTTGTCTAGGGTGAATCATAAAGATATTTATTACGTTGGGTGTATGGTATAGTTATGAATATCAGTTAAATCGTTTTTGGGCTTTTGGTTATTAATTATCAAACCGGTATTTTGTCGGATGGTTAAAACCGGTTAATCTGAATAATCGGTCTTAGTTTCTAATCGATTTTTGAGTGGAAATCTTTAAATTATGTGACCAGTTTGGTTTGGTTAATGATAGGTTAACATTATTAACTTATTGAAATTAACTTATTAATAGGTTTCGGTATGATTCCGATTTTGGTTAATTGGTTTGGATTTTCACCTCTAGTGGATGGGCTGAATTATTCGATTTTAACACTACTCATTCAAGCATAACAACCATAGCCCATGCGTTTTAAATCATGTAATTCGCAGTCGATTTATTTAATCCATTTATCTAAATTTTTCTAAATATGACAAACATGTTGTCGGTAGTATTTAAGTTGCAAACACACCGATCAAGTTGATGGACTTTAAAAATAGTTTAAGTGGATAAAAGTGATGAGCTGATCCACCTGTTTAACTAAGTGGGTTAAGCAAGCTATTCAAAATACGATCAGTCTAATTAAATAAGTTAACCTAAGCATGACATATTTTCAAATAACTTATATATTGCTAAAAGACTAAAACCTTATTGTTTCGTATTGTGTTGGAAATTTAATAAGTCTTTGATATATTTTGTTTTGAAGTTTACGTCAAGTATTTAATTTTTGACTTTTCTTATTAGTGATATATGGATGGCAGATGTATGTTATTTAAAGTATGTCATTTGTCATTGTAAAGATATCTTTGGGGTAAGCCGGCTATTTGACAAAATAACAAAAGCAATGATTGAAATAGGTTAGGTACATGTTATTTGTTGAAGAATAAATAAATTCCTAGAGGATAGAATAATAATAATTTCATGGGCTTAAATTTGAAAAGAAGGTAATTATTTGCGTATCAAATACTAGGGAATAACAATAATTGTGCCGGTTTTAATAGGATTAGGTTCTTGGATGGTTGATGGTAACTATCTAATAGCAACCATAAACATTTTTACCATAATAGTAATACTTTACCTAAACTTTCTTTTCTTTATTTGAAAAGGCGATAATATGAAAACGGAAAGGAAATATCAACCTAATAGTCCTTTTTTTAAAAAAACAGTTTCAATAGCTAATAGTATTTTCTTTCTCAATTTCAATAACTTGCATTTAAAAAGAATAAATATTATTATATATTTGATTTGAAAATGTACTTTGTGTATATATGTAATATGTATATGTCATTTTTTTAGGCTTATTGTGCTTCATCTGGAAACTTTTCATGTGTTCGAAGGTCCAATTGTTTCATCATGAAGAGGTTTGGCACATACTATACATAGTGGTTAATGCCCATAAGGCATTTTCTGTCACATCTTATCAACACTCTTTTACCCAAAAACAAATGGTCAATGTCCTCTAATACGCACTTTCAATTAATATCACTTCAACCCATGTACATATGACTTTATTATAGAAACATTCATGACCCCTACACGCTATTATAATATATGGGGCTGGCGTAGAGCTTTATACGCCTCTATAATGCCCCTTACGGATGGTCTTATTTCAAGCTTAGTAGAGAATAAGTAGAGAAACTATAGAGAAAGGAGAGTCGTTTAGTATTGAATGCTTATGACTTGAATTAATGTTTAAATAGTTTATTACAAAATTTGAAAATAATAATAATTTATATAAGAAAAGAGAGAGAGAGTATAACCGTGTCAACACGCTCAACTAGTAAAATATCGATTCTTTTGACCAGTCAAGTCTGTTATCTAATACGCTAGCCCGCCATTTTTTCACTTCATTTTTACATATAAAAGACTCCACGCTATAGGAAAGGTTGATTGCAAGTTACATAAACAAATTCAACAACCTTATAAAACTGTAAATGACAACACAAGCGGATAAAGGCACACTCAACATCAAAAGTGTCAATGTCCCAAGAGCCAAACTCGGCCTAGTGTTCATCAAACACATTTGTAACATTCTCATGACTTCACATACATCTCTAATATAATCCTCATAATATTTCTTCTCCCACTCCATCCAATTCTCCGATGGCAAACCTCCCATCTCCTCCGTCTCCGCCTGCTTTATTCGCATTCTTAACACAATCATGTTTCCATCCACAAGATTTCCTCCATCATTGGTCCCTCTTATTGCATTGACAACATAAGATTATTGCATTGACAACATAAGATTTAGCCGTAGTACGGCTGAAAACAATCGTTTGTGAACGACGACAATGGCCGGTTGTGATGGATGGGACCAGAAAGGATGGGGTTGGACAAAGATATTGCTTTCATTGGAAGTATGATGTTTTTGTTATGGAGGGGTTTTGGTGTTTATAAAAGGAAAGTTGTGGGGTGTAGGGATTGAGTGTCGGCTAAGTTTACTCTTCTTATAGATAAAGAAACAAGAAATTTATGATTAAAACGTGTAAAATGTGCAAATTCTTAAGGGAGCAACGTCCAAGTTAAAGGCAGTTGCATTCATCATGTGACACGTTTACGTGTGAAATTTTGCTTAACAAAATATCCTACTTGTAACTTACTATTCTTTGCAACATACGGATAAGTAGAGAACGGTTATATTCTTTTTTAATGTATTTTTTTTAATGATTCTTTGTCAATTGAGAAAACAAATAGATTCTGGTTTGACAACTAACAGGAGTTTTTTACCAAAATGAGGGTGTGGAAAAATTTATTTACCAAAATATGTGATTTTAAAAATATATACCAAAATATGATAAATACAAAGTCTCATAAATACTTAAATTGTATTTATCATATTAATAATATATCGTATATGTATAAATACAGTATTAAACTTTGGCTTGGCAACGCAGTTCCAACGCATTTTTAATATGTTTTTCGACGCAGTTCTGACACATATGTACATCGACTTCCGACGCAATTCTGACACATTCGCATTGTTTTCCGACACATATATAAATTCCAACGCATTTATTTTTTACATAATAAATCCAGAAAACGAAACAATTTAATTTTTATAGAAAATTCACCAATAACCTGAATATATAAAACAGCAACAAATTCACGCATAAAGCAATGTTTACCATTTAATAATTAAAAACAATGAAAGTCGTTACAAATCCCAAATCCACTACAAATTGACTCGTCTAAAACAGTACATATAAGACTACTACTGATTGTCGGGAGGTTGCCAATTTCTCATGGGTTCCGAATATCCTATCCCAAACCCGGTCTCACACGACCTTTTACAAGCTACCACATATCAGAATCACTTTCTACTAAAATCTGGTCCATACTTCTCTATCATCGCTAACAAGTATTCCTCCTACAAATAATCACAAACAACACGATTGTTAGTATACTACGGTTCATACAATAAATATATAAAAATGATACATAACTTACATTAGATTCATTGGCTTGTTCAGTATAAAGCACCATCCCCTCCAAGGTGTTAACGTCGAGCTCTCTAGCCAACAGTTTTTCTTTACATTCTTTTTTGTGGTGGGTAACAAGAAAGTGTTCCTCAAAAGTTGGTTCGCTGTCAAAATACCCTCCCCCAGATAAATAATAGAAAAAAAAGTTATAAGTATTAAATGACACATGATTACAAAAATTTACAGATATACTATTAGCTTACTAGTGTTGTAACACAATAATCATTGCATCTAATTGGGCCGCCTGTATGCCGAGAAAATTTACCACTGCTGTCGGTAATCATGTGGTTTTCTTTGCACTTTCGGACTTCTTGTGCCATCCCTTTGTATCCCAAACCTGTGAAAATATATGAGATATTTCAAAGCAGTTTGTCATTTCATTGAATAAATTTGTTTGTTTCAAATTTATTAGATAAATTCAAATTATCAAATGCTAATTTTAACTTTTGCAGCAATTTTAACAAGCCTACATTACCTCTTGTTTAAGGGAATTCATATGAGATATCATACAGTATGTTATTTAATTAATAACTATTAATCATGTAACTTAAATACAAACTTTCATATCGAGCAAAAACCTCTATAAATGAAATCAACCAAACAGATAGTGTAACAAGTGAAAGAGCCATATGTGATCAACTACTTGCAAATGAAACTAAAGATCTGGATCAACAACACTACACATTATCCATCTATACAACCACTTGTCTGTTTCTAGTTAAAATAAAAATAACAACATAAAAATAACGGCTGTTAAGAATTTTAGGTTAAAAAGCTAGCAAGTCAAATTGTTTTATATACTAATGGGCTGAACATAGAAAACAAAATAAAAATTAATGGACCCTCAATATGGGCTAATGTTTTTGTATATTCTAGTGGGCCCCAAGCCTACTCATATTGATTCGGTGATGCACTTTGATTCGCTTAATCGGTTCGGTTATTTTGTTTTTTAATATATGATTTATCGGGAATCAAATAAAAAAATATTTTACAAAAAAAAAAACAAATTGTTGAAAATGTGTGGCGAATGTGTAGTAAGTTGCTACACATTTGTCACGCATTTTCAAATCTGATAGTCGTTATTCGATTTCCGAGGTTCATACGTAGTTTTTTATTATTGCATCTTTTACACAACGTCATTATACATGGATTGCTTTTACCTCACAAACTTATACATATTAAACTCACATACGTGTGCGTGTAGAGTTAGAACTTATAACTTAGAACTACCACTTATATTATAAGTATAACTGTAATGTTAAACACATATACACGTAATTGTATAACATGTACATGTATGAGTTAGGAAAATAAAAGTATTCCACTTATGGTGAGGTTATACAAAATATGGAAGGAAAAAACAAACGTCGGAGACCCGTTAGACAAAAAACATAATCAAGCAGTTAGACTTGCGTAGCAAATAAGTTGCAAGTTGCTACGCATTTCCTTCAAATTAATAGTTGCGTCAGAAATGCGTTGGAACCTACATTATTAATTTAATTAATGTATTGATAAATACAAAAATAAATTTTGTTGTCATAAATGTGTCGGAAATTCCGACACACTTCCAACACAATTTGAATTATCATTTACTTATCGTATTAAGAAAAAACAAAATACAAAGAAACAATTCGTTTACTTCTTGAAACTAAATATAAACCGTTCGATAGAAACCGTAATGATTAATGAATCAAGTAAAACAATGGCTAGACACACTAAGAAACAATTCTTTCTTTCACACCGATACGTTTAAATATGTTACGCTTCTGATATTTTCTTTTCACATAATCGAAACTTGTTATCAAATCCAGCCTGCGATTCCGAAACCGGCATTTGAACTTGAATAATCAAAACCAGAGATTGAACTTGATAAATCGATCCAAGTTGCGATTGAACGAGAATAAACGATTGAAACCTGTGATTGGAATAATGAGTTTTGAAAAGCCATTGAAACGAAAATTTGGAGAAGTAGAACGTTAGTTGGCTTCTTGAGGAAGTGGCCAAGTGGGTCGTATTTTTTTTAATTATTTATGAGTTAAAATAAAAGAAATAGAAAAAAAACATATTTTTGTAAATACTTTTAAAATCATCCATTTTAGTAAATAAATTCCCCCACCCTCATTTTGGTAAAAAAAAACTCCAACTAACAGAGTTCAGTTACTATATGAAGAACTATCCAACAAATTCACACCATATTCGTATTCGTAATATTTTTTATGCATAACAGAATTCAACCATCCTTTGAAACTAAAAAAAAAAACAGAGGTCGGAGTCTACTTTTATGGTTTTTAATTATATTTATAAAGTTATAGTTTTTAATTATATTTAAAAAAGCTTGCCGTTTTCAATCTACAATTTAAGAACTTTTTTTTAAATGAAAAAAAAGCATCTAAAGAAGAAGATGGTCCTGTTTGGTTGAATGATGTTAACAATTTAAAATGTGCAAAATATGATGTACAAGTAATTTAAATTTTTTTTTGTAAAAACTCACATCTCGCGTATGCAGGGCCGGCCCTTGGGGTGGCATAGTGGTCGGTAGTCACAGGTCCAACACTTCACTAGGCCCGAATTTTTTTTATAAAAAAGTATATGTATTTTTATTAAATACAATATGTATATTTAATGTTTAAACCTAATTGCATAATCACTGGCTTAGTCTAGTGGCAAAGAGATATTTCACTCACAATCAAAAGGTTATGGGTTCTAGTATCATATTAGACATGTTTAATCTTATATTTATACAAAAGTTTTTTACACAACTCAAACTATAATCAAGTAAACCCATATAAATATTAAATTGTTTAACTCAATAAAATACTCCTTTTACTTAAGGTCCAAAAAAGATTTTCGCCTTCGGCTCAAAACTTTTTTTGCTTTCTCGGAGTCAGCCCTGCGCATATGTGATATATGTGTCTTCATGTCTCATATCAGCATCATAGGAGGACTAGCATATCGTGTATACCCGTACACGATAAGATATGAACACGAAATGTGTATACCTGTACACGACACGAAAACTTATCGTGTACCTGTAACCCAAACACGAACATGTTACTACTTGGTATACAAGATAAAACACGATAATGGATAGTGACGAGGGCTAAAGATGGTCGGAGAGGGCTGGATATGGCCGGAGAGGGCTAAAGATGGCCGGAGAGTGATGAAATGATGATAAACTGATGGTCGGCGACGGCCGACGGGTAATGGACAGCGACGGGATGATGGTCGGCAACGGAATGATGGCGGGCGACGAGCTGAACTCTGAAGATGTAATTGCTGAGAGTGAGAGGCAATGGACTGTGGAGGCTGAGAGAAGTGATAAAGTTAGAATGGAATTTAGAGTTAGGAGTTAGAATATAATATAAATATTTATATTATATATATATATAGAGAGAGAGAGAGGATGGTTCAGGAGAGAAGTGAAATTACTGCGAAAAATGCGAGAAGTGAATCTAGACCATTGATTATGTGTAATCAATGGTACACACTAACAATGGCATTTTTGTAATAAACTAGAAAATACATGTTTACTAATTTAGAGAAAAAGGATACATTAGTCTTTCTATA
The DNA here is from genome assembly GCF_021521415.1 of Bidens hawaiensis. NCBI lineage: Eukaryota > Viridiplantae > Streptophyta > Magnoliopsida > Asterales > Asteraceae > Bidens > Bidens hawaiensis. Next base: position 987,098 of record NW_027491467.1, read on the forward strand.
ATAACTTCATATATGGTAAGAGAATATACATTTAATAATCCTATTAAATTTCCTTAAAAATCTTCTACATAGTGCAAATTAATTATTAAATCACCTTCTTCCATTTAGAAAAACTTATTACTAGTATTAAAAACTTACTTCAATCACGTTCAATCATCTTGCCACATACTTGTATTCTAAACCTACAATAGTTGAGGTAAATCATTTACATCGACAGTGTAGGTTAGTTTTTTTTTATTTATTTTTTGTTTTGTTTTGATTTGTTTTTTTTTTATTTTTTTGTTTTTTGTTTTTGTAGGTTATCCTAAAATTCTATTTGTCAAGTATCATGGCGTGTGTAGGAATATGTTCAACGGTGTAGAGTATGTTCTTTATTATGTGTAGGATATCCTATAATTCTATTTGTCAAGTATGATAACGTGTGTAGGTATTATATATGTGTGTAGGAGTTTGTTCGATTGTGTAGGATATCATACAACTCTTTATTTCAAGTATGATAGCGTGTGTACGAATATGTTAACTTTGGAAATTTGTTGATCCAAATTGTTGAATATAAGAAAAAAATGATCCAAGCAATAAAAAAAAATAAGAATATTTTAAAAAGTTGATATTTTAAATAAATATTTAGATAACTAAACTAGAGACTAGTCATAAAATTGATATTGAAATTAAAAAAATCATTAAACAGGAAAATATAGAATTTTAAATCATCATGCTTAAATTAAAATTTTGTTGATCCATATTGATTATGTTCTTGGGTTGGATTTTTTTTAATGTTAATGTGATAATAGAATCAACCATATCAATTATATGACACATATTAGTGGTACGTAGTTTAAATCTTGTGTAACATTCTGATTATCTGGAACATAACCATTTTTAACTAGGTTGATTAATTTGGGTTATAAGGATAATAAGAAAATGATTTTGATCAATAATTCATAAAAGAAGTTATTGTTAGTTAACTTTTAATTGGAAAAGATCCATCGTTGACAAAAAAAATAAATAAATTATATTAAATATAAATAAATGAAACAATTATTGTCTAACTTTCATCAAATATTAGACTGAGGGTAGCGGGGGGTGAGGGGTGGGCGCGGCCGCCTACGTGGCTCGCGAACACCGCTACACCCCTCCGGTGAAGGCGGGCGCGGTTGGGCGGCGTGGCTGTGGTCGCGGGACAGAAACTAGCCGTTGGGCTGTGGGTTTCAAAAAACTAGCCGTTGGCTAGTTAATTTCTTCTTTTTTTTTTACTAAATAACACATTATAAATAATTACCCCATTTTATAACAATAACACATCATTCTCACTATATTTCTCTCTAATAATTTTAGAATCTATCAAGTTACAAACCATGTCGGGTTGGGGCAACATCAACGACACTCAATTTCCCGAGGAATGTAACTACATGGACGACAATTCGTTTCAAGAGTTCATTGGGATGTCACAACCTGATTTTTCGGTCCCGGAAACACAACCGGAGCCGGCAAAACGATCCCACAAAAAGAAGGGAAAGAAGACCGGCGAAGCGGATGGTCCTTCGGCACCGGAGAAGCGGAAGACTACTCCGTGGTCTAAAGAAGAGAAGCTTGCGTTGGCGAAAGCTTGAATTGAAATATCCCAAGATCGGAACGCGGGTAAATTATTTCGTGAATTTTATTGTTTAATATATCTTTTAAGTTTTATGTGTACTTATTACATTTTTTGTTATTTATTTTGTAGCCGACTTTCAAAAAGCTCGAGTTTTTTGCGCCAAGGTTCGGGAATGTTTTTATGAACAAGTGGGGGGTAGGGCTCGTACCGATAATATGATATCGGGTCGGTGGACCGATACTCGTAAATATGTAGGATTGTTTACCAACATACATAACCGCAATGTTAACCGAATGCGGCCGAGTGGGTCCGATGATCTCGCGGTTTACCAATTCACTTGTGATGAATGGAAACAAGAGGTGTTGCGGAGGTATGGGGTGGTGAAGACGTTTGACGATGGCTACTTGTGGGAGGTGTTAAGAAAGTGCTCGAAATGGATTGAACTATATGCGGAGGACTTTGCCGAAGGGGCAAAACGTACAAAAACTAGTGCGTCCGGCACATACGTCTCTTCGATCGGGTCGGAGAATCATATTGACTTCGACCTAAACTTGTCTGAAGGTCATTTGAAAGACCAAGGTTGTAGCCGCCCTCCGGGTAGGGATCGTGGGAAAAAAACGGTTGCTGATGGCGACTATAAAAAAGAAATTAAGGAATTGTCAAGTGGCATCCACTCGATTGGTGAAGCTCGACACAAAAGAAACCGTTTCAAGAGTTTGGCTTTTCGAGCCAAAGACTTTAGCCACCTACCGCCATACGACCAAGCGCTAATGGAGGAAGAAAAAGAACGTATTCGGAAGGAATTGACAACACAAAAATAAAAGCGCTATTTATATGTATTTTTTTATTTTCCTTTTTATTTTCATTTTTATTTATGTTTTAATGAAGTATTTTAATTTATATTTGTGTATATAACAAAAAAAAATAATAATAAAAAATCAATCAAGCCCCTGATCACCTGGACCACTACACCCTCTGGGGCTTTGGTTGAGGGGCTTGATCCTGTACCACATCAACGCCTACGTGTCAGATTTTGCTTGGCTCACTTAGGGGCTCAACCAAGCCCCATTACCCTTAGCCTTAACTAGTTACCAAAATTTAAGAAAAACTCATTTTTTCTAAAACACCCTTATGAATAAAGTAAATCATAAAACAAAAGGAAATTTCTGATTGGTTGGATTGATTTCTGACACTTTTTGCAATAACTTGATTTATCTTCTGAACTTAAACATATATATATATATATATATATATATATATAAATATATATTTAATTTTATAAATAACCAAGTATTAACATGTATCTAACAGGTATTTTACTTGTTAAGACACAAAAATTAACACGTAAGTTCGTGTCTACCTGTTTAGTACACGAAGCCTGTTAAGGCCTTATTTGTTACATGCTAAGGTCGTGTAGGTACGTGATATGTATTCGTGTCTCATGTATAAATTGTCAGCCCTACTTCATAGACCCTGTTGTCTTGGCACACATTGCATTAAACACAGTAACTAAATGAAAGCATCTACTATACTATGCAAATAAATCAAAATATTTCAAGAATTGACAATAAAAGTCAAACACACGCCTAGTGTTTATACTTGCATATTTGCATAATCTTATAATCCTTTAATGACACCATTTTTTTCTCACGCAGAAGCAAGTTCATCCTTTTGGTGTTCATTCTGCAACAATTTGTCCTGTGATGGTATATTTTATGCTCCCCTCAACTTTCCATATATCCCACACTTCAACCTGCAAAAAACTGGATTCTTGATGTTAATAATGAGATTTAAAACGGGAGAAACCAACCGGCAGCGAAGGGTGATCAAATGGTAAACCTTTTCATAAGGAGTTCACCACACTTTCGAAAAGTAATATGTTTTCTTTAACACTGTGATATGCCATTTCTCTTATTCTTATGCTCATGCGTGTTGCCTGAATGAAGAGGTATGTACCCGCCTCAACACGGAGCAAGGCGGGTCAACCCACAAGATATAGACAAGAGGCTTGAAATCAAGACATTAAGAAGTCACAAAGCCAAAACCTATGCGCATGGCGCATATCACATATGCTCATGCATCACATGCTCAGGCATCATATGCCCAGGCACCACACATGCTCAGGCATCATATGCCCAGGCACACATATGCTCGCGCATCACATATGCTCACGCATATCACATATGCGCGCGGCGCATATCACATGCTCGTGCATATCACATCTGCGCGTGAGAATAAAGAGAAGACCTCGCGCATCCTCAGGATTGGCGCATATCACACATGCACATAATCAACCTCGTCCTTATCCAAATCAGGATTAGGGCAACCCTGATTGTGCACGTCAGACAACCTTCCAGAAGGTATCTTTTTAAGGAATAAGAATATGCTGATGCTGACAGCTGCCAAATGAAAGGTGGACAACTCAGCATGACACATGTGCTACCACGTGATTACAACCAATGAGAAAGCACCAGGTGTCCCAGAGGACACGTGGCGCAAAGCGATTGGAGGAGGCCAACAAGGCTGAGTCCAATCAGTGGAAACCCTAGCACTATAAATACAGCATCAACTCCACAAGGAGAGAGACATTCATTCACATTCAATCATATTCAATTACATTCAATCACGGACAGTTACAGCCAGTAACATACACAATCATATTCAATCACAGAGTATTCAGCTATCAAGCAATACTCCCGAGATTTCCTTACGCTCTCATATTATTATCTTCTCCACAAATACTTATTCTCACACCGGAGGGTTATCCCAAAGAGGACCCCTCTGTCCCTTTCTGAGGGGTAAGTTGACGGTGCTGTTCATTTTGTAGGTGGAAGAACCCAGATCCAAGAGAAACCATCGGTGAAGTTGCATAATCACACCCGAGGAAAGTAGATCGTCTACCAGTGAGTCGATCCACGTCTCTTCATTGGCGCCATCCACTGTTACAACGGCAATCAGATCTCATCAGATCTATATATAAAAAAAAAAAATCACCATGGTTTCTGGCGTTCATAACGTCGATCAAGCTCTGGAGGATATTGAACGTGAGGATGTTAATGAGGGACAACAGTTTCTGAGGGCGCAGCGTGATTCTACGCGCGCCACCAGTAACCGTCCTTTCATCACAACTCCTCATGGCCAGACTGAAACTCCTCCAGACGATCTTACGTTACAAAATCTTGCCTGCGCGAAACAAAAAGGACCAATGGGTCCAGAAGAGGAAACAAATGATCCTAAAGAATGGCTCATAAACGAGCAGCGGCGTCTAATGGACAAGTATAATGAGATGGTCAAACAGAAAAAGCTAGCCGACTTAACACAAAGGCAAGCGCTTGATAAGCAAACTGTTCATGGAACAAAAAGACCGCGCGCGCCGGAAGAAGGACATTCTGTTCACACTGCACACACTGAGTTCAGTGATGAAGAAGTGCATAGCATGAGGAAGACGCGAGATACTCATGCAGGAGGCTCACAGCTCCGCGCGCCTGTGAACATGGCGCCTGGAGCCAGAGCCGATCTGGATCTGCACATGCCGTACAGCCCACCAGTTAGAGGGCAAGTGGACGTAACCACACCATACAGACCAGCCATCTTGGTAAAACATTCAAAGTTCACTGCGCGCATCGCGCAGGCTCCCATCCAGCACAAAACCAAGATGCCAAGTGGTTTGGGCAAATATGACGGCACAACAGATCCAGACTATTTCTTGCAAGGTTTTTACAACACGGGAAACCTAGAGAGCTGGACGATGCCAACATGGTGTCACATGTTTGCTCGTTTCCTCACGGGCGTGGCGCGTGTCTGGTTCGAGAGCTTGCCGACTGGGCAAATTGATGGGTTCGAGGAACTATTGGAAAAGTTCCAAGCCCACTTCGTACAGCAGCGCAGACACACGCGCGACCCTGATGACATCATGCACTGCGTGCGCAGGAATGATGAAACGATTGAAGACTACATCACTCGTTTCAATCAGGAGTCTCTGGCAATCGGAGGTATAACTGAGCAACTCCTGCGCGTGGCCTTTATACAAGGCGCGCGCAGTGATCAACTCCGCCGAGCTCTCGTAAGCAGAGAGGGCATGCCCACCACGTGGGCCAAGTTAATGGAAGCATCGCGAGTTTTCGCGAGGAACGAAAAACAAATTGCCCAAGATAGGGCAAGAGAAAGAGCGCATCAAGCTGAGTCACCGCGCAGCAAAGAAAAGAGGGGCAAGCAGAACTCTGTATGGTCCAGGTTGCAACCAACCAGTTTTTCTTCCGCAGAAAAGCAGGCGCAACCAAGCTCACCCCAGCCCCAAAAAGATGTTCGTAATCGCGGGGAGGGTGACAAGAGGGAGGGCGGCAGAGATCCTAGCAGACCTCTGCCAAGAATATGGACTCCCCTCACTAAAACTCCTTCACAGGTGTTAAGCACTGAGAATGTCCAATTCAAAAGCCCCAAGCCACTACACTACAAGGGACCATCAGACAGTGGCAAGTACTGTGAATTTCACAAGTCCACAGGGCACAACACTGATGCATGCCACCACTTGAAAGATGCAATTGAAAAGGACGTGAAATCAGGCAAGCTGGCTCACCTGGTGAAAAACTCAAGACCAGAAGATGAACAATCAGGAGCCTCAGCCAGCAAAAAGTACAAAAGAATCTGTGTAGCCGAGGGAGGAAGGCAAGGGCAGACATCAAGAAAGAGAAGCGCGCAAATCCAAGGAGATTGGCGCGAGCAGCAAGTCATCTTCCCAAGAATCAGGGGAGGCCCTTCCATCAGCAATCCTCTTGTTATCACTACACACATTGCTCATTACGAAGTGTCAAAAGTCCTGGTGGACACTGGCAGCGAATCAGACATAATGTATGAGCAATGTTTCAGGAAACTGGATCCGGCAGACCAAGCAAGGCTTGAAGTTGTGAATGCACCGATCTCTGGTGTTTCCAATGAAATCATTCATCCCCTAGGTCAAATACAATTTGAACTAACCATGGGGGATGAGAAACACAAGCGAGCCGAAGTTGTCAACTTCTTGGTCTTGCCCACCACTTCTTGCCACAACATGATCTTGGGTAGGGAAACGATTGCCCAATTCAACGCCATACCGTCGCCAGCGCACGGCGCATTGGGGTTCCCAACACCAACAGGTGTAACTTTTGTATACCGAGATCATTTGTGCGCAGTGACAAGTACTCCGCGGGAGGGGAGAATGAAACTTCCAATGGCAGACAACGCGCCAGAGGAATGGATTCTCAACCCAAAATTCCCGGAGCAGAAGATCACAATTGGCGCAACGATATCAGACGACACGAGGTTGAGAATGAAAAGGTTGCTCACAGCATATATGTCGGTATTCGCGTGGCAACACTCTGATATGACTGGGGTTCCGTGAGACCTAGCGCAGCATTCTCTAAACACCTTCAAGTCTGTAGAGCCAATTGCTCAAAAGAAGAGAATCATGGGGGATGAAAAGGCGAGGGCCATGAATGAACAGGTTGAGGATCTATTGCGCGCAAACATCATCCGCCCGATACGATACCAGACATGGGTAGCCAATCCTGTGATGGTAAAGAAAAGTAACGGGTCATGGAGGATGTGCATTGACTTCAAGGACCTCAACAAAGCGTGCCCAAAGGATTGTTACCCCCTACCAAACATCGATGCAAAGGTGGACTCCGTGGCGCCATTCAAGCTAAAATGTTTCCTGGATGCCTACAAGGGCTATCACCAGATTCAAATGGCACCACAAGATGAGGACAAGACCGCATTTAGAACCGACAAGGGTGTTTTTTGCTACACAAAAATGCCCTTTGGTTTGAAGAATGCGGGCGCCACCTACCAAAGGCTTATGGATGCCGTTTTCAGCGAGCAAATTGGAAGAAACCTAGAAGTCTATGTGGATGATTTGGTGATCAAAAGTAGGGAGGAAAAACAAATGCTCAAAGACATCGAAGAAACCCTTGGGCGCCTAACGGAAGTTAACATGAAGCTCAATCCGAGTAAATGCGCTTTCGGCGTGCAAGAGGGAAAATTTCTAGGTGTAATGGTCACCAAGGATGGTTTTAAGGTGAACCCTGAGAAGGTGGAGGCCATCCTTGACATGCCCTCGCCATCCACCATGAAAGAAGTACAGAAGCTGAATGGTAGATTGGTCTCAATCAACAGGTTCTTAGCGAACCATGCAACCAAATCTACCCCATTTGTCAACACATTGAGAAACTGCTTAAAGAAAAGTCAGTTCAAATGGACTCCTGAGGCCGAGCAAGCTTTCAGTGAGATTAAAGAATGTTTGATAAATCTGCCCGCGCTCACTGCTCCACTTCCTGGTGAAACTTTGACATTATACCTATCAGCAGGAGAGCGCGCCATCGGCGCAGTATTATTGGTGGATCGCAAGGGAATCCAAACGCCAATATACTATGTGAGTCGGGTGCTGACAGATCCTGAGGCGCGCTACTCCATCATGGAGAAGTTAGTTTTATCACTAACACACGCGTCGCGCAAGCTTCATAGATATTTCAATGGTCATCCCATTGAAGTTCTGACTGGTTACAACATCCAGCAAGTCTTGCGGCGTCCCGCGCTCTCAGGGAGGCTGATAAAGTGGGCGCTGGAATTAGGTGAGCACACGATCGCCTACAAGCCCCGTCCAGCAATAAAGGGACAAGTCTTGGCTGATTTCATCGCAGAAGTCCCTGAAGGAAGAGTTGAAGAGGCTCAGCGCGAGGTAGACCCTCCGCGAGCCAATGATGAAGAAAATGTTTGGAGATTGTTCACTGACGGAGCTTCAAACAATGAAGGGTCCGGCGCAGGGCTCAAACTGGTGGATCCAGAGAATCATGAATATACTTACGCCATCAGGTTGGACTTCAAGAGCACCAACAATGAGGCTGAGTATGAAGCCCTGCTGGCAGGCCTGCGCATCGCGCACAAATTCGGGGTTAAAAAGCTAGAGGCCCATGTTGATTCATACTTGGTAGCAGCACAGGTCAATAGCCTTTATGATGCCAAGGAGAACACCATGCCTCTATATCTAGAGCAGGCGAAAAAGCTCATCGAGCAATTTGACTGCTTCAGAATCATTCATATTCCGCGCAGTGAAAACAAATCTGCAGACGCGCTGAGTAAGATGGCATCAACCAGTTTTGATCACTTTGGCAAAGATGTCAGGGTAGAAGTAATGAGCAACCCGTCGGTGGTAGCGAAGTCTGTCCTGGTAACTCATACAACACCTTCATCATGGATAACTCCAATAATGGAATTCTTGAAGGAGGGAAGAGTACCAGATGATCACGCGCAAGCGAGGAAGATAAGACACAAGGCGCAGAACTATGAACTGCTTGACGGTACATTATATCGACGCTCTTATCTTGGGCCGCTCATGAAATGCCTAGATGCTGAGGAAGCGAGCTATGTGATTAGAGAGATACACGAAGGAATCTGTGGAATTCATGCTGGCCCGCGCATGGTGGTTGCCAAGGCAATGAGCGCAGGCTATTATTGGCCAGGCATGTACTTGGACGCTCTAAAGGAGATCCAAAAATGCAAAGCATGTCAGAGCTATGCGCCAAACACCATGCGGCCAAAGAACAACTTGATTCCAGTGACCTCTGCATGGCCTTTCCACAAATGGGCAATCGACATTGTGGGTCCCCTACCGCAAGCGCCCGGGCGAGTAAAATTTTTGGTAGTGGCAGTAGATTATTTCAAAAAATGGGTCGAAGCCAAGCCACTAGCAAAAATCACAGCCGAAGCGATGAAGCAGTTTATCTGGAGCCACATCATATGCCGTTTTGGCTTGCCCATGGAAATTGTGAGCGATAATGGCAAGCAATTCACTGACAAGAAGATATCCAGCTGGCTCAAGGAATTGCGCATCAACCAAATTTTCACTTCAGTTTATCACCCTCAGGGGAATGGACAAGTGGAGCGCGCGAACCAAAGCTTGTTAAATGGGCTGAAGAAAAGGTTGGAGGGAGAATCCCATTCTTAGGTCGAAGAGCTACCTAATGTTCTGTGGGCACACAGGACATTAAGCAAAACCAGCAATGGCGAATCCCCCTTCAGCCTAACCTATGGAACAGAGGCAATGATTCCAGCGGAAATTGGATGCCCATCCCATAGAGTGCTCATGATGAGCAAGATTGATAACGAGCGCGAACGAAGGTTGGATCTCAACTTACTTGAAGGGCGCAGAGAGGCAGCTATCATCAGTGAAGCCAAGTACAAGAAAAAACTGGAAAAATACTACAACCAGCGTGTGAAAGAATGCCACTTCAAGAAAAATGATTTTGTCCTTCGAAATAATGAAGCTAGCCGCGCGATACCCCCGGGAAAAATGTCCCCCAACTGGGAGGGACCTTATCAAATCTCAGAAGAATTGGGGAAAGGCGCATATGCTTTAAAAGATTTGAATGGGAAGAAGATCCCGCGCGCATGGAACGCGGCACAGCTTAGAAAATGTTTCATGTAAATGTCAAGTTTGTAATCAGGGCTTTTTAAGCCATTATGAATAATGATACGCGCTATCTTCTCTTAATGTGGATTCTTGTTACCTTTTTGCATACATGTTTCACACTTCCCTTTATTAGTTTTGAGCAATATGACAACATTGTATTGACATCAAAACGAATTAAAAACGAAGTAAAACATACATGCGCGAGCTTCAAGCTCAAACGCGTTAACGAGTCTTAACTCTAAAACGTCAGGGCCGTAGCCCAATTCTATTACCTTTTGCATACATGTTTCACACTTCCCTTTATTAATTTTGAGCAATATGATAACATTGTATTGACATCAAAATGAAATAAAACGAAGTAAAACATACATGCGCGAGCTTCAAGCTCAAACGCGTTAAAGAGTCTTAACTCTAAAACGTCAGGGCCTTAGCCCAAAAATGTGAGCCTTAGCTCAAACAACTCACAACATCCATCCTGCATGCTGCGCAGCCTGACCATAAAATACCTAAACACAACTAAGGCAGAGCAAGCGCCAAAACATAGTTGTTAAGGTCTCAGGTCGAGGTCGCGCATAAAATTGTAATGGATATCTGAGTAACACACTGACGCGTAAGGCTAAAAAACTCATAATTTCATAAACGCGCGATAACGTCGCGCAAAAGAGGAATAATGAAAGCGCCAAGACACGTGTCAACATAATCAAGATATGGCAAAGTCACTTACAATATGACAAGGGTTAAGTATAATAAATCCCTTACAACCTTGTTCTTATTCCAACGTGCAAGCCTATCTTATATTCAACAAGCAAACATGCGATATAAAGAGATGAATGGGAATGCGCAAGATGCGAAGAAGGGAAAAATAGAATTTCATTCAAAAGCATTGAAATTTACAAGTTTACAAGATGAGATACAAACTACAAAAAAAAAAAAAAAAAAAAAAAAAAAAAAAAAAAAAAAACATGAAGGGCTTCTCAAGTCTCCACGTTGACATCAGCCTCTTCATCATCCTCATCATCGCCCTCGGCATCTGGCGCAGCCTGCTCCTCGTCGTCTCCAAACTGACCATAGTCAAGTTCTTCATCTTGAATGGAGTCTTCTATCATGACAGTGTCAGGAGCGGATCCTTTGGCCACGCCAGAGCCGCTAGCAACGCCAGCATTCGCCGCGCCATCATCGCCGCCACCAGCCCCTTCGCACTCGTCAAGTAATTTCTTTAGCGCGACGAGATCGGGCTGGTCAGCAAGCGCGGATATCTGCAAATCATAAGCAAAAATATGAGTACAAAAAGACTTAGAAAATAAGTCAAGGTAATCTCATTAAGGTTAAAATACCTGCGCAAGGATGGGAATGGGAGTGTTCATATACTTCTCCCCCATCGCGGCCATTTCCGCGCAGGCAGCGTTGCTCTGATAAGGGTACTCGGATGGGTTCTTCTTTAACATGCCATATTCGTAACCATCCGTGAACCCTTCAGCTCGGCCCCCCAAGCGCGCGGCAGCGTTGCAGTCCATCACAAGGGCCTGAAACTCGTCTGAATATTTCATCGCGAAAGCGCAACGATTCATGCCCTGTGAGATGAGCCAGTGGCGATCCTGCGCGAGGCCAGCAACAGACGTCTCGAGGGAAGGAACCTGAGAGTTTAATAACTCAACAGTTTCCTTAGTCTTTTTCAGCTCCTCTTTGTCAGACGCTGCTGCCGCCAAGATTTCTTCTTTCTCCGCTCGCGCAGCATCAAGTGCTTCCTGGCTAGACGCCGCCGCCGCCTGGGCTTCATCTTTATCGGCCTGCGCGGCCGCCAGCTCCCTCTTCAGGCGCGCAACCTCACTCTCCAGTGATGATTTTTCAGTGATAGACTGGACAAGAGCTTGGTCACGCGCCTCCGCCTCTAACTCCAAGTCGCGCGCCCTGCGCGCGAACTTGGCCGCATCCGCCTCCGCCGCCTGCAGCTTCTCCCGCGCCGCCTGAAGCTCATGCCCGCGCTTCACGAAGGCGCTGTTGGCACTGGCTCTGTTCTCACTGAGCTCGGCTTGGAGCTTTTCAGCTCTCTCGCGAGCATCAGAAAGATGCCAAGCAGACACCTTAGCCTCTTGCTTGGCTTCCGCAAGAGCATCACGTACTTTTACGTAATCAGAGCGAAGCTCTTGGGAGGCAGCAATGAAGGCCGACCCAGCATACATATGATCATTGAGCAGGTCGTCGTGAGCGCGGTCCTCCTGGAACCTCCTTTCAGATGGAGGCACAGCATGAGCCCAGAATTCCGCACACACCCCCATGGACTGAAATGTGCTATCTTCAGTAATATTCCATCTCGGGCGATAAGTGTGATCGGCTTCCTGCAAAAAACAAAGAAATTGTCTAAGTCATCAAAACATTAAGATGGAAGTCCGCGCAGCGGAGCAAAAAAGAAACTATACCTGCGGGGACGAAGCAGAAAAGTCAGCGCCAGCCCCACGAGATGGCGCCGCCGCGAAACCTCGTGGCGCTGCAGGGCTGGCGCGGGCGTCGTAGGAGTCTTCAGCATGAACCTCCTCATCCTCCTCTGAAATAGGCCTCTTCTCTTGCGACCTAGAATCAAAATCGGTCTCGCGAGGAGGGCTGTGCGCAGGAGGAGGTGAGGGAGGTCTCGGCGCCGCCAGGTCGGCGCGCAAAACGGCCTCCTGCTCCTTAGTAATCCCAATGAGGGGAGATTCATCGCTTGCAGGAGCAGGAGCAGGGCCAACGGCGCTGGCGCCGGCGCCAGGAGTGCCGCCAGAAGCCTGTACGCCAGCTACAGCTTCTGTGAAAAAATCAACAAAAAAAAAAAATGGTTCATGACTTGGTCTAAAAGAAAGTCAGGAAAAAGAGCGCAATACGTACCTTGGCGCAACTCCGTTCGCGAAGCAAACATCGCCATGAAGTCCATTCTACCCTTCTTTGAGGGTAAAACGGGGGACTTCGAAGCGACCTCCGGCGCAGCCTCGGCATCTTGTTGCGCTGTCGCCGGCTCTACAAACATTTGAGTGAGCAAGATTCATTAGTACTTCAATCAGAATCGCGCTCATAGAACCATAAAGGATAAGCAAAGTTTACCTGTCGCGGGCGTTTCCGCCGGGCGAAGGGAAGAGGTAGTGGCACCATGCCTCAGGTGGACAGGAGGTCTGCCCACTTTTATAGGCAGGGAAGACAAGGAAACCTTGGTGGTAAACTCCTGGGTTTTCCCAAATCCCCCCGCCTGAGTAGGAGGGTCCTGAACAACAGGGGCAACATCTTTTTTCTATTTCTTACTGGCCCCTGCGCCAGTTTTTCCCTTAGCTTTACGCTTTAGTTGGGGCGCCTCCTCCTCCTCCTCCTCTTCCGCGAGCTCCAGCTCGTAGTTTTCGAGCGCATCTACAATACATGCAACAGAAGTGTTAGCAAAATTTGGTATTGTAAAGGAAAATGCATAAGTACAAAGGCTTACCAGGCGCATCGCTGTCGAAGACAAATCCCAGATCAACAGGGATGAACATGTCATCAAATCGATCCGGGAAACCAACCTCCCCAGCGCCAAGCGCGACGGAGCCACCCTCCATGTGCTCATCATAGGCAGCATGGATATACTCCTTGGTGACTGCACAAAACAAGTCAAATGAATTCAGCAAAAAGAATTATATTCGCGCAGAAGTAAAGCAATGAGATAAAACTTACATAACCCGTCGACTTGGATAACGGGCTCAAGCGCGCTGTCCGCCCACCTCTTGCTCATACCAACCCCCACCAGCGCCTCCTCACAAATGTTCTTGGCGGGGGATGGTTCAGCGGTCAGCTTATTAACCCAGGCGCCAGTTGGGTTCTTGAGGACACCCACATCCGCAGGCGCAGAAGAAATCGAGCGCATGGTCATACGGATGGGGATCACACCAGCCCTTATGTAAAAGAACCTCTCAGACCAGTCATGAAGGCTCTTGAATGAAACAGTGGAGCACTTCACCTTCTGACTGCGAGGAACAAAAGAGAACCAACTGTCTTGGATCTTGGGCTTGTAAAAAAACTGAAAGCGCCGAGGGGTGGGCTCCTCGCGCTGGGATTTGCACATGAACTCAAAGTGAGTCATGCGCACAAGTCCAAACGGATGGACTTGGGATATATGAATCCCATAAAACTGAAGCAGTGCACCCACAAACCTTGTCATCGGGAGACGAAGGTTGCAGTGGGTGAAAAAATGGCTATATAGGGATATATAGCCGGTAGGCGGGTCCGCCGCCGTTTGCCCGGCCACATGCAACATGCAGCCAAACAGGGTGGGAAAACCCTGAGAGGCGATAAGGCTGTCAAGATCAGCCTGCCTCAATTTGCAGGGGATTTCATTCCACCTCTTCACTGCCTTGGTCCTCCCTACCTCCTCCGATGAGCCCTCAGCAGCCTTCTTCCCCTTGCCGGTCTTCTTCAATGTAGACATTACTAACGATTTTCTACGGCAATGTATGGGGGTGATTGTGTTGTCTGAGCTATCAGACATACAACGGTGACAAATAACAAACGATGCTTCTGAACAACAGATATTTGGGAAGCAGAACAATGATAATCAGAAGACAAAGAAAGAAAAGCTCAGAAGAATGAACAAGAAGATGAAGGATAAAAAAAAATCTAAGGGCTGGCTTTTATAGGCCCAGGAGAGAGAAATTTTGGTGCTGAACGGACTTCACGCGCCCCCACTCGCAGGATTAAGCCACTACGAGCGCGACACGTGTCCCTGACACTGTGTGAGGGGACATGAAAGGAAACTATACGGCTGCTGCCAGAGTTCACGCGCCATCACTCGCAGGAACGGACCAACGCGAGCGCGACACGTGTCCCTGACAGCATGTGAGGGGACACGAAAGGCAACTGTAGCACCTCGAGCACACGAAAGGTCTGACACGTCTACATCACTGACCCACGTCAGCAACAACCAACCACGTCCAGGGACGATTCGTTTGCAACCAAGAGGATAGAATTTCGCGCAACGGTGAATAATAAGAAGAAAAAGACAAACCACTACTAAAAGACCAAACTGATAAGTCTAATATCTATCTTGCCTCGCTCGCGCGAGACAAGACACACATTAGACTGGGGGGGCTTGAAGAGGTATGTACCCGCCTCAACACGGAGCAAGGCGGGTCAACCCACAAGATATAGACAAGAGGCTTGAAATCAAGACATTAAGAAGTCACAAAGCCAAAACCTATGCGCATGGCGCATATCACATATGCTCATGCATCACATGCTCAGGCATCATATGCCCAGGCACCACACATGCTCAGGCATCATATGCCCAGGCACCACACATGCTCAGGCATCATATGCCCAGGCACACATATGCTCGCGCATCACATATGCTCACGCATATCACATATGCGCGCGGCGCATCAGCGCGCGGCGCATATCACATGCTCGTGCATATCACATCTGCGAGTGAGAATAAAGAGAAGACCTCGCGCATCCTCAGGATTGGCGCATATCACACATGCACATAATCAACCTCGTCCTTATCCAAATCAGGATTAGGGCAACCCTGATTGTGCACGTCAGACAACCTTCCAGAAGGTATCTTTTTAAGGAATAAGAATATGCTGATGCTGACAGCTGCCAAATGAAAGGTGGACAACTCAGCATGACACATGTGCTACCACGTGATTACAACCAATGAGAAAGCACCAGGTGTCCCAGAGGACACGTGGCGCAAAGCGATTGGAGGAGGCCAACAAGGCTGAGTCCAATCAGTGGAAACCCTAGCACTATAAATACAGCATCAACTCCACAAGGAGAGAGACATTCATTCACATTCAATCATATTCAATTACATTCAATCACGGACAGTTACAGCCAGTAACATACACAATCATATTCAATCACAGAGTATTCAGCTATCAAGCAATACTCCCGAGATTTCCTTACGCTCTCATATTATTATCTTCTCCACAAATACTTATTCTCACACCGGAGGGTTACCCCAAAGAGGACCCCTCTGTCCCTTTCTGAGGGGTAAGTTGACGGTGCTGTTCATTTTGTAGGTGGAAGAACCCAGATCCAAGAGAAACCATCGGTGAAGTTGCATAATCACACCCGAGGAAAGTAGATCGTCTACCAGTGAGTCGATCCACATCTCTTCACTGAATATATATAGAAGCGATGGTAGAAGTTGACCAAAATAATATCATTTAAATTAGGTAAATATAAACATTTGTTAAAAGAAACATTGGTGTTTTTGGTAAATACCTTTAACCAGACAATTTGATGACAATATGACATGATACTTGTAGCTTGCAGTTATATGTTTTTAAAGTGTTTTCTTTTACTATACAATTTGATGACAATATGTGACATGAGTACTGTAGCTTGCAGTTATATGTTTTCAATGTGTTTTATTTAATTCTCATATATTTGTAGTTACCTGTGTAATTGTAAACTTTGATAATTCTATTCATTATCATCCCATTGAACACACGACATATAGATGTTGGTAATTACAGACTGTGTTCACAAGTTGGTGAATATGGAATGACTTAAGTTGACAAGTCAGTTAAGTTGGTGCAGTTTCCTAGTTGTAATGTCTTGGTCACCAAATTAGTGTTATATTATAAATATAGGGTTTGGTTAGAGCCTTTAGATGTGTGGTCAATAGAGAATTATTGTAACGAGTTTTTAAGACAATTTTCTCTTGCAATAATAAAGTGTTTGATCGATCATGTGCCTTGAATAGAACCAAATAAAGAAATTCGGGGTAAATCAATCTATGAAATAATATTATTCTAGAAGGGCCCGTCACTTCGTTCGTACCTTCTTGGCTTAGGCTTGCGACTTCACTTACTTTATGGCCTTGCCGCCTTTTTCTAGCAGAAGCTAAGCGCTTGAAAAGCGCGCTAAGAAAGGTTGCTTCTGTCGGCCTTTATGTGCAACAGTCCACCAGTAGCGGAAGATAGGGTTACCGTACATACAAGAGTCTTCCAGTTCTTACGGAAGCTCTTTCTTACCAGTCAAGTAGTACACTATATCTTATCTTATAGCCCGGCGGGTCGCCTTTTTAATTCAGTAGATAGAAGAAAGTATTAGATAAGGAGTAGGTGAGTGAGTCCTCGCTGACCTGAGCGATTTCGATCACCTAGCAGGCCTTTTATTTGGTAGGTAACATCGCCAAAGCGTATCATCAGATTTTACTACGAAGGAAGGAACTCGGCAGAAGATCGGTCTGCAAGAAAGGCCTACTTATCCACGGGTTCATTGACAAAAAACCGCCGTAGGAATGGAGACCTTTCAATAGAGCGGAGGCGAACTGATCAACGAGAAAGAGGCCCTACTCACTACAAAGGAATACACCACAAGATCGAACTACACTTATGCCTCTCCCGCATCAAGTTGACCGCCAGACTGGAGCTTCGTAACATGTTGACGAAGACTTCCGAACTGAGGGTTCGGTCAGTACAAGAGACTACTTTGTCTCCTCGGAAGAAGAATAGCCCCGCTCTCTAGCCGACTGATCCCGTTGATCAAACTGGGAGGGAACGTGTCACATTAGAGGTGAACGATCAAAGGTGTCCTCTAATCACTACGATGAGCTGGTCCCTCTTTTAGTAAACTCAGCTATGAATATTCAAAAATGAATGCCGGGCTCTTTCTTTCACAGCTAACCCCATTTTCTTAATGCCGAGACTTTCTCTTTCGTCGAGCCCCGAGCTTGTGGTCCTCCTTTGAGTTTGGGTTCAATTGGATGAATCTGTCAAGTCAAGGTCAACGTACGTAGCAGCAAGGAAGGTGCATCGCCTCTTTCTCGTTCTCGCTCGGGAGCCAAAACGAACACGCCTGCTACCTACTGTACTGGACCTTCGACCAGGCATTCTACCTTTGTCGAAGCGGAACCAATACCACTGCATTGCGCTCGAACAGTTGAGCGGGCGCCGGCCCTTCCGTGCACAGATATAGATTCATTCTTCGTACCTGCCTGGTCCAGCCTCACAACCCTTCGCGGGTTGGTAAGAAGTCAGTCTTGTTTGGTAAGACGGAATTTGACAAAGAAAAGAGAGTGCTCGCCCCGGCCAACAAAGACCGTAATTACCTAGATAACTGCTCCTCCCCTTCTCCGTCTTTAAGGCTTTAAGGCGAACCGTTTGGCGGCTGGAAATAAAGACGACCTCACCTTCTCGTAGATGGTGTCAGTGAGAGCCATTTTAGTACCCCCCCGTTGACCTTTTTTTGTAGAGAGAATCTTCAATGAGTGGAAACAAGCAACCTTACTAAGCTAAGAAAGGTGCTTGTTGAGTAAGGCCGGCTTTCTTCGAAAGCTTGAGCGCTTCTTTCTCATATCGATCATTCAATATCCTTGAATTTTCAATAAGGGGCGCGTTAGCTAGGCCGTTTTCTTGCAGGAGTGCTAGCGCGCGCCCTTACGTTTTCTTTGCTTGCTCTGCAGTACGAGCCTCATACAAAGCCGCGCCCATTTAATATGATGAAGAGGGGCCCCGCCCTCTTTGATTTTCCGCACCAATCCTTATTTACTACTACATATTTTTTGGGGTGTATAGCTCAGTTGGTAGAGCATTGGGCTTTTAACCTAATGGTCGCAGGTTCAAGTCCTGCTATACCCAAACCTAACTTGCACTATACTATGAGTAAGGATGCGTAGTAGCGCAAAGAGCACTCTTTGGCCTTTAGATTAGAGGCGCTTCGCCGTCTTTGATTGGAAGGAAACAGATATCTAAAGTGTGCAGTGAGGGATCTTTATATTCTAGGTAGCCAGTCTTTACTTCACTCGACCCAAGCAATGCCCAAAGAGTCCCCTGTCTTTCTTGGTCGGACCAAGCTAACTATTTCCGACAAGTCTTTCCTCATTTTTAGAGCAAGAAGCGGAACTACAAGAAATTTATCTAGTCATTAGTGAAACAAAAAGACTTGTACAGACCACGGAAGTTACTCCATCTCCCACGGTCCAAAGACGGAAATCTTTGGAATATTCTGAACCATTTATGAACATCACAGCAAAAATGATTAAAACATTTATGGCTCCTACATAAATAAGGAGCTGCGCAGCAGCTACAAAATGGGAATTCGATAGAATATAGAATAACGATATACAAACAAAAACAAATCCCAATGAAAAGGCAGAATAAATGGGATTGGCAAGTAATACTACTCCCAGACCCCCTAATATAAGACCTAATCCCAGAAAGGCTAAAAGAAAATCATGTATTAGTCCAGGTAAATCCATTATATATAAGAGATAAATAAATCAAAATCTTGCATAACTTTATTGACCCGGTCAGGAAAAAAGAAGTAACTCCACTTTTTTTCTATTTTATAACTTTTTTTCTATTTTATAATAGTTCTTAATTATTCAATTTGAAAAATTCCATTTTCATGGATATGGATTGATATAGATGTAGTTATTGGCCAAATCTCTCGAAGGAGTAATTTGAATCTATATATTTTCAAATCATCAATTTTCAAATCATCAATATAGACTATAGAAAAGAAATATATTTTTCATATTAATATAAATTACTCGCCGCCTAATCCTAATCAATATAATTATGAATATAATTGTAGTTATTCACCAAACAAAAACCTTCATTCTTTTAGATCAAAATGAGTTCTTAAGTTTTTATTTCAAGCAAATTTAAAATTGTTCGAATGGTGTAATCGTCAATTATTGACATTGGTAACCGACCCAAAGCAATTTGATTATAATTCAATTCGTGACGATCATAAGTAGAAAGTTCATATTCTTCAGTCATTGATAAACAATTTGTTGGACAATACTCAACGCAATTACCACAAAAAATACATATTCCGAAATCAATACTGTAATTAAGTAATCTTTTCTTTCTAATATCAGTTTCCAATTTCCAATCAACAACGGGCAGATCTATAGGACATACACGAACACATACTTCACAAGCAATGCATTTATCAAATTCAAAGTGGATTCGGCCGCTGAAACGCTCGGATGTGATCAATTTTTCGTAGGGGTATTGAATAGTTACAGGTAAACGATTCGCGTGCGATAAGGTAATCATGAAACCTTGACCAATATACCTTGCGGCTCGTACTGTTTGTTGGCCATAATTCATGAACTCAATTACCATAGGAAACATATCGTGAATATCTATAAAAAATAAGATACTTGTTTCTTTCTCTTGTTTGAGACAAGTCGTGAATATCGAAGTCTTTTTTTACAGTGAAAGAAGTTGGAAAGAAGTTGTTAATAATAGATTACCTAGAGAAATAGGTAAAAGAAATTTCCATCCAAGATTTAATAATTGATCCATTCTCAGCCGCGGTAGAGTCCATCTTGTTGCGATAGGAATGAACAAGAACAAATAAGTTTTAGCTAATGTAATAAAGATACCAATTATTGTTCCAAAAATTCTACCCCTTTTAGTAATATCAAAAAGATCAGGAACATATATGTACGGAATAGAAAGATTCCAACCCCCCAAGTAAAGAACTGTTACAAATAATGAAGAAACTAGTAGATTTAAATATGAAGCAACATAAAATAAACCAAATTTGATACCGGAATATTCGGTTTGATAACTTGCTACTAATTCTTCTTCTGCTTCTGGTAAATCAAAGGGTAATCGTTCACACTCGGCTAGGGAAGAAATTAGAAAAACTAGAAACCCTATAGGTTGACGCCACAAATTCCATCCCCAAAAACCATATTTTGACTGCGCTTCAACTATATCAACTGTACTTGAACTGTTAGATAATCATAGTAGATGATAACATCACTGTTCCCATCCCTATTGCAAAACCGTACATGAGATTTTCATCTCATACGGCTCCTCAAAGTCACAAATAAATCCAAGGACCCATCCATTATTCTTTTTCTTGATATGTTTGTAGGATAGATAGATAGATATAAAATGAAATCCATTATAGGGTCCCCATTAGACACTGGAATTCTGTCTGCTATATATATATTGCTTCTGAATTCATCTTATCTTTTAATAATTTAAATTCTTCTTTGTTGAGTAATAACTTAATCCTTGAATAAAATGTTTCTTGTAACAATATAAATAGATATGGATATTTCAACCTAACGTTTTCAATTACGAAATCCAATTATCCAATTAGACGTTGGATTAGTTCGCGAATCATGACAAGAATTATATCTCTATATAGAGAAAGAAAAAAATCTATTTTTTCTAGTGCAATTTCATTCAGTCTTTCTATTTCTTTTTTTTTTCGTTCCTATTCTCCTTTCTCAAAAACAGGGGACCTTAAACAAAGTTAAAGGATTACTTCGTTCTTGATAGTTATTTACTTAATCGGTGAATGCACCTTTCGTTTGAAATGCCCTTGTACTCCTATCTACTTTCAGTCTCTTTGCTTTGCTCGGTCCAAAAAGGATCAGGATCTAATTCTGCCATACGTTTCATTTTCCCCGTTTTCACAGAAAGAATTTGCTGTATACTTTCTGGGGGAAATATGTCATCGAATTGTAAAAACAATTGAAATAGTCTTTTTTGGTCGGGGACCGGCCACTAGCTCAATAACCTCTACCACTCTTGTAGATCACTGCGCCTATCTTCGCTTTTCGATCAGCCGTTGCTCCCCGTTCACTTAGCCTACGAACTCCGGCTCACTTCCAGCTTGGATCACTTCTGGCTCGCTTAGCCCTAGCTCGAAACAGCCAACTCACTTCGCCTACGCAACGAAGAGAAGTAGTTTACTTGCTTAGCTCGAACATGCCAACAGCATTCCGTTCACTTACGCAAGATTCACTCGTTTACTTGTTAGCTAGCGCTATTCCACATCTTATTTCATGGAAGCCCACGGAGCGGTTCTGAAAGAACGTAGTGGTGAACGAAGTTGACTTTGACTTATAGCATTTCTCCTTCTCTTAGCTGAAGGCTTATCCATGAATCCGGACTTGAAGAACTTGAGGGCATAGGATTCAATCCAGCCACAGGTTCTCCCTATGGCTACCTTGTTGCGAACGAAAGACCGGATCTCTTTTCTTCCAGCAATCTTCTTTTGATGAGAAAAAAGAAAGAAGAGAAAGAACTGGGAGTTGGCGCCTGCATAACTGCTTGCTTGCTTACCAAGCCATCCTGGCAAGCTCCCCCAGTTCGATTATGATTCTTGACCTGACTTATTATAAAAACAACTCACTATACAAATGAGAGACGATCGATTATCTACCCAAGAAGATAGAGAGTCCCACATACGAGAAAAGATCACAAATAGAGTTGAACCAAGTAACATTGCAAAGGCATAATGATAGTAGGGTCGGGATATCCCCGCCCTCCGAACCGGACGTGAGGGTCTCCCCTCATCCGGCTCTCTGCAGGGGAATCTCCACTCACTGCTTCCCCTAATATCCTCCCTTTACCACATCATGGGGGTTTACAGGAGATCCCAGAGGCTCGCTCGGAAAGGCTGCTATACCATACCTTTTGACTTAACTCTACTCTAGTAGTCACTAGACTCACTATAGTAGTCCGTCCGGCTGCTCTTGCTGAAATCATTACTCTTCAATCTCCCGTGCTCTAGCAATTGCGCTCCCTAGACCACTACCATGTTGTTAGGTAGGGACAATCAATCCGGGAATCTAGGAATGAATGGGGATCCCTATCAATATCAAAATGAAGAAAATAGAATGAAATAGATTACCTTTCTCTCACTCAATAGATGTATCTGGTCTGATACGGTACAGTACAATACGAGACAATGGAATGCAATGGGATAGATGGTAGAGGGCTGTCTGCGCCCAAAAGCGATGATTCACTTGTCCCCTTGTCCATAGGGACCTCGTGGCATACAACCGAAACGACTCCCGCTAGATAGCCGCCCCTTTCTCTCTTTTTACAGCCTCGTGGACGGACAAAAGAAGGTAAGTTACAGAACGGGGCAGTGAAGGCTCGCGAAGTAGGCAGCAAGCAAGAGCTTCTATTAGTCAAGCGCTAGCGCGCCCCTATCTCTAAAGGGGCGTAATGTTTATCTTCTAACAGTAATATAAAAAATTTAAGCACCAAATTCAGTAAATTGATTACTAATGGAGCAGTAATACTGATAGAACGTTCTACAAATTGCGGTTTAAAAAGGGGGACATTCATGCAAATGAAGTCACCAAATTGAACAAAATAAACAACCCAACTATCAATCTGACTAATTTTATTAGAATATATGCAGAGAAGTTAACAAAGAGGATTGATCATTATAACGATACCTGGGATCCGAAGAGAAGACGACATGTTGACGCAGTAGCATGTTGGTGGTAGCGAGTTCTTGGAATGTTGGCATCCAAGATTCCAAGATGGAGCTGAAGTTTAGTGACTGGAAGTGGGTACATCGCATTTACTTGATAATTTATGCTTAATTGTGTAAGATAAGGCTTGGCATATAGTGAAGTCCTGCTATTAATTCTTTAGTTAGATGCAACGTTAAATATCAGAATACTTAAAACTTGAGGGATTGCATCATGTCAAGAACACTAAAACACACATTCTTTTTTATTTACTGTGAATTTCAGGTTCAGTGGTTACTCTGACAGTATAATCTGTTTTCGTTAATATACCCTGGGAAACATTTTTGTGATCGGGTAAAATCTATTTAAAGTAAGTTTTCTACCTCTACCTATTATTTGCATTTTTCTTGCAACGTGTTGTAATTGTTTTTATATTTTATTTCAAAATTGTAAACAGTATTCATACAGCCTTGGTTAAAATTTAAAAGTATAGAGTATAAGGATGATTACCAGGCTACTATCTTTCATGCCCAAACACGAGAGGTTAACAGATTTGATCAGTGAAGAACTTTTTATCGGCTAACGAAATCGTTGAAGCAACCAAGGGTTGTTTATGAAACATTAGTTTCTTGCATACTTGCATATGTTCATTTTGGTGTGGTTTTGTTTTTTTCTAAGGTCTTAGTTTTTATGTTTATAACTGTTGGACACACAAAAACTTACATTACAAATTCAAAATTTAAAATTTAAAAAATTCTATCGTATATGTTACTAAGTAGCCGTTATAATTAAATTGAGTATCGTATTTCAGCGTTCACATTACTAATAAGCCGTTACAATCAAAGAAGCATTGTATTACAATGTTACTGTTGCATCAAACCCTCTATAAAAAGACATAAACTATACGAAAACCAACACATTCATCATCATATATAAATTAAACTCTTAAGTATCATACTCATCTTCAATTTACATCATGCATATCGCGCTAATCGATCGTTTATCTGAAGAAGATCTTGACATCCTTCCTGTTGTTTCCTCTTCTTCACAGCCGGTAGCTTCATACATTTTTCACTTTTATAATTATATAATTTGATTTAAAGTAGACAAGTAACATCTTAATATTATAACTTTTAATTTCCTCCAATTTATTTGTAATAATCAATTGAATATTGGTAAAAAATTAGTTTTTATTTATTTATTATTATAATAATAATTAAAAAATGAAGTGAAAATGAAACTAATTTATCCAGATAAACCGCGAAGAATCATCCCCAAGATCAATGAACTCAGCAACTGAACGCAACATCAATAATCATAATCCAAATCCAATGACCAGATTCTCCATCGGCGAAGAAGACGACGAGGAAGAAGAAGACACCCCCGCGTTGATCGTCAAGCGTCCTAGGTTATCCGACAACGCCTCTCAATCTCGTACACCGGATGACGTGGTGCCAGTGCCGGAGATGCAATCGGATGGTGGTGTGGCAGTTGCAAATAATTTGCCGAATATGAATAATATGAACAGCAGTACTGTTGGGTTAGGAATGCGGGTGTTTGTTACGGATACTGATGTCTTGGACTGCCCCATTTGCCTCGACCCCTTATCTGCCCCAGTGTTCCAGGTATTATATTATGTATGTATAAATGTTTGTTTTGTGTATCAATGCAAATTGTTATGTGTACGTTACGAGTAATTAGTTAATTGTTGAAAGAATCATAAGTTTCTTTATCAAATATACACGGTGACTATAATTAGTTTTATGTGTATCTTTGTAGTAAGTTTGTTTTCATTATTTGGTGTCAAGTAGAGGTGCACAAACCGCTTTAAAACTCAAATTATGATCAGTTTCGGTTTGGGTTGAATCTGGTTTATTGACCAGGTTACAATCAGTTTACTTGGTTTTGGTGGAGAAACTACAAACCGGTACGGTTTCCACGTAATTGGTTTCAAACCAGTTCAGTTAACTGGTTTATTTGCCCACCTCTAGTGTCAAGGGCTTTCTACCGGTCATAAGAGGTTTTTATTTATTAGTATTGTTTTTTTAAGGTTTATTTGTATTTAGTTTTTAGCCCACATGTCCAAGTTATGTTCTTTTTGGATTGTGAATTCTTTCCTGTAAATATCATTCAGTTGTACAATTTCCTTAAAAAGTAACAGTTGTTATCCTTTCTCGTTTTTCTCTTTTTGTGTTGATGTGGAAGGTTAACATGTATTTTATCGGTTTTCTTTTATGTTAATGTTGTTGCAGTGTGAGAACGGGCACATAGCATGCTCCTCATGTTGCAAAAAGGTGAAGAGAAAGTGCCCTTGCTGCTGCATGCCAATTGGATACAACCGTTGCAGAGCGGTTGAAAAGGTCGTTGAATCGGTCAAAGTTGTCACACCCCGACCAAAGGCGGAACATGCCAGGGTGCAACGTGATTGGACAAATACACAAGACACTATTAAAGTGAAAATATTTAATCAACTCATTTATTTCACAAATCAATAAACAACACATCTTAGTCATACAAACAAATTGAACACAAGTAAACAAATATATTGTTCGTTTTACTAATATCCTAATAGTCTTGATAACGTTTCTCGTCAAGTCCTCAAGTCGATAAAAGTCAAACCTGTAACAATGCATAAAATAATATTTTGTTAACACGTATGTTGGTAAGCAATTTCATAGTTTGAGTATATATAATATGAGCGAAATCCACAAACGTATATGAGACTATAAATAAAAGCATCAATCGTGGCATATAAACATATGTAAATGAGGATCCTTTCTACTCGGTAACAACCGACATACTCGGATAATGAGGCCCTATTCTACTAGTACAAGGCTAAGTAGTTAGGGGAGCGTATGATCATACTTAATGAGGCTCAACAACAACATAAAAATAAACACTCGCGCACGTAAAGCGTATGAGGCATATAACACACAAAAGAGCAAGTATTCCAAGTATCATATACCCTAAAGTTTGTGGTTTGAGAAAAATGTATAATAAATCATTCTTGTTTTGAATAAGTATGCATGTTACCCACAAAACATAAAAGGGAAAACGGGGGATGAAATGTACTCACCTCGATTGACGAATCGAGAAATAATAAATGATCGAACTATAGAAAGCTTGCGAACGAGACGAACGAATCCGACTTGAAAGCTAAATGAAAACGAATAAATAATATATTAATGAACTTGACTTTAGTTGAAACTACATTTGAAACATTGAACGAGGAAATTCGGTTGTAAATCGGATTATCGGTAAATGATTAGAGACTCGTAGTAAATTGCTAAATTTAAAATAAAATAATATTATTTTATTGGACTTTTAAATAACTAAACCAATATTAAATAGAGACAAGACGGGTTTAATTTAAGAGTTCGATTATATAGAAACGAATAGATAATAAAGTTTATAATAGTATTATTAATGTTAAAGATAGAAATGATAATAATGATTTTAAAGTATGTTTTATATATATATATACATATATATATATAGATATATAAGATAATGTTGATGATATAGAAAGATATACTACCACTCGAGGGTTGTTGTTAAAACTAATAATAGTAATAGTAATAACAAATATAATAATAATTACCTTTGTTGTTGATTATACATTATTAATATATTTGAATTTTACTAATAATAATAATTATTATTATAATAATTATATATGTCATATTATAACATTTTTAATAATAGTAATATTAGTGATAAAAAAATATAACTCAAATAACGATATCGTTAAACGACAACTAGGCCCGACATGGGTTTCGGTTTAATAAAACAAGTGGATGATATTAACAATACTAGATTGTAATATATTCCTTAATAATCATAATAATAAAGATAATAATAATCATAATAATAATCTATTACTATAAAAATAATGATAATAATAATAGTTTTGTTAAAAGATAATAACAACAACAATAATAATAACGATAAAAACTAATAATCTTGTTAATAATAAGAATGATAATAATTATAATTATCTTGTTAATAATAATATTAATAATAATAATCTTGTTAGTAATAATAATGATAATAATAATAATTAATGATAAATAAATATAATAGTAAGTTATATGTAATAATACTAATAATAATCTTTATGTATTGATGTTAATCTAATAGTAATATTAAATTTATTAAGTATAAAAAAAATAAACTATACCAAACCGATCTAGGATGAGACCCGAACCCTAGACCTCTAGTTTAATAACTAACGTACCAACCAACCGAACCAAGATAACCATTTGTTAAACAAACTCAAAATTAAACCCACAATTGTTAATTTACCTATTATTCGTTCACGGGGTCGTCGGAGAAAGGTTGCCGGAGATGAAGCAACGGAGGGCCGAGAGAGAGGCGGGGAGAGAACAGAGAGATAAAGGCGGAGAGGAAAGGAGACGGAGTGAGAAAGGGACGCGGCACCGACGGCCGGTTTTCCGGTCGCCGGAAAAATGCGCGAAGAGAGAGAGAGACGAGATAGAGAGATAGAGAGAGAGAGTGACGGTGGGCGAGAGAGAGAGAGAGCGTCTGTTGTGTGTGTGTGTGTTAGGACTCGCCGGAGGTGGCCGGGATCTCAAATGACGGCGGCGGCGCCCAGAAAGAGGGAAGGAAGAAGATGGTGTGAGTGGGAGGTGGTGGTGGCGTTGGAGGTGGGTGGTGTTCGGAGGTCGGAGGTCGGAAATGGTGGCCGGAAAATGTCTTCGCCGGAAATCATCTTCGCCGGAAATCGGCTAGGGGGTGGCGGCTGTGGTTTAATATAAAGATAGGTTTAGGATTTTTGGTTTATATAGGTGGGTTATAGATGTTACATTTTTGGCCCCTCAAGTTTCAATAATGGTTTAATACGAGCTTAAAGGTTTGTACAACTCATAACGACTTTACGAAAAGCATTTTGAACTCCTTAAGTTTTTTCTTAACGATAGTATAATATGACAAACATCGATTTATTTACGGTCGAGGTATATTATAATATTATATAATAAATAAATAAATAAGGTTCTAAATTGTTGAGTTGGTTTTACGTATTAAAAGTTTACAAAAACGAATATAATTCGAGATCTGAATTTGTCGAATGTCACAAAAGTGTCATGCAAAAACGCCCGATATGGTTGCAGAAGGATCTTAACTTACAGTAAACAGGCACAGCATGAGCAAATGTGTAAACACGCCGCATGCTTTTGTCCTTACCCATCATGCCCATTTTCTGGTTCTTCCAAGAACATGTACCTCCACTTCGGCATGCAACATGTGGTGTCCACCACCCGTTTCACCTACGACATCGCTTTCTTTGTTAACGTAGAACTGCACCAAAAACACATCTTCCTTCAAGAACAACATGAACGTGCTGTTTTTATCCTCAATCATGAAGTTAAAGAACATGGTCGAGCTTTGAGTGTCGATTGTGTGGGACCCAGCACGTTAAAAGCTTGTTTTTTATGTGATATCACTGCTACTGACCCGGTGTCGTCTCTTTATCTGCAAAGTGTACCAGAGGTGTATAGAAAGTGTTCTGAACATCCGCTTAGAAAGATGTACTTAACGATTCCATCTGACCTTTTTGGTACCGAGACTATGCTTATACAACTATGCATTAAGAAAGTTGTGTCGCCCGCGTGAACAAACAAATGTAGTGCATGCTAATTGTTCTCTTATTTTTTTAGAAGTTACTTTCTGATTAGTCTGTGTAACAGTGAATTTATCTTAATCTTTTTAAGTCGTGGTTGAATGATGTTAATTAATGTCCCATTTGGGATTTATCTCGTTTATTGATATATTTTGCAAGTTCAGAAGTTGATTGAGGTGGTAATTGATACATTAGATGGTCTATTTGGGCCTTCATTCTTCAATCAAAATAGGTTTTGATGGAATTTTTTTTGCTACATGATTCATTTAGTATTTCAAATTTTGTAGATTGTGTTATCAAACTCCAAGAGTAAACGTTACATGAATTCAAATAAAGAATCCAAATTTATTTTTAGAAATTAAACATGAAAAGGGAATTAAAGATCACTCCAAAAGAAAGATATTAATTTATTTAAGATATTTAAATTTGAGTCATTACAAATGATTTTTATGAGTTAGGATTATAAATGATTTTTTTAGAAAGAAAGTTAAATAAAAATGAGTATTTTAGAAAGAAAGTTAAATTCAAAGAGCATGTGTTAAATCACATATTCATGGATTAATATCTTTCACAAATTTCTGTTTTATTATTGTAATTTTATCTATGTTATATATTAGAATTGAGTTGTGATGAGTTGGAATGTGAAAAAACAAAGTGACAACACTAGTTGTCATGTGTGTAAGGGTGGTTTCATCAGATGCATTAAGGCGTGTTGTGAGAATATGAAATATTATAAGAGTGAGTATTAGAAAAATGAAAAATAAAATGATGAGATGGAGATAATGGATTAGTTTATATATGTGGTTATTAATTAAAGAATTAAATTAATTAACCAAATAGGGCCCCCACGCCCACGAAAATCACGAGATTCCACTCCATGGGGCCCTACACACCCTTCTTGCTGAGGTGGAAGGCCTTAGCATCCCTTTCACCTTTACCATAACGACACATAGCTTTTCAAAATCAACTTATAATAATTGTTTTTATAGTTTTATGTCAAATTAGCATGACTATTAGTGTAGCATAACATAGGGTCATTCACATTATATAGTAGTTAGTGTTGTTGATCAGTACTTCATGTAAGTAATATAAAACATGACAAATATTAAACCTATGAACCTGTTACAGCATGAAGAGTAGTAACCGCAGCAGGATATGATGTAGTCGACATGCTTGTCATCTTGATCGAGTTCCCCTTTAGGATGTATAGTTAAGGATGGTTAGGGTTCTTGAGATGAACTCGATTTAGAAGAGAGAGGAGACACATGATTTACTTATGTGTGTGAGATTAGGTTATGATATTAATTTATTCTCTCTATATATACATGATGGTCGGGTATTTTGTATATATATTAGTGTATTAATTATGTAGTTTTATTTAAAACTACATAAGCTCAAGACCCCCCCATTAATCATATTGCAGTCCTTATTTAAAACCTAAGTAGTTATGATCAAAATTTTCAAGTAAGCCCTTCAGAATGTTTGATTTGTATATTTAATTCGTCTATATGTCATTATGCATGCAGAACATATTAAGAGACGTACAAAATCAAAACTGATGAGGAAATTTAATAGTTAATCATTCATAGTACGATATGCAGTTGTACGTGGTCACTAATAAACCCCTCATGATTATAAGCGCTTTCATAATACTTATGGGTAATAGACCTTTAGTTATAGGATCCTTAAGCATATCATGAATGTATTCGATATGAAAATTTAGATTCCTCAATTCGTTCATAAACGAATAATTAATTTCATATCAAAATTTAATGTAGCACCTATCAAACTGTTACTGTTTGAGAAAACATGGTAGCTGACGTTATCACAATTAGTCTTCAATATATAAGTTATTTGAAGTTTAATAAAACTTATGAGTCCACTAATAAATATTCAACAACATTTATTGACAACAACGTTGTAATTAATCAATATATTATGTTGTTATGACTTAGGTTGTTGTTATCAGTTCATTATAACTCCTCATTGAGATAGATTTATCTACTGACATAAGAATATATCCCGAAAATCACATTTTCTTATCTCTGAATATGACAAAGTTTAGAGTAATATACCGGTTTGAATTCTCAGTTCTTCTTTTAAATTATAGTCTTTCGTATCTTTTAAAGATATTTTAATACTCTTTTAGATGTTTCACATTAATCTAGGAATATCTAGTGTGTTACAATTTTGAGTAATATCTGAACGAGTATAGACTTGAACCTACATAAGGCTTCTACTTAATGAAGCATAAGGTAATAATCTCAATGATCCTATTATCCTCTACATAGAGCAATATTGTTTGTTACATGTGTAAGGACCCATTTTAGATAAAACTTATAGAACAAAACTAATGTCCCTTTGGGTCTATCTCAGAATGTTATGATATCTATTATGTAAGGGATATCTTTGAGATATTTCATATCAAAGTGTGTGAATAATGCTTTGACTTATGTAACATATACTTGTCAGAAGAATGTCATCTATATAAGGACAAGTTTGTTTTTAGTTGCTTCCACTCATCTTGAGGTAGGTACATTAATCCACTTGGTTTTTGATGAAAATAATTGTATAAATATTTCATCAAATTTTGATGTTTGCATTAACCCATATATGGATTTTATTGACTTATGGACTAAATGTTCATTAACCTTCAGTTTATAACATTTAGGTTGTTTTATGAGCATGTAGATATGTAAGTCAGTTATTAGGGAAAGTTGTTTTAATGTTCTTCTAACGTAGTTCTTTAACTATTGTAAGCTACTTGAACAGTGATGATCCTCAAAGAAATGTTTTATAATATAGGTTATAAGATTCTTTGATGATTTATTCCCTTTTGAATCTAACCTTTAATTATCAATTATGCTTCTTAGTGTCTTAACGTTTGTGTTAGGATTTAGTTTAGTTATGAACACCTTTAGGTGATTCAACCAAATCTCAAAACGTTAGCGACTTATGGAGTCAATTATGATTGATGATAATGGTTTAATTATAAGGGGTATGATCATTAAACTTTCCAACATCCAATTCAACTTTAGTTAGGGAGGTTACATAAGCATCAAATTTAGTAGGTTTTACAACCTAGATGGCCTCCAAGTTGATTATTGGGTAATTTTAAAAGTTTCGGTTATAAGGATTAGCTCTTGGTTAGGTTGCTATCATTTTCAGGATTCGAAGTGTGTAAGAGTTGGTGCAGTATGGTGTACAAGAGGTGTAATTGGAGTAAAATTTAATATCTCTCTTCCCCCCGCCTCTTGTACTTCTAACAAGTCATTATAAATACTTTTACTGCTCCCACTGGCCTTAGAAACATTTAGGAAATTTACATGCTTATGGTCAATATATAAGGACCAATAGATTCTAATAGAGAAACAAGTTAATAATATAAGTTGTAGTTTCTCTTGGTGAGGATTAGTTTATTAAGAAATCTGAATATGCCCACATTTAGCAACAATGAAACTTTTGTAAGAGTAGTAGTAGTAAATTCTAAAGAGATAAGTTTTGATAAAATAGTGTTGTGATGAAGCAGTGCCATGTGCAAGAGGTGCAATTGAGATAATATCAAGTTTTTACTCCCCCACCTCTTGCAAATCTTGTAAGTTATGATTGAGACACTTAAGGCTCCCACTCCCACTGATCTTTAATATCTCTAGGAAAAATACAAGAGAAGTTTTAATGATGTACATGACGTGGGAATCTGTCATATATATGTTAGACTTGATTTGATTCCATTAATGTCCAGATGTCATAATAAACTTAAAGGACATATTTAGAAGAAATCGTATTAAGTATATATGAACGGATCTCTTTAAGACCGCGGACCATAGAATACTGATTAGATACAAGTAAATATCACTTTAAATGATAAAAGAATTATGTCTGAATATTCCGTTTGAATAAGTTTCACGAATGTCAGTGAAATATAACTTATGGTGGACCCATACTTATTCCTTAAGCCAAGTAATGTTTAGGGCATTTAACACATGATTTAAAATCACTAAGAATGAGATTATATGAAAAATCACCCTCATCAACCATGTCATGATTTCTCATGAAATTTGGTTTTAATAGATGAATATTATAGGTCTCAATTGTCTTTCATTAAATTTTTATTTGCTTTATAACAAAAGTTGTGAAAGTATACATTATCATCTAGTTCTACTTTATAAATGTTTCAATCCAGATATTGATAACAAATAATATAAGAGTTTAAGGTAAGAGTGACTTTATGTTGGCTATGCAAACCTTATAACTGTCATAATGTAACTTAAGTATTGATACTAAATTCTGATTAATCTTCAGAATATTTAAGGTATCATAAAGTGTAATTAAAAGACAGTTTATCATGGTTCAAATAACCTTAACATTTAAATTTATCACTAACACTCATGTTAGTTATTTGTTGATTTCGGGTAAACATATAGAACTAGACTCAACAAATCATGTGCTAATGGGAATATTAGGATTAGCAGACTTATATATCATTATTATACAACTATCAATTTTAGCCAGTTGTTCTTTTGAATTATGGATAGTCTTGTAATGTCTATGCCTAATCTAATGGCATATTTTTGCAATGGGACTTCTCCTTAAGAAACCTAAAGCTGGAAGTAATACTTGTATTTTGTCTATGAACCTTAGAATTATCCTCTTTTAGGTTTTAGTGGTAGTGAGTTGAATAACATCTTATTTCTAGCACCAGACATTTCTTTTCGTGTACATATGTTGCTGATCAACACACTCATTTTCCTTTGGTACTTCTGAGTGTTATAGCTGATTCGTAAGGCACCAAATTGTATTGCTGAAAATTTTAGTATGTAATGTACTAAAAAAATGTATTTATTTTCATGTGTAAGCCCTTAATTTTATGGGTCATGGTATTTTACATTATGATGTATTCGGTAATGCCATTTAACCTTATAGTTAGAATTTTCAAGAAAGAATGCATGCATCTTATGAGTTATTTTGATTAGTCTTAGGAAAAACTAAATCAAGAATAACTATAGTGATAGAATTTATTTAAATAAATTATTGATTATCATTATTATAAGAGACGTTATGATTGACGCATCCCATTTGCTATGCTCTAGTTTTTAATATAATGATTGTTATTAGAAAGAGCAGTAGGATAGTCATATCATGTCTTAATGAATAATTAAAATTGAGAAGAGCTAAATATTATTAAAACTCTTTATGAGACAAAATTCAATTGTATTTTAAGATTAAAGTGGATGATTTGGATGAGATCGTTATTTATGAAAGAAAATATAGTGAGTAATATTATGGGATATTAAAATAATATAGATTAAAGTTTACGATCATTAGATTAATGAATGATCATTAATATGAGGATCACTATATTTTATTGAAGATGTGATATGTCTATTATTAACATCAAACTAATAGACTATAATTAATAGTTCTACTTAAACAAAAAATAAATCACCTTTGGGCAGAATTAAAATTTATTTAAGTATATGTGCAAAACAATTGTAACACATCACCTTTGGGCAGAAGTGAGACAATTATTTTAATTATGCACGGGCTAGTTTTGCTAAATAAAAATGTAACAAATCACCTTTGGGCAGAAGTGAGACATTTGTATCATGTTAGGCAAAACTAACAAAAGCTTTTCAGTTATACTTGAACGATAGGGTAAATGTAACTCATCACTTTTGGGCAGAAGTGTTACATCAAAAGTTCATTCAAGTTAAGCCTTTATGTTTTGTAAAATTTTATAATATTTAAGGTTTACAAAACATTTAATTAGTTAATAGCGGAAAATGTTTAGAGTAAGGATTTTTAAGTTTCCGGTAGGACCTTATTTTGCGGAATTAGTTCTCAGAAATTTTGGGTTCCCGAGAATTGCCCGTTTCCGCCTTTTAGTGGGTATTTCAGTATTTGGGTGTTTACATGATTTTATGGAATTTTATGGAAAATGTTGATTATGGTATTAGTGAGTTTTCGGGTTTATGGGTTATGACCCCAAACCATTTTAGAAACTCATACACTCTTAGAACACATAAGCTATTTTAAGCCCATAATACATGATTTTTAAATAGCCCGTGAACCCGTAAACTGGTTTAAGCCCTTAACCCACGATCTTTTTTTAAACTAATTTAGTAATGATAAGATTTGGTTCAAATCTTTTTAATGATTAACAATTATATTTGTTTCCTATTTTAGAAGGATTCAAATCTTTTAAGAAAATATTAAAACTTCTAATTATCCAAGATTTGAAAAAATATATCCCTAAATAATCATTAACAAATTTTAATCTAGATTTTGAACCAACATATGTATAATTTTCGATAATAATGATGGACGCAAAGAACATAAAAAAAAACTTGGAATCGAAATCTTTAAACATGAATTTAACAGATTTCGAAAATATTAGGGTTTACTATATATGAATTTTAGCGATTTTAAACAGTTTCATATATTGTTTTCGTAATAGACATGAAAAAGAAACCGAAAAAAATAGGGTTTATCAAGTTTTAGTCCATGTCTTCTGATTCAATTCCAGATTTAGGGAAAACATGAAGAACTGATTAATCAACATCACTCTGATGCCACATGTTGATCAGTTCTTCATGTAAGTAATATAAAACATGACAAATATTAAACCTATGAACCTGTTACAGCATGAAGAGTAGTAACCGCAGCAGGGTATGATGTAGTCGACATGCTTGTCATCTTGATAGAGTTCCCCTTTAGAATGTACAGTTAAGGATGGTTAGGGTTCTTGAGAGGAACCCGATTTAGAAGAGAGAGGAGACACATGATTTACTTATGTGTGTGAGATTAGGTTATGATGTTAATTTATTCTCTCTATATATACATGATGGTCGGGTATTTTGTATATATATTAGTGTATTAATTATGTAGTTTTATTGAGTATATTGTTAGAACTTTGGTACTTCATACGTGCTTTTGTATTTCAGGTAATTGATCGTTAAAGATGCTAAATGCGAGACCTGTACGAGCATGGAATGATATCTCAGGAAGACCGAAGCATGATTTGATGTCTTGGGAAGTGTTACAAGGATTCAGGAAGAGTATGGATGAGAAATCATAACCCAATGCTAAAACTGAACAAGATGGGTTGATAAAATGCTACCTTGAAGTAAAACGAGCATATCCTGAGCTAGAAAATGAGTTACGGGAGCCATAATATATGAATTTTGGGTTTCTCGACGAGAGGAATCCAAATATGAGGTTTTCTTAGGTCCCGGTACGCGACGGGTAGGGTCTATGGCCATCGCGATACGCGATGGTCTTAAAAAACGTGAAAAAAAGGATTTTGACCTATATCTTCTATTTTCCGAACCCTAATCAGAATTGACGACCAGCAGCAGCTATTAGGCGATTTTGGGTGAATTCCAGGGCTACCAATCATCTCTTGATCAATCCTAATGGCCTTCCTCATCCTAATTGAAGATCTATCGATGACGATGCTCGGCTAGTCTTCTCCGAATCATACCTGGGATGTAAAGTTTGTAACAATTTCAGTTTCCTCATGTGACTAAGAACATTTATGTATAACTGTTTATGGTTAATCTATGATTATTGATGTTTAGTATTTCTGTGTGTTCAATCGGTTTAGGTTTGCGTTGATCTGAAAGATTAGTTACCGGTTGCTATAATAATTGATCATAGGGTTGTTTGATTAGGTTGAATACGACAAAGCATATAATTGCCCTTAACTGAGTCACACTGGTAGGGACCGTTTGATAACCAGTGCCGTGTGTAAAGCAATTATTGTTGCCTAAGGTTTTGTCTAGTTGATCAGTCTGTAGTTAACCGTTAATGATTAATCTGTTAGGTTGCATGAGATTACTGTAAGTTACCTACTTGAAGTCCCGGGTGTGATTTGCTTTGTTAATTGATTGAAACTCGTTTACTTGTTTGTTTTCTTAATTCTCTAAATTCAACTTAATTGTTTGTGTGATCAGCACTAAAAACCAGTCACTTCATAATTAAAAATCTGTTACACGAATACATTGACCACATACTCCTGGTGGATACGATACCTTACTTATCCTATCTATATAGTTTAACTAGGTTACCCAAGGGGAAACCCTTTATTAGCTATTAAGAGTAATATGGCCCATCAACAATTACCAAGCTAACATATAATAAGGTATAATCAATTATTTTGATCTATTATTATATAAATGATAATGATGGCCATATAAATAAATATATAAAATATATTTATTCTTACAAGTGTAACACTAAACTAACCAAAATACCTTAATCTTTTTCTTTGTTAATGTTAAAATCGAAAAAAAATCTCATCGTTTTCCCACTTTGCCTCTCTTCAAAAAACTGACTCGCCACTAAATGTATCTTTACGACACCAAGGAATTTCGAATTCCTAATGTTTATGTGCTCTGTTGTCACTTACATAACCCTACACTAAATGTATCATGTTTCTTTCCATTGCAAACACAAACTAAGCATATCAAGATTTGCATAAATGTAGGCAGTGTCGTAAAACCGCTAGTCGGACAGTAGGGTGGGACTAACGATTAATCGAGATTAATTGAGATTAACCAGATCGAACTTTAATGTATAATTTTCAATTTTAAATACACATGCACTCATTTTTATATGTATTTTTTAGTTATATACATACATAAACACATTTCGGCTAGAAATTGTCTGGAATCTCGCTAGAAAACATTGTTTTTTATGGAATCTTGCCGGAAACCGCTGATTTTGGTCGAAATCTCACCGAAAACCACCAATTTTGGCCGGATTTAACGATTGACCGATTAATCCAAAATTAATCAGTGAAGTAAGGACTAGCAATTAATCGGGGATTAATCGACGCATAGCCAAGATTTTTGCAACACTAAATGTAGGTATGTATGTGTGAGAGCATTCACATTCAATCATCTATCTTCAAATATAAAATTACACTAAAAATAACTACATTTTCTCTCTCATTTCAATTAAATAATACTTTTTTGTATACCTTTAGTGTTGTAAAAATCGCTAGTCGGTGGTCGGGCGGTGGGGTGGGGACTAGCGATTAATCGAGATTAATCGAATCGGACTTTAATGTATAGTTTTCAGTTTTATAAATACATGCACACATTTTATATATATATTTCATTTTTATAGATACACAAACATATTTTGGCCGGAAATTGGCTGAAATCTCACTGGAAACCGCTAGTTTTTGCTTGAATCTCACGGGAAACCGATGATTTTGGTCGGAACCTCGCCGGAAACCGCTTATTTTGATCAGAATATCGTCGGAACCACCGATTTTCCGGATTTGACCGTTGACCGATTAATTAGCCAACTAGCCCAAAATTAATTAGTGAAGTGGGGACTAGCGATTAATCGGGATTAATTGATGACTAATCGGGATTTTTGCAACATTGCATTTATCATTATTATTTCTCTTTCATTTACTCACAACCACTTTCAAAAATATATTAAAAAGTTATAGGGAGTTAACAATAACTTTACATATATACAGAAAAAGCATTACATTTCTCTTTCATCCGCTCACAATATTCTAAACCACACATTATAAAAACTCCACCCATATTCCATTTATCATAAAAACTCCACTCACATGTCATATAATATGATGGGTTGAATGTGAACGCTCTTATATCTATATACGTTTATACAAAATACAAACACACCAACAAGCTACCCTCCAAAAAAAACCACCTTGATACATAATACAGGGACCAATTATGTAAAATACACAGCATCAGTAAAACGCAAATAAGGGGGCCGTTTGAAGCTATGCATCCATCCGATCAATCTTTAACATCTGCTCTCTTCATCATCCTTCAATTTCACCGCAATCGGATGCAAACCCACTTCCGATCTGATCCAAATTGTTGATCTGAACATTCAATTTTATAAAAAAAACCCTTAATTTACCCGTTTTACCTCTTTTTAAACCCTAATTAACCTCAATTGTACACATGGTTACTGATAGCTCACCC
Organism: Bidens hawaiensis; assembly: GCF_021521415.1. Lineage (NCBI taxonomy): Eukaryota > Viridiplantae > Streptophyta > Magnoliopsida > Asterales > Asteraceae > Bidens > Bidens hawaiensis. The sequence goes on from NW_027491467.1 coordinate 1,025,945, forward strand.
AATTTCGATGAAGGACCTGAAATCTTCCCTCCGATGGTATCGATCCTTGTTCAATTTGGATACTTTTTGATGGGTTTATAGTAATGAGATGTGTCTGTTCTTGATTCTTGATTTTGATTGAAAAATTGATGCTTTTGTTGATGTGAACTTGTGTATGTTTAGATCAATTGCTGCTGTTACAGCTATTATAAGAAGACTAGATGAATCTTGTGAATTGGGTGCTAATGAGTTTTAAGCTATTGATGATCTTAACTTTTAGTCAGTCGGATAGTAGGGTAGGGACTAGTGATTAATCTGATTGGAATGAATTTATGTGTAGTTTTTGAAATATACAAATATATATAAAATTTTAAATTTTGACCCAGTTTGAACAAATAGCGATTAATCAGCAGCTAATCAGTGGGGTAGGGACTTGCGATTGATCGGGGATTAGTCGGGATTTTTACAACCATGCTTTTAGTTAAAGCTTCTTGTTTTATTGATTGTTGTTGATGGTACATTAACAATTGTTTTGTTTGTTGGTGAATTTAACTTTCTGGTTAATGTTTTTGGTTTATTGCAAATAGGTGCCGAGTGAAAGCAATTCCATGGTGGTTAAGAGAAAAGAAATTACGGGTCATGAACTCGAAGGGAGTCGGAGGAAGAAAAAGAAGAAGCAAGGTGGTACGCCTCGGCCCGCTTGCTCGTGGGTACATTTTAGGTAATAAAAAGATTTCTTTTTTATTCTTTTTCTGGTTTTTTGTGTTTGATTGTGTTAACTTTTGATGTATGTGTAACTGACATGTGTGATTGTGAATGATGTTTTAGTCGGGAATTTATAAAGGAATACAGTGCTTCACATCCCGAATCTTCTGGTTTGAAAGTTGTAAGCATCCCGGATCTGATTTTATTTGTGATGACTGAACGAACATGAAGGGAGCATGGTCATGGTCGTTTGTTTAACTTTAACTGAGCATAAGATCAAACACAGACAGTTAAACAAACGGAGTTTTCTTGTTTGTGTTTGCCCATTAAAAAAATGAACGTGTTGTTTATGTTTTTTAGTGAACCGTGAACATACACGAACGGACATAACTGAACCAGATGAAAGAACACAACTGAGTGAAAACTAATTAAAAAGTATAGGTGAACGACAATGTGCTAAAAGGTTCAAATGAATATGTTAACGAGCATAAATAAACAAACGTTCACGAACATAAATGAACGAACGATTTCTATTCGTTTAACTAAATGAACCAAAAATTTGTTCATTTATTAAATAAATAACTTGCCATCGAACGGTTCCTTGAACATTCGATTAGTTTACTGGAGTTGTTTTTGATGTCTGCTTATCTTTTTGTAGGCAACAAAAGCAGCCTCGGACGCTTGGAAGGTAATGACTTTAGAAGAGAAGTCAAAATACACAAAACGGGCCCGTGAAGTATGGAACGACTACTTAAGTTCTGCTCCTGCGCGCGAACCTAAACCTAGAAAGCAGGTAACTTTATGTCAGTTTTCCATCATAACGCCTATGTTTGATAAAGAAAATATCGGCTTTTCACTATTTACTTATGTGTTTTTATGATGCAGGCGAACCTTGTCACTCGGTGCTCACCCGGTCGTTTAGTCAACGTGTTGAAGCACTTCACGGATGACCAAAAAGAAGCCGTGAAAAGCATGGGATTTGGTAGTCTTCTTGATCTTAAATGTAGAACTTTGAGGCGTAGCTTATGTTTATGGTTGTTAGAAAGATTTAACACCATAAGGCGAAGTTTAGAGATTTGTGGTGAAAGAATACCTTTAAACCCACGTGATGTTCATCTTGTGATGGGATTACCTTCAGCCGGTAAAGAAGTGGTCAACTCAGGTCCCGATGAGTTAGTTGCCGAATTGCGCCAAAAATACAACGTGTCAAACCGAGGGATTTCAGTTCGGTTTCTTGAAGAAACGTTGAGTCAACCGGAAGCGGGAGATGACTTCAAAAGGGCGTTTTTATTATATGTTTTGGGGACACTTTTGTGCCCGACTGCAAGATTAGATGTTAGCCCTTCCTTTCTTCATATCTTAACGGATATGGATTCGATTCATGAATACAATTGGGCAAAGTTTTTGCTTGATCGGTTAGTTAGGGAGGTGGCACGTTATAGGCAAGGGAAACAACGGGCGGTTGGTGGTTGTCTTTTGTTTCTTCAGGTGGAATTCAATTATTATTATTGTTTTAAGTGTTTTGGTGATTGCTTTTGTTGTGAGTTTTGATTTGGAAATGTAAGATTTGTTAACTTTTGTAGTTATTCTACTATGAGAGTGTTGCCATAGTGGGAACGTGTGAACCGGGCCTGGTTGATGTTCCGTGTGTCTCTTTGTGGACAGAAGAAGCTATTTCTGAGAGAGAGAAACATGAGAAAGAGCTTGGTGGTTACGGTCGTGGAGAGGTAAGCCGGATATCTATCTCTCTCTCTCTCTATATATATATATAAGATGAGGATAATTCAGAACTTCCAAATAATGTGTGTGCATACTTTAGAGGTGGCAATTTTAATTTTCAACCCATGTACTAACGGGTCAAATTAAAAGGTTTAGCGAAAGGGGAACGGGTTGAAAGTTGCTTATAGTCTATTTTAAGTGGATGCAACCTTCTAATACATTTTTTAAATAAAGATTTATATTGTTACTGTTATAATATTGTCCTTGTATTATTAAAACACGGCGAAAAAAATATTTTTTGAGTCGACCCAATTTGACATTGACCCGTTTTAAAAAGCGACCATTTTCAACCTGAACCCTTTTTGCTCCATTACTGAAACCCACCCATCTTGTCACCTCTAATATATAATGTATATTTGTGTATTTTATTTCTCGAGTAATGGTACATGGCCTTTTGTTGCAAACAACCCTTTTTTGATTTTTTTGCAAATAAACTTAATGATTAATAAAGATTCATTTTTGGACAAATCCCAGAAACTATATACAAAAAGAACATCCATACGTGGCACATTTATCCGTTATTGATAATTTTTGCAAAACTACTATCTTTATCGTTGCTAGTTTAAATATTTTTTCTATGTTCAGGTGATTTGCAAGGAAAGAGGTCTTGGTCTAGGATTATTATCCTTAACTGACAGGGAACATGTCGATGTACTCCCGTTAAGAGAGGTGGCCGCTAGAGTTAACCGTGGCACTCTCGTTCGACAGGATGAAAACCTGGTAAATACAAGGGTAGTTTAGTCATTCTATAAAATTTTAAAGTATGTAAAAATAAGAGAGCTTTTGGGTTAGGGTTGTCAAAGGCCATTCGTGTTATGTTTATGCGTAAGGTTGGACCAGTGGTATCCTTTCTTATACTTGAGGACCAAAAGTGAAATCTGCATATACCACAGGGACCATACTTGTATATTATTGTTGTTATGAAATAATATTATGACACATAATTTGAAATTTCTGCAGGAAAATGTCCCATTCGCGTACAAAAACGACAACACGCCGCCTATGCGAATTGACAATTACGCCTACAAGAATCCATTAGAATATACAAACACAAACATTTACACAAGTCAATCGGGTCAACCCACATGCTCGTGCCCGCTTCTCAACTGCAATTTTGTTGGTTTGTTTCAAGAATTATCAGATCATTTCAGCTCAAAACATTGGGATTCCGGGAGGCGGTTTCAGTATAACTCCCCGTTACCCGTGTCGTTAGGAATGAACGAAGCGTTTCTTGTGCTACAAGCCGAAGAAGACGGTGTACTGTTTTTACTTAATAAAGGGACAGAAAATATTGGTCATACGGTTATGGTAACTTGTATTGGCCCAAGCAATAACAATGAGCGGTTTCTGTATTGTCTTGTGTCGGAAAGAGGGGACGCGTCGTTAAAGTTGAAGTCGTACACACAGACTTTACCGGGTCGGGTGGAAGGTGTTACCCGGTCTGATTTTCTTTTGGTGCCTTTCGCGTATTTGAATTCTTCTGGGGAGTTGAATTTGGAGGTTTGTATATGGAACACTGAAGATTTGGGTGATGTTTAATAATACCAAAAGACTATTTGCTATAATTTTTTTTTTCTTGGAATTTAGGAAATGTATGTAGTAGGGTTATGTGGAAAATGATGATTTGTTTGGGTTTTGAATTTGTTTTTGTTTATGTTATATAAGTGATGGAAGTTTTCTGAATATGTAGATATTAAAGATTGCAATATCCTGATTATATGGTTTGTTTTCAAACCTTGCTATTTGTTTTTCCTTTGTGTGTAATTGAAGATCTTTTTCTTTCTATTTAATGATTAAATCACTAGCATTACACTAACAGCAACTCAATTGTTTCCTAAAGTCCAAAGGATTATTCAAGGATGATTAAAAGCTACATAAAAGAAGTATAAAGTTAATGTGCTCACGTTTAGAGGTGCACAAAATCGGGTATTATTTAAACCCGGAACCGTGTACGAACCGGTTCCGGGTATGGTCAACAAAAGTCAAACCAGGTTCGGGTAGGAACCGGTTCCGGGTATAGTCGGGTATTTGACCGTGTTTTAACCGGTTCTTCCGGGTTTTTTTCGGGTTTTGACCGGGTATTGCCGGTTCCGGGTATGGTTTCGGGGATAAATCCTATACCTGGTCCTACCCGCGGGTCGGGTACGGGTAGGAACCAATTCCGGTTCGGGTCCGGACCCGGTTTTTTTGTGCACCTCTACTCACGTTATGGTTTTGGTCGTAGGTTTGAGATATCTCAACTGTTTGCTTGCGAGTGGAACGGGCTTTGAAGTGGAACCTTTTTATATTAATCTATCATAAGACTTCGATTCTTAACAACTAGAAAAGAAAAAAACGTCTACACATCGGTCTTTGAAGTGAAACCTGTGACAACCGCCAAAAATTAGACTAATCTGGTAATTATCTCAACCGTAATCGTGTATTAATTAGTAAAATAAATACATAGGAATAATATTTTTAGTCAAAGTTTTTGACTTTAGTTGAATTTTAAAATATGGAACCCGAAAAAGTTCAATTTTGTCGTGTAGCTGACACTGTACAGATTGACACCGGGTAATATCTCAAAACGGATAAATTCATAAACGTGTCAAGATGACCTCGAAAAATAAAATTTTATGTTAGGATATTAGAGATAGTGTATAAACTTAATTTTAGAAGGTTCGAATCGCAAAAATTAGAAAATAAGTAACCGAAAGCCAGTAGAGGACACCGTAAGAGCCTGACATTAAGTTTATCAGAAAATTTTGTTTTTAGGCAGACATTGACTGTAATCTAATTTCGCTCAAAGTCTGATAAAAAGTATTAGAAACGGAAGTCGTTTGGCTAGATAAATTACGAGATACGTTAAACTTTAACACCTAGGTATTATCACATGTCATTATTCAAAACCACCTCTCTTTCTCCCTCTCCCTCTCCCATCTCTCTCGGCCGCCACTTACACACAACCCAACCCACCTCCCAAACCCACCAATGAAAAGCTTACATATAGGTATGCAATGATTGATAGATTACTTGGAAGCTACACACTTGGACACATGCACACCCTATACCATCCAACTCACAACCCTATACCTCTCTTTCTTCCTTCATATAACCGGCCACCCCACCACCACCTTACCATCTCACATTTTCAAATTTTTATACACACAACACTTGATTAGGAGATCTTTGGTGGAAGGTTAAGCTAATAACAAGAAGTAGGAAGCCAAAGGAAGGATTATAGCCAACACAAGGTCACATTATCACCTCCTTGACACCAAATCCGAAACCCAAGGTAACCCACTTCAAGATTTGTGTATATTAGTTGCTATTTGATGTTTAAAGCTTGATTTTAGTATGCTTGGTAGTGTACATGTAGGTATAATATGGATATATACATGCATATGTGTGAACCGTGAGTTTACATAGGAATGTATAAGATGGGTTTTGTTGATTATAGGACTTGTTATGGTTGCATTTTAGCTTGTATAGATTGTCCATATTGATGTTACTTGAGTTTGTTTAACAAATGGGTTTAGGTATTGTTTTAATATTGGAAGTAAACGTGTAAATGGCCAAAAGATCAAAGATGGATAATGAGTAAAAATACCCATGTTAGGCCGTGAGTTTTGATTTTGGTATTGGATTGAAGTTGTAAGCTTGTTAAATGGTAAAATGGTTAAAGAAAGAATGATAATTTTGAAAACCCACATACTTGATTACTTGAAAAAGTTGTAAGTAATAATAATAATGGTTTTGAAAGGATCTTGGAAAAGGGTTGACAAAAGTGTAGGGATTTGACTTTGTTGGAAAGTTACTTACACATGCAAGTAATACAAAAATTTGATTTTGATCATAAAGCTCATACTTGTCTTATATGGATTGAAAATGACAAACTAAGTGATTGAATGGGACATATGGAAAGGAATAAAATCTACTAGAAGTACTAGGATGCATGAAACATGATAACTTAGATAAACAAGAGTTTGTGTTAAACTTACTAATAAAGGAAACTTTGTAAATTGTACAAGATGTTTTGCAAAATGATTTGATAAGTGAACATAATCTTGTGTGGATGATTAAAGACTTGTGGTTAGGATTACTTTAGTAAACTCTATTGTAAAGATTGTTAGTATGATAATAAGGTTATTAAAAATTGCTACTTACTAGTAATAGAAACTTTGTTGTTAAAGAAATCAAGAATGTGTTTGTTAAAGGATAACAATGGGATGAAATAAGATGTTAATATGGGTTAATAAGATCTGGAAATTTTGGTACATAAACACCTTGTAGAGATTGTAGAAATAACATGTATATTGTATAGTTGAAAACTTAAGCTAAGGCTTAAGCATGTGTAGTTAAAAATTTGTTTTGTGTGCATACTTGGTGCTAGATGATCAAACATGGATGTGATGATATATTACTTGTTATTATATGTATATTTGCTGTACCAAATGGTTTGGTTTTGACATTGTGACTTAAATAGCTTGTCGGTGACTTTAACGATCGGAAAGTTCGACTTTTAAGGTGAACCGACATGAGTTTTTGGAACTGAATTAAAACAGCTCCCAAAGTCATAATATTCTTATATTTAACATAAGTTAAAGTATAAGAAAAGTCAAGAATAGCAAAACTTAAACCAACACGGTTCGTGTCGCGAAAACCGACACGAAAACGTTAAAAATTGACATTTTTAAGAAATTGGCAACAAAATAAGAACCAAAACATTTTTATTGAAAAACCAATAAAACTTGACTAAAAACTATATAAAAAATGTTCTAGATAATTTAAAACTAAAAGTTTCATAAAAATGACAACCGGTTCGTTTTTAAGCTCAAAATCAACGAAACCGGCAAAACCGACAAAACCGATTATAATAGAGTCAAAATTTTAAATAAAATAATAACTTGAATTTTTCCAAAACACTCCAGCAACTAAAGGTAATAATTTTTATAAATTTTAATAATTAAATTAAATTATTAAATAAAACAATTATTAGTTGATTATTACTTGTTTATATTTTTAAGTATAGAATTATAAGATTATAAGTAGTAAACTTTATGTGTTATATGCTTGTGTGGATTTTTAGAATAAGAATATATATATTTTAGTCAAACCTAAAATTAACGAACGTGTACTAATATAGGAACGAGCATTTATTCGAACACTGAAATCAAAGGTGAGTTCTTCCTCCGAAAAGCATATTGTATATCTATATTCGTATTTATATATATATATGTTTTGAAAACGCATTATACTACAAATTGTCGTTATTGTGGGATGAATCAATTTGGTTAAATAACTGTTAACCGAATTGAGGGCACAGAAATGTTGGTAGATCTATCGGGGTGACGCCCCCCACTTCCATTCGCGTTGGGTTAAAAGTGGGAATATTTCGAGTATGGTACGTTTCGAGTTATCAAATTGGTAGTCATACACGCGTTGTATTCTTAGCTAGTTTACAACTAACGCTTTTTGTGCTTAAAGGTAAAATGCGGGTTTCGTTATTGTGTTATACCGTGTTATGATCGGTTTTATTGGGAGTATAATGGCCGTACACCATTATATTCATGTGTTGTTTATATATAAATTGTTTATATTTATATAATAAGTTTTTCTTCTCAGGAATAACTCACCAACATTCGTGTTGACCCAAATATTATTTAAATATGCTTTGCAGGAAAGTGAAGGTTTCGAGGTGGCATGGAAACGAGAGCGTGGGGTGTTTGAACAAAAGTGATGTGTTGTAAACCGTGCATTAGCACGTGTAGTAAACTCTGATTTTGTAAAATATTTCTTATAATAAAAGATGATGCTTTTATTATTAAATGGTTATTATTGTTGACTATCGGCATCTGTCATAACCCGAATGAATTAAAGTTAAGACTTCCGCTGTGTTAAGTTAAGGTTTTCGGGGTGTGACAGAAGTTGGTATCAGAGCCAACAGTTATAGCGAATTAGAAAATATAAAGTTTTATAAACTATAACGGTATGTTCAAACACGCGCTCCTTTCCCGCCTCTCGAAACGAAAAGGTAACAAAGATATATATATAATTGTTTATTACTAACTTGAATTAATATGTTTATTCAGATGACGAACTCTGTGGCGATCGTATCTGACTCCGACTCTAGTAGCAGCGGTACTCCACTATCACCGGTGGAGTGGCGTCCGGTAGTTGCATCAGGAGATGCCGGGTCTACTTCGAGAGCTACACCCTTGAAGGTGTACACTCGAAAAAGGACCAGGGCAAACCGTGATGCATCGGCCCCTGTCATTGCACTCCCATTAGCTGTGATCCCACCCTCTCCACCACCGCCTCCCGCACCGGAGCCTGTGGTCGAGGAACCCTCTGATCACAAGCTACTTATGGTTCTTCTTGCCAAGTTCTCAGCTTATGAGAACATCGTTCATAACATGGTGGACCGTGTGCTTGCAATCGAGCATAAACAAGGTCTTGATGACCAAACCCGTGATGTGATGCACCAGTTTGTGAACGAACTGAGGAACCAGGGACTGATGACAGACGCCAGGGTAGGAGTTCTCGAGATGAGGAATGAGATGATAGAGCCATGCGTAGGCTACTTGATGAGCCTTCACTAGACGTAGTAGGGTGTTTTGGGTAATATGTCTAGTATGGTAATTGTGATGTAACTTAACTTTGAAACTTGTTGTTTTTTTTGTGTGGTTGTGGTAAGAACTAGAAATATGGTGGGTGACCAAGGTGTAGGTAAGTACACCTAATTTTGGTATTTTGGTACATTATGAAATCCCACTCTTTGATGATTATATTTATGTTTGTATTATTAATGATGCTATTTGATTCTTTACAACTTAGAAAAATATCACTTTTTTCCAAAACTAACCAAAATTATATTTTTTCTAAAAAGAACATGGCGCCAAAAACAAGACGATCCATTAATAATCAAGCAACCGGATTACCTTCCTCTCAAGACGAGTTAGCTCAGCTAATCGCTCAACATGTAAATACGGCACTCGAGCAACATGAGGCTAATCGCAACGCAAGCCAAAACCCCCTAAATACAACTAATACTTCAAATGGAGAAGCACCTAGAACCAAAAATCTAAACGAAAACCCCTCAGGTAGCACGGTACGCGGGTGCTCATACAAAATTTTCCAAGGTTGCGAACCGAAAGAATTTACCGGTGCCGAAGGACCTTTGGAAATTATCCGGTGGATCGAGAAAATGGAATCTGTAATGAAAATCAGTGATTGCACTCCTCTCGAACGGATAAAATACGGAGTGTGCTCATTCCGTGATGAGGCACTCGAGTGGTGGAACTCCATAATTCAAAATCTTGGAGAAGATGCCGCTTACCGTCTAACCTGGGAAGAACTAAAAGAAATGTTGTTAAAGGAGTACTGTCCCCGAAACGAACTTCAGAAAATCGAATACGAATTATGGCAGTTAAAGATGGAAGGTGCTGACATTGGAGGATATACTTCCCGATTCAACGCTTTGGCACGGCTAGTACCCCGACTGGTTACGCCTGAATATGCAAGAATCGAGAGGTACATTTGGGGCTTAGCTCCCGAGATCCGAGGATTGGTTACCTCCTCCAAACCAACCACTATCCAGTCAGCCTGAGAGCTGGCAAAATCTTTAACTGATAATGCAATTCGTATGGGAACTCTGAAAGACTTCGGTAAGAAAGCGACTACCGCCGAACATGAACGAAAAACAGTTACCGATAATCAGAGAACCGGAGAACTCAAACGAAAGTGGAATGGTAACTCAGGAGGACAGTTCAAACGAAACCAAGGAGCACGAAGAATGTTTGCAGCAAACGCAAGAGGATCAGGACAAGGATTCACTTGTAACAGGTGTGGAAAGAGTCACAATGGGGAATGTTGGAAATGTCAGAAGTGCAATCGATTTGGACACCAGACTCAGTACTGTTTCAGTAAGGACTCTCCGTCCGGTTCAGGAAACCGAACTTTCGAATGTTTCGAGTGCGGTGTCATCGGGCATTTCAGAAATGATTGCCCCAAACTCAAGGTACAAAATGCTAAGAGCAAGGCATTCGAGATGAAGGCGAAAAAGGCCCGGAAAGACTCATCCGTAGTCACCGGTATGTTTCTCGTTAATAATCATTATGCTTATGTACTATTTGATACTGGAGCAGATTTAAGCTTTGTTTCTGACCAATTTGAACCCCTTCTCGGTATTGAACCAAGCAAGTTAGACAATAATTACTCAATAGAATTAGCCAACGGGAAGCTAATTGAAACCAGTAAAATTGTCCGAAACTGCAATATTCTGTTAGAAAACCTTAGGTTTCCAATCTATCTTCTACCCGTAGAGTTAGGCAGTTTTGATATAGTAGTAGGAATGGATTGGTTATCCAAAAATGGTGCTGAAATCGTATGCTTTGAAAAGCTAGTTCGTTTACCAACCCCAACCGGTCAATTTCTGAGCATTCGAGGTGACCAGAGTAACACCGAGTTAAAACTCTCTAGTATCACAAAAACTCGCAAAATGTTAAGGAAAGGATGTCCCGCTTTTCTTGTCAATGTAGTCGACACAAAGGCAAAAGAGCGAAAGATAGAGGATATTCCTGTAGTACGGGATTTTCCAGAAGTTTTCCCTGAAGACTTGCCCGGATTACCTCCTCAGCGTCAAGTCGAATTCAGAATCGATCTGGTTCAAGATGCCGCTCCGATAGCTCGATCTCCGTACAGATTAGCACCATCGGAAATGCAGGAGTTATCTAATCAGCTCCAGTAATTACTAGACAAAGGATTCATAAGACCAAGTTTCTCACCTTGGGGAGCTCCAGTCTTATTTGTGAAAAATAAGGACGATTCTTTTCGAATGTGTATCGATTACAGAGAACTGAACAAACTTACTATTGAGAATCGGTACCCACTACCGAGAATTGATGATTTGTTTGATCAGTTGCAAGGATCAAGCTATTACTCAAAAATCGACTTGCGGTCCGGGTATCATCAGTTACGTGTTGCAGAAAAGGATATTCCTAAAACCGCTTTCAGAACTCGTTATGGCCATTATGAATTCCTGGTCATGCCTTTTGGCCTAACGAATGCATCGGCTGTGTTCATGGATCTTATGAACAGAGTTTGTAAGCCATACTTGGATAAATTCGTGATAGTATTCATCGATGACATACTTATCTACTCACGAACCAAGAAAGAACATGAACAACACTTAAAACTGATTCTAGAATTGCTAAAAGAAGAGAAGTTATATGCCAAATTTTCCAAGTGCGATTTCTGGCTTCGAGAAGTCCACTTTTTAGGGCATGTAATCAATGAGAATGGTATCCTAGTTGATCCAACAAAAATTGAAGCAATTAAGAATTGGGAGACACCAAGATCACCCACTGGAGTGCGACAATTTTTAGGATTAGCTGGCTACTATCATAGATTCATTGAAAATTTTTCTTCTATAGCTCAACCCTTAACCCAATTAACCCAAAAAGACAAGAAATATGAGTGGACAGAAAAACAAGAAGGAGCCTTCCAATTGCTTAAACAAAAGTTGTGTAGTGCACCAATCTTGTCCTTACCAGAAGGTACCAATGGATTTGTAGTATATTGTGATGCGTCTCGCTTAGGTCTTGGCTGTGTGCTTATGCAACAAGACAAGGTGATAGCTTACGCGTCCAGACAACTCAAGGTGCATGAAAAGAACTACGCGACGCATGATTTGGAATTGGGAGCTGTTGTGTTTGCTCTTAAGATTTGGAGGCATTATCTGTATGGAACCAAATGTACAATATTTACTGATCACAAGAGTCTCCAGCATATCTTTGATCAGAAAGAGCTAAATATGAGGCAACGTCGATGGGTAGAATTACTCAATGATTACGACTGTGAGATTCGTTACCACAAGGGTAAAGCGAATATTGTGGCTGATGCGTTGAGTCGAAAGGAAAGAGAAAAGCCTCTGCGTGTTCGTGCATTAGGGTTGACGATTCAAACGAGTCTTACTACTCGAATTCGTGATGCACAGCGTGAAGCTTTGAAACCGCAAAATGTAAGGTTTGAGAAATTGCGAGGACTTGAAAATGAATTTGTCACAAAGTCTGATGGGACACTATACCTACTTGATCGAGTTTGGGTACCACTCTATGGAAATCTGCGTAATCTTGTTCTAGACGAAGCGCATAAGTCTGGATATTCGATCCACCCAGGATCAACCAAGATGTATAAAGATCTCCAAGAACATTATTGGTGGCCTAACTTGAAAAGAGACATAGCTGTGTATGTCAGCAAGTGCCTGACATGTTCCAAAGTGAAAGCTGAACATAGAAGACCGCCTAGACTACTGCAACAACCAGAGATCCCTAAGTGGAAATGGGATAATATTACCATGGACTTCATAACCAAACTGCCAGTTACGCCGCGAAGTTATAATGCGATTTGGGTAATTGTGGATAGATTAACTAAATCCGCTCATTTTATACCCATTAGAGAAAAAGACAGAATGGAGAAGTTAACTCAGCTGTATCTGAAAGAGATCGTAGCCAAACATGGAATACCGGTCTCAATCATTTCTGACAGAGATGGTCGATTTGTTTCTCGTTTTTGGCAATCTCTTCACGAATCCCTAGGAACTCGCTTAGATATGAGCACCGCCTATCACCCCCAGACAGACGGTCAAAGCGAGAGAACTATCCAAACATTGGAAGACATGCTGCGAGCCTGTATCATTGATTTCGGAAGTAGTTGGGATACTCATCTGCATTTAGCTGAATTCTCCTATAATAACAGCTACCACTTCAGTATTAAGGCTGCACCGTTTGAAGCTTTGTACGGAAGAAAATGTCGATCTCCTCTTTGTTGGGCAGAAGTTGGAGAAAAGCAACTTACAGGTCCTGAAATTGTCCAAGAGACTACCGACAGAGTCTTTCAAATCAAGGATAGGTTAAAAGCTGCAGCCGACAGACAGAAAAGTTATGCGGATAATCGCAGGAGACCGTTGGAATTCCAGGTAGGAGACCAAGTGTTACTAAAGGTATCACCTTGGAAAGGCATAGTCAGATTTGGTAAAAGAGGAAAACTTAGTCCACGATACGTTGGACCGTTCAAAATTACCGAACGAGTAGGGTCGGTAGCCTATCGACTCGACCTACCTTCAGAACTCAGTGGAATACACGACGTGTTTCACATATCCAATCTGAAGAAATGTCTATCTGACGAATCGCTGATTGTTCCTATTGAAGACATAAGGGTTGATGGTAAGCTTCGATTTGTAGAAGAACCTGTTGAAGTCATGGACTGGAAAATCAAGAAGCTAAGGCGTAACAGGATTAAGCTTATCAAGGTTCGCTGGAATTCAAGACTTGGTCCCGAGTTCACGTGGGAACGTCAGGATCAAATGAAGGCGAAGTACCCTCACCTATTCCCAGAAGAAACCGAAACCAGCACTACATCCTAAATTTCGGGACGAAATTTCTAAAAGGATGGGTGAATGTGACAACTGCCAAAAATTAGACTAATCTGGTAATTATCTTAACCGTAATCGTGTATTAATTAGTAAAATAAATACATAGGAATAATATTTTTAGTCAAAGTTTTTGACTTTAGTTGAATTTTAAAATATGGAACCCAAAAAAGTTCAATTTTGTCGTGTAGCTGACACTGTACAGATTGACACCGGGTAATATCTCAAAACGGATAAATTCATAAACGTGTCAAGATGACCTCGAAAAATAAAATTTTATGTTAGGATATTAGAGATAGTGTATAAACTTAATTTTAGAAGGTTCGAATCGCAAAAATTAGAAAATAAGTAACCGAAAGCCAGTAGAGGACACCGTAAGAGCCCGACATTAAGTTTATCAGAAAATTTTGTTTTTAGGCAGACATTGACTGTAATCTAATTTCGCTCAAAGTCTGATAAAAAGTATTAGAAACGGAAGTCGTTTGGCTAGATAAATTACGAGATACGTTAAACTTTAACACCTAGGTATTATCACATGTCATTATTCAAAACCACCTCTCTTTCTCCCTCTCCCTCTCCCATCTCTCTCGGCCGCCACTTACACACAACCCAACCCACCTCCCAAACCCACCAATGAAAAGCTTACATATAGGTATGCAATGATTGATAGATTACTTGGAAGCTACACACTTGGACACATGCACACCCTATACCATCCAACTCACAACCCTATACCTCTCTTTCTTCCTTCATATAACCGGCCACCCCACCACCACCTTACCATCTCACATTTTCAAATTTTTATACACACAACACTTGATTAGGAGATCTTTGGTGGAAGGTTAAGCTAATAACAAGAAGTAGGAAGCCAAAGGAAGGATTATAACCAACACAAGGTCACATTATCACCTCCTTAGACACCAAATCCGAAACCCAAGGTAACCCACTTCAAGATTTGTGTATATTAGTTGCTATTTGATGTTTAAAGCTTGATTTTAGTATGCTTGGTAGTGTACATGTAGGTATAATATGGATATATACATGCATATGTGTGAACCGTGAGTTTACATAGGAATGTATAAGATGGGTTTTGTTGATTATAGGACTTGTTATGGTTGCATTTTAGCTTGTATAGATTGTCCATATTGATGTTACTTGAGTTTGTTTAACAAATGGGTTTAGGTATTGTTTTAATATTGGAAGTAAACGTGTAAATGGCCAAAAGATCAAAGATGGATAATGAGTAAAAATACCCATGTTAGGCCGTGAGTTTTGATTTTGGTATTGGATTGAAGTTGTAAGCTTGTTAAATGGTAAAATGGTTAAAGAAATAATGATAATTTTGAAAACCCACATACTTGATTACTTGAAAAAGTTGTAAGTAATAATAATAATGGTTTTGAAAGGATCTTGGAAAAGGGTTGACAAAAGTGTAGGGATTTGACTTTGTTGGAAAGTTACTTACACATGCAAGTAATACAAAAATTTGATTTTGATCATAAAGCTCATACTTGTCTTATATGGATTGAAAATGACAAACTAAGTGATTGAATGGGACATATGGAAAGGAATAAAATCTACTAGAAGTACTAGGATGCATGAAACATGATAACTTAGATAAACAAGAGTTTGTGTTAAACTTACTAATAAAGGAAACTTTGTAAATTGTACAAGATGTTTTGCAAAATGATTTGATAAGTGAACATAATCTTGTGTGGATGATTAAAGACTTGTGGTTAGGATTACTTTAGTAAACTCTATTGTAAAGATTGTTAGTATGATAATAAGGTTATTAAAAATTGCTACTTACTAGTAATAGAAACTTTGTTGTTAAAGAAATCAAGAATGTGTTTGTTAAAGGATAACAATGGGATGAAATAAGATGTTAATATGGGTTAATAAGATCTGGAAATTTTGGTACATAAACACCTTGTAGAGATTGTAGAAATAACATGTATATTGTATAGTTGAAAACTTAAGCTAAGGCTTAAGCATGTGTAGTTAAAAATTTGTTTTGTGTGCATACTTGGTGCTAGATGATCAAACATGGATGTAATGATATATTACTTGTTATTATATGTATATTTGCTGTACCAAATGGTTTGGTTTTGACATTGTGACTTAAATAGCTTGTCGGTGACTTTAACGGTCGGAAAGTTCGACTTTTAAGGTGAACCGACATGAGTTTTTGGAACTGAATTAAAACAGCTCCCAAAGTCATAATATTCTTATATTTAACATAAGTTAAAGTATAAGAAAAGTCAAGAATAGCAAAACTTAAACCAACACGGTTCGTGTCGCGAAAACCGACACGAAAACGTTAAAAATTGACATTTTTAAGAAATTGGCAACAAAATAAGAACCAAAACATTTTTATTGAAAAACCAATAAAACTTGACTAAAAACTATATAAAAAGTGTTCTAGATAATTTAAAACTAAAAGTTTCATAAAAATGACAACCGGTTCGTTTTTAAGCTCAAAATCAACGAAACCGGCAAAACCGACAAAACCGATTATAATAGAGTCAAAATTTTAAATAAAATAATAACTTGAATTTTTCCAAAACACTCCAGCAACTAAAGGTAATAATTTTTATAAATTTTAATAATTAAATTAAATTATTAAATAAAACAATTATTAGTTGATTATTACTTGTTTATATTTTTAAGTATAGAATTATAAGATTATAAGTAGTAAACTTTATGTGTTATATGCTTGTGTGGATTTTTAGAATAAGAATATATATATTTTAGTCAAACCTAAAATTAACGAACGTGTACTAATATAGGAACGAGCATTTATTCGAACACTGAAATCAAAGGTGAGTTCTTCCTCCGAAAAGCATATTGTATATCTATATTCGTATTTATATATATATATGTTTTGAAAACGCATTATACTACAAATTGTCGTTATTGTGGGATGAATCAATTTGGTTAAATAACTGTTAACCGAATTGAGGGCACAGAAATGTTGGTAGATCTATCGGGGTGACGCCCCCCACTTCCATTCGCGTTGGGTTAAAAGTGGGAATATTTCGAGTATGGTACGTTTCGAGTTATCAAATTGGTAGTCATACACGCGTTGTATTCTTAGCTAGTTTACAACTAACGCTTTTTGTGCTTAAAGGTAAAATGCGGGTTTCGTTATTGTGTTATACCGTGTTATGATCGGTTTTATTGGGAGTATAATGGCCGTACACCATTATATTCATGTGTTGTTTATATATAAATTGTTTATATTTATATAATAAGTTTTTCTTCTCAGGAATAACTCACCAACATTCGTGTTGACCCAAATATTATTTAAATATGCTTTGCAGGAAAGTGAAGGTTTCGAGGTGGCATGGAAACGAGAGCGTGGGGTGTTTGAACAAAAGTGATGTGTTGTAAACCGTGCATTAGCACGTGTAGTAAACTCTGATTTTGTAAAATATTTCTTATAATAAAAGATGATGCTTTTATTATTAAATGGTTATTATTGTTGACTATCGGCATCTGTCATAACCCGAATGAATTAAAGTTAAAGACTTCCGCTGTGTTAAGTTAAGGTTTTCTGGGTGTGACAGAACCTTTTTATATTAGTCTATCATGAGACTATAATTCTTAACCACTAAACAGAAAAAAAAACGTCTACACATCAATATGAATTTTTATACCATTGAAATAGAAACCATTCCGTTTACAAGTAAAATAAGTATGAAAAAAAAAACAAAAAAAACAAAACCTTTCTCAATAACCAATGAAATGAGTCATACAAGAAGAGTTATTTTGATTATAAAAATGAGATTTTTATATGTTTCCTCTTATTAAAAAAATATCAATTACATATTTCTCCAATCAACAAGTTTAGTTACATATTTATCCTTTTTTTTAAATCAAATTACCCATTTACCCCTCAAATAAATTAAATCAAATTAAAAAACAAAGTAATGTTAGTAGCCATAAGAGTTAAATCCACTATATGCAAATATTGTCAGTTTAAACCCTGAGCCCAACCGGGTTTTCATCCCACCGTGTGTTACGTCACAGAGTTCTGCTCTTGTGGTGACACAACGACTATCAAGTGACATCCGTCAGATGGTTCCCTCGGGGGAATGACCAAGCCAAACTCTAAAAGCTAGAGTGGGCCCGGTTAAGACAACATATTTTGGCCAGAATGGCAACGAACACTCCAAATTTGAGGAGTGCGGTGACCTATATATAAGAAAGTCGCTAATTCCCCCACACTGAAGCTCTTAAACGGGTAAAAAGACATCAACCAAGTTTGTATCTAATCCATCACTTCAAATCTAGAAATGTGGTTGTGTTGGCAGTCGCCAAAGATGGGTCGAGCAATCCGGTAAAACAAAATAGTGGAGGACTATGTGGGGGTGATGGGTTGTGTGTGGTGGTTCGGCGAGAGACAGAGTGTTTGAGAGAGAGAGAGAGATCAAAACTAAGTCGGAGAAGAGGATCTGTGTGATGATAAGAGCGTTCTCAACCCATTTCCTAATATTTATGAAAAGAGAATTTGCTAATTATAGGGTTGGGTTGTGAGTGATTGTGAGTGTAAATTATAGGATGAAGAGAGAAAAGATAATGATTTTTTAAAAAAAAAATTTTGGGGAAACTTTGTTTCTCGTTGTTTATTTTTTAATAATTGTTGAATTGGCTGTGAGTAGAATGAGATAAAAAACAGTAATGATAAATATATTAAAAAATATTATTTAATTGAACATGAAAAAGAAATGTAGTGTTTTTTAGTGTAATTATAGAGATATGGATGAGAGACAGACTAAAAATGCTCTAACACTATTTGTAGTGGAGGGAGGGCTACAAAATGAAAGAGATTTTTGACATTTGGCCAAGGGGGTAGCCCAGGGGCGGTGTTGTAGCCCAACCTCCCCCCCCCCCCCCAACCCACCACCTATACTTGATCGCCACGTCATCATCATCATCACACAAGTTGGGCGATATAAACATGTCGCTCCCACTTGTAGCCCATTTTAGCCCAGAGCCGGTGTTCTTGCCCCTCATCGCCCAATTTTATCGCCCACTACGATTTGGTCTAAAGTGGCCACTCAACATGTTTAGATCAAATTTTTTTGCGTGGTGCAGCAGACCATGTTTATAAATCTGTGTTCAATTTTATTTTTTAATTAAGGATATAATAGTCTACTAATATATTAATTTTAGTGAACTAGGTAAGTAAATATGTAATTTATATGCTTAAATAAGGGTAAATATGTAATTACATTTTATAATTGAGAAAATATATAATTAAGCCACTTAGCAAAATAAAATATGTAAATGCAACCAAAAAAAATGTCAATCAAATAAGTCATCTGGTTACTTTTATGAAATGTTTATTTAAGAAAAAATCATTTATGTAGAAGTAACAATTAAAAAACATTTTCTTTTTACCAAAGAACGGCTGACTTGATTGATTGGTGACGGATTGAAAGACAGGTAAACAAGAAATAGTTCAAAACTTCAAATAGAAGCTACTGTATATTTTACCCACTCTAAAATCTAAATTTAACATGAAGAGATATTAAGATATTACACCACTTTTAGCTAGAGGTAAATGAACTAAACTTTTGGCGAAATATTTGGGAATAGTTCATTGAAAAGTTTGATTATTTCTGTGTGTTTAATAAATGAATGAACATAAGCATTGAATTTGATTCGATTAATTAAATGAACAAATAAGAACATAGACTATGTCCATTCAGTTGTGTTCATTTACGCCCATTTATGTTCGCTAATGCTTGTTCACGTGTTTTCGTTAAAAGTTTATAATATTATTTTATTTATTTATTTTTTAACAGCGAAGGCCAAATCACCCTTTCGCCCGAAGAACATAACGTGGTGATCCAGCCTAACCACTCAGGAGAAACCCCATTGGCTCAACCAGAAACAAAATACTTCAGGTGAGACTCGAATCCACAACCTCCCATAAAGAAAGTCATAAGGCTACCGTTGAACCAATTGGTCTTTGGTCATAATATTTTTCGGTGACTTTCTAGGCTAATCATGTAGATTTTAAAAAAAAATTTATGTGACATAAAACTATATATACAAGTTTTATGTGATACTTATATGTAAACTTAGCATATGAATATAAATTAAAAAAAAAACGTCAAAATAAACTTGGTTTTTGGAGTTAACTGTTGAGACTAACCGAGCCAAATCAAATAAATTTTTCTTTGTGTTCACGAACCATTTACGAATAAGTTCATTTCCTTATAGAACAAATGGAAAAGAAATTCTTCTTCACTTGGGTGCTTGTGAACCGTTTGATTTACTGATAAAAGTTTAACATAGGAACATAAACATGGCCTTGACCATTTCGGTTTGTTTACAACCCCATAATTAGCCATAAACCACCTATTTTTATAGTTTTAACTATTTTACCCATTCCAAATTCCCTCTTTTTTATCATCATGAAAGACAAAATACCAAAAAAGCCATTAAATCTCATTTTTTGTAATTAAAAAATATGCAAAATAATCATAAGAGAGAAGAAAATTAACCAAAAATCTGCAGGTAGTACATCCTTCAAATACTGGTCAAATCACACAATCTTACACTCCATTTCTCTCTCAACATATCCATAGTGTGTTTTTCTTCTTCTTTTGGTATCATCACATGACATATTTGAGTACAAACCTTTCTCTCTCAAAAACTTTCTAAAAGTAGAAAAAAACACATTTACAAGTTACAACAACAAAGGCTGAAGAACAGAAGAAGAGAAATGTCAACAAATGAGCATGTCCAGATATTAAAGATTAAGGTTTCCATTGTTTTCCTTCTTTTCTTTTCTTTATAAATGTAAATAAAGATATGTGTTTCTTGCTGCTCTGGTTTGTTATTTTAATATCAGCTACCTTCTTTTCTTGCATAATCAGACTCTTTCACTCAAAGTTAATATTCACTGTGATGGATGCAAGAATAAAGTCAAGAAAATACTCAAAAAAATTGAAGGTATATCTAGACCATTATTCTTTAACTTCTCTGAAGATCGGTTATTTTTTATATATTTTGTTTGTTTTCACCATAAAAGAGAAATTAGACCTTCTAATAGCTTATTGCTCATGATGACAGTAAATATTTTGACTATTCTATTTTGACCATGCTTAAAAATTATTTTTTTAGCTTTTAGCTGCTGCAGAAATACAATGAAGAAGGACTAGAAAATCAGATAATGCAATAAAATACAGTGAAACTAGGCATGTAAAATGTAAATGAACCGAACTTTTAGTGGACCGTTCATGAACACATGTCTTGTTTATTCATTTTTGGTCGTGAAATTTCTTTGTGTTTGTTCATTTAAATTCGTTTATGTTAGTTCGTTTGCATTCATCTATGTTCATTGCTCTAAGTTTGATTAAGTTCCTTCACTTACATTCGTTAATATATTCATTTAAATTTTTTAGGCCGATTTAAAATTTAGTATAGTATTAATAACTTTTTGGCCAAACATATTTGTGCTTACGTTTACTTTTCATTGGTTTTTGCTCAGTTATGTTCATTTTCGATTGTTTGTTTATGCTCATGAACCTATCGTTTATATTGTTTACAAACAAACATCAACGAACGCGAACACAAAGACGTTCGTTTTCTTAACAAGCGAACACAAACAAGAAAACCATGTTCGTTTAGTTGTTCATGTCCGACTGTTTGTTCGGTTAAAGTTGAACGAATATGAACATGCTCCATTCGTGTTTGCACGGTTCGTTCACAAGCATAAGTGAGAAATTATTTTGGTGTCTTTCATATGAAGAAAGTTCAAAAGAGATTACTATGTCTGATTACTGAGTTGGGATTATGAGTGCAGGAGTTTACTCTGTAGATATAAATTCGGAGAAACAAAAAGTCAACGTTTCTGGAAATGTTGACCCCAACAACTTAATCAAGAAGCTGGTGAAATCTGGTAAGTATGCAGAGCTTTGGCCATCTAGTAACCCAGAAATTTCTACTTTCTTGGATGACGGAAATTACCAAAATATTCAAAATCAGATCACAAGTTTGAATGCACCAAAAAGTCAACCTTTGTTCACTCTTGGTTATCCAAGAAACCTCGAAGACGAGATGTCTTTTGAAAGGTATTTGAAACAGAGCATGAATATGGGGAATCATCCACACATGGGATGGAATGACGGGTCGGGTTTTGTTGATCTAGAAGGAAGTCAACTCGGTGGAAGCTTCAATGGTGGAATGCTAACTTATCCTGATCATCAAGCAAGGATGCCCATGTATCATCCTTTACCAATGATGATGCATGGCAGTATGGGAAATGCCATGGTGCATGATAACATGTAACATGGATGTCTAATACTCTAATCATGCACATCCTATGTTTTATCATGGTTATTGTGCTCGCTACTACTAATCATATACCATATGTTATGAGTTTATGACTAGCATAATTTGAACTTTGTAGTCTTGCTAGTAAGTCGTTTTATCAGGCTCGTATTAATATTAATACTGAGATGATCGAATGTCTAGACAAACATGTTTTTCTTACTTAATTATCATGAATCTATCTATCTTTCTATAGACTCTTTTACTAACATGATATAATACACAGCCAGCATATAACACGAAATGTCATAATGTGCACACTTTGTGGATGCTGATTTGAGTCAACGGGTCTTTTGTGCTGATGTTTCACCAGCCTATAGCCATTCACCTACATAGAATAAACTTTGTAGTGAACATAACATTGTAGACATGGTTTAAAGATCAAATTTTGTTACTGACTCAATTTTGACCTAAGTTTAGGCATGATCAGTTCTAGTTTACAAAATCAACAGAGAACTAGCTTACAAGGGCTTCAACACAGTTAATATCAGCACTAGACTTGTAACGAACCGAACAAGCATGAATGGGGCATGTTTGTGTTCGTTCGTTTAACTTTAACCGAACAAACAAGATCAATTAAACAAACAGTGTTTTCTTGTTTGTGTTCATTTGTTAAGAACATGAGCATGTTCGTGTTTGTTTATGTTGGTTTGTTAGCAGAATAAACGAATGGTTCACGAACGTAAATGAATGAACATAATCAAGTGAACACCCATTATTAAAACTAAATGTGAATATCAATCTGTTAGGCCTAAAAATTCTAAAATTATGCTAGGTTGTAAGAAGTGATATTTTAATTTCATAGATTTAGACTAAATTGTAGTGAGCACAATTATTTTAAATGAATAAATGAATGAACGCTAGTGAACATAAATGAATGAACGTGGCATGTGTTCTCATGTTTGTTCGTTTAACTAAATGAACCAAAAAATTTTATACATGTTCGTTCGTTTATTAAATAAATGAACAAAAACAAACATTCGGCCGAACAATTCTTGAACGATTCACTGAACGTTTGGCTCATTTATAGGCTACTTGATTACAACGTTCATAAAACTCTATCCTTCTATAAATTCAATTAGTAAGATGAAATATCATAACAAATTTAACAAAAATGATCATAGAATACCAGTAATATAAAGTTACAAGGGCCATAAAACTAAAAAACAAAAGTACAAAACCTTAACGCTTCCGTGCTTTCCTCCGCCTAGACTCTGCCTTTTGCCATTTCTTTCTCGGTACCACTTTGCTCTTCGGTTTCAACTTCAACTCAGGCGAATACTTATAATTCGGGTCTCTCATGCGCGCTTGTATATCCTTAAAAAACTCCATATTCAACTTCTTGGGGCCATCCTTCCGAAGCTCTTCATACTCAGGCCCGGAAACAATATTCTCAAACGCACCAATAAGAATATCCAAATCACTCATAACCTCCCATACGTTAATGTAACGTCCATCGGGTCCTTTCTTAAGTTTCTTTAACGCATTCTCAACCGCAAGTTTTCTAGCCTTCTTTCCTGGTGATAACTCTTCCGGTTCCTGCTCTGATTTTAACAGCTCGGATATGGTCCGATACTTAGGCTTTTCATTAAATTCAAATAATTTATCGATATAAGGATCACTTTTTTCATTAGGGTACGGTTCTGTAGGAACATCATCGTCGTCATCACACTCACTACCGGTCCATAACGTCTTCTCTTCATCACTGCCCGACCATACGCTTCGTAACTCATCACTGTCATCAGCATCAATGAGATCATCTTGAGCCTTTGCTTCTTGTTTCATTTTCTTGATTTCTTTATCAAGATTGTGTTTATCGGTTTCCTTATCACTTTCGCCTTCGCTTCCGGTCCATAAACAATCGTCTTCATCGAGTTCTTTCCCCCACGCTTCTCTAAATTTCTTGTCTCCGGGCTTCCCGTTGCCGAACAGATCGTAATGAGGCGGTTTTCCTTTCGCGTATGGTCGAATTGATGCTGCAAATTCATTCAGGCATTTTCACAAACAGTTGGTGTGCATAGGACAACAGGACAGATTAATGTACCATATAACATAAAGATTTTAATGGGGTTTATGAATAAATGGTTTTGGAAGTTATTGATAGCAAAGGAATGCATTCTAAAGATGAAATTAAAGGGTACTGACCTTGAGCAAATGGGGATTGTGGCCCGTTTATTGAGGCCGTGAAGAAAAGGGATCCGGGTCGGGTAATGGGTGATCTGATATATGGGTTTGGATTGTGAAAATGGGTTTTGGGGAGTTTGAAGAAAGAAGGTAGCAGAGAAAAGCGTGGCGCCATTACTAGTTGTCTGCAAATGCAAAACTGTGCTTCCTTAAATAGGTTTTGTTCTGCACTCAGTCGCGGATCGAGAAATATTTGGGTCACGCAAGGGCGGCTCAATCATTATAGGGGCCCAAAGCTAACTAAATTCTAGCGACTTTTGAAATATATATTTTTTGTTTACCATCCTAAAACGCACGGCTCCAAGGTTGGAAACTCCCTTCTTGACTCTTGTACTCGATATGATAATCATAAGTCATAACCTAACAATTGGGGTAGCCGTCTCGATTGAGATGGTTCCGAAAAGTATTTGAGTTTCATGTGATCCGTCTTAATCACAAAACTGGCACCCTAACAAATAATAACGCCATCTAGAATGAATTGCGTCTTAAGACGTAAATTATGTAACATGGTGTGTGAAGCTAAGTTTTCGTGAGTCTTTTTATTTCTTTTGAAGGGCAAAAATAATGTATCCAGCCAGAAAGTTGACACCCAAGTTACAAACGAAAAGAATAAAACTAAAACAAAATTACAAATTCTAAGGCAACCAAACAAAGTATTGCGCAAAACACATTTTCAATATAGCATTTCTAAAAACCACTCCATTTCCTACTCACTTTCCCAATTCAAGAGACCAATAACTGACGACAATATACACAAGCAAAAAAAATGCATTCCTCCTTTTCTAATGCAAGCGACTAGTACCTATGACAATATACACTAGCAAAAATAATACATCCCTCCCTTAACAGGCTTCAATCATATGACCTTCAATATGGAATTCAAACTCCATACCCGGTACCACCAAGATTGTTCCCATTTTTGTGTATGGGTTCGCTCCAATTTTTTTTATGCGTACACAATTAGTTTTCTGAAACTCAACCCCATGAGCCCGGATATGCATATGTAGGTCCGCCCATGTCTACATGGGAGCAACAATATCTTGTGACCAATGACACGTTAAGCACACCTGGGCATGTTCACGTTAGGCATGTTCACTTTACTAAGCAGATACCGAAGGCATCGCAACAAAGATTCTTGAACTTGATGTTATTATCTTCCTTGAAATTTCACTCATCCATCATCACCACAACCGGAGCAAACTACAAAAACAAGGTTGTTACGCTTAATCACAAACAAATAAATAATGTTATTCTGGTACATCCTGGAGATAGTGTGTGCACTTAAATGACCATACTAACCTCATCATCTTCTTCATAAAAGACTCCATCACCATTGTTCTGCTGAAATACCCATCCTAGGGACGTCTCAAGTAATTCTTTCAATCTCCTTGTCTACATAAATACATATGTATTTAATAAAATTATAACTCCATAATAAGTAAAAATAAAAAGGTTAGCTTTCATCATAATACTCACGCAAGTCAAAAGGTCCCCATCAACAACGGGAGCTTCAAGCACGAGTGAAAAGTACTCCTGCAAATATCCAACTAAAATATTAAATAACGAACCAACTTAAATATCGAAAGATAAAAAACAACAGACAAAAGGATGCGAATACCTTGCACAAGTGATGAAGAAAACTATCGGAAGATAAAAATGATTCATCTAACAATGTTACGGGTCCCTTTGCAGCATCAGTATTATCCGATTGACCTTTCTGTAGCGCATACTTGAGTTGACTATATAGCACCTTCATAAACTATAAACAAATATGTCAACAATAATGAACATCGAAAGTAACTTCACAAATAATATGACACTAACCTTGGTGAATAAACGACTCCTTGAGTGCAGAGGCTTCAAAACAAATTAAACAAAGATAATTAAAACTTCAAAAAGTAACGTTCACATAAAGTCGATTTGATGCAAGCATATAACTTACAGCTTCGGTACAACCAAATAGAAGGTGAACAATAGCTTTCCATTGAAGAAACCCTTCAAGTGATTGCCCCATCTGTCGCATTAAACACGTTTTAAACTCAAAGATTCCTTTATATAAATTAAATAATGTAAATTATATACAGCTATAAGTTCGTACCAAAAACGCAATAAAAGCAAATTGCAGCTCTCCAAGAAGCAAATCTTCGGTTCCTCCATATTCTTTCATCAGTATGCTTTCCAGCAAACTTGTCTACATGATAAATATATAACAATAAATATAAAATGCTATCAACAATGGCAAAATTGTAATTAGAAATAACATGTAACGTGTAGTTGTGTACCTTGTCAAGATTCAAGGAAGTAAGGTCGTGGCTAATGGCACCTTTTTTCTTAATTAAACGTGGTATTTTCGTGTAATAACATCCTCTTTTTTTAAACTTATCATCAGACGATGGAACATTACTATATTATTCCTTAGTTGCTCAGACAACGCTTCCTCCATTGCGGTTTTAGGACCGGTTTCAAGAATGTCTGGTTCATTGATAACCGTGATATCTCCTCCAATGGGTTCTGTGTGTGGGCAAAACATTACACGTTAGATTGAATAACCGAGACCCACAGCCACATATTCATTTCATTATAAAAAAAAAAAGAGAATTACCAATGCGTTCAATGATACTCTTTGTAATATAGTTTGATAGCATTTTCCACTCTCCATATTGACTTAGATTGTACGGCCCGAGGTACTTGTCGAATTCCAAACTTTTTACAGCTCGAGCGTATCTTTCTTCCTACAACATAAAAGAAAATTAACATTTAAAAAATAAACCGACAGCACATATTCATGGAAACGACAGTGCGCGTACCTCTTCTTCGGGTACTTTGACTAGTCGCTCCTCTTGCGGGTCCCACTTACGAACAATTACCTGTAACATAATCATTAAACTTTAGACAAGAGTAAAGTATAATACTTGATGAACTAGTGTAAATATTATTAACCTCAGAAGGATTCAAATCGATGAAGAAACCGACCATTGGTGAAAACTCACTGCCACCTCTGCAAGGAAACATAAAAGGTCCAGATTATAAGAAGGAGTAAACGGACCGACATACAAAAAAGGGAAGGATAGGGGAAACATGAAAGGCAGGTACCTGTTAGAAGAAGTGTAATAAATAAAATGAGTGGAATCAACAGAAAACATCTGCAGCATATAGTAATTATAATACAACATCATAAACTTTTGCTTTATATGGATAATAAAAAACATCAGAGGAGGAGGTAATAAAATCAATTATGACAAAATTTGGGGAAAAACAAAACTAAAACTAACAGTGACTGTGAATCAATGAGGATTATGATTATAACCACCAAACTGGAATTGGTAGGTACCTGAGTATCGATGCCAAAAAGAGTGTGTTGAGGAAAATAAGAGTTGAGCCTTTCTTTACAAGCTCTAAAGCCTCCATACTGATTTGATTGTTTTTGGTGAATGAATTTGGTGTTTGTGAGACGGAGTGTTGTTCGTTTGCTTTGCTGCTAGAACCTTCACACCAATTCAATTCGGGTTACATACTGACCCCATTCAAGAGTATTAAGCCCATATAAGTTATTAAGCCCAAACCACTACATGCCTAGCCTAGATTATTAACATATAAAATAAAATAAAAAGAAAAATGGTGAAAAATTGCTTTCGATTCTTCTAATAGTCATGTACCAGATAAACCATCTCAAAACCTAAATTAGCTATGTATTTGAAGACCTAAAGCTCCGTTTTATTCACCATCATGCTCCTTATTTAAACGCTTTATATCTTCATGTAGTTCAATAATACCAGTCGTGATTGGGGTTGGGGGGGAGGGGGGGTTCGAGTTTGGGACGAGATCTAACGCAAAAAGTTCCTATCACCACCCTCACATATAATTTTTAAGGGTTAAAATAACTGGGCTTAGATGCCTCAAATTTGATAGGCCCACAACTAGCTGCCCTAACCCCCCCCCCCCCTCCCTCTGGATTTGTCATCGGGTGCAGTTAGTAGATTTTAAATAAACGAACACAAGTGCTCATTTTTTTAAAAAAACTTAAATATTTGTTCGATTAAGTGTTCATGTTCGTTTAAAGATAAATAAACGAACACGAATATGCCCTTGTTCATGTTCGTTCGATTTATTACATTCACGCTAATGAATACAACGGTCTCAAAAATCTAGGCTTTGCCGATTTTATTCGTGTTCGTGAAGCGTTCGTGAACACATTCATTTCCTTAATAAACGAACACAAACACAAACACAAACACATAATCTCGTTCAGTAAGTGTCCGTGAACCGTTCGTGAATACATTATTTCCTTAACGAACGAACATGAACAAGGTCTTGTTCGTGTTCGTTCGGTTCGTTTACAGCCCTACGGCTGACCCAGTGAAGACCAAGGGCTCCAGGTCAAGTTTGAGTAGAGTCGTATACTATCCCACAACACCGAGCTACTTTTTAAATGTTGTAGATTATCTCAACCTTTAGACAATAGTTCAAGCTAGATGTGGTAACTAGGGATGTAAGCCAGCCAAACTGAGATCGAGCTTGATACTTAACAAAGCTTTGTCCAAGGTCTATATCCAAAGGTTAAACTCCGGTATACATGTAACTAACAAGCCACCAATCCAAAGCAGCCGCACTACACTTGTAAAATATTTTTATTTTGGGAAAATTCCCTAAATAACCCAAATAAAGAAAAAGAAAAAAAATGATCCAAAAAGTTAAAACTTTCCCATAATAGCCCAACTAATTTGTACTGAGGAGACACCTTGGAAATATAACCGACGGGATTCAAAAACCAATTAAAACTTGGCACTTGGCATGGGTATGACAAAACCGACAAGATTTTCAAAAATCTGGGGGTTTTCGTCCAAATCTGATATTTAAATCATTTTGTAAGAAGCAGTCTCTTCAGACGGTTTTTTTATTTTCTTATCTGTTTCGTTTAAATTCTATTATTCTTGAGAAAAGAGTTTTTTGAATTTCGTCTTCCAAGACGCGTTTTAAATGAATTTGTTCCAAGAAGATCATATTCTTATGTTTTCTATCCGGTAGGATCAAATACAATATTCTTATATCTTCTTATGATTTCATCTTCTCTTCTAAATTATTCACCATCATAAAATCCAATCCACCATTATCATTTCATTTCAATGAAGTATAAGAAAGAAGATAGAGTAATCCGAACTATATCCAAGAAGATTATATAAACAATAATATAATGATACCCGAAAAAATGTTCATCGTTAATCCCAACTATCTTTGATGCTTCATGGTTATGATGTTCCTCCATCTCTAGTGCGACGATAATTTCCAGATCATCCAGTGACATCCACAACCACCTCCGAATAATGACAACGGGTCTTAGTGGTAGATGTATTTTGATTTATGTAGGATGTGTAAACTTATTTACTTATCTGGTTTTCTTATTTATCTTATTTATTTAATGTTTGTTTATTACTTACTAGTTTTTATCCTCCGTATTACGGGGGATTGTTTTATATTGTTTGTTCTAAAATTTATTTATTTTATGAATTTAAATTTTCTTTACTGTATGAAAGTTAATAATATACTTATGGTTTGATGATAAATTGTTTCACAAATAAATGAGATGTTATAACTCGGTTTAAAAGCTATATGGTTTTGATGAGACCTAAGTCTCGTTTATTTTTTTTACTATAAAATTGGTTTTTTAATTATAAATAATATTTATGAAAGTTAATAATATACTTATGGTTTGATGAGACCCAAGACCCATTTATTTTTTTACTATCAAATTGGTTTTTTAATTTAAATAATATATATATATATCTTTTTTTTAAAATAAATAAGATATTAATTTTTATTATATCCTATTTTTTAGGATTTTTACATCAATAATTTGGTGAGAATAATTTTTAATTTAATGAGATGCTATAACCTATTTAAGGAATATATGGGTTTGGTAAGACCCATACCCATGAATTCGGGTCAAATGCATGGGAATTCTCTATTTAAAAGTCAAGCAAATCTGGTGACTCCATAAAAAAGTGGAGTGACCACATCGCGACACGTAGGATTTTTATATCTTCGTTTATATATATTATAGATACTAGCTCACGGGATTTTTCAAATGACCGAAACTTAGGTATTTAGTTATATGTAATTTAGGTATTTAATCATACGTAATTTAGGGACTTTCTTTTGAATTTATAGATTTTTAATATAATCACACACACTTCAAATGTTACATATTTAAGTTTTACATTTTCTTAAGATTGAAATAATGTTTTAAGATGACATAAAATCAATTATTAGTACCTAAACATATTAAAGATGTTTTATATGATCAATACAAATGTTTTATATTAAAAATGTTTATTAGTATAGGTAGAATTAAATACCTTTTTCTCATATGAGTTACAACTAATGAGTCTTAACAATTAAACCCATGACCCGTAGATAGCATGTGGTTATGACACATCATCATTATTATTTTTGTTTATTAGTATAGGTAGATTGGTTGTTTATATTGATTTTTTTTTTGAAAAAAATGATTATAGAAATTAGCAACAACCAAAAAAGTTGTCTCTTACATATTAAAAAAAACGTATGGATTCATACTAAAAAAATGAGTCGCGTAAACCTATAAAACTCATTATTTATTTGTGTGAACCGTAAAAACCTATACGAGTCGTATAGCCGGACATTTTTCTTTTAAAAAATGTGTAGCCCTATACCACTCATTAGGTATTTGTGTGAACTATAAAAACCTATACGAGTTGACATAGGCAGAAAAAATTTTCTTTAAAAAATGTTGTGTAGTCCCATACTAGTCATGCACATACATAAACGAGACATGCAATTCGTATAAGATTTGACCATGTAGAGTCTAACACCCATCTAAAATATCATTTCATCTCAATGAAGTATAAAAGATGAGAATATGATCTCCTTGGAACAAATTTATTTAAAATGCTTCTTAAAAGACGAAATCAAAAAGCTCTTTTCTCAAGAAAAATAAAATTTGAACGGGTTAGATAATAAAACATAAAAAAACCGCCTGGAGAGACTTTTTTATACAATGATTTAAATATCAGATTTGGACGAAAACCCCCAGATTTTTGAAAACCTAGGTCGGTTTTGTCAGACTCATGTCAAGTGTCAAGTTTTAATTGGTTTTTGTATCTTGTCGGTTATATTTCCAAGGTGTCTTCTCAGTACAAATTAGTTGGGCTATTGTGCGAAAGTTATAACCTTTTGGATCATTTTTTTTCTCTCTTTTCATTTGGGTTATTTAGGGAATTTTCCCTTTTATTTTTCAACTATGAGCTCGAGCTTCTTGTTTATTATTAAATTTTTTACGAATAATGAGCTATATAAATTAAAATTGTACCTGCTAAATAATTTATATAGCATAATATATATTTTAAATTAATTTTGTATTGTAACTAGATTTTTACCGGCGCGTTGCCGGGCAGGTTATTAAATCTCGGGCGGTGGTAAAACCCAAGTGTTGTCGGTTCTGAGCGTTGAGATAGTAAGTCGACGCGAATTCGGTCGGTTTCGGTGATCTTTGTTATTGTACCGAAATTAAAACCAAATATATAAACAAAAAAACTATAAAAGTTGAAATGACCAATATGGTGGCGTCAGTCGGTAAAACTCGAACGTTGGTAAAAGCCGATCGTTGTCGATCCTGGAACTTAAGCAAAAAAAATTGATGTTACCTCGGTTTTCATAACGTAACGGTTCGTTACGCTGACTGAACTTGCGCCGGGCAGGTTACTAAAACTCGGAGTACGGTGGTAAAACCCAAGTGTTGTTGGTCCCAAGCATTGAGTCGGTAAGTCGACACGAATTTGATTGGTTTTGGCGATAGTACCGGAATTAAAACCAAATATAAAACAAAAAAGTATAAAAGTTGAGGTGGATCAATAGGGTGACGTCAGTCGGTAAAACACGAGCGTTGTTAAAAGTCGATTGTTGTTAATTAGGAACTAAAACACAAAAAAATTGACGTTCGCTCGGTCTTCGTTACATTCGTTTCGATGACTGAACTAAGGAAACAAAAACAAACTTTACGGACCAGTTCGGTGCCGTCAAGTGGCCAATAAGACACTAGCGGCACCAAACTTTCTATTTATTATATATAATAATTGTTCAAATACATAATTACACATGGTGTCTAAGGTTTGAATAAGGTAACACATTTGGAAACTAAGGTTTTAAAGTAACAAGTTTGGGTTTTAAGCTTCAATTATGTAACGAATTTGGATATTAACATTAACTTACGTAATTTCCCATTAAGATATATCGACTATCACACCCCGGTTTAGGGCCTAGGCGTGTGACCACTGTTTTTCCTCCTGCAATCATCTTTTAAACGACCGAGATTCTTGCAGAAGGTGCATGTTACCAATGGAATATTTTTTTATTGGTCTTAAACATTTTCCGTGATGTCTTCTGCCACAGCTTTGGCAGATTGGTCTCGTGAATTTAGACGACCCTTCGTCTTTTTCTTTGTTTTTCATTGCTTTCTTTTCCTCGGTTCCTTCTTCTTTTCCTTTGCCATTCTTATCTTCCTCTTGATTTTTGATTAGACCATTCATAAAATAACCAACTAATTCCATGGCTGAATCAGCGATTTGAGGTAGATGAGATCTTACCATGTCTCTAATTTCCCGAGGTAAACCCCAAATATAGCGAGTTACTTTGTTGAATTACGGTGTTACTAAGTGTGGTACCAATCTACAATTCTCATGAAACTTAGTATTGTATTCCTTGAGATTAGTGTCTTCCACCTTGTGGTTCAAAAACCTAGTTTGAATAATATCGGTTTCATGCATGGGACAGAACTTTTGTAGCACAAGTTCTTTGAATGCTTCCCGCTTCAACTGGTACATAGTTTCTCTACCCTTTGACATGATTAGGGTATTCCACCATTCCAAAGCTTCGCTTTAAAGTGTTGAGAGGAATACTGAATCTTTTGAATCTCAGTACATTGGCTGATGATAACAATGGACTCGATTTCTTCAAGCCATCGTAAAGCTGATATGGCGCCTTTATCGCCATAAAATTATTTTGGTCCATAGGCTTTAAAGTTCTTGAAACTACAGCCTTGGATTACTTATTGTTTCTTGAAATCACGATTGAATTTGTTATCAGCATTGGAGCTATGAACACTCTCACTATGATGAGAGGGATTTCGGTATTGGTGGGTTCTAACGGTTTTGTTTGAATGTTGAGATTTACTTTATGTGTTTCTCCTTTCATTGCATTGATGAGAGGAGTCATTGCGTTATGAATTATCTCTTGCATTTTAACCAGATACTGCTCAGAAATCTCCTGTGCAGATTCTAATATATTCACGTTGCTTATTTGAATTGAACCTTCGTCATTATTTTCTTAATTGTGTGGGTTTGACATTCTGTAAATAGAATTTGATTTAGTATGAAACGAATTTCAACTTATGTAATAATAATGATAGTATGTTCACAATAAGCGCGTGATACTAAAATAAACGATATTAATACAAGGGATCTAATTGTTTATAAGACGTTTAATAAGTCAGCCATATTTCAAGAAGAACTTCTTTTTGTCTTGGCTTCTTCCTTTTTACTCGACCTCAACTAACTTTTTCTTGAGGTTATTTGTCTCGTACAGAGCAGAATTCAGTTGTTTATTCTTTGTTTGAGAAATTATGTTAGGATAATTGAAAGAAACGATAACTCCACTATATCATTTTCCAAATATCTTAATGATGATAGTTGATGAGGTTCTTGAGAGGCATCAATACTTTCTTGTTGTATATTCTTGAAATGGCTAGTACATACCTTGTGTACAGGTAGACCATGAGAATTCCTCTGATTCTCTCTCTCGGTCTATTTCTATTATGAATACGTTGGAAAATCATCTTTTAGATTTCTATCCACATGGACTTTTCCTAATCTCATTACTGATTTTCTCTCACTTCCAGATTTACTGAAAGAATTACTCTGAGAGTTTGTGCTATCCTTTCTTGACTTACACCTTAATGATAAGTTTGTGCTATCCTTTCTTGACATACACCTTAATGATAAGTTTGATATTTCGAGAAAAATCAAACATATTATTTATTTATGTCGTATTTGCAAGAGCACATAACATTACTACAACTATACTGTTTATAATTGTTTATTGTATACTTTTCCGACAAATAATCAATTTCTTGATCTTGCTGTCCTTCTTGTTGTTTTCGCCTGTCTCTTTTAATTTTTGTTTCTCTTCGGTTTCCAATTCTTTCTTAAGCATTACATCTGCTATCTTGGTAACATTGATTTCATAATGAGTTGAATCATCTTCAATGTTGTACATTTCTTTTGAGGAATTATAGGCCATGCTTAAGTGTTCACTTTAACTGTGAGCAAAGTAAGGATCTTGGACTGGTGGAAAATATTCTTGTCCCTGAGAATATTCTTCTGGATTGGTCATTACTTCTTTTCCTTTTGACATTACTGGTTTCTTGAATCTACTTGATCCTATTCCATGTATATTCTGGTTTGTACTTATCAGAACTAATGGGGTGTTAGTGTCGAATAAATCTGAATATTCCTTCATTGTTGTTTGATATGAATCTTCATTACTCGATATTGGAATTGGGAGTAGAGGTGTTCCCATATATCCCTTTTCCTTTACCGGATCGAGGTCGACTGGTATAACTATTGTGATCGTACATCTTCGTGAGGTTTGATAAAAAGTAGGAATGTGTTCCTATCTTATCCATACAGTTTACCTTATCTGTAATATTTGAATATTCTATGATTAAAGTTTAGATATTTTTCGGTCAAATATCTAACTTATTATAACTCATGGTTTACGTAATAAGATTGCTCTTCCTATCGGTATCTGTGGATTTCCAGGAAGATACTTTGGTTGACCTCCATATGTAAAATTAGGAATTGTCGATTGTTCTTAACTGATAAAGCTTGTATAATAGCTGTTATTACTGGCCATGTCTGATGGATCAGATTTAAGTGCAGTGATTGAATGTCTAGCTACTTGGCGTATATGCCTAAAGTAGTTTGTATAAGACATTGGTACAGATTATGTTTAGGGATATATGAACTTTCAGTCTTTGCTTATACCTACTTATTCAACAAGTAGTTAAATCTTAGGTACTAATACATTAATACCTAATTAGTTATAACCGACGGCTCTTATTTATAAGATTGATATCTATCTCTGATCAAAGCCTAGGTATAATTAAATACCTAATTCGCTAAGATCGATGACTCTGATACCAACCTGTCACACCCCGATTTAGGGCCTAGGCGTGTGACCACAAGTTGGTACCTGTTTTGTAAATACATCATAGTTGCAGTTTATTTTTAGCGAAAGACTTTTTATAATAAAATATTAATTTATTGAAAACTTCTCGGATAATAAATACCCAAGTGTTTGATTTATTAATCATGTTTAAATCTTGTTATAGTATTTTAATAATTTAAAATTGAGCCATCATTACCTTGCGAGTATCTAACTCCATGAATGTCTATAATGTCTTGCTACCTGTGCTAATCTGTTTCCCTGTAATGTGGGAAAAATACGTCAGCTATATGTTGGTGAACACGTATGACTCTATAAAACACTTGAATGACATAACAATACAAATATAGTTTTATTGACAAACTCAGCGGAAGTACTTCTACTTCCGGTATATGTACCACTGCCCTACACACATAATGGTATTCTCCGAGCCACGAGGCCCTGAACAGAGAACTAGTCATGACCGTTTAGCCTGCGGCTACCTAGCCTTTGACTGATTAGGCTTAACAGTTATGTTTGGATCCAGACACATGTATATTCGGTTTGAGTTGATTTTATTCTCTACTTTGTATTGTAACGTTTTAGAGATCATGTAATCTCATGAAATCATTGACTGACTCGTTAAGACAAACACCCGTTCATCTTAGTCGAGTATAAATATGTTTTGATTGATTAAAAATGTTAACGTATTCACGTTATAAAAGGTTTGAACGTATTCACCTGTACCGTCGGTGAGCGTTTGAAATCTTGACTGTGAATGATTGATTGATTGACTGACTGATTGATTGATTGAACTATAATAAAATAGGTATATAAATATCTGGATCATCTCTTGATCCGGCTATAGACCTTTAGTCTGGTTTTGATAGCTTTAAACTTTGATTGATCATTTGTTTGAATAAAATATTTAGACCTGTAGTCTTTCTATTTATTGACTAATCATATGCTGAGTTTCTTCTTCATGAAGAAACATCTATAATATGTTTCTTCTTCAAGAAGAAACATTCATTGATTGATATACCTTTGTATGTAAAATATTATGTTTCTTAATCATGAAGAAACAATGTTTTAACTATATTCCTTGTATATGAAATGCTACGTTTCTTAATAGTGAAGAAACTATATTTTTAACTATATCCTTATGAATGAAAAATTATGTGTTTATTAATTGTAAAGAAACATTACTATAATCCTTTGTATGTTTAAGCTTATGTAAACATAATTATGATCAAGGTTTGGGCTATACCCTTGACTATGGTCTAAGCCATATAATAAATAATAATAACTTAGGCAGAACTCCTGCCTTACGCGGGTATCCGGAGTTTATATGCCTAATCTTGTACAAGCAGCACTCCCACTCTATGTCGCGTATAAGAGTTTAAATTGACGAAACTTCGGAGCTTGGCACGCATTACGAGGCTCGGCACACATTACGAGGCAACGTATGGTGATCGTAGAATGTCGGGTGGCACGAACTTTGAGGTTGGCATGCAAAACGAGGCAGAGAGAGTATTTTAGAGAAAGAAGTGATTTTTTTTGTGTTTGGGATGCCAAAAAAATGAGGAACCATGCTCACTATTTATAGCCATCCCCGGTCGGACCATCACTCATCACATTGTGACGTGTGTCATTTTTTATGATGAGTCATGATATAAGGTGTTGACATGTGGCATTCATATTGATTAGTCACTAGCCACATGTCACTTTGTGAGGGTATGAATTGTTATGTGACGACATGTGTTCTTTTGTGTTGCCACCATTTGAAATGTGTCTTCTTATAATGATGAGTCATAGGACATTTGTCACTTCCATATATCTTTAGCTAGATGACTAACTAGTCCCTCAACTTCCTAAATTGACAAAATTGGTATGGATAATTTCAGGATGTTACATCGACTGTGTTCCTTATAGTATAAACAACGTTAGTAAAACCTAAGAGTTCAAAACCTCCAAAATAATTTTTGTCAAATTTACATATAAAATATATAAAACGACGTTTATTCGGTCATTAAAAATAGGGTATTGGTAAAACCTGAGTGTTGCTGGTCTCAAACTTTGCGGCGGTGAGTCGGTAAAATGAGTGTTGGTAAACCCCGAACGTTACGGCGGTGAGTCAACACGATTTGCTCAGTTTTGTATACGTTCGTTATAGTACCGGAACTAAAATAAGCAGTTGGTAAAACTCGAGCGTTAGTAAAACAGTAAAATCTGAGTGTTTCCAGTTCCCAACATTTCCGCGATGAGTTGACGCAGGGGCGTTGCGGTGGTGAATTGATGTGAATCTAGCTGGATTTTGTTATGTTCGTTATGATATCAGGAAAAACAACACAAAAAATTAATAAAATAAAGGTGATGTGGCTCATTGTGTGACAACCGCCAATTTTCAGGTCAATATCCGTACATGTCCTAAAAACGATTTCATTTTATGAGTTTCTATTTGGCTTAAATTACATTAACTAAGTCATAAAGTCTAGCGAAACCATACATTCCATCATCATACATTTAGTAACTATGATAATTACCGCTACATGTACACGAACAACCCGAAAAACCCGAGCGTTAGTAATATATATATATATATATATATATATATATATATATATATATATATGTGTGTGTGTGTGTGTGTGTGTGTAGGTGGAACCAAATCGATATTCTATAAGTCCATATATAAAGCTTTATATTGTACATTCGAACCTATGAACTCAAAATTATGACAATAAATAGCTCCAAGATTTTGTATTAAATTGTCATCCTTTAATAATGTGTACACATATTATACATACAAGTATTATTAAAGTAAGTCATGTATTAGTAGAAATTATAAACGAGAACTTAATCTACGAAATTGCTTTATCACAAATGTATTACAAGACACATTTATATCTTATATAAAGATAAGTTGATAAGAAATAACAAATAAATAAAATAGAGAGGATAAGTACATAGACTTTTGTGAACTCGTTGGCCATTTCAAGATCAAATTTTAGCTCCATAAAAAAATGCCCCAGGTTACCGAGTTATAAGCTAATCAAAATCCCAAATTCATTTAGTTAGCACATGATTTGAAGGATGTTGGATGAAATGCAACTTGTCATAAAAGTCAAACCTGGGAGTTAACATAACTATCTCAAATCATATCTCGTCCCTAACTTAATTTGCAAAACACACTCCAAAGAGGCCCCCCTTCCCTTACATTGCCTTGCATCCCACTATCCCAACATGTGTCTCTTATGTCCCAACATCCTTTTTGTGTAAAATACATACCAAGTTAATATATTATGGATCAATGCATTATATTATGTGCAAGTCTCCTTATAATACTTATTTAATACACATATCACAAAAGCAAGACTCCAAACCAATCTTCACCTCACAATACTCCTTCTCTTGGCACTTCTTCATCCCACCAAACCCTCCTCCTCCAACTTTATTAATCAACACACTCACATACTCTTGCACCCATATTCCATTCAAGTATAACTTTCAAGAGGCAAATCCAAGTAAACAAGTAAAGATGAAGATGCAAGTGCAAAGAGGCTAGACTTGCGGTGCTAGGAGCTCAACATTTCTTCTTTTCTTCTTATTATTTTTATTATCTCTTCTATCCTTTACCTAAGTGAGCCTCTACACTCTAATTCTTTATTCTTTATTATTATATATACAAGTCTTGAAAGCTTGTATAATGAACCACCCAAAGCATTAGACTAAAAGATGAATGAACACAAACTAGTAACTAAAACCTTATTTTCTCTAAACAAACATCTTCTCTAAATCATGGAATATTAAAATGTTTATATAGAAGATGTATTTAATACAATCCTTTCATACGATTTGTTAGTAAAAGAGTAACATTTTTGGTAAACCATAAAATACTACTAAAGATCTAAGCATGACTTGTTTTGAACTAACAAAAGTGATGTGTTCATCCTCTTTAAATATGAGACACAACCAACTTATGTTATATATTGTGTGTAAAAAAATTTATAATAACAAGGACTAACCAAGGAACATGGGCAAAACCAAGATCTACAAAAAACATGTATAAGAAAATCGAGAACTATGGACAAAAACAAACCGAGAACCCGAGACTCGTAATCACCACATAAAAGTTGTTAAGGATCTGGAACAAAAGGCCAATATTATTTTAAACATAATGTTAAACAAAGTTTATAAACCATTAACCATAGGATAAAGTGGTTACACACCTAGGAAATGTGTAAAAGTGTCTCACAAGTACAACTAGAGCTGGACAGTTTGCTGGCAGTTTTAAAACTTGGATTCACGAGGTCATATCTCAGTTAATACTTAACCAAAAATCATGATTCTTGAGTCTAAAATATACTACTAAGAGTCTAGTTTCCAACCCAACCGGTTTGATGCGATTTGGACGAGTTTTGATATCCGAAACGGATTTTACAAAAATACGTGTCAAAACTATCAGTTTGTTAACAGATTTGACTCTTACTCAAGAACCCATAACTCAGTCATATTAAGTCCAAATGACATGATTCTTTTTGAAAAAGATACCTTTTTGTCTTAGTTTTAAATGTTGTACTCACACTTTTCATGAAAATAAGTTTAGGTCAGTCAAATAAAGGTTTTTCCGCAAACTATCATTAATTTTCGCTGTACGACCCTTGTGTATTAATAAATGTGTTTGGACATCTTAAACACCTCCAAATATTATGGATAATAGCTTTCTGGAAACCTAATACATGTGAGATTATGTGATAAAAATTTCAAGTCAAAAGAAGGTCGTTTGATACTAAACAATAGGGTAACTTCTTACCCCAAAATATCTATAGAATTTGTGAAGAATCTGTGAACACATAAAATGATGAATACTAATTCTAAGTCATCTAATCCCAATATTAAGCATACACGAGAACTTATGGATTAATAATAACATGCTAAATATATATATATTACCTATATATATCGACCCAAAACTTAAACGTACGATAAAACACATAAACAAATCATCAACGGTTCATTGGGATATACATTAACAATAAACGCATACACCATCGAGTCTAACATGTTGGGTGGATTTTATACAAGATCAACTTGTAGGTTGATATTGTACTATGAGATTCTAAGTAACCGTAACTTATTAGGTCACGGTTAGGAGAAGTCTCACGCTTGTGTTTGATATTCGCTAACTATTCACGCAGAAACTCAAAGGTGAGTTTCACGGCCCCTTTACTTTTAAACGTTTTATAAACTGGGGGGAAAACATACAATTACTCGTTTTTATACGTTAATAAGAAACAAGATCCGACCTTTATGTTTACATGACTTACCGTTTGGATCCATAAAGTCCCCATATCGTTTATTTATAACCATTAGCTATGTTTTAGCCAGAGATTCTGTGAGTAGTACTATTGGGTCTGACACCCCCAGTCATGGTTAGTCGCTCTAACTGCCGATCCGTATGGTCGAATGATTGCATAGTGTCTACTCGTTGCTCGTGAGGTACGAGTGAGGGGTGAAACACCTGTGTCTTGGTTTGGTTATGCCTCATGTAGTTCATATTTATCGTATTCTTTGCTAGCTTACGATAGGTCAATCGTTACTTGTTTTTGCTTATCGTATACGTGGAAGCATTTTCATACTAAGAGGTTTTACAAACTTGTAAACGCTAAAACCTGTGAACTCACCAACATTACGTTGACATTTCAAAGTATGTTTTTTAGGTACTTAAAGCACAATCACTCAGGTGGAAAGCGTCGTAGGATAACATGCACACAAGTGTCGGATACGCATTTTGGAGGATTTTACTTGTATAACCCATGTATTGGGTCATACGGGCAAAATCTTAGAAACAATGTCTTTTAATAAATGTTTTGAGACTTAAACGTTGATTTTGGGATGTAAACTCTGAATTTTAACTAGGTATCCAATTTGTGTGTTTGTGTTTGAAATAATCATATGCTTTGACAACCACATTTGTCGCCCCTCGTGATTCCGCCGAGGCGGGGTGTGACACATTGTTTGTCTGCCACTTTGACCAAAGGTAGTTTTGCGTCACTAAAGCTATCATTTATATATATGATAATAACTAGGTTAGAACCCACCCGTGTAACACACGGGCCAGTAATAAAACAAAGCAACAAAATAATTAAATAATTAAATTTTATAACATTAATAATATGATTAACTATATGTTAATAGACTATCATTATTATGAAAACACAAAAAAGTCACATAATTCATAAATCTACAACTACGTCTCATAACATAAGTCGAACTTGTAAATTGCATTACATAGAATCACAAACAATAAAGAATTATGAAAAATAAAAAGTTCCAACACTTGTATATAAACCTCAAAGGTTACAACAATTTGTAACTTCTATAACTTACTTTCCATCCTCCAATATATGATTCTTTGACCTTTGAGTATCGTTTTTATTACCTCTGATTCAGAAAACATTTTCTGTTTAGACACTCGTTCGTCACTAAGAAGAGTTTCTGTTATTTAGAAACTTGTGCATATAGATTTAGAGATGATCAAGCATTCGCCTGCACAAAGAAGAATTATATATAAAAAAACATTTTCCTTTTCATTAAACTTTTGATTTATCATTTAAGATAAAACATAGCCCAAATAGACTGTTTAAGTTAATATTGTTCAATATGTTACCACAAATAGTCACTGCCATCACCCAAAAAGACATTCAACTCATTCATTGCTTCTTTGTGCATACTCTGTAAGGCCCCGTTGTCGGTAGCCCTACTTTTGTGTTGGATTTACTCATAAACGCAGTTCTAAATATCAGAGTTATTTAAAACATTCGCGGAATTTAAAAGCTTTCATAAAACATTTCATAACAAAACACGTCTTGTCTTAAAACATCATTTTGTCTTTCAAAATAAACGAAACATTAAACTTAAACGTTTTGGGTCTTCCGATGCCAGCCTCTTATTCAGTGCCACGTGTCTCCTCAAGCGAGCTGCCTCATCCTACTCACCTGCGTGCATACTAAAAGTCAGCTACGCTGAGTGAGTTCTAGTTAATCATACACTATACAATACACAAAAACTTATTTTCTTTCATTCATACTTTCATACTTTCATACTTTCTTTTGTATTAACTTACTTTCATATCTTACGTTATAAAGAGCATTACGCCCTACCTTCCTCGAGTATTATTAGGGCTCGGTACCCTCTTCCTCGAGTATTATTAGGGCTCGGTACCCTCCTTCCTCGAGTATTATTAGGGCTCGGTACCCTCCTTCCTCGAGTATTATTAGGGCTCGATACCCTCTTTCCTCGATTATTAGTAGGGTTCGGTTCCTTAGTTCTCGAATATTAGTAGGGTTCGATTCCCTCTTCGTTACCATACAACCACCCTTTCCTTCTTTTGTTAACTTTATCACATTCATACACATAAGCATACATATCATACTTACCTTATACTTAGCGTTACAACCTGACAGTACGTGCAATATCCGAAGATCGTTCACGTACCGTCAAGCCATCATTCATACATATCACATCATTCACATAAGGCATACACTTATCTCTTAGGATAAGCGTATTAACAAACATATCGAGTATGCACACAGCCCCGAAAACATAACACATAAATGGGGCTAGAAACTCACCTGAACGCGGTTACGTTCACCGTTAATCGTAATCCCTTTCTTCAGTTGTGCACGGCTGACTGTATAACAAGTATACATATCAATTAACTATCACTACTCATATCATCTTTCTAGTCTTAATTACTACCCACAACGAACGGGGGTCCGGGGGCAGCGCCCCTGGCAGCGGGGTCTAGGGGCGGCAGCCCCTAGCAGGGTCCAAGGGGCAGAGCCCCTGGCTGGGGTCGAGCTGCCAGGTCAGCTTGGAAAAATTTTATTTACATTAACTGTCTTAACACATTTTTCATTAGGTTTTTAATTTATTTTCTAATCGAACTTGACTTTAGGCGAAGTTAAACCTTAGGCGAACTTAGCTTTAGGCGAAGTTAAACCTTAGGCGAACTTAGCTTTAGGCGAAGTTGTCATCAGGCGAACTTAGCTTTAGGCGAAGTTAACTTTAGGCGAACTTAGCTTTAGGCGAAGTTGTCATCAGGCGAACTTAGCTTTAGGCGAAGTTAACCTTAGGCGAACTTAGCTTTAGGCGAAGTTGTCATCAGGCGAACTTAGCTTTGCAGGCGAAGTTGTCATCAGGCGAACTTAGCTTTGCAGCGAAGTTGTCATCAGGCGAACTTAGCTTTGCAGGCGAAGTTCATCAGGCGAACTTAGCTTGCAGGCGAAGTTGTCATCAGGCGAACTTAGCTTTGCAGCGAAGTTGTCATCAGGCGAACTTAGCTTTGCAGGCGAAGTTCATCAGGCGAACTTAGCTTGCAGGCGAAGTTGTCCAGCTGCGGTACTGTTCGTTCTTAAATCCCTTAATCATCTTCGTTTCTTAACCAAATAACTCGATTTAGGTATCCACGGAATCGTCTGACCAGCGCCTACAAACCCCAACCATCAAATCGACCTAACATCGATGTTTAAAGGGTGCGATTTAGGCATATAGGTTACGGGTTCTTTTATCAATCGATTAACCCATCAAATCATAACCATTTTCAGTAAGTTTAGCTTTGTTGAATTCGTTTTTACCATACAAACACAGATCTATCATTTCTATACTAATCCAAACCTAAACGAACAAGTTCTCGATATAAACGTACCGTAAA
This sequence comes from Bidens hawaiensis, assembly GCF_021521415.1. Classification (NCBI taxonomy): domain Eukaryota; kingdom Viridiplantae; phylum Streptophyta; class Magnoliopsida; order Asterales; family Asteraceae; genus Bidens; species Bidens hawaiensis. The sequence goes on from NW_027491467.1 coordinate 1,070,302, forward strand.
TGAGTCGAACTACGAACACGAGCTGGTCTTGCTGCTTTGGTTCCTCACGACGATCTAGCACCAACAAGCTCGGGTCCTCGTCTTTGGATCTTGGTTCGGGTCGTGTGTGTTTTGGAGTGTGTTAGAGAATAAGATGGAAATGAATGATGGTTTAGGGTTTAGGGGATATTTATATCCCTTAAAGCCCATGGACCTAAGGCCCATTCTCATTTAACCCATCTCAATTAATCTAAGTCCATGATCCGTTCTTTACTCGACATTAATTAATTAATTACGCGAAATCACTAAACGTAACTTTCTTTATTCAACATTATAAATTTTAGGATGTTACATACTCCAACAAAAGCAAAAACTTGATTACGTAAATCAATGAATTACAAATATGATTAGTTCTCTAAAAAGCAAAAAACTTGATTACGTAAATCAATGAATTACAATTGTGATTAGTTCTCTAAGCCGGAGACGGTCCTAAATAGTTTTCTTGGTCATCTATAATCCTGGGTCTAGTAAGATAACTGATTGTCCTGACCAATCACAAGCCAAATTCCATTAAAAGACGCAGAAGGTTGCGAAAGACAGTTGTGAAAATTTCTGTCCAGTCTGGCCTTTTATCATTCCATAACAAATTATAAACATTGTACAACAAATTTTAAGAATAGAAAGATACCCTTAAAATAAACAAAAAATATATCATAATAGAAGTATTTATCAATTATGAACACTTAAAATAGGCTATGGGCACTTATTCTAATACTAGGAAACATTATGTTTATGTTCTTAGAAACAACTGACACACAAAAAAGAAAGAAAGAAAGAAAAGGCTTAGTGTGTTCATTTTCAGTTAATAATTACTTTTATAAATATGTAGAGTATATAAAAGCACCTTGTAAGATTCACAAATAATACAACTATATGTAAATTTTGGTCAATGACTCAATGTTAAGCCTCCTCATTTAATCTGTGTTGAGCATTATATGTTGATCAGTTCTTCATGTTAAGTAATAGAAAACATGATAAATATTAAACCTATGAACATGTTATAGCATGGGGAGTAGTAACCGCAGTAGAGTATGAAGTCGTCGACATGCTTGTCATCTTGATCGATTTCCCCTTTAGGATGTATAGTTAAGGATGGTGTTAGGGTTCTTGAGAGAAACCCGGTTTAGGAGAGAGGAGACACACAAAATTGTTATGTGTGTGTGATTTGGTTATGATGTTAATATTTATCTCTCTATATATACACCCAATGGGAAACCCTTTATTAGTTAGTAAGGATAATATGGCCCATCAACAATTACCAAACTAATATATGATAAGGTATAATTAATATTTTGATCTAATATAATATAAATGATAATGATGGCCATATTAATAAATATATAATATATATATTTATTCTTACATTCTCCCACTTGGCCGAGTAATCATTTATTATGAGTATTAGATAAGCCTGATCAGGAGTTAACGCTCATTTTAGCTTTAAACTTAAACTGGAGCAGAGAAATACAGTCATTGAATTGAACATCAGCTCAAGGCCCCCATTAATCATACTACAGTCCTTATTTAAAACCTAAATAGTTATGATCAAAATTTTCAAGTAAGCCCTTTAAACGTTTGATTTGTATAATAATTTGTCTATATGTCATTATGCATGCAGAATGTATTAAGAGAAATACAAATCAAAACTGATGAGGAAATTTAATAGTTAATCATTCATAGTATGATATGCAGTTGCGCATAATCATCAATAACCCGTCATTATTATAGCGCTTTCATAATATTTTTGGGTGAGACTTTTAGTTATCGGATCCTTAAGCATATCATGAATGTATTCGATACGAAAATTTAGATTCCTCAATTCGTTCATAAGCGAATAATTAATTTCATATCAAAATTTAATGCAGCACCTCTCAAACTGTTACTGTTTGAGAAAACATGGTAGCTGACTTTATCACAATAAGTCTTCAATAGATAATTTATATGGAGTTTAATAAAAACTTATGAGTTCACTAATAAATGTTCAACAACATTTATTGACAACAACGTTGTAATTAATCAGCATATTATGTCGTTATGACTTAGGTTGTTGTTATCAATTCATTATGACCCCTCCATGAGATAGATTTGTCTATTGACATAAGAATATATCCCGAAAATTACATTTTCTTATCTTTGAATATGACAAAGTTTAGAGTAATCTACTGGTTTGAATTCTCACTTCTTCTTTTAAATTAAGTCTTTAATTTCTTTTAAAGATATCTTAGTACTCTTTTAGATGCTTCACATTAACTAAACATATCTAGTGTGTTGCAATTTTGAGTAATATCTAAACGATTATATACTTGAACTTATATAAGGCTTCTACTTAATGAAGCATGAGGAAATAATCTATGTGATCCTATTATCATCTAAAGTAGAGTAGTATTGTATGTTACACGTGTAAGGAATATCTCTGAGATCTATAATATCAAAGTATGTGTGAACAATGCTTTGACATATGTAACATATACTTGTCAGAAGAATGCCATCTATATTAGGACAAGTTTGTTTTTAGTTGCTCCCACTCATCTTGAGGTATGTACATTAATCCACTTCGTATTTGATGAAAATAATTGAATAAAGATTTCATCACATTTTGATGTTTGCATTAACCCATAAATAGATTATATTGACTTATAGACTAAATGTTCTTTGACCTTCAGTTTAAAACTTTTAGGTTGTTTTATGAACACGTAAATATGTAAGCCCATTGTTAGGGAAAGTTATTTTAATGTTCATCTAATGTAGCTCTTAACTATTATAAGCTACTAGAACAATAATGATCCTTAAAGAAATCTTTTGTAATGTAGGTAAGAAGATTCTTTGAAAATTTGTTTATCCTTGAATATAACCTTTTACAATCAATCGTGCTTCTTACTGAATTAACGTTTCGTATTGGAATTTAGTTTAGTTATGAACACTATTAGGTGATTCAACCAAATCTCAAAACGTCAGCCTGACTTATGGAGTCAATTATGATTGATGCTAATGGTTTAATTATAAGGGGTAGGATCATTAAACTTTCCAACATCCATTTCAACTTTAGTTAGGGAGGTTACATAATCAACAGTGTTAGTAGGTTTTAAAACCTAGATGGCCTCCTGAGTTGATTATTGGGTAATTTTAAAAGTCTTGGTTTTAAGGATTTGCTCTTGGTTAGGTTGCTATCATTTTCAGGATTCTAAGTGTGTAAGAGTTGTGCAGTATGGTGTACAAGAGGTGTAATTTGAGTTAAATTTGGAGTAAAATTTAATGACACTCTTCCCCCGCCTCTTGTACTTCTAACAAGTTATTATAAGGACTTTTACTGCTCCCACTAACCTTAGAAACCTTTAGGAAATTAGCATGCTTAGGGTTGATATTTAAAGACCAATAGATTCTAGTAGAGAAAACGTTAATGATGTAACTCGTCATAGTTTCTCTTGTGAGGATTATTTTAGTAAGAAATATGAATTTCCCACGTTTAAGCAACAATGAAACTTTTGTAATGTTGTGATTAGCAAATTAAACATAAGGAGTTTCTAAAGAGATAAGTTTTGATGAAATAATGTTGTGATGGAGCCCTGTCTTGTACAAGAGGTGCAATTGAGATAATATCAAGTTTTCACTCCCCCACCTCTTGAAAATCTTGTAAGTTATGATTGAGACACTTAAGGCTCCCACTAATCTTTAATAACTCTAGAAAACTACATAAGGAGTTTCAATGATGTACATGATGTGGGAATTTCTCATATATATGTTAGACTTGATTTGATTTCATTAACATCCAGATGTCATAATAAACTTAGGGACATATTTAGAAGAAATCTTATTATGTATATATGAATGGATCTCTTTAAAACCATGGACTATAGAAGTCAGATTAGATACAAGTAAATAGCTTTTTAAATGATAAAAGAATTATGTCTGAATATTCCGTTTGAATAAGTTCCACGAATGTATGTGAAATATCACTTCTGGTGGACCCATATATATTTCTTAAGCCAAGTAATGTTTAGGACATCTAACACATGATTTAAAATCAGTAAGAATGAGATTATGAAAAATCACCCTCATCAACCATGTCATGATTTCTCATGAAATTTGGTTTTAATGGATGAATTTTATTGGTCTCATTTGTCTTTTGTTAAATTTTTATTTGCATGATAACAAAAGTTATAAAGTACATAGTATCATCCTGTTCTATTTTATAAATGTTTCAATCAGGATATTGATAACAAATAATATGAGAGTTTAAGGTAAGAGTGACTTTATGTTGGCTATGCAAACCTCATAACTGTCATAATGTAGCTTAAGTATTGATACTAAATTCGGATTTATCTCCAAAATATTTAAGGTATCATAAAGCGTAATTAGAAGACAGTTAATCATGGTTCAATAGCCTTAACATTTAAATTTTGTCACCAACACTCATGTTAGTTATTTGTTGATATCAGTAAAGAAACTTATAGAACTAGACTCAGCCTATCATGTTAATTGGAATATTAGGATTAGCAGACTTAAATTTATTAATATACGACTACTGTTTTAGCCAGATGTTCTTTTGAATTATGGATAGCCTTGTTACTTATGCTTAATATAATGACATATTTTTACAACAAGACTTCTCCTTAGAGAACTTAAAGCTGGAAGTAATACTTGTATTTTGTCTATGAACCTTAGAATTATCATCTTTTTGGTTTTAGTGGTAGTGAGTTGAATAACATCTTATTTCCAGTACTAGACGTTTCTTTTCTTGTACATATGTTGCTAATCAACACACTCATTTTCCTTTGGTACTTCTGAGTGTTATAGTTGATTCCTAAGGCACCAAATTGTACTATTGTGGATTTGAGTATGCAATGTACTAGAATATTGTACTTAATATTATGTGTGAGCCCTTAATTTTATGGGTCATGATTGTACATTATGATATATTCAATAATACCATCTAACCTTATAGTTAGAATTTTTAAGAAGTGCATGAATCTTGGGAGTTATTTTGACTAGTCTTAGGAAAACCTAAATCTAGAATAACTCTAGTGATAGCATTTATTTATATAAGTTCTTAATTATCATTATCATAATAGACATTATGATTGACTCATTCCATTTGTTAGGCTCTAGTTTTCAATGGAATAATTGTTATTAGAAAGAGCAATAGGATAGTCATATCATGTCTTAATGGATAATTAAAATTGAGAAGAGCTAAATGTTATTAAAACTCTTTTTGAGACAAAATTCAATTGTGTTTTAAGATTAGAGTGGATGATTTGGATGAGATAGCTATTCATAGAAGAAAATTATAGTGAGTAATGATATGGGATATTAAGATAATACATATTAAAATTTATGATCATTAGATTAATGAAGGATCATTAATGTGATGATCATTATATTTTATTGAAGATGTGATATGTCTATTATTAACATCAAACTAATAGACTATAATTAAAAGTTCTACATAAACAAAAAATAAATTACCTTTGGGCAAAATTAAATTTTATTTAAGTATGTGTGCAAAATAATTGTAACACATCACCTTTGGGCAGAAGTGAGACAATTATTTTAATTATGCACATGCTACTTTTGCTGAATAAAAATGTAACACATCACCTTTGGGCAGAAGTGAGACATTTATATTATATTAGGCAAAAACTAACAAAAGCTTTCAGTTAGACTTGAATGATATGGAAAATGTAACTCATCACCTTTGGGCAGAAGTGATACATCAAAAGCTCATTCAAGTTAAGTCTTTATGTTTTGTAAAATTTTATAATATTTAAGTATCTACAAAACATTTTAATGAGTTCATAGTAACAACTTTCTGGGTAAAATTAAGGATTTCGAGAAATAACGTTTTCGGGTAAATTATAGTTTTCGGATGACATGGGTTCTTAGTTAATATGTTTTCGAGTATTATGGGTTTTTGGGTAAAGTAATGAGTTTTCGGAAAATTAGCGTGTTTGCGGGAAGAATATTGGAAAACCATTCAAAAAAAACCCGTATAAGGCGATATAATTTAAAATCCGAGAACTCTAAAATCTAAAATTTAATATTATCCTAATTAAACTGAAAACACAAAAAAAAAACCCATACAAATAATTCCGTAAACTAGTTGATCCCTAAACAGATTTCGAAAACTAAAAGGATAATAATAAGATTTGGTTCAAATCTTTTTTAAATTAACAATTATATCTATTTCCTATTTTAATGGGATTCAAATCTTTTAAAAAAATACCAAAACTCTTCATTAATTCAAGATTTGAAAAATTATATCCCTAAATTAACTTTAACAGATTTTAATCCAGATTTGAACCAAAATGTGTTATAATTTTCAAAAAATTATGATGAACACGAAGAACATCGTTGAAAATTTTAATTATTAAACATATACAAAAACTGGAATCGAAATCTTTAAACATGATTTTAACAGATTTCGAAAATATTAGGGTTTATTAAATATGAATTTTAGCAATTTTAAACAGTTTCATATATTCTTTTCGTAATAGAACGAGAAACCGAAAAAATTAGGGTTTATCAAGTTTTAGTCCATGTCTTCTGATTCAATTCCAGATTTAGGGAAAACATGAAGAACTGATTAATCAACATCGCTCTGATACCACATGTTGATCAGTTCTTCATGTTAAGTAATAGAAAACATGATAAATATTAAACCTATGAACATGTTACAGCATGGGGAGTAGTAACCGCAGTAGAGTATAAAGTCGTCGACATGCTTGTCATCTTGATCGAGTTCCCCTTTAGGATGTATAGTTAAGGATGGTGTTAGGGTTCTGGAGAGAAACCCGGTTTATGCGAGAGGAGGCACACAAAATTGTTATGTATGTGTGATTAGGTTATGATGTTAATATTTATCTCTCTATATATACACCCAAGGGGAAACCCTTTATTAGTTAGTAAGGGTAATATGGCCCATCAACAATTACCAAACTAATATATGATAAGGTATAATTAATATTTTGATCTAATATAATATAAATGATAATGATGGCCATATTAATAAATATAATATATATATATATATATATATATATATATATATATATATTCTTACATTATATTCATAATAATCCTTTTATAGGTATGCAGAGTATAAAAGAGCACCTTAAAATATATCCCGTTCCCAATTCAGCTGGAACCAATTCCTTAAAAACCCAATTATCGTCTCTTCCAACAACTTTAACCTACAAACAAAAATGATACAAATTTTAATACAAAGATTAAATATTAGTTACATGTTTAACGGATATTACAAACATGGTAAAAATGTATATTAACTTTCGCACAAGTTAATACAATGACCCGTTTCAATCTTGTATTTCCAAGCTTGAACATGGTCCCATTTAGCAAACACATTTTACTTAATTAGAAAGAAATCAAAGTATATGAGTAAAATTGAATGTGTTTATTAGGAAGATAACAATGATTGTGTTTATTAGATACAACATGCCTACGAAAATTATTTGTTAAAATTATACGAATTCAAGAGACACAATTCTAATCGATGAATGTTGCAAAGAGGCTATGAAACCAAACCATTATTAGGCAAAATCGAATGAAGTCACATTTTTCGTTCAATATGAAGCGACAAGTTGAAATACAGAGAAACAATCCAACAAAAGTAAGATAAAAATTAACATTATTGCAGCTAACAACTTTATGAAAAACATGACATAATTCATTTTCAATAAACTTCGCTTTATATTATGTAATAAATGAACATTTTATACCTTGTTGTGCCACCACATTCCATTTATGTAAGTTTCATCAAAGTAATACTGTGTTTTGTAGGGGGGGAATCAAACATAACTCAAACGAACCAAATATTATATCACGCAAATTGTAGTTTTTTTCTTCTTTATATCTTGCAGTTCCATAGTCAAACTCATATACTTCCAAAAATATCAATAATTTCACATAAAATAATTTGAAATTAGTTTAGCGTTTAAGTATTGATCAACACTATTCTTTTGGTGATTTTAATTAAAATGAAATCAAAATCAAAATCGAAGATATAGGGTTCATGTCACACCCCGACCAAAGGCGACGGAACATGCCGGGGCGTAACGTATTGATTGGACAGTAGCCCAAAATACACTAATTAAAGCAACAATGAATATTTAAATTCATTAACATTAAACACGTACACAAATGCAATAATTATAACAATTACATCATATTCTTGTATGTTGAATAATATCCTAAGGTCAAACTATTGTCTTCCAACTTGAATAATATCAATTACTTGTACCTGTAACATGTATGAAAATAGAGTTTGTCAACACGAATGTTGGTGAGAATGCATAAGTTTTAGTTATATATATATATATATATATATATATATATATAGATAGATAGATAAATCACAATTCATATGTAAATGATGAGTATTACAATTCCTATAAAAATGTAAACAACTAAATAGATGTGGACCCGTTCTTATTGATATGAAATCAAAGTACTTGGGTAAATGTATGATCATACTAGATGAGGATAGATGAGGATGAGATACCAACCACCAAACATAAAATAAACAATTAAGCACATAGAGCATGCAATAATCACACGTAAACATATATTGAATGGTGTTATGAATAGATAAGTAAATAAAATGAGTAATTTAAATAGGGTATACATGCCACCCCAAAAATTTAAAATATGAAAAATGGGGATATATAAACTCACCTTTGAGATAAAAGCCAAACTTGAAATGACAACCGAAAGCACGTTAAAGAAAATGGACGATCGAACCTTACGAACTACAAATAAACTAAATATAATAATTAAAGACTAACTAATGGGATTGGAGAGTTTAAAAAAAATACTAAATCTAATGTATAAATATTAAGATAAAAACAAGGAAAAGATTAAAAAGGAAGATGAAATACAAAATCAGTTTTTGGACAACAAACTGTTCTTTTTTGATTAAGGGATTTAAAATATCAAAAAATTTTATTATAAATCAAGACTTTTCAGTCTACTAAATTAGAATGTTTTGAACAACTTTCATTTATAAAAGTTTTGCAAATTCGTAACCTAAATAGGCCAAAACAGCCATGTAAATCAGAGGGTACGAATCTGCACACTGTTTTTAAAATATTTATTGTGAATTCATAGGAATGAATTAAAATACGTAAAAATAGTTTTTAGAACCGTATTTCATTTAAGTATAACATAGAATTTGGTGTTGTAATTTTTCAGTTTGTTATAAACAAGATACGCCTCTTTCTTTGACGGTTATATCTAATGTCAAAACTGAAATATTGCTAAAAGCAATAATCTAACGATTTCAAAAAGGATTTTGATGAAATAAAATTATGGACTTTTTTTGTATATGATTATATAAAATTTATTAGCATATATCATAAAAAATCTTTGGGTCCTTTGAACAAAAAAAATAATGATTCAAAACAGAAAAATAAAGATGTAAGAACGTTTCAAGTGTGACCTTCGTGTAATCGATCATCTCCTTGTGTTCTTTGTCTCGTCCACCCTATACACCATGGTGCATGGATTATGTGAATTCCTAGACATGATTGTGTTATGGTCATATGATCATTTGATTAACTAGTATGAACAAGAATTTAAAATAAATAGAAATAAGTTGAAGAAGACTTGAATAATTAAAATCCTACATTTGAAATGGAAAAAAATAATCTCTTGAACTTGTTAAAGAGTGGTGCAAGAATGAAAGGGGTGGGAGTGAGTTCTTATTTATACTAAAATAATGAGGTTATTCTTTAAAATGTTTTAATGATAAAATTGATTAGGAGAGTGATTTGGGGATGATGTTTGACCAAAATTTGAATGGTGTAGGAAGATATTTTTCATCTTTTAAAAATAAATAACTTTAGGCAAAAATAAATGTGACATAACTAGATTAAGGTGCTGTTTGTTTTTTCAGATGTAAAATGTCTGCAGTCTGCGGACCACATCTGCAGGCATTTGAAGCAGAAGAGGTGGACCAAACCTCTGCAGTCTACAAGAATAAGACTGTTTGTTTTTTTAACGTCTGCAGACTGCTAAAGTAAACTGAAATTTTAAAATAAGTTAAAATTTAATTAAAAAAAGTCTTTCAAGGCACAAATCAAACCTAAACATAAACAATTTTACAAGACACAAATCAAACATAAACATTCATAACACATCCACAAAATTTACTCATGGCATGCTATCAAAAGCAATAAAACACATATAAATGTGAAGTTTCAACGTGTTCTAATTATTGAATTAGTGATAGTATGATAACACCCTATCATTCTTTTTGTAACACACACAATCTTAAACAACTATATATTAAATTAAAACGATGCGGAAGTGTAATTATTATGATATATTATTTTTTATTACTTGTTTATAAAACAACATCAACGAATAGTTTTATCGACAAAATATTTACAAGACGTAGATGTTTAGATTAGGACAAAGTAAACTTCTCGACCATTATAACCATTTACATATATTAGCCATTTCTTCATGATGCGTGTTCGTGATTCGCCCCAAGTTCTTGATCGACATCCTTTGGTCTCAACGAAGCTTTACCTAACATATTACAACACAACAAGTTAGTTTTAATAGTGTATAAGGCCATAATATGAACACCGCATACAAGCTCTAACACAAAACAAGAAAAATTGGAAAATTTATTTGACCAATTTGTACAAAACTTATATAAGGTTATATTTGAATAATTATAATACGCGAACACACTTGATTAGGTACTAGAAACCATTATAAACCAATATCCTAAAATTAACCCAAAGGTATAGAAATGTTTGACATTAATAAATATTTTATAAAGCTTTATTTATGTGTAGCTATATTATGCGCAACTGCGGTAATCGACTGATCTGACCCATCTAATTATCATATTCTTCTTTGTTCTAAAATTCTGGAGAAACTAGACTCAATAAGGTTTCCAACCTAAAAAGAATCACCTTAATCGGACACTCGGTTGATTTTATACAATATTCCAAAGACAGACAAAATTTTGGACAACAACTTAAAAATTCAGCTTCGTTATCTTAATTTAACAAGATCAAAACATTGTTTCACATTTGATGACCACAACTATTACTTGAAAGACTTTTTCTAATCATGTTAGCCGCGATTGAAAGTCATTTGTAGTCTAGCAACACAATATAATAAATCACACAATCCCTTTGTAAACTAGCATTGTTGATTAATACATTTTCTATTTCCAAGTAGTCCATAATTCGTTTAAGCATTTCATCAAACACTTGGGGTGCATACAAAATCTTAGCAATTAAAATTAACTAGTCGTATAATCATAAAGGCCTACCCTTACAAATTAAATTTCACCAAATAGAAAATAACAATTGTTATAATGTAAAGAAATTGAACCTTGTTGATAGATAATGGACAAGAAAGGTCGTCGGAGGAAGAGCCGTTGCTGTGGAGGAAGGACGGTGGCGGAGGTGGGGCTGGAGAGTACGGCGACCGGAGGTGCGGTTGGAGGGTGGCGCCGGAGGTGGGGAGAGGGAAAAACAAACACCCCTAAAATGATGTACTTTGGTTATGCATCAATAATGTTATTTATGTGATATTTGAATAAAGAAAAAAATCATGAGTGTTATAATTTTTATTTATATACATATTTTTAATGATTAATATTATTAAATAACTTTAAGAAAAATAACTATTACGTATGAAATATGTAACATATGGGTATACGTATAATTAACTGAATCACATCGAAAATTTTAAACGAGTTGGGGTTTCGGGTCCGAAAATTGACGAATGTTACAGTTCATACATTTGGTGAACTCGAATCGATTTGGATTTTATAATTAACACGAAATCGAAATCGATTGGGTTTAAATTGGGTTTAAAACATAGCAAAGGATGAAGGGTTCAACATTGAAGAAAAGGAAAATTTCTGGCAAGACTACCTTTAAACCAGAAAACGATGATCAATATTAAGGATTGTAACGAACGACACCTGTAAATCAAAATCACGGTTAATATTATAGTTATAAAATTGAAGATAATGATAAACGGAATTGATTAACACCTAAATTGTTGATGAAGGCTTACAGTTGAAGATGATGAATTTGCTACGATTGAGTTAATTGTTAAGGTTTGTAGAGAGGAGCGAGATTTGATTTTGAAAATGAGAAAAAAAGAAAAATCAGAAAATTAGGAGATGACACGTGGCATAATAGAGCTATATGATGCAAAGTTGTTAAAAATCCTCTTTTTTTAGATAGGCAGATTGGTTTTCTTAATATTCATGAATATTTTAACTATTTTGTTAGAATTTATAGAAACATTTATAGAAGTTAACGTTAATACTCAAACTAGGGCTGCCATTTTTACTCAAAACTAGAAACCTAACCCGAGAAAACCCGAAACCGAACTAATCCGACTCGAGAAACCCAAACCGAAGTAATTCGGGTTGGTTCTTGGGTCCGAGTTCTAGGTTTCGGGTCAACCTGAAAAACCTGAACAAACTTTTAGTGTAAAATCATATATATATATTTAGGTATAATAATAGGCTGAAGCCTTAGCCGCTGATGTTATTTGAATATAGTCGTTCTCATTCGACTAATTATGAATCGACTGTCTATTGTCTATTAATGTTTCAGTTATGATTAAAGGGAACTATAATTTAACACTCTAATCACTACATACTTAATATGATTATATCAGTCTTGTTTATTATGATTGAAACTTCTTAAATTATACTATATTTAGGATTTTTATCGGTTTATTTTTGTTTTGTTAAATTTATATTTTGTTTTGTTACATTACGAGTAAAGAAGAATATATTACATTTAAATTTAGTAATGTAGTTTTTTTTTCTGGTATACTTGAAACCCGGTTAATTCAACATGAATTACCCGAACTTGAAGAAACCGTGAAAGATTTGGGTTGAGTTTCGGGTCTGAATTTAAAACTGTGAAACCCTTAAAACCCTGAAAAACACCTCTATATCAAAAATGAAAACTTAAAACCCAAGTTTATTTATTAATTAGTAATCCTAGTATAGAAAAATGTTAGTTTAGTTAAAACACATCATGTGCCATATAGAGTTGGGTTGGGCTGCCTAAATCAATCAATTTCAATTTCAATTTCAATTTCAATTTCAATTTCAATTTCAATTTCAATTTCAATTTCAATTTCAATTCCAATTTTAATTTCATTCATCGTATCTTTGAAACCTAATTCTTCTTCGTTCGACCATTCACGTTCATCTTCTATTATAATATATCTTCCCTAGGGTTCTTCAACCATCCAGTTCAAACAATGGGCAAGAAAGAAGAAGAATCCAGACGAAGGAACAAAAGAATCACTGATTCCGAATATTCTTCCGATTCCGATCAATCCGATTCTTCTCATTCTCCTCGACGACGTCGTTCCGGTAAAAGCAGCCGCAGTAGCAAACGCAGCCGCCGTCGCTACTCCGATTCCGACGAATCCGATGACGGTTCCGATGACCGATCCAGCAAGCGAAAGAAGAAGTCGTCGTCTTCTTCGAATAAGAAGAAGAAGGTTAGTGAAGAGCAGATTGCTGAGTATTTAGCCAAAAAAGCACAGAAAAAGGTACCACTTATTATTACACAATTTATGTGATGATATTATTACCTGCTGATTACGTTTTGTTAATTTTTTCTTTGTTTTGATATTTTAGGCGATGAAAGTAGCCAAGAAGCTGAAGTCTCAGAATGCTTATGGTTACGCCAACGACTCTAATCCCTTTGGTGATTCTAATCTCAATGAAAAGTGAGTTACTTAGTTACTTATTTTTTGTATTATGAAATTAAGTAGGATGGATGATTCATTATGAAGGTTACATAAGGGGCTTTTTAATATGGTTCAACACGAATGATAACAGAAGCCGCTAGTAAGCGTTTTGCACAATTCTGTACGTTAGGCCGATTTCGATCTATTCTCGTAGGTCTTTATGTTACCAACTATTCTAACCGGTGGTCTTAAAACTGTTATTTGGATTTATTAGGTGGTTTAGTGACCTTTTTAGTACGTATAAGATATATTTTAAGGTTATGTCGACGTATGAGGACACCATCTATTCAAGCACTTGACTTTTCTAAACTAGTAGCTGTGTTGTTTGATTGATAGGATTACTCCCAACAAAGGTTGAAAACACCCCGTCCAAGTTGATAAGAGTAGTAATTTTTGCTTAGGTTTTGAATGGTTTAATCTGATAATTAGGTGTGAATTATAGTTATTGAGGGCACTTAACACCTAGGCAGTTTAAAAGGCGGCCCTTATGCTAATTTAAACAACATAGTGATGATATGCTTTAGTACACATGTTTTGGACAGAAGTTTTGGGTAATCAACTACTCAATTAGACATCTCAAATTGTGAGAAAAACTTAGATGGTATGCTCGTTTTGTGAAATTTATACTTATTGGAAATTTGTCATTTTTTGAGTATTTTTTCTTGCAATAACAATAACATTTAATCAATTCCAGTATGCATTTGTGATGAAAGAAGTAGAAAGTGTTTTTATAAACCTTCATTCAGTTGGCTTTTAGAAAACCATAACAGTTTAATACTTTCAAAGTTATACTCTCAAACCCTTTAAACTAAACACATTCCAACTTTTTATCCGGATGAATCCATTTCTTTTTTTGCTGTGATGCTTTGTTACAGTTTAGGCTGCTCTGAAATCTAGGATACAATTTGATGGCATATATTGTAATGTTTTCTCTTGGCCTTATCTGTTAGTGAACTATTTAAAAATACGTGTCGCACCATTGTAAGATCTTTTTTGAAGACAGTCTTTAAACTTCAAGTCATTATACTCAAATACTTATAATTTTCAGGTTTGTGTGGAGAAAGAAGATAGAGAAAGATGTTGCTCAAGGAGTTCCACTTGATGCCTTTTCTGTTAAAGCCGAAAAGAAACGGCAAAGAGAGAGAATGGTATGTAACTTTTAAGTTTCAAATTGAATCATCTACACAACACTTAATAATAATTCATATCTTCACATAATACTGCAGGCTGAAATTGAAAAGGTTAAAAAGAGAAGGGAAGAAAGAGCCATTGAAAAAGCACAACATGAAGAGGAGATGGTAAGTTTGATTTGTGTAACTATAATTACAATTAGAAAATCCATAGCATCAATTGATAATATTCTGATCCTCATTGTTTTGCAGGCCTTGCTTGCGAGAGAACGTGCTCGAGCTGAGTTTCAAGACTGGGAAAAGAAAGAAGAAGAGGTAATAGGGCTTTCTTGTTGTATTTTCAATTTTGATGTTGTAAGTGTTAACTAACATATGGTGTTTCAACAGTTCCATTTTGATCAAAGCAAAGTTCGATCTGGAATACGGTTACGTGAAGGGCGTATTAAGCCAATCGATGTACTATCTAAACATCTTGAGCCTTCTGATGAATTTGATGTAGAGATTGAGGAGCCATACATGGTGTTTAAGGTATCTACATTTTTTTGTCGCTTTCCTGTTTTAAATCAAAGATCATGTTCATGGTTTCTCACAAATCTATTCTGGAATAATTTAGGGTTTGACTGTTAAGGAGATGGAAGAGCTTCAAGAGGACATAAAAATGCATATTGATTTGGATAGAGGCACACCAATGCATATTCAATATTGGGAGGTACAGAGTTTTTTTTTCTTATTTAATAAAGTTGATTTTTTAAATAATATCATGTTTGTAATCATAGTCTCTTTTCTTATATCATAAAATTGATCTTTTAAAATAATATCTTGTTTGTAATATATTGCTTTCGTGTACATAGGCTCTTAAGGTGGTATGTGATTGGGAGTTAGCGGCAGCCCGCAAAAAGGACACACTGGACCGGGCTAAAGTGAGGGGTGAAGCACCACCTGCAGAGATAGTTGCTGAAGAACGTGGTTTGCATTCAAGTATCGAGACAGACGTGAAGAAACTTTTAGAAGGAAAATCATTTGCTGAACTAGAAAACCTTCACGCTCAAATCGAGTCCGAGATGCGTTCGGGGAAAGCTAAGGTTGTTGAGTACTGGGAAGCTGTTCTTAAACGCATTCACATCTATAAAGCTAAGGTATTGTTATTATACTATTTCCAATTTACACATAGCTTATTGTTTTTAATGCAAAATTGGATTAAATTTTTTGGCGGTGTGCGTGCAGGCTTGCATAAAGGAAATTCATAATAAGATGTTGCGTAAGCATTTAGAACATCTTGAGCAACCAGATGGGAGTCACACCTTTAACATGGAAAGAGACAAAACTGCTTCACCTAAAGTTGACCAAGAACTTGACCATGTTCTAGAAGGTGATGAAGTCCGTGAAGAAATACCAAGAGGCGAGGAGCAAGTAACAGAGGAGGAAGAAGCGGGTTCGTTTTCACCAGAATTGTTGCACGATGAAGACGAAGAGGCCATAGACCCTGAAGAGGACAGGGCTATTTTGGTAATTAATGTTCCCCTTCCACACTATCATTGGCTATTGGGCTGTAAACTAGATGAGCCGAGCCGAGCCAGGTTGGGCTTGGGCTTAAATTTAAACTAGTCATTGGCTCAGCTCGTTTATATTAATAAGCTTAAAAATTGAGCTCAAGCTCGGCTCGTCAGTATTTATACACAATGGCCATGGGCTTTTTGAACAACCCTAGGTGGTTAATGAAGGTAGGTAAAGTTTGCTAATTTTTGTGTACTGAAACAGGAAATGAGGCGTGTACAAGTAGTAGAACAACAACAGAAAAAGCTTCAAGAAGCAATGACTTTGCCACCACCCGAGGATAATTTGGAGAGGCGGGCCATGAAGGCCATGGGAGCAATGGATAACGATGATGAAGTATTTGGAAACTCGGATGAAGTCAACGTTGACTCACAGGTATACTGGTGGCATGACAAATACCGACCTAGAAAACCAAAATATTTCAACCGCGTGCACACCGGATACGAGTGGAACAAATACAACCAAACACATTATGATCATGACAATCCGCCTCCAAAAATTGTGCAAGGGTACAAATTCAATATATTCTATCCCGATCTTGTTGACAAAACGAGGGCTCCGGTTTATACAATCGAGAAGGATGGAGACAGTACTGAAACATGCATCATTCGGTTTCATGCGGGTCCACCTTATGAGGATATTGTAAGTATTCTGGACTATATTTTGACGACTGGACACTTTTTTTAGTAGACCATATTTTGACGATTTATTTTGTAATAGGCTTTTCGCATAGTTAATAAGGAATGGGAGTATTCGCACAAGAAGGGATTCAAGTGCACGTTTGAGCGTGGGATCTTGCATGTTTATTTCAACTTCAAACGATACAGGTATCGTAGATGAGTGTGGTCACTGGTCTTCTTTGGCTTGTAACTTGAGTCCGGACAAATTGTACCTTAATCTATATTCATAAGAATAAGACATATAACATGCAGGATGTTTACTATTCTTTACACCTTTGTTTATTTATTTTGTTACATTTTAGTCAGAACTAGTTAATTCATAGTCTCATTTTATAACACTTTTATTTGTTGCTACGTCTGAATTAACTTAAGAAAATCATCGGTTATTTTTAGAGTTCGCCAAACAAACATAAACAATACTTTGCCATTAGGATGTAAATAAGCATTGTCCCTAAAACTGCTAATTCATCGGAGATTTACAACTTCACTGTACGTCACTAAATATCATACAAGAATGTAAAAAACAAAAGTATTTACTTTGATACCGAATATCATACGATAAACAGAAAGTTGATAGCCTAGTTTTTTTTACCGCTTTCGACCTCCAACATTGTCAAATTTGGGCGCTAGCTCCATAGAAACGCCTTGCACAACTTTGCACATTAGACTCCATATAGTGCTTTCAATTTCAGATGCAGATAGGTGATTCAACAGAGGAGACCGATCAATTGACGTTTGGTTATTGAAATCTAATGGTAATTTCATTTCTAACGTTTTTGGCTTAAGTTGCTAGAATTTATGTGGGAATAGAGAAGCAACTGGAAATTGGTATGATAATATGAGATGGTCATGAATGCACAAACCATTCCTTAGAAAACATAAATATCCCACGGCCGATATATATGGCCAACACACTTCTCGAGTATTAAATGGAGACGGCTTTGATCGTAACTCAACGTTAAAGTTGGTGTCACATCTTTGACGTCACAATAACATGCATCTGGGATAAGCATGCCCAGGTAATAGAATATGGAAAGTTTGAGGGTAGCATGACTACTTAACTTACAATTATTACAGAAGTTATAGGAATAATCCAACTACCTAGTATACAACTTAGGTTATCCATAAATGCTAAAGTCTTAATTACTTAAAAGTGATGTAATAATGAGTACAAGTACCATAAAGCTTGTTTCTTAGTCTTAGTCTTGAAGTACAAGTCTAACTAATCAAAACCATCAAGTAGCGTAATAACATTCATAAACTGAATATTAAAAAAAAAAATAGTAATTAAATTAACTGAACCTTAATTATCACATTATTGAGTTAGTTGGTTTAACTGATTTCAAGTTACTATTATATTAGTTATATATAAACTACATTTTATACAATAAACACTATAATCCATTTAAAACTAGAAGATTTGTAAAAGTCATCGATCCATGGGATATGGTCCCTCTAATGTTAAAATATATTTATTTATCAATGCTGTCGTGTTTTCATCCATCTGTTTTGTTCGTAATTCCTATAGTTCTTCATTTCTGTTCCCCAAGTCACAGAGAAAAAGAGGTATGCATGTGTGGTTCATACATAAATATGAACACAACCTAACAAGAAATAAAGCGAAAATGGGTGGTTTAGAAAAACAGTTTGAACATAATTTGATACAAGACGTACGCAACTGGTGGAGGCTTTGGAGAGAGAAAGTGGGAAAACACGACCCGAAATAAAGCGAAAAATTTTTAAGGAGAAAAGTAGATGTCAAGCTAGTATGTTTGACTCCGATATCATACAGATTGTTATATTTCTCCATGTCTTAGTAAAACATGATACAAGACTAGTATACGTACAGAAGGGAGAATCTTATCAGAAATCCAATTCCATGTCACCGATAGCAATCCGATGCTTTCCCACCAAACTGACTAACTTTTGAAATGAGCCGATCCATGAGGTTTCCGTCGATAATTACCAACGGAATTTTACTGTCAAGCATATGTTGTCGGTGATACTCAATTTTTTACTACTGTGACGAGCATAACCTGGTGTATAATATATAAAATAATTTAATCATGAATGATTAAAAAAACATTTTTTCCGTTCATATCTAGACATAAATTTTGAAAATGCATGTGTATGAAATAAAGGAATCTGTTGAACTACAAACCAGATCCGAAAATAGGCCCTACATGTTGTATCCGATCCAACATTTGCCACTGGCGTAATATATGCATGCATCTTTAATAATTATTACAAGACATGGTACATGTACATTCACATGTACCTCATCACACAATATAGTCCTATAAATATATATGCCCATGTTTGGAGTTCAAACCCATCACACACACAAACACAAAACATATAAAGTTTGAGATCAAAGATTCAACAATGGAAAAGTTTTTAACAACTTCTGTTGATGTTAACAAGGTTTGGAGAAGAAAAACATATCAAGTTAGTACCGTTGAAGGCAGTAACGATAGACGAAGGAATATGAAGACGGTTAGGTTTGGAGAGAGTCGCAGTCGGTTATCAAAGATCAAGAAACTGTTTAACATGGGTTCTGATGAGCCGACCAAGAAGGTTAGCAGCGGCTTTCAGAGCCGGCTGCTTCTTGAAATTCATAAGAACACTTCTGCGTCTCATGAACTAGGTTCCATGTAAACATTGTACAGTTGTTCGATCCGTCTCTTAATTATTGAAGGATGGTGTTTTCTGTTTTGTTTTATAAAACAACATGATGATGTTTGAAATTTAGAGGCAGTCATGGTTAGATCACCTATTGCTTCATGTAACAAGATGTTTTCAGTTTTCATAAGAAAACTTGTATTGTATTTGTTAGTATACATATGTCGGTGAACTTAATAAAGTTTATAAACTATATTTTGAATTCTTTTCTTATATATTTCATAATTATTATATTTACTCGTTTAAAACATGTAACACATGCCCTTAAGAAATCAATTCCAAGTTTTCAATATGTTTAGATGGAAAAGTGAATTTGCATTGATGAATAAACTGGGAAAAGTATTGGAAATTATGATGTCAAATAAAAGATATTATATGCACACCCCACAAATTAAGATCATAGAAAGGATTTTGTGGAATGAATATTACCAAGAACGTTAATCACAATAATCATAACTCAAAACAAAACCAACCACCGAGACTGGTGACTAAACCATAATCTATATCAAGAACACTAACCAGTAACCACAACTTCAAGCAAAGTGTGTAGATTTGTTTTATGTTCAATCTCAAACGGGCCTTCTTTGATATAGATTAAGGCTTAGTCACCGGAACTTGGCTAACGATGTAATATTTATTTTACATTTTTACATATGTAATTGCAACTTTCACACATGCAATTCTCATATACCTGTACAATTTTCATATAATACAAACTTTGCAACTTGCAAGCATTTGTTTGTTTGTTTGTTTTGTTTTTTTTTTGTTTTTTTTTTTTGTTTTTTTTTTGTTTTTTTTTGTGAATAGAGTAAAAACAAAGGGTATAGTCATTATTTAACACCAAAACCCTACACACTTTTATATTTGGGTTCAATCTTCATCCCCAACAAGCCCTAATATATAAAAATGAAGGAAACCAATAAAAAATGAAAGAATAAAAAAACTGTCATATAACATGCTAGCTGGATGTTATTGATCCTCAGAAGTCAGGTGTCGGATTACTCACTCCGGTAAAGGAAATAAGGTAGCTTCTCTTGAAGCATTCAATTATGAGATAAATTTCGGGTTTCATGTCTTGTTATATCTAATTCATAACTGAATGCTTCAAGAAAAATTAGCTCATTTCCTTTTATTGAGAACGTAGACTGACTCCTGTCTTACAAGGAACGATAAAAGTCATGACACCCAGCTAACGTGTGGTGTTCTCGACGTTTTATGTGTTAGAGTTTGTAATTGCTGGGGATGAAGATTGAACTCAATTATAAAAGAGGAGAATGACGGTTTGATGCTAAATGACGGTTATACCCTTTCTCTTTACTCTAGTAACATAAAAACTAACCATATGCTTGCAAGTTGCAAGTTTGTACATCTTTTCAAACCAAACAAATATTGTTAAAAACAATGACCAAACAACCTAACGCTCTAAATACAGATATAACTACCTAATAACAGATTCTGGATCATCAATTGTCAAACGAGAATTGTCAAATGAAGACTCGACCACATCGGTGTGGGCAGCAGAATCTTCTAGAGCCCGAAAAAATGCGTACGGTCCCCAACCTTCACATGTATTCAAAATTACATACATAAAACTTGTAACAAAAATGTGTAAAATAATAAGAATAATAATAATTAGACCGCTCGACGAGCTGCAGTTAAGGCATACCTTCGGCATGATAGGGTGGTGCGAAAAACTGCAAATAGCAAAATGTGGCCACGGTCACACCTACAAAGAATAATGTGCAAATGCTAAGTTCTCCAAATGATGTAATAAGTGCCTGATTCCCCTCTAACAGAGGTCTCAAGTTTGAATTCAGCTTCCACCGGTTAGCAGAGTTAAGAAAAAAGTTCTCCAAACGAGTGAATTTACCTATTAGACCTCCAGCAAAGACGTCTTGCCAATGGTGCCAATAGTCGTCTACACGAGAAATGCCAACAAGTGATGCAACGAGTAGAGGCAACAAGACGATGCATAGCTTTGCCACGTGACCTTTACGGTCAAACACTCTTACTTTTCCCGATAGATAGAGGGACAAGAATCCAAGGCCTGAGAAAGACCCTGCAATAAATTCACAAAAATTAGTAAATTAATGGTATGACTATTTTTCTTGGTATGAACCTTGAATTGTATAATGCTAGAGATGTCATTTTAGACCCATTTAGTTATGGATTTGGTCGAGTTGGGTTATCTTTAGACGGCAAAAAAGATGATAATTTCGACACATATAGAAGCAAACATATTTCCCTTTACGCCCTGCTTGCGGTGCGCGCATATAATGTATATATGTGTGAACCCTCGGGTGGGCAAAAGTAAAATTGCACTAATTTTGACGTTATTTTACTAATCTCGTGAAAATAACGTTAAAAGTGGCGGAAGGTTAATCAGGCATCATGTGGTGGCGTTGATAGCCGAAAGACAAGGGCGCATGCACCGATCAGCCGGTGTCCCGATGATTGAGTGCTATGTGCCTTATGTCCAAGGCTTGATGCAAAACTACTATCGAGCCGGGGGTCTCACCGGAAGCAGCCTCTCTATCCCTATGGGATAGAGGTAAGGCTGTCTACATCTTACCCTCCTCAGACCCTACCATAGCATTGCTATTGGTGGGATATACTGAGTACGATGATGATGATGATGATTACCCGGCCCACCCGACCCGCCCGCCTTACCACTTCTAATTATATCTTTAGTAACTAAATTATTGACTATTTTTTTATTTGACTGAACTATGAATCTTGAAGTATATAATACTATAGATGACAATTTTGACCCGTTTAGTGTATATTTAATGCCTAAAACCTCAAATATAATTTTATTAAAAAAACTAGAGCTTTTTTAAAACAATATAACCTTTAATCATAATTGACATGTCATATAATTACTTAAAAAGGAACTAAAATTTGACTAAAAGTTTTATGGGTAGACCCAACTTGGACTTGTTTAGTGATTAACTTCGGGTTATGTTTAATTTGCAACAAAGGTGACAGTTTCGACCCATTTAGCTTGCATAAACCTTATAATAATTAATACTTTTTTAAATTATATAACTTTTAACCATAGTTGAGAAACTTACTACTAATCATTTAAAAAATATAACATAAATTTAGATAAAAATGGTATAGCTCAACCCAACTTGACCCGTATTGACCAGAACAAAAAAGTAACCGTTTACCGACCCACCCATGTTACCACTTCTAATTAAACCATAAGCATTTTGACAGAAATAAAGAATCACGTAGAATGTGTTACTCACATGAAGCATGCCCACTCGGGAAACTTTTATGGCCTTCGCTTACAACCTTGCTATCACCATGACATAAAACATTTCCCACTTGATCATAAAGCTGAAGAAAACAACACGATCCTAGTAAAAAAAAATATATTCAACTGTTTCAAAAAAACTAAACAAATGAAACAAAACAGAAATCTAAAAGCACATACATCTTTTCCATCCGGAAAACAGCGCCAGAAGAAGTCTGGCCGAGGCCTGCCAACTGCATCCTTTATAGCATTGGTTATAACCCCGGTTAACATAACCGAAAACAAAAGCCCTGTGGTAACAAACAATAATAATTCAAACTCTCTCAATAATAACATTTAAGGGAAGAGGTTAAACATTTAGACGTTTCGATTTAGTCTACCTAATATGGCATGATGAAGATCATACACGTCTCTTCTATGATAATAAAATACCATAAAGACAGCTATCGGGACCAATACTGCATAAACCTGATAATAATGTTATCATATAATTATTACAAAATGCAGTTCCTAACAGCGTGTATATTATTAGTATATGGAAAGAGGACTGACGCGAACAGCCCACATTGGAACGGTGTTATCCTTCAAGGGGTACTTGAGATCAGACATCATGTCTTTGCCAACATAACGGTAGAACGGATGGATGCGGTTTAAAGCGAACATTGTAAACGCCAATAATACAAGAATGAACCAATCAGTGATGTGAGTCTTAGCGAGTGTAATCCCATGTGAGGTGACAGTATGAGTTACTAGCAATCTAGTCTGTATAAGTTATAAAATCTAACATAGTTATATTTTGAAGAATAATTAGGGCTGGCTAGAAGCAATAAAGGATGAAGAAGATAACATAATAACATGCCTTTTTGTTGTGAGGTATTATTAAGGGAGAATAGAGGTGATTTGTAACAGCAGAATCCTGTAACAGTAAATACAATTATAAATTTCTAGTTGATTCCCAATTGTAATCTAGAGTTTCAACATCAGATATGAATACAATTCAAATGTGAAGATAACAAGAAATAAGTAACCAACTTGAGGGGGATTATTATTATTATTCCGAGAAGTGAAAAGGGATCTGAGATTCCATGAAGGCATGATCGATGAATTATGAAATCAATGCTGCTGCCATTGAATCAGAATCAGAATCAGATTTGTACAAGAGGTTAGAGGGAGTCACGATCACCAGAGCTGGAACTATAATAATAACTCATTATTTATTAATTTAACTCTCTAGATGTATTTATGAAGATTAGATTGACATTCTACGCTACAATGATTTGTTGTTTATTTTACACCAAATTTAAGTGTTTGTTCTTTATTTTTTAAATTGAATGAATTAGTTTTTACGTTTCAAAATATTACATCGTTTGTCTTTTGACCATAATTTAGTTAGTTTTTCTTGTTACATCAGGTCATGTGCCTCGCAGATAAGGACAAATGAGTCTTTTTATCTATCTATTAAAAAAAAAACATTTTCAAAACTAAAACTAAAAGAATACTCTCTCTCTCTCTACACCCTCCGATGTTGTTTGTGTGTGGTGTAAGATATGATGGAGTTGGAACGTAGCTTTCGTACAAGATCGTGTTTTAAATTTATAAAATCGATTTCTACTAAGACTAAACACACATAAAATAAACCCTTGAATTCTGAATATGGTAAAGTAGCTCCTGAGTGGGGAACGACCCCTTTGATGGGCGTCGCAATGGCTCTATTTGCGGTAGTTCTATCTATTATTTTAGAGATTTATAATTCTTCCGTTTTATTGGATGGAATTTCAATGGATTAGATCTATAAGAACCCCCCAAGTCCTAGCTTTTAAATAAAAAATGAATCCTTTAGAGCTCGGATTTCAAGCTCATTCGATTTTGATAGTTCGATCATGGAATTTCTTTGTTTCTGTAATTCTGGAATATGAGTGTGTGACTTGTTATAATGGATCCTATTTATAGTACAGAGAATGGGTCTGTCATCTTGATAGAGATGGTTCTCCTTCGTCGGATATTTATTCTATTATCTGGAACACATAATATATGAAATAGATTAAGAAATATTTGAACTATGATTCATACTTAATATTCAAACCTCGCGGCCAGACTCCAAAAAAGTTTCCAAGAATTAGAATTTAGAAATATAAATCGAAATTGTTTCTTCTTTAAAATTTCAAAATTTTTATACTTATTTTGACTCAAAGATAAATCGTATATGTAGAATAGTATTGGTAAGAACCAAGTATCGATCCGTAGACACAAATGTTTCGAATAATGAATCTTCGTTTTAGTTCAATCAGAGAGTTTTAATCATTTTGGGTTTGATTTTTAACTTTTTATAAAATAGAAATACTTACATATTTAATATGTAGGTGACAAGAAGAGAAATTCTAAATGAGTAATTCAATTATATGAAGGTTACCATATAAGATCAAGAATCCACTCCATTCTTCCTTGATGATTATTAAGTAAACATGTGATAAACTTGCCCTAATAATATATGATAGAATAGCCCCTCATTTCTAAGTGAACATATTCATGACATAAAAGAAAGTAGCATGCATATTTTCAAGTCCACCGTTGCTTAATCTCATACTACCACAAGAATGTCAATTTAAGTAGGCAAGTAGTTTAGTAAAATAGAAAGATTAGGATTGACTTCGATTTCTCAAATTCCAATTCTAACAACTTCGGGTGGTTATAGTTTAGTCACACAACCTCCCCTTGTTGATTTAATTAGGTTATAATTACACATTCCTTTAACATATGATTTCTTTAACTAGCATGATAATCTAAGCAATCGTGTTAACAATGTTATTTCAGAATTATCAAAACTAAAGAAATAGATCATAGCTTATATTTCATCATTTCTAAGTACAATATAAGGATCCATGTTTTATCTTGAATAAGTTATCAAAGTATTATTTTTACCAATTCTAGTCTCCAAGAACATGAGTGAATCATGAATGATTGTTAATTATCAACCTTGATTTGTTGAGTTAAAGTGACAAAACATTTTTCATCAAAGGATAATTGCAAGATAACCATGTATTTTACTAAACTAAATCACATATTTAAGATAATCATCAAGTAAAACTGTCACACCCCGGCTTACGGCCTAGGCGTGTGACCAACAGTTGGTACCTGTTTTGTAAATGTATCAGAGTTTAGCGGAAGTCCTTTAAAAATATATTTTGAAATATTAATTTATTTGTAAACTTTTTATTTATAATAAAATATAATATATATATATATATATATATATATATATAAACATTAGTTAATTTGTACATCTTAATGAAATGTTTTGATTTATTAGAAAACTTCATGGATAATAAATATCACATGGTTGATTTATAAACTTTGTTTAGATTTTTATAAAACTCGTTTAAATATTTCTTTCAAATTTTAATTTATTTGAAACTATGAGCCATATCTACCTTGCGAACATCCACTCCATGAAAGGCTCAGATTCTTGATACTTTAATCACCTGAAATGTTAGAAAATACGTCAGCGATGTGCTGGTGAATACGCTGACGCTAATATATTTTCTTTTACTTTATTACCCCTCGAGACTACGCCTGCCTCGGCCCATCGTGGCTTAGAATAACAAAGTTAAAACAACACATTTATAAATTCAAGTCTCTACTCTAGGTCACCTCAGCAAACACCGCAGCGTTCGACTTAGTTAAGTACCCGTAAGTATACACAATGATCGTACTTCCCGCGGGAAAGCGTCCTACGATCAAGGTGGTGCGATGTGCCCATCGCATACTACCACATATGTAAGGATCCAGACACACGTATATCACAGCCTGAGGGCTAGGTTTATACTCTCATTTATAATGGTTTTAGGAACATGTAGTCCCTTGTAAATCATTTTCATATAATCATGTTTGACTCATTTGAAATCAAGTTTAAAATTTTGGGGGCGTATTCACCTTTTCGCTTTGGGATCGGCTTCAACACCGTCCGAGGGTCTTTCCTTGCTATCTCGCACCTATAGTACGAGTATAGCCTTCTCTTTTGGATCAGCTTCAATACACTGTCCGAGGGTCTTTCCCTCTTCTTTGTTATCTCGCACCTATAGTACGAGTATAACTTTTTGTTAGTCGGATATACAATCCGGCTTAAGACCTCTAGTCTCTCTTTTGTAAAATCCTTACCTCGATTTTAAATTTCTTTATGAACCTTTAGTTCAAAACATCTTTTCTCTATTTTAAACCTTTAGTTTAAAATATTATTTCTTTCTTCTCTTTTTCAAGTTAAAATTCTTTCTTTTCTTTTCTTTTACAAGATAAACCTCTAGTTTAACTTGTTGTCTTTTTCTACGTTTCTTCTTCATTAAGAAACGCATCTTTTTATTTTCTTATTATTTAAGAATAATAACTTAAATAATATTATCAACTATAACTCTTTTCTACTTCCATCTTTTTCTTTTTCTTTTATAGTATGTTTGAACCTATAGCCCAAATCATATATCTCTTATTCTCATATTCAGACCTTTAGTCTGTCTACGTTTCCAAAACGTATACTTATATATATATATATATACCTCAACTAGTTTATATTCATAATACAAACAATGTATATATATATTTATTCATTACTTGTTTAAATTATCTTTAAATAATACTTTTATCTTTATTTATTAATAAAGATTCTTTTCATTTATTTCTTTATTCTTTTTCTTTTTATTATTATTTAAAATCTATTTAAATAATACTCATTCTTTATTTATAATAAATATTTTATACTTTTATCTTTCTTTTTATATAATTTCATCGCTTTATTTTCGAGGTATTGATTATACCCTTGACTAGGGTCTAAGCCTTTATTATTTTATTAATATTTTATTAATATTTTATTCGGGCATTATGCCTACCTTGTTTGGTTTATTAATTCTAAACTCACGGGCAGCACTTCGACGTTGGCACGTATATCGAGAATCTTGATCAACACCTCCTTGGCACGCAAATCGAGGCACGCCGGTCTTCAAGTCTTGTCGGTACGCACTTCGAGGCGGGTCGTAGGTTCGTTTCGGGTCGGCACACACTTCGAGGCAGGTCGTCGGTTCGTTTCGGGTCGGCACGCATTTCGTGGTGGAATGTTGGGTCATCTCGGATCGACATGTACTTCGAGGCGGAACGTCGGGTTGTACCGGGTCGGTACGTATTTCGAGATATTGTCGCCGGTACTTTGGGGTATCGTCGGTTTATGGCACAGATTATGAGGTATAATGTCGGAGTTTTATGGTTATGGAAAACGAGGTGGTCGGTACACGTTTATCTATGTGATTTTTAGAGAGATGTTAGAGAGTGTATTCTAGAGAGAGAAAGATGTGTGTGAAATTGAGTGTGAAAAATGAAATGCCATGTCTTGCTATTTATAGAGTTTTCTGGAGACCCGTCGCGATATGCGATGGGCCTAGACATAGCCGTCGCGTATCGCGACGTAGCTATGGTGAGTCGCAGGTAGGTTTGGCACGTGGCATACGCGGTGCCACGTGGCGAGCTTTTTGTCACATTGTGACACATGGCATGACTCGTGTCACATTGTCATGGCTTGATGCCACGTGGCATGACACGTGTCATATTGTCATGGCTTTATGCCACGTGGTAGGACACGTGTCACCGCTTCAGACCTCGTAATCGCGATACGCGATGACGTTTGGTCTAAGGCCGTCGCGTACCGCGATAAGGCCCGGAGACATATTTTTCATTTTTAAATTTTTAAGTTCGAAACTTTGATATTTTTGGTCCTTTATCTTTTTGAACTTGGTATTTTTGACCCGTTATTTTCGTGATGTTACATCCTCCCCACCTTGAAATAAATCTCGTCCTCGAGATTGCTTCTTTCTAGAACGTGTGGGGGTATTTCTTTTTCATTTCGGATTCGAGTTTCCAAGTATACTCGGGGCCTCTTTCTGAGTCCCACTTTACTTTCACAATCTTCAATGTTCGTCTTTTTACTTTCTTTGTTTTCGAATCTTTGATTTTGAATTGGTTGTTCTAAATATTAAATTTTTTATTAATTTCTATATCTTTTAAAATGTATCGATAAAGATTCATTGGCTTAGACACTTATACAGATCAGAGATGTGGAATACATTTTGTATCCTTTTCGTTTTTTTTTGATTAATTGCAGATAGTATGCAATAGTATCGATTCGCTCGAGTATCTCAAGTGAGCTAAGTTTTCTTTTCTTACCGAAGCGAATAATGTATTTCTAAGGCAAAATTTTAATTAACATCTTATCGCATATATTATATTTTAATGGTTTATGATAGACGTATAGCTCTTTTGGCGATCTTACGCTACTTGAATCGTTCATAGATTTGTAATACTTTATTCATCGTTTCATGAACTACTTCGGATCTAGATATTTGGTTATCTTAGTTTCATACCAATACACGGATGTTTGGCATTTATGTTCGTATAACGTCTCATAAGGTGTGACTCGAATGTTTGTATGGAAAAAATAATTATCCAATTTCTACTTAAATCTTTTATACTTGCACGATGCATAACCTTGTATGTTTGGATTATTATTATTATTTTATTTTTTTTTTATTTTTTTTACTCTGCCCATCTATTTGGGGATGATAGATTATGCTAAAGTTCAATCGAGTTCTTAATGTTAGTTGGAAAGTATCCCTTAAATGGGATATAATTAAACTGTTTTGATTGTAGATTATGAATAATGGCACATCGTGTAGAGACACGATGTTGTTCACATAACTTCATGGTAATCTATCCATCGAGTATGAATCGTACATTGGGAGAAATTTAGGCAAACTTTGTTACTTATTTCTACATGTGGAGTTTGGGTTGTCTAAAGTAATCCAAAGGTTTCTTGTGCTCGATTTTGACTTGTAAATGAATTTAATCTTTCATTACATACGAAGTGACATATTTTTCATGTTTTTCTATTAGTAACTCGATCTAAGGTTTGTGGTATGTTTTTATCACTTTTTGGGTGCATCTTGTACTTTTGAGCTTTGTTCATTATCGTCTCGTATAGCTTTCCATTATCAGTATCAAGTTTTGGTTTTCGAGTATAAAGATTTCGTCATCTTTCTTAACTTACAATTTGATTGTGCCATAACCTTTCGCTTTTGGAAATTTGATTTTTACTCTTGAGGTTTCTTGGTTTCGCTTTGTTTATGTTTATTTAGAGTTTTGAATCTCTAAAACTCAAATGCTCAAATTTTTCAGGTTTTCTCATTCTTTGGTTTATGGTTAATAATAATAATCTTCAGACTCAATGGTTTTATCATTAACATCTATTTAAATCTACTATCTTAAGTAGATGTTCTAATGTTATACCATCTTGTTTTACGTCCGCTCTTTTATATATTTATGCAATCTTCTTTGTAATTACATTTTCGTTTTTTAATGATGAATAGATAAACTCCTTCTATAGTTATCTTGTTTGACGTTTTTACTAATACTCTCGAGTATTGTAGTATATCTCTTTTGTTAATTCTATGTCTTTGGATGATATAGTAAGTTTATAATTTAGAATGTTGCAAGTAATTGTAAATCGTTAAACACAGTGGCCAATTGTGTTTAATTATTTACCTTACTTTCAGTATTCTAAATATATTTCTCGGATTCAATCTATCGAATCTTATTCTATCATTTTATCTTACTCATTCTTGATAGCTTTCAAGATTTTCATACTTATTTTACATAATCCCTTGCTTCATGATTTTGACGGATTCTTCCTGTTTATTTATTTTTGAATTTTTAAAGTTTGGATAATTGATTTTCTTTGAATAGACATGCTTTGTTTAATTTATCATTCATTTTAGTTCATCTTTCTATAGATGATGATTAATATACTTTCTTGTATTTTGAAAATTTTACTATCTTTTCCTTTGCATATAAGCATTCTTGTGTATAGAAACGATTTATATACTAATATTTTCTTTATATGTATTAGGGAGTTAATTATTCATTCAATGTTACAAAATCTTTTGTTTATAACGAATTTGTAAACGGGTTACATGAGTTTAATTAAACTAATAGCTACTACAAGAGTTAATATTCCTTTAACCTATTCTTGTTTTTGTTTGATTGTCTTTGACATTTCTTCATATATTCACCATAAGTGTTTCAACATTCATCTCTTCATTTTTGCTCTTACTTGTTTTATTTTCCGAACATTCATTCTTGAAATGTCCCCCCCCCTTTTTTCCTTACAAAAGGTACACATGACTATGTTTGATTAGTTTCTTACATTTTTCCTAGATGCCTTCTTCCACATTTCACATATGGGTCTTGTGAATTTAAGCAGTCCTTTTTCTTTCTTGCTTTTCATTAATTCTTTTGTTTAATTGATCTCTTTTTCGTTTTTTTTAAAACACATTTAGCTACCATCATAGCTTCAGAGGTTGTTTGGGATACATGAAATTTTATTATTTTTCTTGTTTCTTTTGGTAGCCTAGATATCATTTTGTCAAACTCCAAATTATCTAATCGCGGAGTTACTTGGCAATATTTTAAGAATTTAGCATTTGTATTCCTTGAGATTGTTATTAACACCCTGCTGGTCCCATGGCAAGATTTGGTTTTGTTTCGTTTTGTTAATTGGACAAAATTTTTGTAGAATAATGTCTCTAAATTTTTCCCAACTTAAGTTGTGCATTACTTTATTTCTTTTAACTTGAATTAATGTTTTCTACCACTTAAGAGCTTTATCCTTGAACATTTTCGAAAAACACCAAATGGTTTGTTCACTTGTGCAAGCAATATTGTTTAAGATTGACTCTTGTTCTTTAAGCCATTTCAAGGCGGATATGTCATTTTCCTTTTCCACGGAATTTCTTAGGCTCAAAGGCTTTTTAACTCTTAAAAACATTTTCTGGTTGAACTTTAGGTTTCTTCTTATTCCTTAATTCGTTCTTATGACTAATTTGGTTACAACTTTCTTTCGAAGAATTAGGCTTACTTTGAGTCCCTTTTCTTGATTCTAAGTTTCTAGGGTCATTGAGCATCTTCATTATTGGAGCTACAGCTTCATTAATCATCTCCCGAACCTCGTCTATGAATTGGTTATTCATTTCTTTGTTTCTCTCACTTTTAACTTCTTTGGAAGAGTTTATATATTCTTCTTTTGATATACTACAAAATCCATAGTTAGTTTTAATACCTAAGGAAATCAAAATCTATCTTGTATTGTACAAGATTTTCTATTACGAATTGGCTTTAGAAAATCCTATTGGATAACCAACTGGTTTTATTCTTTATAATTTCTTTTACTTATTCATCATAAATGTGGGTCTTCATATTTTTAACATTCCTCTTACTTCTTTGGAAAGGTTTCTTTCCTTCTTTCTACAATCATTCATAGCTATATTTAGTTATATATGAAATCAAAACATATCTTGTACTACGCAAGATTTTCTACTATGAAATGGTTTATTGCTACCGATTGGACGAATGTGTCTACTAATTTATTTATTTTACTTCATCATGTTTCAAGTATTTTTGTTTTCCATTTTTCAAACATTTTTCCTTTGGTTTTGCTTGGTTTCATTCTTTTACTATTCAAATAGTAAATTTTTAAGCAAAATTCGTATTTTCTTCTTCCTTTTCTGTCGGAAGTTGTTCTTGTTCTTATAGTCGGACCATAGTTGACTATTTCCACATTATAGGTTAGATGTAAAAATGTTCTTTTCCTATCCGTACTTGTTATATCTTATCCCTAACTCTTTTTATATATATATATATATTTAAATTTTGTTATTTGTTAATTTAACTTAAGTATAAAAACTTATATAATTTTGAAATAAAACATTTATCTATCATTCGATCAAAGCCTAGGTATAACTGAATACCTAATTTGCTAAGATCGATGGATCTGATACCAACCTGTCATACCCCAACTTACGGCCTAGGCGTGTGACCAACAATTAGTACCTATTTTGTAAATGTATCAAAGTTTAGCGGATGTCCTTAAAAATATATTTTGAAATATTAATTTATTTGTAAACTTTTTATTTATAATAAAATATAATATATATATATATTTAAACATTAGTTAATTTGTACATCTTAATGAAATGTTTTAATTTATTAGAAAACTTCATGGATAATAAATATCACATGGTTGATTTATAAACTTTGTTTAGATTTTTATAAAACTCGTTTAAATATTTCTTTCAATTTTTAATTTATTTGAAACTATGAGCCATCTCTACCTTGCGAACATCCACTCCATGAATGGCTCAGATTCTTGATACTTTAATCACCTGAAATGTTAGAAAATACGTCAGCGATGTGATGATGAATACGCCGACGCTAAAATATTTTCTTTTACTTTATTACCCCTAGAGACTACGCCTGCCTCGGCCCATCGTGGCTTAGAAATAACAAAGTTAAAACAACACATTTATAAATTCAAGTCTCTACTCTAGGTCACCTCAGCAAACACTGCAGCGTTCGACTTAGTTAAGTACCCGTAAGTATACACAATGATCCGGGAAAGCGTCCTACGATAGAGGTGGTGTGATATAAAGGTGGTGCGATGTGCCCATCGCATACTACCACATATGTAAGGATCCAGACACACGTATATCACAGCCTGAGGGCTAGGTTTATACTCTCATTTATAATGGTTTTAGGAACACGTAGTCCATTGTAAATCATTTTCATATAATCATGTTTGACTCATTTAAAATCAAGTTTAAAAGTTTGGGGCGTATTCACCTTTTCGCTTTGGGATCGGCTTCAACACCGTCCGAGGGTCTTTCCCTTGCTATCTCGCACCTATAGTACGAGTATAGCCTTCTCTTTTGGATCAGCTTTAATACACTGTCCGAGGGTCTTTAACTCTTCTTTGTTATCTCGCACCTATAGTACGAGTATAACTTTTTGTTAGTTGGATATACAATCCAGCTTAAGACCTCTAGTCTCTCTTTTGTAAAATCCTTACCTCGATTTTAAATTTCTTTATGAACCTTTAGTTCAAAACATATTTTCTCTATTTTAAACCTTTAGTTTAAAATATTATTTCTTTCTTCTCTTTTTCAAGTTAAAATTCTTTCTTTTAAGGCCGCCGCGTACCTCGTCATCGCGATACGCGATGACGTTTGGTCTAAGGCCGCCGCGTACCGCGATAAGGCCCGGAGACATATTTTTCATTTTTAAATTTTTAAGTTCGAAACTTTGATATTTTTGGTCCTTTATCTTTTTGAACTTGGTATTTATGACCCGTTATTTTCGTGATGTTACAAAAACAAAGCTTTTTCATAGAAATTAGATGGTAAATGGAGTTTAGCTCATAATGAGCATGGTTATGAACATTAAAAGAGATGAAGATAACAAACACGTGATCAAACTAGAACAATCTAACCAAATGTGGGTAAATCTCCCTTCTTCAATGTTGATGGATGATGATGATGATATATGATGATAACCTCCAAGTCTTCAAGCTCTCCACAAGACCTTCAATATGAGTGTAAAGTGGATGTTTTTATAAGAGAAACCCGTATAGAAGTTTTCTTCAAGCACACCAAATGAGTGCAACATGCTCCACTATTTATAGGTTGTCTGAGCAACCAGGCACGACTCCGTGCTTTAGGAGGCACACCCCCGTATCCATTTGTCCTCTCGCATTTAATGCTCTGTTAGATCGTACATAATGACTCACCACAGGGGCGTGCTTTATGAGGCATGACCCTATGTTTTTGGGTGTATGTTATATTTTCTTTTGTCTTTTCTGAAAGGTGACCACAGCCCCATGCCTACTGGGGCACGACCCCGTGTCCAGCTGTCTAGTATTTTGTCTTTTCTTGCAGGTTTTTGTATTTTCTTGCACAAGAAAGCATGGTGGCGTGTTCCATGAAGCATGGGGGTGTGTTTCAGTGTTTTCTTTGATTCTTCTTTGGATTTTCGTTCGTTTCTTCGTTTGAGGCTTGGGTTTACCTGAAAATATATTTTAACATGATAAGTAGCTATTTGAACTATATTATTTGATAGAATTTGCAATTTTTAGAGATTATTTGATGCTAAAAAGATGTATAATTTTACATACATCAAACATCCTCACATTTGAACCTTGCTTGTCCTCAAGCAAGCTGCTTATAAATATTCTCTAAAAATAACAAGTTAGGACCATAGCTTAAACAACCCCAAAAAAGTTCCATGAAAATGGAAACAAAATAACCAACCTTTGATCATAGTAATATATGTGGTGATATATAAAAAGACGATTTTGTTTTTATGAGCTTCTGTTTATGTAAAATATCACGTTCTCACAATGTTCACTCACACTCGTTTTTTATATCTGATCATACATACCTGTTATGTATGTATGTGAACACTCTTAGCCAAAATGTGACATGTGATAAATAAACTTGTAACAAATTCAAATCTCCACCTTTGTGAAGGGTTGCATAGATCACAAGGTAATATGGGTCGGTTTTGTGAGAGTAGGGATTTGGTATTTTGTGGTGGTTCAAAGGTTTAGGTTAATGAGGATGAGGATGGTAAATACAACTTCTACTGATTGTCGAGAGTCTTAAGATGTCTTCAATGGTTAGCTCCTTTCTTTCGTTTT
The DNA here is from genome assembly GCF_021521415.1 of Bidens hawaiensis. NCBI lineage: Eukaryota > Viridiplantae > Streptophyta > Magnoliopsida > Asterales > Asteraceae > Bidens > Bidens hawaiensis. The sequence continues at coordinate 1,105,975 of NW_027491467.1, forward strand.
TTTTGAAGTTTAAAACAAACCTAGTGACTCTTTTAAGGTCAGATTGTCAAGACCAGTTTTGTCGAGGATGTGAATCAGTTCTTCCTCAATCCTGCTCTGAACATAACTCCCAACTCTAATGGATCGTTCGGCTTTGAGCCTAATAGCCCCCACCCTCATTAGTTCGGTAGAGTTTGACTTTTTCTACATCTTCCTTCGTGGGACCAGTTTCCGCATCCCAAGCATCGTTCGTATCTTTTTGCTCTTCTTTTCATTACGCTTTTGGAAACTCCACAAAATGGTGGCATTTGTTTGTCTTGGCGCCACTTTTTCTTCACCTCATTGCTAAAGTACAAAATTCTCTTCCTAAGTTTTGGAGGCAACCTAGGTTTTGCGAAGTGTATGCAGCAAAGGAAATTGAAATCGAAAGAACGCGTTTCCAGTTCTTTAGGGTCTGCTGGTAAAAGACCAGTGTTGTATTTTACGGTGAGAGGGATAAAGTGGTAAGGATCTTGGTAAGGTTTTTGGGTATTGTGTTGTAATTTGGAGAATGGTTTGCGGGAATTGTGATAATATTACCTTCTTCTTTATACAACGCTTCGTGCGGTCTTGATATGCGCATTTGTGACAAGTTCTAAATCACACGAAACATATGACTCACTCAAAGCTTCCGAAAAAAATTTATACGACATGAGGTTTATCTCACAGTAACGGAGGGATCGGGTATAAACGCCATATTTTGCATAAATTTATTTCAATATTACAAAACTTCTTTTTTACTTTTTCACTTTTTTAGTTATAGTATATTTTTAGTTGGTTTTTTCAAAAACATTTCTTGGATTTTCTTTTGGTTTTGTCATAAAAATAGTTTTTATTTGCTATAAAATATTTTTTTATTAAAGAATCTTATAATTAGTTTGAGCAAACAATTGGTCAAGTAATTCCCCTCCCCACACTTGAATCTCACATTGTCCTCAATGTGAAAGGATTTATAAAAAGATTCATATGAAGTATGGTGAGTAAAACGGAAAGGAACTTCCCTACGGGATAACGAAATTTCGACAGAGCGTCCCCTGTTTCTCATCTGTTTTCCTGTAGTGTACCTGAATAATAAAAACTGCATACAACCAAGAAACAACCAAAGCAAAATAGTACTGAAAATTGGGTATGAAATCATCCATACCCTGCCCACACGGGATAAATAACTCCATAGTCAGATGTCTCAGCACCCCCTTCTATAATAAGTAACAAACAAACAAACAACCAAATAGAAATTGTCTATAACAAACATAATGATAATAATGTCAATAAGTACTACCACCCATACCCAGACCTACCATCGCCGATGCTCGTCAGTTACCCAGGTGCTTCGGGACAAAGGTTCCCCACTGCCGATCCATACGCTTACCCAACTGATGAATCTCCTGCCCCGTCTCCGCGTACTCTGCGACACGCTATACGTATGATGCAACAATCTTCCCTAATAACCTATCAAAAGAAGCGGTGTTGTGAGTCTGGAACTGGTCAATGAGCCTGTATAGCCCCTCGAAAGAGTACTGGCTATGATATGACGAGCTGGGGCCAGCTCCTGATGATGATGTGCCGCCCTGCTGAGAGTAAGTGCGGAGGCGGGTATGTCGTGGTGGCGATCCAGTCCTCCTCCTAGGTATGTCCTGAATGCTCATATCAGCGGGGTCCTCAGGATCCCAGACTTGGTTGAGGGCATCCCGAAACCTCCACTTTGGCGGGTTTATGTCAATCTGCTGGACCATCTGCATACTGATACAGAAGTTGTGATCAAGTGCAATTGGGCTTGGGTTAAGTGCTCCTTCTCTTTCTGCACCATAAGCTTTGTAGAGCTTATATATCCATGCACCACCAAAGATTGGGGTATTTCGGGTCTTTGCATTTGCATTAGTTTTGAATAGCTGACAGAACAGGTAAGTGATGTTACATGGCACCTTGTTCTTGATGCAATAAAGTTCCCACAAATCCCTCAATCCTACGACCCCCTCGCTTTGGCACGTTGAGTGACTGTGTGGCTCAGAAGGCGGTGAATGTAACACATCAATGGGTCGCGTAAAGCAGTGCTCTTGGTGTTGCTTGCACAATAACGTTCATCTCCATAACTCAACTGTTCCCATGCCTATATTATGGTGTTTCCCGGTTCACTTGTTTCTTCACTATCTTCATCTGCAAAAGTCGTCCTGGCCTCATACCATAAGGGTGAGTCGGTTTCGTCAGACGTGCAAATACCCAAATCTATTCCAAGCTGGTTACCGAAGTGTTATACCATATTCCACCAATTCTAAACTCAACAGCCTCTTCATCCCACATAGACAAGTCCTTCGTTTTTATTGAGAACGAAGCCAAAAATTCTTTAGTCAACTCGATCACTGATTTGCCCTTTTGTTTGAGGACACGCTGTGACATTCGTCAATTTCGGGTCTCGATTCATATTCGTTTTGTAAACTTTTATTATGTAAACCAACCCAATTTAAAACCGAAGGTTATGATATAATCAAAATGATGGATTTTATGTTACAATATTGTTTTACACTTGTTGGGTCTTGAAAACATTCTTTCCGGTCTTTAAAACGCGTAAAAATCACCTAAAATGAACTAACATGGGCCAAAACTGTCATTTTTCAAAGTTTGGAAAATCTGGCCATCACCCCATCGCGATACGTGATGGGAGAGACCTCTTGGCTTCGCGTATAGCGATGGCCATCAGGTGCATATCCGAGTTTTTTTTGTTGTTTTGTGTTTTGTTTTGATCCATTTTGCAAGAAAACTCTTGTGTCTCCCACCCATATTTGACCACCAACATTACCCTATATATACACCACCATTTCCCTTTATTTTCCCCTGCTACAACTCCAAAAACTCTTCAAACATCTAAGATCCAAGGTTGTTTATTTATGTGTTCTTGAATGTTTGACTTCCAAAAGTCAAACTGAGTTTAATCTTTCATTCTAAATTGTTTATATTGTCTTATTAACACTTGAATATGGTGGAACAACATATATATAATATACACCCCTTGTTAACTTTGGTAGTTACTTCTATGATTCCGGTTGGTGAGGTTTCGTACCTCGTAAGGCAAGGCTTCATGGAGGACTTCGTGTTCTTGATATATATATATATATATATATATATATATATACTTATATAACTTGTTTATACATATTATTCATGCTTAACTTCTGCTCATTTTAGTTTATTTACAAGTTCCATGGTTATGGGTTCTAAGAGTCTATGATTCAGTTTAACCGTAAATATCTCTAGACCGTAAACTGAACTTTGTTTACTAGTTTTTTGTTAGATACTTGTTTAAATATGTTTTAATGTTAGATCTCAGTTTATAAAATAATTTTTATGAGTTCTATGGTTATGGGTTTGTAATTTCTAACCTCGGTCTTAACCCGAAACTAGATCCTAACCGTAAACCGAACTTTTGTTTAAAGACTTTATTGTTATCTTTTTGATTGTAAAACTTAGGTATTTTCATTTATACATTATTATAAAAGTTCTTGGGTATATGGGCATGTGGAAACCATCTATGAACTTGTTGTGAGATGGAAACTGAACCGATCCGATTTTTACTCGCTTAAGACACACAAGTGTGTTTTTAGCTATCAAGACTTGTATATTTCTTTAAAAATAGTTTACAAACTGATTTTAATTATTTTCTTAAGTACTTGGAAATGTTAGATCCAACTTGATCTCATAACAAAGTTTTGGACCGACAAAACCGAACACTCGCTTAACGTACATTGTTAGTTCTAAAACAATAGATCTACATACTTGGTTAAGTCTTATAAAGTTTTATTGAGTTATCTCATAACATTCATTATTTTGGAAAGTTGACTTTGGGTTTGACCAATTATCAAGACCCGAACCAACAACCCGAATACTCGTTAAAACCCGTTTTAGTATCTTTATTCCAAAGGGACTTGCATTCTTGCATTTTACTCACCTTATTACTTAACATAGGTTGAGTAAATATTAAGGTTAGATGCTTTAACCCGGTTTCGAGCAAACTTACATTTTTAAAGGGTTATTATTATAAATTCTTAAATAGTTACATTTTAAACCTTGAACTTTAATTATTTACATTTCTCAACATTTATTTTATTTAAATACTTTCAAGACAACCTTTCTAAATTCAAGACTCCTTTCCTTTTAGGCCTTGTTCGTTAAACTCGTCGTTCCGGCAAATCTCCAAATTATCATCTTTCAAGTTTATTAGTTGAACGTGAGTACTTTCATACCCCGTTTTCCATCTTTTATAATTATGGGTGACATTTCATACTTATTCAACTAAATGCTTTATACTTGAGTCTTAAACCACAAACGTTATTGCATACTTTACTTAAATAATTGCTCGATTTGGTGTTCTATGATTATATGCCTATGTGTTTATCGCTTTTGGTTGGTGGAACTATAAAATCCTAGTTTATTTGGAAACCCTTTATAGCAAGGTTTCGTTAACGTAATGCAATTAACGATAACTATAAAAACCTAGACTATTTGGCATCCCATTATAGCTGGGTGTCGCTAACGTAATTCTATTAGAGATTTTATCCAAATTACTGCTTTTATTTATTGTTTCGTATACTAGTTTTGTGGCTTTTCCTTACTATATATTATATGCTCAAACTTATGAATTGCTCACCAACCTTTGCGTTGATAAAATTTATTTTATGAAATGTTACAGGTTTGCATCTTGGTTGATTTGGGATTGTGAAGAAAATGTCATCAAGACCTTTAGGATATTAGCAAAATGAACAACATTTGATTTGCTATGTTTTGTGATATCTTGTTATGACTATTTATGAATATTCACTATGTGACATTTTCGATGTTGTGAAATGAAATGAGTTTGTTAAATATTGTCGCTTTAATTAGTGTCATGTGCTTATGGGCAATCGTTACACCTCGGCATGTTCTGCCGCCTTTGGTCGGGGTGTGATAAATTGGTATCAGAGCCATGACAATAGGATAGGTCGTTAGACGTAACGACCTAGTATTGTTATGCTTAGGGTCCTATACGTGTGCTTATACATATTTACTCTATTTTTGTTGTTCATATCACATGTTATTTATAAACTTGTTTAAAATTCACCAATATCCTAAATGTTCACATACACACACTTTCCTAGTATTTCCAAGGTATCCTTACCTTAAAACGCAAAAAGTAGATTTTCATTGTGTTTTATGGATTAGAAGATTAACTTGGATCCCGTTGTTTCAAATCCCTTAAAGGTTGCGTTTATATCGGGTTTGTAGCCATCGTAGAAAACGAGACATTATAAAACGACCATTTAACAACACTACGTGAAAAATGGCTTTTAGCCACACATTTGGTTTGGGTGATTTGTCACACTTCGGTCTAAATGTGTGGCTAAAGGTCTTTTCGCAGCACATTTGTTATTCGTGTGACAAAAAAAAAACACCTGCTGGAACCTTTATCCACACTTATTCAATTCGTGTGACAAAAAACACAGTTGTTCGAAACTGTTAGCCACTCTTTAAAAAAATATGACAGTTACTAGCCACACTTAGAAAAGTGTGGCTGAATGTGATCTACGGCCACAATAGGTTTCAATGATGTGGCTGAATGCTAATACATATTGTCACACTTACGGGTCAATGTGACCATATAACATTGTTTGTTTATGTGTGACTTAAAGCTAACGATGACATTAAAACAATACGCGTGACTATTAACATTTAACGGTTACACTTTAATTATTTCATATGTAGCTAAAAGCTAATATATATGGTCACGCTTACGTGTTTATGTGACCATAAAGCATTATTTGATAGTCAGTTATAATATTTGATGTGTGGCTAAAAGCTAATAGTGACAACAAAACAACAACTGTGACTATTATTAGTTAATGGCCACACTTTATGCTTCATGTGACCATCACCTTCACCAACCTAATCCATAAACATCTATTGAAGTTCATTACTCTTATTCATCACTTTGCTTCTTGCTCCAAACTTCATCAACCATCCTGTGATCAAATCTAACAGGGGTTTTTAACGTGATTAATTAGAACCTTAGAGATGTCATAAACATGTTAGGGTTTGAGTTTTGTTGATAACAGTTGGCTGACAGATTCGTTCTCATTTATTGATCGGTCTGTAACTCGCTGTTAAACGATGATTATTGAACGATTGTTGATTTTAGGATATAGTATTCTGAGTCTAGTTTCCAGAAAGGTAAATTTTGTAATTTTTGGATGAGTGTTGAATACCTTTTATGATTTTAAAAAAACATATGTTAAAGCTGATTCGGGAAGTTATATTCTGGTCCATTTTTTGGACACCATAACTCCCTAATGGCAAACCCAAATGGGTTGGTTCCACTTATGGAAATTAGTATTATGAGTTTAAAAGATAACCCAATTGGTCTTACAAAATTTGGTTTAATGAGTTGATAGAACCATTAAATTAGTTTTTGTTGCGCAATCTGCTGAGCTATTAGTACCAATCTGTAATGGTTGAATTATTGTGAGTTTTTTATGCATGAGAAAAATATAATTAAAATTGTTTGAGAAACCTGATTCATATATCCTACTGTGGTAAATTTTGTAGAATTTATACTTAATATTTTCTTTGTGAATAAAATCAGTTTGTACATGCCAGAATCTGTCTCGTGAACTGAATGATCATAAGTTAAGTTGTATGATGAATATGTGGTTGCTTTGCCATGATATGATGTGTGGATACATGTTAGGACTTTTGGTACCGTTGACATTACTTATTATCACCAAAGATTCAAGTTTGTGTTTGTGTGTGAGTTCATACGTGGTTTAGAGTCATGTGTTGTAGAACATACTCTCATAACTTAAAACACTTGTACTAGGTAACAATTAGCGAGTCAAATGCATTCATTTGGTTTTGAGAAAACTCTATTACACGAGACACATGGTTTTGGATTGAAAACACGTACATACTGGTTTTGAAAACATTAAACGTTTGCCTATACTTGTTTTCTGGATTGAAAACACAAAACGTTTTGAAGTATTGGTTATGTAACCTGCTGAAACTGGCAAAAACGAGCTAAACTGCTGATTTTTTGTTGTTGAATTTTTGCAAAACTGGCCAAAACGCGTTGAAACGAGCTGTTGAGTGCTGAAACGGATTGAAAAATCGCTGAAATGAGCTGTTAACATGCTGTTTGCTTTAAAAATGAGCTGTTAAGTGCTGAAACGAACTGTAAACTCGCTGAAACGAGCTGTTTAACTTGTTTGCTGTAAAAACGAGTTGTTAAGTGCTGAAATGAACTGAAAAATCACTGAAACGAGCTGTTTAATATGTTGTTTGCTGTTAAAACGAGCTGTTAAGTGTTGAAATGATCTGAAAAATTGCTGAAACGAGCCAACACGAGTGTTCGCACTCGACGAGTTGAGATTCAGTTTAGGCTCATTTCTCAGTTTTTTTTGCCGAACGTTGACACGGGAGAGAACGTTTTAGTTTTTTTAGTTTTTTTTTACTTATTTCGTTTTTAACTTATGATTTGTTAATTAATTTTTTTGAATTTTTTCTGAGGTTTTTTTAGTTAGGATTAAAAACCCTCAAAAAAATATTCAAAAATAATAATAAAAGTAAAAAAACTTAAACATTTCCTCCGTTGTCGTTGTTAAAAAAAAACCGACCCGAAACCCGTTTGATCGGTTCCGACCTTGACCCATTTTGACCCGAACCCGTTATGACCCGAACCTTTTGATCCTGACCCGTTACGACCCGAACCATTACAACCCTTTTTTTAATTGACCCGTTTCGACCCATAACCCGTCCCGACTCATAACCCGTTTCGACCCAACCCAACCCATTTTCCAACCTTATGTTTTATGTATATCGATGGGTTAGGAGAGTTGTACCTCTTATGACACAATTTAAAAAATATTCAAAAATAATAATAAAAAAATCATAAGTCAAAATATAAATAGAAAACGGAAAAAGTAAAAAAACTAAAACATTTCCTCCGTTGTCCTTGTTAAAAAAACAACCCGAAACCCGTTTTGACCTGTTCCGACCTTGACCCATTTTGACCCGGACCCGTTATGTCCCGAACCTTTTGAACCTGACCCGTTCCGACCCGAACCATAACAACCCTTTTTTAATTGTCTCGTTCCGACGTTGACTCGTTTCGACCCATAACCCGTTCTGACCCATAACACGTTTCGACCCAACCCATTTGCCACCCCTATGTTTAATGTATATCGACGGGTCAGGAGAGTTGTACATCTTAAGAAACAATTTAAAATTAGATGCATAATGAGCCATTAGAGATTTCAAGGCCCGAACATGTATGACTTGTTTTTGTCTATTATGGTATAATATGACTCCATATAACACGATATAACCCTTAAATATCTAATGTTACATATCACATGCCATAATAGGCCACTAAGAGATTTCAAGCCCTAATATGGCCCATTAGAGCGACTATGACATGAAAAAGTCTATAATGGACCACTTACACCAAAAAGGCCCAGTAAGACCTATTGATGAAATTATCACATGTTATCGGCCATTAACATCTAACTATGACTAATGACATTTATATACAACTTTCTTAGAGCAACTATGATGTGATAAAGGCTATAATGGGCCACAAACACCAGTTAAGGTCCAATAAGGCCCATTGATGAAAGTATGACACATTATTGGGCATTAACCAAACTATGACTCACTAAACTCATATTCAACCCTTTTAGAGCAACTGTGACATGATAGACACTACAATGGGTCAGTAACAACAATCAAGGCCCAAGACGGCCCAATAATGCAAGGTATGACGGCCAACTATGACTCACTACACTCCTATACAACCTGTTAACGTAACTATGACATGATAGAGACCATACTGGCCATTAACAACAATCAATGCCTAATATGGCCCATTAATAAAATTATGACATGTTATTGGGCATTGACATATGCCTATGGCTCACTACACTCATATACAACCCTCTTGTAGCAACGGGGACATGATAGATGCTATAATGGCCACTAATACCAATCAAGGCCCATTGATGAATGTATGAAAAGTTTTGGCCGTTAACATCTAACTATGACTAAAGATAGTCCTATACATACTTATTAAAGCAACTATGACGTAACCAATGGACACTAACATCTAACTATGACTAATGTTAGCCAAATAAGGCCTACTGACGAAAGTATGGTGTGTTTCAGGCGTTAACACCTAACCATGACTAATGACACTCATATACCATTCTTTTAGAGCAACTGTGACATGATAGATGCTATAATGGGACGCTAACACCGATCAAGAACTAGTATGACCCAGTAACGGACGTATGGTTTATTGGGCGTTAACACTGATTACTACACTCTTATTCAACTCTTTTAGAGCAACTATAAATATCACTTGTATTTATTTTATATGTTTTTATATTTAAAATACAATTTCTTATATATATTATTTAAGGTTCAATTAGTTGTTATATATATATATTTACACTAACAACTTTTTATTTTAATTATTAAAATAAAAAAAATTAATTATTTTTAGTTTCTATTAATTTCACTTCTCTCAAAATTTCAAATTAAATTCACCCGCTCTTTTCTTCAAAAAATTTTGAATTACCCTCTCATTCTTAAATCTAATTTGACCACATATTTAACCTACCTTTTTTTCTTTCTTTTCATTCCTTCTTATTCTTCTTCTTCTTCATCTCTCTACACCCACCATAATTCTTCATCCTTAATTCTCTAACTCACTCAATTCTTAACCAAATCCTTTGATTCCGGGCTCTAATCTTATTATTTTTGTGAGAGGAATTCACGTGTGGTGTCGGTTTCCATCAATTCTATCTCGAATTTTTCTGGATTCTTGTTGAGTGTGAAGAACCCTAAGAACCAAGTTTGTGGATTTTCAATTTTAAGTGTTATTTCTTCTAATTGAAGCTTAATACATCTTCTTTCATCGCTAAAAGGGTATGTATTTCACTTGTAATTGAAGCTTAGTACATATTCTTTCATTGCTAAAAGTTTAATTGAAGAATTAGAACCCTAGAAATGTCATAAATATGTTAGGGTTTGAGTTTTGATGACAACAGTTTGATGACGATTCGTTTTTGTTTATTTATTGGTATGTAACTTGATGTTAAACGATGATTATTGAACGATTATTGATTCTAGGATATAGTAATATGAGTCTAGTTTCTAGAAAGGTAAAGTTTGTAATTTTTGGACGAGTTTGAATAGTTTTTATGATTTTACAAAAACACTGGTCAAAGCTGATTCGGGGAGTTATATTCTGGTCTGTCTTTCCGATACCATAACTCCCTAACGACAAAACCAAACGGGTTAGTTCTAGTTTTGAAAATTAGTATTATGAGTTTTGAAGACAACCCAATTGGTCTTGCATAATTTGGATTAATGAGTTGATAGAACCATTAAACAAGTGTTTGTTGTACAATCTGCTGAATTGTTGGTACATATCTATAATGGTTGAATTATTGTGAGTTTTGTATGCATGAGAAAAATATAATAAAATTTTTTTGAGAAACCTAATTCATATATTCTACTGTGGTAAAGTTTGTAGAATTTATACTTAATCTTTTCTTAGTGAATAAAATCAGTTTGTACATGATATAATCTGTCTCGTGAACTAAGTGATCATAAGTTAAGTTGTATGATGAATTTTTTTTTGATTTGCCATGATACGATGTGTGAATACATGTTAGGACTTTTTAGTACAGTTGACATTGATTATTATCACCAACGAGTCGTCGATTCAAGTTTGTGTTTGTGTATACAATATGTCTAATGCGATTGTGCGTGATAGTCGTCCTGATATGCGTGGACGTACCACGGTACCTAGGAAGGGTGAAAACCATCGTGGTGGGGCATCACTTGCTGGATCACATGAGGATGGTGTTGGTAGTGGGGATGTCGATGGTCTACAAATGTATCCCCAAAATTTCGGTTCAAATTTTGACAACTTAGTAAAGTTGAAGGATCAGAATTATTCTCTAAAATAAGTAATGAGAAGATTTAAATAAAGAAAATAAAATCATTCTATAAGGAAATAAACATTTACCCATAAATAAAGTTATCTTATGTTAAGGATATGGAATAAGGAAATTTCCATCTCACATTGAAAGATATAAGAAAGTGGAAGCATTCCACATGGGTGTAAATAAGGAAGTTAAAATCCATCCCACATGGAAAGTGGTAAATATTCGGAAGCTCTTTATAAAGAGATAAAATTCGATAGTAATATTCTTTTATGCCCAGCACACACCCAGTGGTCCTAGCGGAGGGTGAGAAGCACCCGACGCGCACGCGCACGGGCTCGGGCGATGGGCGCAATGTGACGCTTTGATGGTGCACTTGGCACTTCGCACGAAGTGACAAGCTATCATAAACAAAGGACCAAAAAATGAAAATTTGTATCCAAGGACCCATCACGATACGCGATGAGTCCAAGGACCGGCTACCGCGTAGTGTGATGGTTCGTGATAACACATCACACACGTGTCACATCCGGGTGACACGTGGCAGACGTGACGACACGTGGCGTTCATGCAGAAGTGGTGGCGTCGTGATACGCGACAGCCACATGGAAGACTCCATCGCGTATCGCGATAGAGTGTGAAATCATCCCTCACACCTCCCACACACACTCTCTCTCTCTACCTCTATTTTCGTGCCATATACCGACAATACCTCGAAGTGCGTGCCACCCGAAAATAAACTGACAATCTACCTCGAAGTACGTGCACGACACGACAACCACCATATGTCGCCTCATTTTGTGTGCCGAGTATCGTAGTGCGTGCCAAGCTCTGAGGTTCCGGCAGTCTAAGCTCTAGAACGCGATAGAGAGTGGAAGTGCTGCTCGATCAATCTTAGTAATAGAACTTCGAATACCTACGTAAGGTAGGGGTTCTGCCTAAGTCATTATTTTATTATTATATTATATGGCTTAGACCATAGTTAGGGGTATAGCCCAAACCTTGATCGTAATTATGTTTACATAAGCTTTAAACATAAAAAGGATTATAGTAATGTTTCTTTACTATTAAGAAACACGTAATCTTTCATTCATACGGATATAGTCAGAATATAGTTTCTTCATAATTAAGAAACATAAGATTTTTCATACAAAGGTAGCAGTCAATGAATGTTTCTTCTTGAAGAAGAAATAGATTATAGATGTTTCTTCATGAAGAAGAAACTCAGCATATGATTAGTTAACAAACAGAAAGACTACAGGTCTAAATATTTTATTCAAACAAATGATCAATCAAGGTTTAAAACTATCAAAACTAGACTAAAGGTCTATAGCCGGATCAAAAGAGGATCCAGATATTTATATACGTATTTTATTATAGATCAGTCAATCAATCAATCAGTCAGTCAATCAATCATTCATTCACAGTCAAGGTTTCAAACGAGATCACCATATCATTCAGAACAGACAATCACAGGTGAAGACGTTAACCTTTTCAATCAATCAATCAAAACATATTAATACTCGATGAGATGAACGGGTGTTTGTCTTAACGAGTCAGTCAACATTTATATGAGATTATGTGATCTCTAAAAACATTATAATACAATATAGAAAATAAAAGCAACTCAGACCGAGTATACATGTGTCTGGAACCAAACATAATTGTTCAGCCTAATCAGTCAAAGGCCAGGTGGCCGCGGGCTAACGGTCATAAATAGTTCTCCTTGCAGGGGCTGTATATATATAGTTCGGGAGAGCACTTGTGTGTGTATGTAGGGGAGTGGTACAAAGCCCAGAAGTAGACTTACTTCTGCTGAGTGTACAGAAAACTATAATTGTATTGTAATGATATTCAAACGTTTTATGGAGTCATACGTGTTCACCAGCATATAGCTGACGTATTTTTCCCCACATTTCAGGGAAACCAATTAGTATAGGTAGCAAGGAATTATAGACATTCATGGAGTTAGACGCTCGCAAGGTAATGATGGCTTAGTTTTAAATTATTAAAATATTGCAAACAGTATTTAAACAAGATTTATAAATCAAACACCGGGAATTTATTATCCGAGAAGTTTTCAAATAAATTAATATTTTATTCAACCAAAGTCTTCCGTTAAAATAAACCGCAACTCTGATGTATTTACAAAACAGGTACCAATTTGTGGTCATACGCCTAGGCCCTAAACCGGGGTGTGACAGGTTGGTATCAGAGCCATCGATCTTAGCGAATTAGGTATTTAATCATACCTAGGCTTTGATCGTAAATAGATATCAATCCTATAAATAAGAGCCATCGGTTTCAACGAATTAGGTATTAATGTATTACTATCTAAGCTTTAACTACTTATTGAATAAAGTATGGATAAGAAAAGATTGAAAGTTTACATATCCTTAAACTTCATTTGTAATAATGTCTTATACAAACTACTTTAGGCATATACGCCAAGTAACTAGACATTCAATCATTCTACTTGAATCTAAGCCATCAGATATGCCCAGTAATAACAACTATTATACAAGCTTTATCAATCAATAACAATCGACAGTTCCTAATTTTCCATATGGAGGGCAAACAAAGAATCTTCCTGCAATCCACAAATATCGATATGAAGAGCAATCTTATTATAAATTAGATATTTGATTGAACAATATCTAAATTTTAGAACATTCAAATATTACGGATAAGGTAAATTTTATAAGATAGGAATGCATTCCTACTTTCAATCAAACCTCAAGCAGATGTCCGATCACAATAGTTATACCAGTCGACCTCGATCCGGTAAAGGAAATGGATGTATTGGAAAATCTCTACTCCCAATTTCCGTGTCCAGTAATGAAGACTCATATCAAACGACAATGGAAGAAAATTTAGATTCATACGACACTGAGACTCCATCAGTTCCGATAAGCATAAATCAGAATATACAAGGAACGGGATCCAATGTTGTCAAAAGGAAAAAAGAGTAATAACTAATCCAAAAGACAATTATCAGGAACAACAGTATTTTAATTATCCAGCATTTCAAAATCCTTACTTCGCTCACACTCAAGGAGATTACTGGAATATGGATCAAAATTCCTTAGAGGGAATGTATGACATTGAAGATAATTCAATTCATTACGAAATCAATGTCACTAAATTAGCAGAAGCAATGCTTAAGGAAGAAATGGAAAACAAGGAAGGACAAAGAGAAGAGGAGACAAGTAAAAACATTAAGAAGGAAAACAAAATCAAGAAATTGATCATTCGCTGGAAGAAGTAGACAATAAGATCTTATTAATTGAATAGGAAGCATAAACTCTTAAAGTAATTCTCCCGGAAAGTCTGGAAGAAAGAAAATATTAGATTGAGGAAAAGTCCAGGTGGACAAAATCGAAAGGATAAATAACTCTAAGTCAAATACCAGAGAGAGATAACCTAGAAAGAGAATTAGAAAAATTCTCATGGTTGTCTATCATCAGCATATAAGTTTCTTTCATACTAATGTAATTCCATTTACAGAATGACGAACTTAAACAGTCAAACAAATAATGATGAAGTTTCCAACCGAATAAGCAACAATAACACGACAGAACCTGACCATGAGATTCATGAACAGTATTTAGTCAAAGTGAAAGAGATAATTCATGACACAATGATCCCTCTTATCGATACCGTGAAATGAGAAATATACAAAATTAAACATTCAGCTAAGGTTGTTAGAACTCATCCATGCTGAAATCCTTCTCATCATGAGGAAAACTTTCATAGTTCCAACATGGATAGCAAGAACTCCAAGAACCATTCAGTAACTCAAGGTTGCAATTTTAAGAATTTCAAAACCTATGAACAAAAGGAATTTTATGGCAACCAAGGTATTATACCAACTTTACGATGGCTTGAAGAGATCGAGTCCATCGTCATCATTAGTCATTGTACTGAGATTCAAAAGATACAGTACACATCTCTGAAATTCAAAGGTGAAGCTCTAGAATGGTGGAACACTCTCATCATGAGAAAGGGCAGAGAAACCTTGTATCAAATGAGTTGGGAAGTATTCAAAGAACTCGTATTACAAAAGTTTTGCCCCATATAAGAAATTAATAATAAACAAACCAAGTTTATAAACCACAATATGGATACCATACATCGCATGGATTACAATACCAAATTTCTTGAACATTATCAATCAACTTCATGTCTAGACAACTCAGAATACGACAAAGTTATTCAATACATATCTGGGTTACCCAAAGAGATAGGAGATACAATAAGAACCCATATGCCACAAACAACTTCCTCGGCCATGGAATTGGCCAAATGTTTGCTCAATGGTATGAGAAAGAAAGAAAAAGGAAAAGTCAAACAAACAAAGTATTATCAAGGATAAAACATTTAAATTCAAAAGTCCAATCTGTCAGAACTGTGGTAAACGAAATTATGTAAAATGTCGTAAACAGAACAAGAACAATAAATCAATCATATGTACATTATGTAACAAAACCGGTCACTCTGAAGAAGACTGTAGAAGGAAAGCAGTTGCATGCTTCAAATCTGGAGAAAAAGGACATTTTAAAGGTGAATGTTCAAAAACCCAATAAAAGGATCAACAATAATAGGAAGGAAGAAGGAAACACAAGGATCATCTGGCAATCAAGTATAAAAGCAAACAAGAGAATAAGAAATAGATAGTCAACTCTTGTAACCGTTTGTAATCTCGTATCTAAAACGAGAAGTTTTGTAATAGAAAAAGTGTATTCAAATCTCTAATGTATATAGAGAAAAATATTAGCATATATATACTATCTTTATACAAGGAAAAGAGATAGTTTCAAAAGTTTTCGAAATACAAGAATCTTTGTTATTTAATCATCATCTATAAATATGAAATAAAGAGAATGAATTAAACTAAGACAAAAGAATATCCGAACTTTGAAAGTTCGAAAGTATCATTGATAAACAGAAGGAATCCGTCAAGATCATGAAGTAAAGGATTACGTGATTCAAGAATGGATATCTTAAAGAATTATTGAGATGGATAAATTAAAAGGATTCGGTAAATTGAATTCAAGATACAATCTAGTTAACATCAGTAAGTGTATAGAATACACAAGGTAAGGTAAATAGTTAAACACAACTGGCCACTGTGCTTAGCAATTTACAATTACTTATGACATTATGGAACTATTAACTGAATACATCATCCAAAGATGTAAGTTAACAACAAATCAGGAAATTCAACCATTCAAACAGTTCGAGTTAAGCTCAAGAAACATATTAGAAAGAATCAGGAAAGTAAAGAATTATTCACAACGAATCTCGAGGACGAGATTCATTCCAAGGTGGGGAGGATGTAACATCCCCAAAATTTCGGTTCAAATTTTGACAACTTAGTAAAGTTGAGGGATCAGAATTATTCTCTAAAATAAGTAATGAGAAGATTTAAATAAAGAAAATAAAATCATTCTAAAAGGAAATAAACATTTACCCATAAATAAAGTTATCTTATGTTAAGGATATGGAATAAGGAAATTTCCATCCCACATTGAAAGATATAAGAAAGTGGAAGCATTTCACATGGGTATAAATAAGGAAGTTAAAATCCATCCCACATGGAAAGTGGTAAATATTCGGAAGCTCTTTATAAAGAGATAAAATTCGATAGTAATATTCTTTTATGCCCAGCACACACCTAGTGGTCCTAGCGGAGGGTGCGAAGCACCAGACGCGCACGCGCTCGGGCTCGGGCGCAATGTGGCGCTTTAATGGCACACTTTGAACTTCGCACGCTCGCATCGCCGCGAGCCTCTTGAGAGCCGCCTTAGTATTTTTGGACAATGAGAGTTAGGCCTAGAAGTGACAAGCTATCAAAGACAAGGGACCAAAAAATGAAAATTTATATCCAAGGACCCATCGGGATACACGATGAGTCCAAGGACCGGCCATCGCGTAACCAATGGGCCGTGATGACGCATCACACACGTGTCACATCCGGGTGACACGTGGCAGACGTGACGACACGTGGCGCTCATGCAGAAGTGGTGGCGTCGCGATACGCGACGGCCACATGGAAGACTCCATCGCGTATCGCGATGGAGTGTGAAATCATCCTATAAAAGGGAGGGTCTCGGCTCATTCTTCCCTCACACCTCCAACACTCCCTCTCTCTAGAAATTACTCTTTACCTCGATTTCTGTGCCATATACCGACGATACCTCGAAGTGTGTGCCACCAGAAAATAAACCGACAATCTATCTCGAAGTACATGCACGACACGACGACCACCATATCTCTCCTCGTTTTGTGTGCCGAGTATCGTAGTGCGTGCCAAGCTCTGAGGTTCCGACAGTCTAAGCTCTAGAACGCGATAGAGAGTGGAAGTGCTGCTCGATCAATCTTAGTAATAGAACTTCAAATACCCACGTAAGGTAGGGATTCTGCCTAAGTCATTATTTTATTATTATATTATATGGCTTAGACCATAGTCAAGGGTATAGCCCAAACCTTGATCGTAATTATATTTACATAAGCTTTAAACATACAAAGGATTATAGTAATGTTTCTTTACAATTAAGAAAAATGTAATCTTTCATTCATAAGGATATAGTCTGAATATAGTTTCTTCATGACTAAGAAACGTAGCATTTTATATACAAGGAATATAGCTAAAACATTGTTTCTTCATAATTAAGAAACATAAGATTTTTCATACAAAGGTAGCAGTCAATGAATGTTTCTTCTTGAAGAAGAAACAGATTATAGATGTTTCTTTGTGAAGAAGAAATTCAGCATATGATTAGTCAATAAACAGAAAGACTACAGGTCTAAATATTTTATTCAAACAAATGATTAATCAAGGTTTAAAGCTATCAAAACTAGACTAAAGATCTATAGCTGGATCAAAAGACGATCCGGATATTTATATACGTATTTTATTATAGGTTGGCCAATCAATCAATCAGTCAGTCAGTCAATCAATCATTCATTCACCATATCATTCAGAACAGACAATCACAGGTGAATACGTTAACCTTTTCAATCAATCAATCAAAACATATTTATACTCGATGAGATGACGGGACATTTATATGAGATTATGTGATCTCTAAAAACGTTATAATTCAGTATAGAAAATAAAAGCAACTCAGACCAAGTATACATGTGTCTAGATCCAAATATATTTGTTCAGCCTAATCATTCAAAGGCCAGGTGGCCGCGGGCTAACGCTTATAACTAGTTCTCCTTGTAGGGGCTATATACATATAGTTCGGGAGAGCATTTGTGTGTGTGTAGGGGAGTGGTACAAAGCCCAGAAGTAGACTTACTTCTGCTGAGTGTACAGAAAACTATAATTGTATTGTAATGACATTCAAACGTTTTATAGAGTCATACGTGTTCACCAGCATATAGCTGATGTACATTTCCCCACATTTCAGGGAAACAGATTATTATAGGTCGCAAGGAATTATAGACATTCATGGAGTTAGACGCTCGCAAGGTAATGATGGCTCAGTTTTAAATTATTAAAATATTGCAAACAGTATTTAAACAAGATTTATAAATCAAACACCGGGCATTTATTATCCGAGAAGTTTTCAAGTAAATTAATATTTTATTCAACCAAAGTCTTCTGTTAAAATAAACCGCAAGTCTAATGTATTTACAAAACAGGTACCAACTTGTGGTCACACGCCTAGGCCCTAAACCGGGGTGTGACATAAAGATTGGGGATAAGTATGTTTTTCAGTTTTAACATGTTCATTATTTATGTTACAAATATACTTACTTGGTTATTTTAATATTATAGGTTTGCGAGTCATGAGATTCATTAGAATATCATAAAAATTCTAATCGAGCACTATGATGAACCTTGGGCTACATTCAGCATGGTGCCAAAGTATGTGAACGCTCGTATGTTTGCTCGTTTTCAGGTAATATATTAGTTCATTATTTTTGGGTAGAGATACTGTACGATAATGGCTTAACGTACGAGAGGTACGCGGGAAGCTCAAAGGCAAAAATACTAAAACGCTCAAAAAACGCTCACACAAACCCTAAACGCTCAAGAAACGCTCAAAAACGGTTTTCATGAAAAAAAGTGAAAAATTGATCGATTAACCATCCAAAACTGTTTTTTCGGTGAACCAATGATTAACTGGATATGTATTAACGATTCCGAGATGCTGTGATGTGATTTCATGGATCGATTTGTGAAAAACGGGATTCGCATACGTAATGTACTTTAAGGTATTATTATATTGGATCTTTTCCCAATTACTTTATGTCTGCTTGGTTGTTTTAGTTTTTCATATTTAACTTTTACTCTTTATTTTATACATATGATGTATAGTTATTATGATAATATATTAACAATTTTAGGTTCAAAAAGTTAGAGCTGAAATGCAAAAAGAACTAGAAAATGAAAGAAAGTCAAGAAACGAGTTGGAAGAACGAGTGCAACGAATGGAACAAATGGGAAAAGAACTTAAGGAAAATGAATAAAGGAGCCAAAAACAATTTGAATAGTTTATGAGAAAGTTTGAGGTCGGTAGTAATTAGTAGTAGTTTCAAATATTTTGAATTTATAACTTATTAGTGAAGGTTTGGTAATGTAAACCCGTTTTGAATTATTTTATTGGGTTTGTTAAACTTATGAAAAAACATGTTTTGATTTTATTCTAATGTGTTTAGTTACATTTATAAAGTTATGCATTGAAATATTTATATTATGCATTGTTAACATGTTAAAAATCTGATTTTTTAATCCATTTTTAAAAATAATAAAAAAACTGAATTCGGTAAGACACATTTAGCCACATTTATCTATGTGTGACCAAAAGTATGATAACAGTCACACTTTATATTACAAAAGCATTATGTGTGACAAATGGTAAGACTATGGCCACACCACAAACTACAAAAGAGTGTTTGAGTGGCAAGTTCATATTTTTAGCCACATTGACAATAACCTCCAGTGTCTATATGATATGATTAGCCACACAATACATCACTATGTGTGACAAAAAGTTTGACAGTAGCCACACTTTAAATTACGTAAAGAATTATGTGTGACAAACAGTAAGACAATAACCACACTATAATCTACAAAGGAGTGTTTAAGTGGCAAGTAAACATTTTTAGCCACATTTAGTATAACATCCAGTGTCTATATGATATAATTAGCCACTTTATTATTAAATTCAAGTGGCCATTGATTTGTTATAGCCACATGGTATAGGTCACAATGCTCGCTTAATACAACCCTATTGGCCATATTATTATAAAATTCATGTGGCTGAAACATGAATTCATGTGGCTCTATACGTGCAATGGTCACACCTAGTAAATAGTCATGTGGCCATTTTATACCGTTTAGCCACACTTATTGGAGAGGCTTCTTGATGGATAGCAACTAATGTTGGTACCATTTATCCACACTTATAACCACATAAGGCCACTAAAAACTGTGTGTGGCCATATGATACCTACAATGTCGCGACCTTTGGTCACACATGACCTGAACCAGATGTGTGTGGCTAAAGGCCTACGACCACACTTTTTCGTGTGACCAAAGGTCATTTTTCACGTAGTGCAAAAAGATTCCAAGAATCGAAGGTGATTTATTTACCTGGGATGGTTGGGTTATAGTGTTCGTTTTCTAGGCCACAAACCGTGTTATACAGTCAATACTTTAAGTAGTCAAATGCGAGCGTTCCGGTCGCCATCCTAATTTTCGGTGTCAAAACAATAGAAATATGGTGGTTCGTGGACTAGTGTTTTGACATGACGTTGTATCTCGATTTATTGTGTTATTATCGTTATTTGAGTCGAAAACATGAAAAAGTCGCGGTGGTTCGTGCATATGTTTAGACTCTAACGTGGTGTTTTGTAAAACTTTTTAGTGTTGGAATATCAAATCATGGTGGTTCATGTACGATTTTCCGACTCTATAAAACTCAAAATCTCAAATTTTTAACTTTAACCTCTCAAAAATCATTTACGTTTGTTTTCGGTTTTGTTGTTTATATACAAAGCTTTCTTATTTTATCTAACACTAACAACTTCTTCTCACCAACTCTAGGATTCACAGTAAAAAATTTAAACTTCATCTTATTTTATTTTATACACTTTCATATTCATTTCTTTTTATCCAAAACTTATTCCATTTCTTTATAATCTTTTAGCATGCCTCCACTAAGACCGCGCAAGAACACCAACCGACGTATGGCTGCTTTTATCGTCAAGCAAATGGTCGCTGTGATTCTCGAACTTGTAACCCAAATCCAAGCTACCTAACCTCCTCCACCCGTTGTTGCACCCGTTGAACCAAAACCCGTATCCTACCCATACAAGCAATTTACTAGTGTCAACCCAACCGAATTCTAGGATATGAACTGTGCGACTACCTTGTTGCAATGGTTTGTGTCCATGGAGAATGTGTTTCGATATAGCGAGTGCCCCGAAGCGAAAAAGATAAATTTCGCTTCAAGCATGTTTAGAAAAACCGCTCTAACATGGTGGGGTAGTGTCATGCACCTCCAAGGGTCGGAAGCGGCTATGGCTCTTCCATGGTCCGACCTCAAGGCACTTATGATGAAGAAGTTCCGCCCCAAACATGAACTTCAAAAGTTTGAGGAGAATTTTGGAACCTCAAGCAAGATAGTGGTGATAATGCCGCCTACTCACTCTGTTTCCACGAGTTGAGCATTATCATCCCTCATTTGGTTACCCCGGCTGAGTGTGAGCTTGAGAAAGGGGGTTTACCGATGCAAATCTAGGACTCAGTCATGAGTAGCAAACCCGTGAATCTTGAGGATGCCATCACTCTAGCCAGTGCGCTATCGTAGAATCCTGTGAAGGCGGGTACCCTAACCCTCAAGCAGCCAAACGAGAAAGCCAAGCCTGAGCCTGCATCTCAAGCCAAGGTTGAACCCGCACCACAAGCCATTAACTACTCCAACTCATCCTGTCATAACAACAACAACAAGAAGAAACCCAAGACCAACTACCGAAGCTATGCTGTTACCCAACCCCAACCTCAACAACCAACCCAAGCTCCACCCCAAAACCGAAGACCCTATACCGGTACCGCCCCGCTATGAAACACTTGCGAACTCCACCACCCATCAAACATGCCTTGTTGCCATTGTACCAATTGTAACCGACTTGGCCATCTCAATACCACCTGCCGATCGGCACAACGAACACAACTTAACCAACCAAACCAACCAAGGACCTTTCCCCAAAATGCCCAAAACCGATATTCACCCTACCCACCAAACCAACCCCAACAACCCGAGATTGCTTCAATTGCGGTGATCCTAACCATTTCTGCAACAATTGCCCACGTTTAACTTTTGCAAACCAAGCCCAAACCATAACCATACCCTACTACCAAACCCAAGCTTACCAAGTCCAAACTTACCAACCCCAACTTCCCCAACTCAATGCACCACTCATCCAACCCATCCAAGCCATACAAGCACCACCTCCTCCTCCCCAACAAGCACCTCAAGTCAACCATGGCAATCAAGGGCGAACTTTTATGATGAATGCAAATCAAGCTCAAGTGGCAAATGATGTTGTGAACGGTATGTTTTTGGTGAACCATCATTTGGCTTCTATTTTATTTGATACTGGTGCCGATAGAATTTTATTTCTTGGAAATATGAATCGAAACTTGCTATGACTCGAACCAAACTTTCCCGACTGTTTCCTGTTGAAGTCGCCAATGGAAATTCCATCACCATCAATTCCGTCGTCCGCGATTGTACTCTCATTATTGCTAATCATAAATTATCCATCGATCTCATCCCGATGCAAATGGGAAGTTTTGATGTCATAGTAGCCATGGATTGGTTATCTTTGCACCATGCCGAAGTTGTGCTTCGATAAATTCATTCGCATTCCGCTCGTCAACAGCATAATTCTTAAGGTCTTCGGAAAAGCTACTTAGAGAAGGCTTAATCTTATGGCGTGCTCCAAATCGCAAAAATACTTACGCCAAAAGTATGCTCCACTCCTAGCTCTCTTGGTGACACAAGACAAAAAGGAAAAGAAAATCCAAGATATTTCTATTGTTCGTGATTTCCTCGACGTCTTTCCCGATGATGTCATCGGTCTTCCACCCGTTCGTCCAATTGATGTAACATCTCAAATTTCCAAATAATAATATTTTACATATTATTTCTTATAATGGAAAAATTACTTGAGTAAATAGATAAATAGTAAAATGGTAAAAAGGGAATGATAAGCATGTTAATTAAAGATAATTAATCATGGACTAAAAAGGAAAGATGGGCCTTAGGTCCATGGGCTTAAGGGTGTATAAATACCCCTTAAACCCTAAATCTTTCCATTTCCATCCATCTTATCCATAATATTCCTTACACCTTAAAAACACACAAAAACCCTTCCATCTTACGGCCGCGAGTAAGAGGGTGATCCAAGACCGAGATCGAGCGACTACTATTGAAGGATCTTGACCTCAAGAGCAAGATACAAACCGGAAGTTCATAACCAAGATAACCCGTAGCCTAGAAACGTCCAAAGGTATGTTCATTATGATCAAAGGTTACGTTTTTATGAACGGTTTGTTATGAAACAAAACCCTAGAGTAGATCGAGTCTAGACAAAGCATAAAGTTTCAAACTTGGTGATTAAAATGGACTTAAAGGATTCAAAGTTATATATATGGTTTATCAAGAAAACCCTAGATCTAGCTTAATGGACATTTTTATGGTTAAAGGTTCGAGCTTTATGCTAAAAGACTTGGCAATGGGGCGATAACGAGCGTTGGACGGGTTAGGAGGTTTGGTTTTGGGTGAATAAAGGTGTGTTTGCGAGTAGTTAACCGTTGTTGGGTCTTAATGTATTATGGATAAGAATGATACGAACTGAGAACATCAGACCCGGAAGTTCTCGGCCAGCATGCAGTCAACCAGAGTTCTCGGCCAGGAGATCTCTTCCTTGGAGTTCTCGGTGACCCTATGTTCTCGGTCAAGGTTCTCGGCCGAAAACAGTGGTTCTCGGTCAACGATTTTGGCCAAGTATGAGAGTTCTCGGCCAAATAAGAGTTCTCTGCTTTGGGTTCTCGGCCACACCGTTCTCGGTTGGGCCTTGGGCCAGAATCCAGTGGGCCTAAATTAACTAAGTCCATAAAAGATAAGCCCATATCTAACATAAAATAAACTAGCCCATTGTCATGAACTAACACAAACAAGCCCAACTTAGGAAGCCTGTTGGTAAACTAAAATACCAACTTAATTGGTTAGACGGTTGATTAACGAATATATATTTAACAGTTAGCCGAGCTCAGTTAAAGAAAGGAATTACAATAAACGGCGAACGCAACAGGATCCAGGTGAGTTTCTAGCCCCATTTTCCGCGTTATGTTTTCGGGGTTGTGTGTTTACTCGATGTGATAGTTAATACACTTACCTTAAATGGTAAGTGTATGCCTTGTATGATTTATGTGATAGATATATGTCATGATTATGAATGAAAGCTTGTAGGTACGCGAACAATCTTCGGATATTGCGCGTATAGACAAGGGAGGTATGTATATGAAAGATGAATGTGTATGATATATAAATATATATGTAAAACATATGAATATGTATAAATGACTAAATAAAGTATATGTATGTTATGGGTATGTAAAGACAGTATGTACGAAGATGAAGAAAGAGGGATTAGGCCCTAATAATATATGAGATAGAGAAGAAAGGGATCAGACCCTAATAATATCTTAGATAGACAAGAAAGGGATCAGACCCTAAAATATCTAAGATAGACAAAGGAAAAAGGGATCAGACCCTAATAATATATGAGATAGACAAGAAAGGGATCAGACCCTAATAATATCTGAGATTGTCAAAGGAAAGATGGACCAGACCCTAATAATATCTGAGATAGAATGAACATTAATTATATAGTATGAGAGTAATATAAAGTGTGAACGTACGTATGAAATTATGTAATGAAAGTAAATGAGTAAAGAAATTATTATGTATCTTTGGATGCGTAATTGAAGGTAAGTAAATGTATTGCATGATGTATGATTAACTAGAACTCACTCAGCGTAGCTGACTTTTAGTATGCACGCAGGCGAGTAGGATGCGACAGCTGGCGTGAGCGGGACACATGGCAGAAGGATAGAAGCCTGGCATCTGAAGATCTGCTATGTTTTATAAGTTATGTTTTGATTTTGAAAGACAAGAAAAATGTTTTAAGACATGTTTATGACTTGATATGTAATGTTTTATGAAAGTTTTATATTCCGCGTAAGGTTTTAATTAACTCTGATATAAAGAACTGTGTTTATGAGTAAATCCAACGTCCGATGTGAGGCACCAATAACGGGGCCTTACAATTGAATTCCGTATCGATCTTGTGCCCGGCGCGATGCCTGTGGTCAAGGCTCTTTATCGTTTAGCCCCGTCGAAAATGCAAGAATTGTTGAATCAACTCGAAGAACTTTCCGATAAAGGTTTCATTCAACCTAGCTCTTCTCCTTGGGGCTCCCGTTCTCTTCGTGAAAAAGAAGGATGGTTCGTTTCGTATGTGCATCGACTATAGAGAGCTTAACAAACTCACTATTAAAAACCGTTATCCCTTGCCACGAATCGAAGACCTATTCGACCAACTTCAAGGCGCAACTTGTTTCTCCAAAATCGATCTTCGATCGGGTTATCATCAATTGCGTGTTCGCGAAGAAGACATTCCGAATACCGGTTTCTGTACTCGATATGGACATTTTGAATTTTTGGTTATGCCCTTCGGGTTAACATATGCACCCGCGGTGTTTATGGACCTCATGACCCGTGTTTGCAAACCATTCCTTGATAATTTCGTTATTGTCTTTATTGATGACATCCTTAACTTTTCTAAAACCAAAGCTGAACATGAACATCTTTTGCGTTCCATTCTCGAACTCCTTAGAAACGAACGACTCTACGCCAAATTCTCGAAATGTGAATTTTGGCTCGAGGAAGTTCAATTTTTAGGACATATCGTAAACGACAAAGGTATTCATGTTGATCCCGCTAAAATTGAGGCCGTTAAGGATTAGAAAACTCCAACGACTCCCACAGAAATTCAAGCATTCCTCGGTTTGGCCGTGTATTATCAGCGTTTCATTCGAAATTTTTCCAAGATCTCTTTGCCTCTTACCTCCCTCACTCATAAAGGAAAACCATTTGATTGGGGTTCGAAGCAAGATGAAGCCTTTTGTACTCTCAAGGACATGTTTTGCAGTGCTCCCATTCTAACCCTTCCCGATGGAAACGACGATTTCGTTGTATTTTGTGATGCCTCCCATCAACGCCCTGGTTGTGTTCTCGTGTAACGAGGTCAAGTCATCGCTTACGCATCAAGGCAACTTAAGGTCAACGAGAAGAACTACACGACTCATGATCTCGAAATTGGTGTCGTCGTTTTCGCTCTCAAAATCTGGAGACAATGCCTTTATGGTACGAAATGTGTGGTTTTTACCGATCATAGAAGCCTTCAACATATTTTTAACCAATAAATCTCAATATGAGACAACGAAGATGGGCCTAATTACTTAGTGATTACGATTTCGAAATTCTCTACCATCCCGATAAAGAGAATGTTGTCGCCGACACCCTAAGTCGAAAGGTTAATGTTAAATCCGTTCTGCTTCTAAGCGTTGTTGTTCAAACCGATCTTCAAATTCGTATCTTCCAAGCTCAACGTACCTCCGTTGAAGATGGTAACATGTACGACGAAATTTCATGTGGCGCTGAACTTCGACTCGAAACCAAACCCGATGGCCTTTTGTACTTTCTCAATCGTTTGTGGGTTTCTAACCGCGATGACCTTAGTACTTGTATACTCGACAAAGCTCACAATTCTCGGTATTCCGTTCATCCCGGTGCGGATAAGATGTATTTAGATCTTCGTGCTATCTTTTGGTGGCCGGGTATGAAAAAGGACGTAGCCTTGTTTGTATCAAAATGTCTTATTTGCTCAAAAGTCAAAGACGAACATCAAATACCGTTTGGTCTACTCGAGCAACCACCGATTCCCGTTTGGATGGGAAGACATTGCTATGGACTTTATCACTAAACTACCCAACACCCAAAAAGACAACGATAGTATTTGGGTGATCATTGATCGTTTAACCAAATTTGCTCATTTCATTCCGATCCGCGAGAAGTATTCTATCGAGCAGCTTACTCAAACCTATGTTCAGGAAATTGTGTGCCGACACAGTTTACCATTTACTATCATTTCTGATCGCGATGCTCGTTTTACCTTTCATTTTTGGCATTCACTTCAAGAAGCTTTGGGAACACCTCTCGATCTTAGCACCACTTATCATCCTTAAACGGACGGTCAACCCTAACGTACGATTCAAACACACGAGGATATGCTACGAGCATGTGTTCTTGATTTCGGTGGAAATTGGGATTCTCACATTCCATTCATCGAGTTTTCATATAAAAATAGCTATCATTCTAGCACTGATATGGCTCCTTTTCAAGCTCTTTACGGTTGTAAACGTCTAACCACCTATCTTTTAGCCTTCGGCTCTGATACCAATCTGTCACACCCCAACCTACGGCGGAACATGCCGGGGCGAGACATTGATTGTATCATAGCTCAGAAGACACTAAGTAAAATACACGTGTCAATATCTAAATTATTCATTCATATATCAATTTTCAAAAGCACAAACATTGTCTTAACAATAACGTTACAATTCGCTAATAAATAATTTAAAACAAGAAAAAGTGTTCTTCAATCATCAAGCAACCTAAGGTCTCATCTACTTCCAATACTTGATTCATCCGATAAAGCTACCTGCGCCATGCGTGAAAATATATATTTCGTCAACATAAAGTTGAGCAAGTAAACCACGATTTTGAGTATATATAATAATAAAATGACAATTCCGTGCGATAATTGTAAATCACTACAACTAGTATAACAATAAATAAAAGTTGTCTTTTCACTATAATCATTTTGATAACGAGCTAATTCGAAGGCGTATGATCATACTAATGTGGATGAGGATGAGGATACCAACCAACATAAAGTAAACACATAGTCACATTTGCACATATCAACTAATCGAGCAATTTCAATTACGCATATAGTGGAATCGTAGTGAAAACAATAATTTAATTGTGAACGCATAACGCCCCCAAAATTGTAAAGCGGTAAAAAGGGGGATGTGAATTTACTTACCTTATTAAGTACGGTAAACGAGGACGAGATAAATAAAGAAGAGGCTAGGATGGAAAACGATTAAGCTTCCCGATATTTGCCGACAATTACTCCTAGATGTTAATAACAAGGATTAAATATAATCATAGCGGAATGCTAATATTTATGACGGGTTTTGAGATTCGATAAAATATTATTAGGTACACAAGGGTTATTGTTATATTTATAAATGTTATTGTTGTTATTGTTAACCTTTTTATTATTACTATTATTATTATTATTATAGATAAACTAAATAATATTTTAACGGAAAGATACGAGATAAAATAGTTTGAGCGTTGATAAGATAACAATACGCCTCATTTAAGCGATTGATAAAAAAAGAATTTATTGTTATTTTTATCTATTATATGTACAACATATATATATATACACACACATTCACACATTTATACATATATGTATATTACATGGTTAATAAAAGTCCAATGACACGAAATTAAATCCGGAGCTTGTTTTATGAATAAAATGCATATTTAAGTATTTATACATGCATTAATATCAAAATATTTGATTAAAAGTAAATAAAAATTATAATATCAATTAAAAACAACAAAACCGGGCTTGGGGGATTCAAACCCGCACCCCAGGCCGGTTCTCAATTTTTGTGTACCATGCGCTGGCCATCAGGCCAGTGCCTTGATTTGTTTAGTACACAAAATCATAAATATATAGGCAAAAGATCTGGTTCTTGTTCTTCCCCAATTTAAAACCCTAGAATTTAAACCTGTTTAATTATTTGATGTTTGTGAAAATTGTGTTGGGGTTTTTGTTAATCGCATAAAAACGAACATAAGGTATATTATAATTACCAGAAAAGGTTACGAATCGATGGTTAATGGTGGTGTAAGTCTCGCGGCTGGAGCTTGAACACGAATAAAGTCTTGACGGCTTCGAATGTAAGAATTGAGTCAGGGTTTTGTTTCGTGATGCTATGAGAGATGTGTGTGCAAGTTTAATTGAAACGAAGTTGGGTATTTATAGTGTTACAATGTCAAAAGAGCCGTGGTTCGTTATTAATGAAACTAGCTGTCCATAGTTCATCATTTACCATATTAAAAGTGTCGGTAAGATCGAATTAAGGTAAGGATTAATATGGTATGGTCAATTTCTTGATTTAATCCGTAAATTTTGGTCCAAGAAAGGTGGGGGGTGTATATCGACGGTGGGAGAGGGAGAAGGAGGAAGGAAAAAGAAAATATTTTGTTTATTTTCTTTTTTGTTATTTAGTCCCTGGGGTTTATAGATGGAAACGAGGATGGATTAAAGTTTAGTTTGGGTGAAAATTGCAAACTCTTGCAAGTTTAAGTATTTAACTAATAAATAACAAGACTAAAACAATAAAAAAATACTCAATAAATGCGTCGGTTTTATTAAATGAGTGACCCGAACCCTTAAACGGGTCGGGTAACGATTACAAGAATAACAAAGAAAAACCCGAAATGTTACAGCATTCACTACTTTAGGAAATTTCGTCCTGAAATTAGGAATTAAGCCATAACGAAGAGGTGCGGGTACTTGGACTCCATTTGGTCTTTACGTTCCCAAGTGAACTCGGGACCACGTTTAGATTCCCAACAAACTTTGACAAGCGGAATACGACTACGCTTGGTCTCTTTGTCCATATGATCCACGATTTCAATGGGTTTCTCGATAACACGCATAGATTCATCAACTTGAACTTCGTTGAGGGGTATGTG
Source organism: Bidens hawaiensis (assembly GCF_021521415.1). NCBI lineage: Eukaryota > Viridiplantae > Streptophyta > Magnoliopsida > Asterales > Asteraceae > Bidens > Bidens hawaiensis. The sequence continues at coordinate 1,135,904 of NW_027491467.1, forward strand.
GAGATTCCCCTCGGCTAAACACTTCTTGAGATTGGAAACATGAAAAGTTGGATGAACATTGGAGAACTCTTCGGGGAGATTGAGACGATAAGCAACTTTACCAACCCTTTCAACGATCTCAAACGGGACAACAAAACGAGGAGATAGTTTATTCCTTTTGCCAAAACGAACTACCCCGTTCCAAGTAGATACTTTTAGGAGAACTCGATCACCAACATTGAACTCGAGAGGTTTACGACGCTTATCGGGGTAGCTCTTTTGACGGCTACGAGCGACAAGAAGATTTTAACGAATAAGAGCGATTCGATCAGAAGTTTCTTGAACAAGCTCGGGACCAGTGAATTGTGATTCACCAACCTCATTCCAACTAATCGGGGAACGACATTTTCGGCCGTAGAGAGCTTTAAAGGGTGCCATGCCAATACTAGAGTGAAAGATATTATTGTAGGAAAACTCTACAAGTGGTAAGTGAGTATCCCAATTTCCACCAAAATCTAGTACGCAAGAGCAGAGCATATCTTCGAGAGTTTGAATTGTTCTCTCGGATTTACTATCAGTTTGCGAGTGATAAGCGGTGCTTAGATCAATACGAGTACCCAAGGCGGTTTGCAACGATTTCCAAAAATGAGAGGTAAACCGACTATCACGATCGGAAATAATGGTCAAAGGCGTTCCATGGTGGCAAATGATGTTCTTGACATAGAGTCGGGCTAATTCGCTTACGGAGGATTTTTCTCGGAACGGTATGAAATTAGCTGACTTGGTCAAATGATCAACAATCACCCAAATACTATCATTGAGACTTTGAGTAGTGCGGAGTTTGGTAACGAAATCCATGGCTATGTCTTCCCATTTCCAAACGGGGATCGGAGGTTGCTCGAGCAAACCAAACGGCTTTTGATGCTCGGCTTTAACCTTAGAGAAAGTGAGGCATTTAGATACATACACCGCAATATCTTTCTTCATTCCCGGCCACCAAAACATGGTACGAAGGTCGGCATACATTTTATCCGCACCGGGATGAATTGAGTATCGTGACTTATGAGCTTCATCGAGGATGAACATGCGAAGACCGTCACGATCGGGGACCCCTAAACGGTCCAAATAATAGAGTAAGCCATTACGTTTGGTTTCAAGTTAGAGTTCCGCGCCACACGACATCTCGTCGTGTAAGTTACCCTCGGTGACATAGACGTGTTGTGCGTTGAAGATGCGGTATTGGAGGTCAGATTGGATGGTGACATAATGGAGCAAGACGGATTTAACATGACTCTTACGACTAAGAGCATCGGCCACGACATTCGCTTTTTCGGGGTGGTAGCGAATTTCGAAATCATAATCGCTTAACAATTCGGCCAATCGTCTTTGTCTCATATTGAGGTACTTTTGGTCGAAAATGTGTTGTAAACTTTTATGGTCGGTGAAGACCAAACATTTCGTGCCGTAAATGTAGTGTCTCCAAATTTTCAAGGCAAACACGACCGCACCAAGTTCGAGGTCGTGCGTCGTGTAATTTTTCTCGTGCACCTTGAGTTGACGCAAAGCGTAAGCAATGACCTTGTCTCGTTGCATAAGAACACAACCAAGACCTTGAATAGAAGCGTCACAAAAGACAACAAAATCGTCGTTGCCCTCGGGAAGAGCAAGGATTGGAGCATTGCAAAGCATGTCCTTAAGAGTTTGAAACGCTTCCTCTTGATCGGAACCCCATTCATAAACTTTCCCATTGTGGGTTAGTACGGTAAGGGGGAAGCAATCTTTGAAAAGTTGTGGATAAAACGACGGTAATACCCCGCTAAACCAAGAAATGAACGAACCTCCGTTGGAGGGGACGGGGTCGCCCAATTTTTGGCGGCCTTAATTTTAGCGGGATCAACGTGAAAACCCTTGTCGTTAACGATGTGGCCCAAGAATTGAACTTGCTTCAGCCAAAATTCGCATTTGGAGAACTTAGCATAAAGTTGTTCTTTTCGTAACAAGTCGAGAATGGCGCTCAAATGGTCTTTGTGCTCGGTATCAGATTTAGAGTATATCAAGATATCGTTGATGAAAACAATCACAAACTTGTCGAGGTAGGGTTTACAAACACGATTCATAAGGTCCATGAAAACAGCGGGAGCATTAGTCAACCCAAAGGGCATAAATCGAAACTCAAAGTGGCCATAACGAGTACGGGAGGCGGTCTTGGGTATGTCATCTTCGTGGACACGGAGTTGGTGATAACCCGAACGGAGATCAATCTTAGAGAAACATGCGGCTCCTTGGAGTTGATCGAAAAGATCATCGATACGCGGAAGGGGATAACGATTCTTGATAGTAAGCTTGTTGAGCTCACGATAATCAAAACACATACGAAGAGTACCGTCTTTCTTCTTAACAAACAAGACGGGTGTGCCCCATGGAGACGAACTCGGGTGAATAAAACCCTTTTCTGTGAGTTCTTGGATTTGGTTAGAGAGTTCTTGCATATCGGAATGTGCAAGACGGTACGGTGCTTTGGCTACGGGATTTGCTCCGAGTACAAGATCAATACGGAACTCCACTTGACGAATTGGAGGGAATCCGGAAACGTCATCGGGAAAGACTTCGGGGAAGTCACGGACAATCGGGATGTCGAAAAGTTTCTTTTCTTCATCGGATTTTGTGGTGACGTGGGCTAAGAAGGCGACATACTTCTTGCATAAGTAACGTTGGGCTTCAAGGCATGACATGACGTTTAGATTTGAGAAGGGTCCTTCACCGCGAACGTTTAGAATCACGCCTCCATCAATAGGGATTCGAATGGGTTTCTCGAAACACAAAATTTTGGCGCGGTGGAGAGAGAGCCAATCCATACCAATGATAACGTCGAAACTACCCATTTGCATAGGGATAAGGTCGATAGAGAACTTTTGTCCATTGAGGGTAATCGTGCAATTTCGAATGACGGAGTCAATCGTGATCGAACTGCCGTTTGCTATATCTACCGTGAAGGTCTTAGATAATTTACTACGGGGCACATCAAGTATGTATTCAAAATCAAAGGAAATAAAGCTCCTATCGACCCCCGAATCAAATAGTACCGAAGCATGGTGCTTATTAATTAGGAATGTACCGCTCACCACATCATTCGAGTTTCGGGCTTGATGAGCGTTGATGGTGAAAGCTTGGCCTTGAGTTCTTTGAGGTGCTTGGATTTGAGAAGTTGAAGCTTGAGAGGTTGGAGCTTGATAGGCTTGAATGACTATGGGTTGAACTTGAAGGGGTGGAGGAGCCATGAGTTGGGGTACTTGAGGTTGGTAAGCTTGCACTTGATAGGCTTGGGAGGTGTAGTAAGGTTGTGGTGCAACATAGACCTGGTGAACTTAGGCGAGTCGAGGACACGCGTTGCGAAGGTGATTTGGGTCACCACAATTGTAGCAAGCCCTTGCGGTGTTAATGGTTGGAGCACGAGGGATGGCTCGGTTGGGTTGGTTTGATGGTGCGAACCGCGGTGGAGCGGCTTGCACACGAGGTGCTTCTCGACAATATTGGGTAATGTGGCCAAATCGGTGGCAATTGGTGCACACCCGACAAGTGGATTGGGTCGGTGGTGGCGTTGGCAAGTGTTGCAATACGGGTGTGGGCCGGTGTAGGGCTTCTTGGTTGGAGGGGCTTGTTGGGCTTGTGGTTGGGCTAAGACATAATTTTGGGAGTTGGGTTTTCTCTTGTTGTTGTGGTAGTGAGATGAGTTGTTGTGGTTGTTATTCTTGGAGGATTCGGGCTTAGAGGATTCGGGCTTAGGCTCTTTAGTGGGCTTAGGTGTGGGCTTATCATTGGACTTCTTAGAATTCTTCCGCGTCAAGGTCCCGGCCTTAACGTGGTTCTTGGTGAGGGTACCGGCTGGGATGATGGCATCATGGAGCGTTTGAGGGTCACGACTTAGAACGGAGTCTTGGATTTCCATAGGCAAACCCGAGATGTACTTGTCGATTGCACGCTCAAGTGGAGTGACCATGTGGGGAATGAGAAGGCTCAGTTCATGGAAACGATCGTTGTAGGCGATGTCATTACCACTTTCTTGTTTCAAATTCCAAAATTCCTCTTCCAACTTCCAAATCTCATGTTTCAGGCTGAACTTCTTGAGCATAAGTTTCTTGAGGTCATCCCATGGCAAGGCCATGCCAACCTCAGCGCCAAGCGTGCGCTTCTCACCATTCCAACAATTGAGGGCATTCTTCTTAAGCTTGCTCGAGGCGTAATTGGTTTTCTTGTCCTCGGGGCATTCACATTGGAGGAATATGCTCTCCATTTCTTCGAACCATTGGAGGAGAACAGTAGAACCGTCGATACCGTGGTATTCGGGCGGGTTGGCACTCCTGAATTGTTTGAGGGGGTAAGCAATTGGATTCAGACTTGTGGATGATGAAGAAGCATTCATTGTTTGCAATTGAGTGATGATGGTGGGGAGGGCTTCCACGATTCCCTTAGCGATGCGGGACGACATGTTGCGGCCAGATTTGTCGGTGCGACGGTTACGGTTGATGAGGCGAGAAGACATACTGCAAGGGTAAAAGGTGTAAAGTTCGTAAGACTCGGGTGAATGTTGCAAGTATAAATAATTGACGAAATATAGTAGTCGTGCATTGAGGTTAGGATTTTGTTTGAGGATATTCATTACTTACGACACTTGATTATATAACATTTTATCATCTTTAAAAAAAACTATAAATAATATAACAACATAGCTTGAATTAAAATGCACGGGTTCATTTGTCGGTTAGGGCTTCATGAGCCACCATGGTTCCTTCCAACAAATGAAAAATATCGAACACCAAATAAACAAAAACAATCAAAAATCGAATTTGAGGGGGGTGTTGAGGTACATGATTGAAGTAGTTCGGGAACCACCCCTTGAACATACTTCATCCATCCTATCAACAAAAACAATACGGAAAAACTGAGTTTAGCCACGAAATCACCAGGAATTTTGTTATAAATTTAAGGATGTGATCGTCACATGACCACGCTGATACAATGAGGGTAGTAGATTCGGGTACGTTTGGTGTGATATGCTTTGGCCTAATAAGTTCCACACCCTTACCGAACACTCCAGGAAGGCAACCAGGTCTCGCGGGTGATTGAGATTTATGCGCATTGCACTTCCTTAGGCTCGCAAGCCTTGGTGTCAAGGGTTCGGTAAACAAGTGTGTCCCTCTTCCAGTTACTACATATCCGTCCCACGAATTATCCTTAAGGAGAGGGGAGCAGAAAAGGTGGGATTTCCTAAGGAATTTCCCGATAAAAATCGTCCTAGAGTTTTAAAAATAAAATAATAATTTTGGAGGGTGAGGCATAGCCTCAGATTAGGTGTGTGCTTTTTGTGTACAATTGTATATGATGAACACTATAAAGCTATGTACAAAAATTTAAACAAGTAGGGTGCACATATAGGAACATGTATAGGGACCCTAAGCATGCTACTAGGTCGTTACGTCTAACCACCTATCTTATAGCCTTCGGCTCTGATACCAATCTGTCACACCCCAACCTACGGCGGAACATGCCGGGGCGAGACATTGATTGTATCATAGCTCAGAAGACACTAAGTAAAATACACGTGTCAATATCTAAATTATTCATTCATATATCAATTTTCAAAAGCACAAACATTTTCTTAACAATAACGTTACAATTCGCTAATAAATAATTTAAAACAAGAAAAAGTGTTCTTCAATCATCAAGCAACCTAAGGTCTCATCTACTTCCAATACTTGATTCATCCGATAAAGCTACCTGCGCCATGCGTGAAAATATATATTTTGTCAGCATAAAGTTGAGCAAAGAAACCACGATTTTGAGTATATATAATAATAAAATGACAATTCCGTGCGATAATTGTAAATCACTACAACTAGTATAACAATAAATAAAAGTTGTCTTTTCACTCGAATCATTTTGATAACGAGCTAATTCGACGGCGTATGATCATACTAATGAGGATGAGGATGAGGATAAGGATACCAACCAACATAAAGTAAACACATAGTCACATTTGCACATATCAACTAATCGAGCAATTTCAATTACGCATATAGTGGAATCGTAGTGAAAACAATAATTTAATTGTGAACGCATAACGCCCCCAAAATTGTAAAGCGGTAAAAAGGGGGGATGTGAATTTACTTACCTTATTAAGTATGGTAAACGAGGACGAGATAAATAAAGAAGAGGCTAGGATGGAAAACTGGTAAGCTTCCCGATATTTGCCGACAATTACTCCTAGATGTTAATAACAAGGATTAAATATAATCATAGCGGAATACTAATATTTATGACGGGTTTTGAGATTCGATAAAATATTATTAGGTACACAAGGGTTATTGTTATATTTATAAATGTTATTGTTGGTATTGTTATCCTTTTTATTATTATTATTATTATTATTATTATTATTATTATTATAGATAAACTAAATAATATTTTAACGGAAAGATACGAGATAAAATAGTTTGAGCGTCAATAAGATAACAATACGTCTCATTTAAGCGATTGATAAAAAAAAGAATTTATTGTTATTTTTATCTATTATATGTACAACATATATATATATACACACACACACACATTTATACATATATGTATATTACATGGTTAATAAAAGTCCAATGACACGAAATTAAATCCGGAGCTTGTTTTATGAATAAAATGCATATTTAAGTATTTATACATGCATTAATATCAAAATCTTTGATTAAAAGTAAATTAAAATAATAATATCAATTAAAAACAACAAAACCGGGCCTGGGGGATTCGAACCCGCGCCATCAGGCCAGTGCCTTGATTTGTTCAGTACACAGAATCATAAATATATAAGCATAAGATCTGGTTCTTGTTCTTCCCCAATTTAAAACCCTAGAATTTAAACCCGTTTAATTATTTGATGTTTGTTAAAATTGTGTTGGGGTTTTTGTTAATCGCATAAAAACGAACATAAGGTATATTATAATTACCAGAAAAGGTTACGAATCGATGGTTAATGGTGGTGTAAGTCTCGCGGCTGGAGCTTGAACACGAATAAAGTCTTGACGGCTTCGAATGTAAGAATTGAGTCAGGGTTTTGTTTCGTGATGCTATGAGAGATGTGTGTGCAAGTTTAATTGAAACGAAGTTGGGTATTTATAGTGTTACAATGTCAAAAGAGCCGTGGTTCGTTATTAATGAAACTAGCTGTCCATAGTTCATCATTTACCATATTAAAAGTGTCGGTAAGATCGAATTAAGGTAAGGATTAATATGGTATGGTCAATTTCTTGATTTAATCCGTAAATTTTGGTCCAAGAAAGGTGGGGGTGTACATCGACGGTGGGAGAGGGAGAAGGAGGAAGGAAAAAGAAAATATTTTGTTTATTTTCTTTTTTGTTATTTAGTCCCTGGGGTTTATAGATGGAAACGAGGATGGATTAAAGTTTAGTTTGGGTGAAAATTGCAAACTCTTGCAAGTTTAAGTATTTAACTAATAAATAACAAGACTAAAACAATAAGAAAATACTCAATAAATGCGTCGGTTTTATTAAATGAGTGACCCGAACCCTTAAACGGGTCGGGTAACGATTACAAGAATAACAAAGAAAAACCCGAAATGTTACAACTGAGGCACGCCCCCGTGTTTTTGAGAAACTTTTTTTTAACAAAACAAAGAAACATATATACAAGGTCTGGTTTAATGAAGGTCTTGTTCAGGCCTTACTTCCAGTATGTTCATTGGTTTTGGTGGAGGATTACGACCTCCGAGACAACTTCGAAGGGTCCATCGATGTATGGTTTCAATCGATGTCCATTAACCTTGAACTTGTGGCCGTCAGAATTTGAAATATCTACTGTCCCATAGTCAAAAACTGATTCAACTATATATGGGCCTGTCCAACGAGATTTCAACTTTCCTGGAAAAAGACGTAAACTTGTGTTATATAACAGTACACGATCGCCAATTTGAAACTTTTTGTTTCCTTTTAAATGGGCGTCATGTAAACGTTTAGTTTTCTCTTTATAAGACCAGGAGTTTTCATAGGCCAGTGCTCTTAGAGCTTCGAGCTCGTGAATTTGATCTTCCTGATTTTTATCGGCGGACATTAGATCAAAATTTACTGCTCTAAGTGCCCAATAAGCTTTGTGTTTTAATTCTACGGGTAGATGACATGTTTTCCCATAAACAAGTTTGAAAGGTGTTGTTCCCATGGGTTTTTTAGGCTGTCCTAAGGGCCCACAAAGCGTCATCTAACTTTTCTGCCCAATTTTAGCGATTTATTCCTATAGTTCTTTCAAGGATCCTTTTTATTTCTCGATTCGAGACTTCCACTTACCTACTGGTCTGAGGATGATATGGTGTTGCCAAACGGTGGCGAACTCCATCTCGAGCTAAGACTTTGTCCATTAGGGTATTGCAGAAGGGAGTACCTCTGTCGCTGATTAAGGCTTTTGGAGGGACGAATCGTGAAAATAACCTTTTTAGAAATCGTACTACAAACCGAGCATCATTAGTGGGAAGATCTTGAACTTCTACCCATTTAGACACGTAGTCGAATGCTACTAGGAAGTATTTATTTCCGAATGAGTTAGAAAATGGGCCCATGAAGTCTATTCCCCATACATCAAAGACTTCACATATTTGAATGCCTTTTTGAGCCATCTCATTTTTGGCAGAGATGTTTCCTACTCTTTGATAAGCATCACATGCTTGGATCAAAGCATGTGTGTCTTTATATATGGTGGGCCAGAAAAATTCTGCGTCAAAAACTTTTCTGACCGTGGTGGCGATAACGTGGTGTCCACCGGTTGGTCCTTCATGGCAGTGCTTGAGAATATCTAAGGCTTCCTTTCCTGATACACACCTACGAACAACCTGATCGGCACCTATTGTAAACAAGTATGGATCTTCCCAGAAGTAGAATTTAAGGTCGGAGAAGAATTTCGTCGTTGTTGATGAGTCAGCCCTTTTCTAAGGATTCCGCAAGCTAGATAGTTTGCGAAATTGGCAAACCAATGACTTACATCCTCCTCTTTCATGAATGCTTGGATATGCATGAGAACCTCGTGTGAAAAATTGTCATCGATAATTTCCTTGTGATGTTCTTCTGAAGTTGGGCATTCTATGCGTGAAAGATGGTATGCTGCTACATTTTCTGCTCCTTTCTATTCCTTAACTTTAATGTCAAATTCTTGGAGTAGTAGAATCCATCAGATGGTCTGGGTTTTGCATCTTGCTTGTTGAAGAGGTATCGTATGGCGGCATGGTCGGTTTAAACTATGGTATTGGAAAGAACTAGGTAGGATCTAAATTTTTTAAAGGCAAATATTATTGCTAATAACTCTTACCCTGTTGTGGTGTAATTTTCTTGTGCATCATTAAGAGTTTTACTAGCATAGTAAATTGGGTGAAAATGTTTTTCTTTGCATTGTTCGAGTACGGCTCCAACTGCAAAGTTACTTGCATCGCACATGATTTCGAATGGAATGGTCCAATCGGGTGTAGTCATGATTGGTGAGTTGACAAGTTTGTTTTTCAATATGCTGAATGATTCAACACATTCTTCAGAGAAGATAAATGGTGTGTCTTTCTCTAGAAGTTTGGTCATAGATCTAGCAATTTTGGAGAAGTCTTTTATGAAGCGGCGATAGAATCTTGCGTGACCTAGAAAAATTCTAATGGCTTTGACTAAAGTTGGTGGCGAAAGTTTGGATATGGTTTCGATTTTTGCCCTTTCATATTTACGTTTCTTAATTATGAAGAAACATTTGACTATATCTCTTGTATATGAAAGCTTATATTTCTTAATCTTGAAGAAACAATATTTTAACTATGTCCTCATTTATGAAAGTTCTATGTTTCTTAATTATAACGAAACATTATTTTAACTATAACATTTGTATTTATAAATCTGATCAAGGTCTAGGCTATACCCTCGACTAGGGTATAAGGCATGATAAATTAATAACTTAGGCTGAAGCCCTACCTTACACGGGTATTCGGAGTTTATATGCTTAAGCTTGTACGATCAGCACTTTCTACTTTATATCGCGTAGTAAAGTCTATACCGTCAGAACTTTGGGGCTTGGCATGCACTACTATATTCGACACACAAAATGAGGCTAAGTGTATGTGTGAAAACGTGTGATTTGGTGTGAGATGAAGTGTGCCGTGAACCCCCTATTTATAGTAAATTTTGTGTTCCTTCGTGTAGCGCGAAGGAACAAGGATCAAGTTGTTCGCGTCGCGCGAACCGAATTTAATTTTGCTGAGTCACTGGTGAGCTGACACGTGTCGTCACGTGATCTGACACATGTTGCCATGTGTCGCACATTCAAGATGGCCACTTCGCATAGTGCGAAGTAGTCATGACTTGTTTCTTCGCGTAGCGCGGAGCCGATCAATCTCGGTTAATGTGTTATGTCCTTCGCGTAGCGCGAAAATTTCACCCACGTTCCTTCACCCAGCGCGAAGGTACATGTCACACCCCGACCGAAGGCTGCGGAATATGCCGGGGTGCAATGGATTGCCCAAGAACACAAGACACTATTAAAGTGACAATATTTAATCAACTCATTTAAATTCATAAAATCATAAAGAGTCACATAACTTGTTCATACACTAACCGAATTCAAATATAGCAAATAATATATTGTTCATTTTTCTAATGTCCTAATAGTCTTGATAACGTTTTCTCTTCAAGTACTCGAGTCAACCTAAAGTCAAACCTGTAACATTGCATAAAATAGAATTTGTCAACAAAAGGTTGGTGAGCAATTTCATAGTTTTGAACATTAAGTATATAATAGGTAATTCCACAACTTGTATATAAAACAATAAATAATAGCAACAATTTAGACAATGAAATTGTTAATAAGAATACATTAACGACACATTTCTATAAGGGGATGCCAAATAGACTCGGGTTTTTATGAAATCGTTAATAAGAATACATTAACGACACGTTTCTATAAGGGGATGCCAAATAGACTCGGGTTTTTATGAAATCATTAATAAGAATACATTAACGACACCTTTCTATAAGGGGATGCCAAATATACTTGGATTTATGAATCAACCAACCAAAAGCGGTAAACACATTAGCAATTAAGCATGTACGCATATAACACCAGATCGAGAATTTATTTAAGTAAGGTATACAATGAAGTTTATGGTTTAAGACTCAAGTATAAAACATTTAGTTTGAATAGTTATGCAATATCACCCCCAAAACGAGAGATGCAAAAACGGGGGGATGAAAAGTATTCACGTTCAAGTAATAAACTTGATCGGTTAAATGACGAGTAACTGGAAGGATGAGGTTTAACGAGCAAAGCCTAGATGAAAGGAAGTCTTGTATTAGAAAGGTTGTCTATGAATACTTTAAATAAAATTAATGATAAGAAATGCAAACAATTTAAAGTTTAAGGTTTAAAATGTAAAAATTTAAAAAAATTATAATAATAGTCCTTTAAAAATATAAGTTTGCTCGAAACCGGGTTAAAATATCTAGCCCTTAATTTTACTCAACCTATGTTAAGTAATAAGGTGGGTAAAAATGCAAGAATGCAAATCCCTTTATAATATAGATACTAAAACGAGTTTTTACGAGTGCTCGGGTTGTTGGTTCGAGTCTTGGTAATTGGTCAAACCCAAAGTCAACTTTCCAAAATAAAGAATGTTATAAGATAACTCAACAAAATTTAAGAAGACTTAACCAAGTATGTAGTTCTATTGTTTTAGAACTAACAACGTCCGTTAAGCGGGTGTTCGGTTTCGTCGGTCCAACTTTGTTATAAGATCAAGTTGGATTCAACATTCCAAGTAATTTAAGAAAATAATTAATATCAGTTTATAAAATATTTTTAAAGAAATATACAAGTCTTGATAGCTAGAAACACACTTGTGTGTCTTAAGCGAGTGACATCGGTGTAGTTCGGTTTTTATCTTGGAATAAGGTCAAGAATGGTTACCATATGCCCAAACATCAAATAACTTGTATAATAATTTATAAATGGTGATACTTAAGTTTTACAACCAAAAAGTCAACAATAAAGTGTTTAAACAAAAGTTTTCGGTTCGGATCTTGTTTTGGGTTATGACCGAGGTTAGATTCCACACACCCATAACCATGGAACTTATAAAAATGATTTTAGAACTTAAATCTAACATAAAGCATGTTTATACAGTTATTTAACAAAACTAGTAAACAAAGTTAGGTTTACGGTTTGGAGCTATTTACGGTTAACCGAGGCTAGTCTCTACAAACCCATAACCATGGAACTCAATAAATATGAAATACAAACTAAAATCAGCAGAAGTTAAGCATGGTTAGTAAGCATAAACGAGTTATATATATATATATATATATATATATATATATATATATATATATATATATATATATATATAGGGTTGGTATCATTTAAGAACTCTAAAAAAGTTAAGAACTCTTAGGAACTCTACTCAACCAAACATTTTTTTAATTTTATTTATATATTAACATTATTTAAGAGTAGTTTGATGGCCTTGCGGTGAGTTTGAGAAACTTAACCAGTTATTCATGGATGCCACCATGAAAACAGTAAAAAAAATGTGTGTGTGTTTTTTTTTTGTTATTTTTTCAGGTAATTAATTGGGGATTGTTTATTAACAAAGGGAGACACTGATTGATGAAAAATATTAATAAAGTATATAAATATCTTAAACTACACCATTTTGGTAAATACTTTTCAAAGCACACCAAAATGGTAAATATTTTTTTGTAATTACACTTTTCTTGGGAAAAAAAAACTCCTATAATAATCAAATGGGAAAATGAATAATCAAATGCATAAAATTAAATTCAGATTTCAGGGACAGTAAAGTTATCTTAATCCAGCTTAACCAAAAGTCACTCACTAAATTAGCATACAACATAAAACTTGAAGCTTGACAACTAAAAATCTTGAAATGAGAATTATACATGTTATTAAAAAATAAATAAAATAAATAAATATGGTATATAACTTGAAATCAATGAGGTCAATAGTCTTCTTGAAAAAATATGCAGATGTATTAACCACAGGTGTAGTTGCAGATGTATTAACCACAGGTGTAGTTATTGCATCAGTAACAATGCCCCTACCCAATCTTTCACCTAACAATATCAGATCATGTTTGATTCAGTATCATAAACACAAATTGCAATTGAATTAGCAGATCACATACTATGCAGTCGATATCAGTGCTATAGGAGTGCTGGACCTCTCGCAGAATATCGGTCAAAATATTGGCTATTTTCCCAATATTAGTGTTTAATGTCAGTCTTAATTAGTTCCTACTTGCTACAGCTGTTAGTGTTTTGTAAGTTGCAAAAGATTAATTTGTTAATGGTAGGAGAGTATACTAAATTGTTAGTATTAAGCTGCTATATATATAAATTCTGCATGATATTAAAATCACAGATATCCCACCGCAATCCGATCCGATATAAATACACAACAATAAACAGATCTGAGCTTTGAAATAAAGAAGCAAACATACCAGCATGAATTGCAACGCTGCCGTCACCGTTCAAAAATGAAGCCTCAAACTGTACAAATTTGCTATCATTACCTAAATCCTTATCATCATCATTAATAATAATAATAATATTATTATTGTTGTTATCCACAACAACGTCTTCGCCCGCAGCGATCGGGACGGAGACGGCGGCATCAACCGCCGCCGCCGCCGTAAAAGGCGGCTGGTTGTTGGACCATGAGGCGGCAACAATCTGAGCAACGCCGATGTTGCTGCAGTTCCTTCTGGCCTTGTTGCTGAGCTGTCTGACGAAATTCGGCGGGAACCTGAGGATCAGAGAGGACATACCGAACGTTTGTTTGCCGGTGGATGAACGGAGTTTGGCGGAGAAACGGGCGTCGTCAGGACGAGGAATGGCGCCGGAGATGCTGGAATCAGAACGGCATTCGAAAGGAAATGAAACCCTAGGTGTACAGCTGGACATGGCCATGTTAGGTGGTTAAACGGCTGCAATGAATACGAGATTTGGAATCAAATCAAATCAAATCAAATCTCAGGGGATGACGATCTGAAGTGAAATGAATTATATTTAGGAGGTGGGGTTGTTTTTATAGGCAATAATAATAATGAAGAGATTCCATGGATCGACGCCGAAAGGGTCATTATTGGATCAAGAGGTAAGTAACCTTTTGTCTCTTTTATTTTTCATCACCATTCATTTTTATAAACGACTCGAGTTGAGTTGAGCTAGTGTACATTTGAGCTCGAGATCGAATATAAACGAGACAGCTTGACTCAGTTTGAGGTTGGGTTTGAAGTTAAACGAGCCTAACAGTAGTTCTTAGACCAAAATCTCAAGGGTGACGTTCAAAAATCTAATTTTTATCATACTTCATATAATGTAAATGAAAAAACTTGTTGTGTTTCATACGATAACCAAACTTTTTTTATATATATTTTTTGTTTGAATTTGTTATTGGACCGATATCATCATTTTCTTAAAATTTTCGATTAAAAAGATTGTTAAAATGACTTTTTACATTTTATCTTTCAAGTTTTCTAATTTAAAAAAAACCCATAAACTCATAATCAATTCCAATTTACACAAAAATCCTAAATCCATAATCAGTTCTAATTTAGACATAAATCCTAAGTCCTTAATCAATTACAATTTCCAATTTACATTATCCAAATATCCAATACACCATAATTAGTCATTCAAATATTTAATTGCTCATAAACAATTCCAAATTAATAATATATATAAACAAATTAACAATTACAACTTTAGGTAAAGGTAGAAGAATACATAAATTGAACAAGTAGAAGTTGAATCGTGGAAGAGGGATCGGGGGAACACTGACCGTCAGGTACTCGGTTGCAGCGTAGAGGTCCGACCGGAGGAACAATGAACAATGATTTTATTTAGTTTTCGCTTTAACTTGGTAAGGTTTAAAACTTTGGGTGGACTTTAATTGGTTTTAGCTTTTAATTTGGTTGAACTTTAAACAAATATGGATAGGGGTAACATTATATTTTTCCAGATGTAGCGAAATACGAAAACCGAAAAAAAATAAATAAATTTGCAATACTTATGGAAAGTTGAGGGGTAGCGGAGGCTACCCCTAGTTACCCACTATGTCCGCCCTTTCCTAAGAGCGAGTCAATGAGTCGGTTGGTTAAAAAATCAGTCGAGTTTGTTTAGCTACCTTTTATCAAACATGAAAAAATATATATATATTATTCATAAGTCGTGAGGTATGAATGAGATTCAATTATGTTTAATAGGTTACGGGCATTCTTGAATGGCATCTTCTAAATGCCGCCCTATTTCATCAAATTCGTTTGTAAGATACAAAGGAATTATGAAGTTCTAAGTGTAATGACGATATTAATTTGAATAAAATTTTCATGAACATTTTATTTTTTTATCAGAGAATAAGCGCTTAGTTATGGCAATCAAAAAATGATAATAATTAATTAAGATTTAGGAGTTATAAAATAATATTTTATAACTTAAACAAATGTTATTTTTGTAAGATACAAATGTTATTTTGTTTGCTAGATTAAAACAAAACTCGTTGTCCTTTGATGTCTTTTAGTAGTCATGCTTAACTTCACCTACAAGAGCAAGAGCATGGATCCCAGCAAGTGACTTATTTTTATACTACTCTCATTATGAACACACATAACTATGGAGTTATCCTTTCATCTCGTAGCCATTTTAAAATTTAAACCAATTTAATGATTCAATAGACAATGCATTCCCTATGAACCAAGAATCTCTTCTGTCACGGCGGATGTGAGATTCGCCTAGATTGTTACCCCCCCCCCCCCCAACCCAAAAAAAAAATCTCACTTTGGACTCATTGTCCTTGATAAGGTTTGCCCCGACATCCCACTTTGATTGTGGAATTTGCCTAGATAGTCTCTCTGAACACCCTTGGAGACTCACCGTCCTTGATGAGGTTTACCTCGTTATCTTAAACGACACTTGAGTGGCGTTGATATCTTTTATAACATCCTACCTCACATAACTTTGGCAAAACAAATTTTTACGTCTGGCTTCCACGTAGCCTCAATGATATGGGTAACTTCATAATAAGTTAAGTCTATTTGGCGTTCAAGCATAACATTAAATAAAACATACTTACGAGATAGAACATTCATATGATCATCCCATGCTATAATCAGCATATGGTACGTAAGTAACTATAAATTGCTAAAGATGTTGATAAAGTATAATTTGTTGTTTACTTCACATATCATGAACATCTCTTGTCACAACTCAAAGAATTGATAAGTAATAAAGAAAAGTCATTGCTATTACATGACATGCAAATTTTAAAACCCTTACCTCTTGGCTTGCAGCTACCCATATTGGCATTCCTGTTTCTGGTCTCATTCGTAGCTTAAGCATGGGCATTTAGGAATGCCTGAATATCTCAAACTATCGTTCTAATACCAAGAATTCATGTCCATGGCTAATGTGGGAAATGTCTAGCATGTTACAAATGTGTTCGAGACCTTTTGTGTACTACTAAAAATGTTATTTAATTCTTGTTACTTATTTTATGAATGAACCAAATTATTGCTAAAACAATGCAGTGTATAAAGTTCTTCAAAAAAACTTATTTTCCCATAATTTCGTCATCATGGGGAGATTGCATTTACACTGCATTCTTGAGTTTTTTATTTAAGGGATTGGAAAAGAAAAGATAAGAAAATATTTCTTTTTTCATTATTGAGTTTTTTCATTAAAAGCAAAGAAAGAGAATGCAAAAAAAAAAAAGTTAAGCCTTTTTTCCTTCAAAAATTTTCTTCCAAATATGGCCGGATTGTGAAAGAAAGTTTATATCTCATTACTATATTACCAATTTACCCTATCTTAATTCTTTTTTCCATGTTGCTATAAGGACATAATTGTAAAGTTACAAATTTCTTTCCTATTTTTTCCTTATAATCTAACCCAAAAAAGTAATAAACACTTTCTTTTCTTTTATTTTATTTTTACTCTAGAATGCCTTTTAAGTATATAATTTTTTTCATTTCTTCCTATATTCAATCTCATCATTTCTTTTCCTTGTATTTTAAACCCGAGAATATAGTGTTAGCATAACGCATATCTTGCACTTTTGCAAAGCTACACAATCCAAGAAGATGATTTGTCGATTGTTAATGAATACCATAGTTAACCAACTTCTTGTCCGCCATCTTCGCATCCACCTTTCTATCACTTCTCTTATGGGGATTTTTCCTACACCTGCTCTCCATTCAAATAAATTAACTTTTATTGGGATCTAATTTATTCAAAGAACGAATCTAACTATTTGCCATGAACAAGGTTATTTTCTATACTTCCATTGGTTGCACAAAACATAAAATGAAGTTATGAGGTATAAAGTTACGTTGTAGTATGAAACTGACCCGACACTAGTAGTGAAATATATACCGATTCCGTTATCGGAGTTCGGGTGGTATCAGTTCTGTAATAAATTGATGCACACTCTGTTCAGGTGGTCCGTTAATATTAATGCTCGTCACTGTTTTCACATGAAGAGGTAGTCCGTTAATAGTAACAGTCGTTAGCCTTAGTACCCGATGTTGATATAAAATGAAAGCACAAAGCCCTAAATTATTAATTTTAAACATTAGTACATGTATAAGTTATTTTATTATAAAATAACATGACTACTTCTGTAATTACTCTTTTATCAATTTATACATCTACTTATACTATTAAAACAAAATATTATTTCACATGTTATTCAACTAGAGTATACAACTAGGATGCCAATTAATATTATTACCATTTATAGAATTACTAATAAAGTTACAAATATAACTTTAAATGTTTTATTAAATGAGATATTTAGATATTTATGAATTATAAAATTTTATTTATTATTATTATTATTATTATTATTATCTTATGAACTCATAAGGTATATTATTACGTTTATTATTAAATTTAAATTTTTTGCTGTATTTTTTTTAACCACCCGTATATTTCACAGGCTATATCCTAGTATTATATTATGAAAACAATAAGCATCCTTATCCACCCTAAAATCCAATAAAAATATGTCTTTTGCTTATATAATAAAATTGGTAAATCCTAAGGGTCGGCATGGGATGGTGGGGGTACTAAGTGATGAGTGAGTGCCCTCGACATAACATTTTGTATTATTGGATGATTAAAAAAAGGTTTTGCTTTTCGTAAAGTTTATATAGTCATTAGATATTAGATATGTCTCATGGATTTACTTTCAAAAGCATTTAAATAAGTCATATTAGCTATCATAATAGATTTTCATCTAAAATTTATACATTCATTTATTGAAAAACTAAGTATATGTACATAAAAATAAACATATACATTTATAAATAAGTCATATCAAATATCAATTTTGTTACTAGCATTCACAACTCTCACTTTCATTGTTAAGGACAATAATAGTAACACAATCGACGTTAATTTACATTTGATTGACTTGATTTTCCTCGCAATGAGAATTATGAACTAAATGGGGAAACATACAAGCGAAAACTGAGTGGAAATCAAATACAAATCAATTATAACTTTTTATAATTATTATGCTATTTGGATTACCCTTAGTATGAAAAATAAAAGTTAGGATTATTATTTATCAAATTATCAGTGTTAATTCTTATCAATCACTTGATAATAATTTGAATGATTAAAATTCAGTTTTCCTATAATTTTTTATTTTTGGTAACCTTTCCTCTCTTGATTTATAATAAAAAAGTTATTTTTGTCGTATTAAGAAATAAGATTATAGTCTTTGGTTTGGTATAATGCATAAAATATATATAGATTTATAAAAATTCATTTTAAATTTTTATGAAATATTAAATTTGCATGTTGCCAATATTTATGCCTAAGGAAGAAAGGATCCAAGAGAATGTACCAATTACAAGTTGGGGTTGTGGACCTATCAAAGTTGGATCCGCGTCACACCCACAAATTAATTTTTTTCCAATCAATGTGGTCCTACTTGTATCGCATCCTGCAACTTTGAGATTTTAATCATTTTATGTCGACATCGTATGTTTTCATTTTTAGACAAACTGCTATTTTGGTTTATATCACTTATTTTCAAGTAATTGGATTGGTGTCTCACCGAGAAAGATAAAACCTTTAGAACGTTAAAAGATTGAGAGACATTAGATTCAAATCTTTTAGACGATAAAAATTCGACATTAAAAATGATTTATCTTTCCTCAGTCAGTCCAGAATTACAAACTTATGATTTATGATGAATTAAACCATGCCATTTGATTTTGGTTACAATGTTGGCTCTTTATACTAACTCCATTTATAATCTCTGTTTAAGATAGTGGATGGAGTCCGCCTAATAGAACAAAACTGCAAACAAATGAGGTAAAAAAAGGCATTTTACTCTCATATTTTGGTATTTTCTTTTTTACTTTTAATTAAAATTTATTTGCATTGTTTTTTCTTTTTTTATTCTTTTTATAATTAACTCACATATTTAACAAACCAATTAACCTAACACGTTTTGAGTTTGTTTTTCATTTGGTAACCACCACAACGTGGGAGTTTGGTAGCATGAGTTCGGGCGTTGCATGATAAGAAAACAAGGAAATGAACATGTTTTGACATCTTTTTTCTTATACTAAAACTATATTTTTTTTAATTTTCTCTTTCGTTTGTTGTAACGAATGCATCAACATTGAAAAAAATTATGTTGCCGCAATGCACGGGTTTGATCTCGCTAGTAAAATCATGAAGAATAAGGAGGAATGCATGGTGGTCAAAGCTATCTCGGTAGTAACTTGTTGGATGATTTGAAAAATAGTGAATGACTTTATCTTCAATAACATACCCTTTCAAATAATGAGTGACTTTATCTTCAATAACATACCCTTTCAAATGACCAAGGTGATAAATCCACTTCCTTCTTGTGGTTGTGGGTAAATCATAGGAGCAAAAGAGCAACACTTGATTGGGAGAACGATGCAAGTTTAGCTTTTTAACCTTCCGTTATAGGGTGTAGCTTGATTTACTGTCTTGTTGTTTTCTTTATTTTTGTAATAGTTTCTTGATCCTTGCGATTAATCGTCTTTCGTTTATAATAATATTTTGTATTTTCAAAAAAAAAGTCATGTAACTATGAATTATTTTATTTATAATATATAATTAAAGGTATGCTAAATATTTATTTCAAAGTTTACAAGGAAAACTGTTTTATTAAAAAGCTTACCAACTAATGAAAAATATAGACATAAAGGTTGATGCGACTGCAAGCATTCTAGTGTAAAGTTTGATCGGAAGCTCTTGGCTATCACTAGATTGTGCTTGTCATTTATGTGGGGGATGTGATGAGTGTTTGTATGATTTTATGAACTTTAATGTGTTTGACATAAATATACAACTCGTATGTGTGCCCTACATGGTTGGTTGAGACAAACGAATGATAAAAAAAAAAACAAAAAAAAAACATACAAAAACAAAAAACTTAGATAAAATATATTAACCGTATGAACAATTTTTTTAACAACCAATGAAAACGAAAATTTATAAAAAACACCCGGCAAGCAAGAAGCTAACCGAAACAAAGCAAACACGACACCATAAACTGCCAACCAAAACTAACCAATTTAAACCTACTTTAATCCTTCCAAGTTAAGCTATTACCCTTCGTGCGGTTCTTAATCCAAAGACAGCTCATCGCTTTAACATCACCTATCAAACCATTAAGTGAGACGGGTCTCCTTTCAAACAACAATGCATTGTGAGCCAACGGCGAAGATTGCTTAGGGCCACGGGTGGCCCCGGCCCCCCCTGTTTTTTACGCAGTAGTGTAAATTTACCCGTTTTCGTCCGGAATTTTTTATTCGTAGTGTAAATTTAGCCGTTTTCGACCCAAATTTTTTATACGTGTTGTAAAATTTAGCCGTTTTCGACCAAACTTTCTTATACGTAGTGTAAAATTTAGCCGTTTTCGGCCGGAATTTCTTATACGTAATGTAAAATTTAGCCGTTTCGGTCGAAATTTTTTATACGTAGTGTAAACTTAGCCCTTTTTGTCCGAAAATTTGAGCCCGGCCACATTCGTTTGTGAAATTTTGTATACAATATGAACCCCCCCCTCCCCCGGTGTCTTAGTCCAAGCTTCGCCACTATTGTGAGCCTTCCATAAAACCACCAAAGCGGTATGAATTATTGCACGAACCAACCTAGCCACTTTATTTGAAACCCTCAAAACTTATGAGATTCTAAATTATCTCGAAACCTGAATGCATAAATGAAAGGGAATTTTGCACCATGAAAACCGTTTGCTAAAGGGATTGGGCAACACCACAACTATAGGGGTGCAAACCAAACGAGCTGCTTGTGAGCTCTTCGAGATCGACTCGTTAAAAAGATCGATCGAGCTCAGCTTACCTGAGCTCGAGCCTAAAAGTAAGCTCGTTTAATAAACGAGCTCGAGCTCAAGCTTCACCTATCTAGCTCGAGCCGGCTCGCGAGCCTAAACGAGCCTGTCATTTATATAAATTTTAAAATATATATTTAATAATTATTAATTAATATATATAAAATGTTATGAAAAAATGAATAAAAATAACTAAATAATATATATTATTTTATAAAGTTATAATAGAAAAATATATAAAAATAATTATAATTATATAAAAATAATTGCTAAATAGTAAACAAACCGCTCGAGCTCGGTGTAAGTTAAACCAATCGAGCTCGAGCCTAGTCGAGTTGGGCTCGGCCTGTCTCATTTGCAACCCCTAAGTCCACAAGAAAAGAACATGCGTTTCACAGTTTCCGTAAATTAATCATCACACAGAGGACTAGGAACCGAATCAACCGATACAATACCAACATTCTTGCCTCTTGCGCGACCCGTGTTGGAAGCCTTACTAATTCTTCCCACCAAAACCATAATAGCCACTTTCCTAGACACCCAATTATATATTCAGCTTAAAATTGAACTCGACAATCACTAAATATTACCTCTTGAACCTGTTTATGCTTTAAACATGTCATTCCAAGAGCGAATACAATACAAATTAACAATAAGTCGTATGTGATTTATGATTGATTATGTTTTATAAGTTTTAAAACTAGCACTTCATCAAGGTTAACCAACCTATATGGTTTAATAAGCATGGACCAAATGAACAATGTGTGCGTCGTTTACATATATGAGAATAAGGTTTGTTTACATAAAATCCGACTAGATAGTAACAATTATTCGACTACAAACTAAAGTTGCATTAAACCATCAAGACCAATATCCAATGGTATTTGGGGTGTAATAACTAATAAGCGTCTCCTCCCTCATAGGTCGAGGGTTCAAATCATGGCCTACGTAGACATGTTAAGTGGATTTCAGAGTATATTACGACCCGCTTAAAAAAAATCTAATAGGTATTATTGTACTAATCATAACCGCTATATATGAAGCTCGATACTTGCCTAGTTCTTGGTAATATTTGCAATTTACTAACTTCTTTTAGCTCGAGGTGCTCGTTTACAAGATCAAGCTCGAATGGCTTGTTTGTTCCCTTGAGCTTGGATAAAGTTAAACTAGAAATGTGTTTGGGTTAGTTGACATGGTTAGATTAACATAGAACAAAACATAAAATGGAATACAAAGCTTTCTTCATTGATATTTAAGTGAATTACAAGATATGAAAAATACAGATAAAATCACCAATTGAACAACCTCTACATATGAGAAACAAAAACTTATTTATACTAAACAACAGTTTCCGCATATATGAAATATAATATATCAGAGTATTCACTCACCACACTATTCTCACATCAATCTCTGTCTTGTCAATAGTTTCCGCAGTTCTCGCATCCACCATAGCTTTCGCACCAAAGACTTTTTGTTTAAATCTTGAGGTCCGAGCAACATATCGAATCCTTACATATAACGCTCAAGAGATGGTGCAATGATAAGCGACTGCTTTCTGTCTAGTAGACATCATAGGTTAAAATCTTTCTTCTACCGGTTTCTTACCATAGCATTGATATCTGCCTTGTACAAGATGCAATTTACTAGATTCCATTGGTTAGCATGGTAATGACTGGTCACTTGAGTTTATCCATAACAGGTTCTCATAATTATCAGCAAATAAAAAGGTTAAGTGTGTTGATGTATATATATTTTTTATACGTATACATGTGTTTATATGAATGTGTGTAAGCATGTGTATAAATGAAACAAGATTGATTCGCTTATAAAATTCGTTATACTCGAATTAGTTAAACAACCTGGAATAAATCAAGTCTAATAATAATGATTAGAATCAAGTGGCCAAAGATAAGAGTCCCACATATTGATTTGATTACTCATTATCAATCAATCAATCAATCAACGTGGTCATTATGTTGCTTTCTAAAAGAGGAGAAAAGTAAGCAGAGTTAACCACTTGTTTGTGTGAAGCCTGTGTAGACAACATTCCAATATCCCATATATGATGAGCCTGAGATACATAATCATATTGCTTAATGAATCAACAAGTTGGACTCACAAATTATTTCCAAAGGATTATGAAGTTGGTGGTTCCTTTCTACTGCATAATCACTTGATTCATATCACTTAATAAAATCAACAAAATTGCATACTGCAGAATACAGTAATAATAATATTGGAGTCAAAGAGTATCATCTACAATCGTTCATCTACGGCTCAGATGCAATGAAACCTTCAACTTTCGGGTTATTAGATACCACACGTCCCTGATCAAAGACAGCAGCCAGCGCAATGTATTCAAACCGCATCACCACATTACATTTACCCAACAGGACCACCCTTACCCCAAGTTAAGATTTCACTTGTGTATCGGCATAATAAATGAGTGTAGTAATTAATGTTTGTGGATTAAGAAGTAGATTTGCTAAGTTTAATCTATATTCTATACACAAAAAAACTCTTTATTCAACACAAAAAATGCTGTTCACCATCAAAAAACTATTTATGTCCAACAAATTCATTCACCCATTTCATCAGTCTCATCCAACGACTTAGCCATATTCCGCGGCCCCCTTTCCTTTCTCTTACCGAAAGAGGCCGATCTAATCGCGTGACGTGTTGCAGGAGATAATAACTTCTGCGACCGAGTCCGCCTCTCGGGTGTCATACTCCCAATTTTATACATTGACCTCCGAGGCGAGGCCAGTACTTTTTCCTCATTTTGCCCCCATTTTGCATCCAACTCTCTTATTTCTTTTTTAGACATTTCTATTTTCATTATTATTTCCTCTTCATTTGCGTTTAATGCTTCCACCCATGCTTGAGCTGCAACAACCTTTTTATCAGCAATCTCTTCTGCACCGCTCGCCTTTCCATTTAAGTACTCGTATTCAAAAGTAGTTATTATTATTGTTGAACTGTTTAGAGAAGTCTGTTCTCGAGCACGTACGGTTGAATCAATCACGGTTTTTAAATTCTCTAGCGCGGTAAATTCGGTTGACTTGGTGGCTTTGAGTTCTTCCATCACGGCTTCTAATCTTTGCTCGGTTAATTCTATTTCCGACTCGGTTTTAGGAATCTCCAACTTAATATTTTCAGTTTCTTTAATAATAAGTTCCTTTTGTTTCTTTATTGTCTCGGCGTCCCTTCTTAAGTTTTCGACTGTGACTGATAGATTTGATGCAACCGAGTTGGCTTTTTCTGTGGTCGCTGTGATCGATTCTACTTTTGCCTGTTCTTTTAATATCTTCGCGTTTAGAGTTTCAATCGCTAAGTCTCGTTTCGCTTCTTCTTTCTCGAAAGGCGATTTTTCGTCTCGAATGCTTTTAAGCTCGTTTCGGATTACATCCATGGATGCCATGAAGTTAAACCCTTCCCCTTTAATGTTGGCTAGTTCGGTTTTTGCGGTTTCTAGTTCTTCTGTAACTGTTTGTAACAAATTGGGACCCACTTTTGGGGCTTTAGCTTGCACGAGTTCGTTCTGTAACAAACTTACATTGTAAAGAGTTAGTTGGAGGTCTTGTTGGAGTTTGTTATGCTGGGCAATCTCTTTGACTTTTGCTTGGTAGTGATTTGCTTCTTGTTTCCTCTGAGCTTCAATGGACTCGTGTTCTTTAACCGCTTCGATTCGTGCTAGTTCAACAAGAACGTGTTCTTCGTCTATTTCCTGGATCTCTTTTTTGATTCTTTGAACCGCGTTTAAAAGTGTGGTTTTCTTAGAACTTGAGGCTTTGAACGTGTTCTCTGCGTGTCTTTTCTCCTTCAATATGCGTGTCATATCGAGCTTTATCTTGCTTAATTCGCGTGTGATTTGTTGGATTTCTTGCACCACTTGTGCATACCGGTAATCTTCCTTGCTCATTATGGAAACTTCCATGTTCTTGCCTTCATAAAAATTGGAACCACAGTCAGTTGAAAACAGTGTAGAAATTAGTCTTGTAAACGAACACAAACAGATCGTGTTTGTTCTTTTTTACTTTAGCCGAACAAACGATCGAACACGAACAGCTAAAGGAATGAGGTTTTCTTGTTCTTGTTTGTTCATTAAGAAAATCAATGTGTCCGTGTTCATTTAATAACAGTATAAACGAACGATTCACAAATGTAAACGAATGAACATAGCAGAGCTAAAACGAGGTAATAGTAAATGTGCAAAAGTGTTATTAAAGCTCGAGTAAATTGTAATACGGGCCTACAAAATTTTCATGAATATTTCAATAAGCATAAAGGAACTTAAATAAACGTAAACTATACATAAACGAAAGTAAAGGACAAACATAAACGAATTCAAACGAACAAACATAAACAAACGAACACAATCATAAATGAACGAACGAGACATATGTTCATGTCCATTCGTTTAACTAAATAAACAAAAAAATGGTTATTGCAATATTCATTTCGGTTGGTTTACATGCCTAGTAGAATCTAGAAATGATAAGCCTGTTGATTTCAAAGCTAACAATAATCATGTGGACATATACGAACCACCGATTAATAATAACTTAATTAAGGTCTATAACTATAAGAATACTGTAATGTAAATTATATTGCGCTAAAGTAACTAAGAAGTAGTAATCTATGTCAATTTTTATAAGTTGTTCATCTTGTATTTCAACAACCCGAAAATGACACGACACCGTTTCGAATTTTCAATGGTAAGTCAAGATTTGAAGTTTAATGGAAAATTCAAGATATTAGAAAACCTTGTAGAATTAAATTAAGCAAGAAAGAATGCAGAAGTGGTAGTAGAGCTAAAGCAAAAGGTACAATCTTGCACAGCATCCATAATGAAAGAAAATTGGGGATGTTGCATACGTACCTGAATAATTATGATTTGATAAACTGTGGTGTGGGGGGTTGATAATTAATGAAGGATTCGTTACTTCAGTTGAGGGGTTACTTGAAATGGTAATTCATGTTGATGACTGACTGACTGACTGACTGGTGGGTATTATTATTATTGTTAGTATCGACAGCCTCTGATTTTTTATGCTCTTTTTGGGCCCACTGGTTTGCTAGTGGCTAGTTTGAGAGTACCCATCATCCTTTTATAGAATTATTTTTGTTTTTTTTTATAGATGTGTAATGAAGAAGAACATGCCTCTAAAATTAAAAAGAGCCTTGTACATTGGATAACATAATCGAATTATAGAGAGCTTCAAGTTAACGTTAAGTAATCCATTTTACGTTTTCTTTCTGATTCTCCCGTTAATGTTATTGGGTGTTCAGTATTTAAATCGGATTCAAGGTACACAAATTCTATTCGACTCGCATTCGAATTTGAAGGTTTGAATTCGGTTTTCAATCATTCTTATCGAATGCGAATTTATGATTTCAATTTCGATTCAAAATTGATATTCAAAATATGCATCTATTATCACTATAAATTATACATGCTCATAAAAAAAGATAAAGTATAGAACCTTTTATGTTCAAAAGATTGAAAATTGAAAGATCATCATTTTGATTATTAATTCATATAATTGAAAGTTATCATTTTGAATATTTGAAATGTTGTAACCTTGAATGATTTATTTGTTTTCTAGGCTTGTATTTTTTGTTGTTAAAAACAAAAGTTTGTAGTGGTTTTTAAATTGAAATTAAAATAAAAAAAGAAATTGACTCAATTTGAATCCAATCCATTTGAATTCGAATTTCATTTTCAAATTGAATTTTAAATTGGCTATTTTGAATTCGAATTGAATCGAATTTGTCAGATCTATTTCGAATTCGAATCAAATTCGAATCTAACTTCAAAATTTATAAAATTCGATTAGAATAAATCGATTATTTGAAATTCAGTTCGTTGAACACTCTAAATGTTACTCTTAACTGGAAGAGATCACCGATACATCTAACGTTTCACTACTTCGAAGAAGATAGTGATCACCTTATATATGTTTCATTAATCCAATGTAGTTATCACCTTTTTCATTTCATTATATTTAAGAAGTGGTGATCACCTCTCTAACAAATCTCCTAACAATAATGGTACGGCACAAGAATGACTATGATTTTAGGTGTATCAGAACTTTTTTATTTTGCTCTTCTTTGATCTTAGTCTTCTCTTTATCGAATTATGTGTGAAATATGGAGTTAAGAGATATAATTAGGGGTGTTCTTTGGGTTTCGAGTTTTTTGGGTCGGGTTCTTCAAGTTTCAAAGTTTTAAATATTGACCTGAAACTCAACTCAAATCTCTCACGTATTTTTCGGGTTCGGGTTTTTTCGAGTTGGCTTAATCGTTTTTCGAGTATCCTAAAAAAAAGAAAACAATTTTTTTTTAAAAACTACAATGCTAAAATTAAAACAACATATTCTTCTTTTCTTATAACATAAATAATCAAATAATAAACTAACCTAACTTGATAAAAATATTCAAAAGAAAAGTAAAACTAACTCGAACCTTAATCGTATTCAATCGGGCGTGTTTGGTTGTTCGATTACGGTTGCTGTTTGTAAATAACAGAAAACATAAATTAATAATAAGCAATCGATCCATAATAGTTAGAATGAAAACAGTCGATTAAAGCCAAATTCTGATAACTTTAGTGGAAAAGACTTAACCTATTATACAAAAAAATATACTTAATTTCAAAACTAAAAGTTTATTCGGGTTCACCCAAATCTTATAAATCAAACCCGAGAACCAACCCGAATTACTTCGGTTCGGGTTCGGGTTAGTCATTTCTCGGGTTCGGATACTTCGAGTTGGGTTAGTTCGGGTTGGTTTCGGGTAAAGTGACAGCCCTAGATATAATACTTGGTTTTTTATATTGTATTGTTATAGTCGGTATTGCAAAAATCCCGACTAGTCACCGATTAATCCCTGATTAATCGCTAGTCCCCACTTCACTGATTAATTTCGGGCTAGTCGGCCAATTAATCGGTCAATGGTAAAAGCCGGCCCGAAATCGACGGTTTCCGGTCAAATCAAGCCAAAATTGGCGGCTTCCGGTGAGATTTCGACCAAAAATAACGGTTTCAGGTGAGATTCCGACCAAAATCGGCCATTTTCTGCGAGAGATTTCAGTAAAAAAAAACCCCCGGTTCCAAGCAAGATTCCAACCAATATATGTTTGTGTATGTATAAAACTGATAATTACATATAAAAATGTGTGTGTGTATATATAAAACTGAAAATGATATATTAAAGTCCGATCCGATTAATCGGGATTAATCTTAACTAATCCCGATTAATCGCTAGTCCCCACCCCACCGCCCGACTAGCTGCTAGCGATTTTTACAACCAACACAGTACATGGACCGTGGAAATAGTTTGAACCATTTAGGAACAACAGGCAAATAAAGTTAGTGTCAAATCAGAGTAATTTCAATAGGTTAAGAAGATTATCTAGTTTTTATTCTAATCAAACCAATTACATAGGCTAGGGGTTTTCCACTAAAACCGTTATTGGCAATATCTGGTTAAACCTTTTGACCAATATTCATTTACTGTTAGTGATCAATATTTTAGAAACCGTTTAACTATTGTTATCCCAGTAAAATTTTCAATATATCCAAGCAATTCAACTACTACTACACCACACTACACTTGGCTCTACACATTTACACTACTAACTGTAACACCCCGGCTAAAGCGGAAACGCTTGAGTGTGATGTACAAATTGCTCAAAACACATGTGACACTATTAAGTGATAATATTATCATTAATTCATTCAAATGCATCTAAGTACACAAGTTTATCAAATGAACAAATACAAGGGAAAATGAACAAAACAAAGCGGAAACGCCTGAGTGTGACGTACAACTTGCTCAAAACACATGTGACACTATTAAGTGACAATATTATCATTAATTCATTCAAAGACATCAAGTCACAAGTTTATCAACTGAACAAATACTAGGGAAAATGAACAAAACAAACATCTTCTTGTTTATTATTTAGATAACCTAACTTCTAGAATCTTCGTCATTTCATCCTCTAATGAAAGTACCTGTAGCATATATATAAAATAAAGTCAACTAAATGAATAGTTTGTGAGTTCACACAAGTTTTTGATATAAGTACATAAAAATCATTCAATTCCATGAACAAGTGTAAATGAGCAAGTAAGGTCCTTTCCAGCTGGGATTGTGCACCAGCATACTCAGATAAGCGCAAGTAAGGTCCTTTCCAGTTGGGATTGCGCACCAACGTACTTAGATAAATAGGCCATTTTCCACTCATAACAACAAATGTCTTGAGCGCAAAGGGGGGCGTATGATCATACTATATTGAAGTAATCTATGTGCAAGTAATTTTGAGCAAGTAACAAGTAAACATGCAAGTCCATATAGCGAATTGCAGTTTGTGTATAATGAATAATCGAAATTGCAATTTGGATAGGATATATATGCTACCCCCAAAAGTAGTAAAAGAGTAAAAATGGGGTGCGAGAAACTCACCATGAAGTTGAAGACAAACTTGAAATAAAACCGAAAGTGCATAAATGAAACCAAAGCAATTGAACGTCACAAACCATAATTAAAAGCACAAAATTGATATTAACTAACGACTTATAAAAATAGATAAATCGGGTTGTCCCGATTGTTATATATTTTTCATCATTTTATGAAGGTTGATATTATAATATTATTTTAACGATTTATTAAATCTAATATTTTTAAATTACGAGATAAATGCTAAGTTTGAATATTATAACGTTTAAAGAGTTTGGATGTTAATGGTATATTTTATTTTGAACAACGACATGTTAATGAATTTTAAAGTTTAACGAAGGAAAATATGTATACATACACACACACACACACACACACATATATATATAAGTTAAACTAGTTTTAAACGAATTTGACGGGTTTAAGATCTATAACGTTTATGCATTATGGATCTTCATGAAATTTAGCTTTGAAAAATAATTATATTAGCGTGATATAAATTTAACGAAATAATATATATTAATTTAATGTTAATCGGAATTTTAACGAAAACTTAACGGAAACGAAAGTCGGGTTTATAGGTGAAAAGAGATTATGACTAATTTAACTTTATATAATTTTATTGATTTAATATAGTTTTTATAAATTTTTATTTGGTTAACATATATTAAAAGATAGGTTTTAAAAATAAAACAACAAAACTGCCATGACCCTGGTTTGAACGCGGGTCCCCTGATTGACACATCCAGGACCTAACCAGTTGGACCAGCATGTTAATTTATTGAAAGAATAGGAACTAATATATATAAATGGTAGAGATATTGTACGCTAATGCCTTAACGTACGAGAGGTACGCGAGACACTCAAAGGAAAAAAGCAAAGGCAAAAAAAAAACCTAAAACGCTCACAAAAACTTAAACGCCCAGCCAAAAACCTAAAACGCTCAGAAAACGCTAAAAACGGTCTTCGTGAAAAAAGTAAAAAGTTGATCGATTAACGATCCAAAACTGTTTTTTTCGGTTAACCAATGATTAATTGGATATGTATTGACGATTCTGAGATGTTGGGATGTGATTTCATGGATCGATTCGTGAAAAACGGGATTCACGTACGTTAATGTACGTTAAGGATTAGTGTATTGGATCTTTTCACTATATATATATATATATATATATATATATATATATATATAAACATTCCAGTTCATCTTTTACACTACCAAACCCTAGAATTCTAATATGTTTATTGACTCCATGTTTGCACAAATTAGGTTGGGGGTTTTGTTAGACTGCTTGAAACGATTAGTTTACATATAATACTTACTTGATTATGTTTGTGTTTGACGGTGGTCGGAGCTTGGCCGGAAACGAACTTTGAAGAATGATTGCGAAATTATAAAGAGTATATTAGAGAGATTTGATGATTAGTGCAAGTTTAGATGATGGTTTAGACTCTATTCGTAATAACAATTGGATCAATTAGTGTTTATTTCGCGTTAATTGGATTTGATTATAATCCGATGGTCGTGGTAATTAATGCGAGTTTATTAGTGTGTAAATGATGAAATTAATCAAGTAATAATGTTTAGAATTAGTGGTGACAACGTTTGGGATGATTAACAGATTAAAACAAATGTTAAATGGTTATTTTAGAGTTCGCCAGAACCGTTTTCCGGTCGCCGGAGATGGCGCTGGAAAAACGGTCGGAAAAACGTGAGAAGGGATAGGAGGGCTGCTGCTCTTCATTATTATTATTATTATTATTATTATTATTATTATTATTATTATTATTATTATTATTATTATTATTATTATTATTATATTTAAATATAATTTACATATTCAGCCCTTGTACTTTTATTTTATATTAAAATTGAATTTAAAGAATATTTACAATTTGGACCTTGTACTTTTCATTGTTATATGAATGTAATAAAATGTTTTGGATTATTTTTATATTATACCCGGATAGTTTGCGACTCGCTTAAATAAAATCATTAAAAGCCGGAGCTTTGTAAGTTAAACGAATTATATAGAAAATGAACAATCGATGACTTGAACTATCAGGAATATTGTATAAATACTAAAGGGATGACACGATCACATCGAAACAACAAAACATGTCGGTTAACGAACATAATAAAAATACATGAGACGAAACTTGAAATATATATTTATATTTATTTATAAATACAACCGAAAATTTTAAAATGGATCGGGTTTCGGTTCGAAAAGTATTGAATGTTACACTAACCCATGTCCAGTGCCTGGCAGAGCTAAGGGGGCTTTAATCCTTACTCTTTATCCTCATCTTCGCCTAGGCTAACGGGACCTTACTTATTCAGGGAGGAGAGTGGAGCCTCGAGAAGCACTGTTGAGAGGTAGATCTTTGGCCCATCTTCATTCTCTACAGGGTCTCAAACATTTCTTCACCATAGGTGTTCTATAGATTTTATAGATCAATCAAACACATAAGTTTTTGTGATGAGAACTCCAACGTGTATAACCAACTCTTACTAAATAAGTTATTTGATTAAAAACATTTTCGGTTGCAATTTCTAAAAATTTCTTTTCTTTATCCAAGTTATCTTTTTGACTTTCTCGAATTGTATCTTGTCATATGCAAGATGCACAAACCACAATTATTAAAGTCAAATATGTTCACACAAAAAATTCCACACTTAGTATGTATGTTTGTTAAGGACTGCAAAACATCTGGTTGAAGGTTATGAGCAAATCAGTCTCATCACCAGGCCGAAAGTGATAGTAAATACTAAGCATGAGGGAATTCACAGTAGTGGTTTGAAAGTTTTTACTTAATTGAGTAAAATAGAAAACCGTTCATTGAGTTAAAAATTGACAATTGGGCTTGTTTAATTTGGGGCTACTAAATTTGGCCTAGTAAATTAAAAACGTAACCTAGATTTTTATTATTTTCAATAAAAATGGGTGCCTATTTTTAGATTTGATGGGCTAAAATTGTTACAAACAAATCTTATGGTCCATGGGCTAGGGGAACATAACTTTATTTATTTACTAGCTTTTATCCCTTGTATTACGAGATTTTTTTATATTATTCGTTTATAATATTTATATATTTTTTGAATTTTAATTTTATTTATTGTTAGAATGTTAATAATATACTTAGAATTTAATGATGAAAGAATTTCAAAAATATATGAGATGCTATAACCCGGTTTAAAACTATCTGGGTTTGGTGAGACCCATCACCCGCTTATTTTTTTTACTATAAAATTGTTTTTTTAATTAAATAATATATTTTTATTAAAAAAAGCGGATATTAATTTTTAGTACATTACTTTTTATAGTATTTTCATATC
Source organism: Bidens hawaiensis (assembly GCF_021521415.1). Lineage (NCBI taxonomy): Eukaryota > Viridiplantae > Streptophyta > Magnoliopsida > Asterales > Asteraceae > Bidens > Bidens hawaiensis. The sequence goes on from NW_027491467.1 coordinate 1,169,124, forward strand.
AAATATTTGGTTAGATTAATTTTTGATTTAATGAGATTTTATAACCCGTTTAAGGGCTATCTGGGTTTGGTGAAACCCACATCCACAAATTCAGGTCAAATGCTGATAAGTCTTCATTTACAAATAAAACAATCTATGGCTTGAGAGAATGCTGAGAGGTTTCGTTTATATATATATTGAAGATTTTTTTTCTTTTTTTCAAAAGTGTTGTTTAAAAAACTTATTGGTCGATGAAAAAGGTAGCATACATTAGAGGTGCATAAATCATGTATTTGAAAAACCCGGGCTCAGGTATGATATGGTATTAGCAATACCTGGGTTGTGTTCGGGCCCAGGTATTGACTTGAAAATACCCTATGTACCGGGTCTGAGTCAAGTAATCGGGTATTCAATACCCAGTTATTTGAATACCTATTTTCGGGTATCAAAAAAACCCGTTTTCTGGGTATTTGAATACCCTAATTCCAACTTCAACATGGAACCGCAATGAATGAATCGAGCCTTGTTTGGACCGGACGACATTTCACATAACTCGAAATGAGCCCAAACTAATTGCTTTCGAGTTGTAAGAACTTCCATCACTTCTGGTTTGGATTTGGAAGTTGTGATGCCCGCACCTATAGAAAAAGTAGCACTTTGGGACTGGGCCATATGAGAAGCCATTTTCGAGTGGTTTTGGAGTTTTTTTTCTTGTTTGGTATATAAGAAGTGCTCTAAACAATTATTAAATATTTCCAAAAAAAAGACCCGTTTGGTATATCAAAAGAAAAAAAGGTGCTTCTCTAAATAATCATTATATATTAACACAAAAAAGATCGTTGGTGAACCGAATATTATCTATGGGCAGCCACACAATCACTGCCAATTGCCACACAGACATGGATCCACAAACATTAATATCCAAGTATGCAAAAAACCCGGTTCGAGTATGCAAAAAACCCGGGTTTCAGGTTTAACTAAAATTGGGTTTCGGTATAACAAGAACTGGGTTTCGAGTTTCGGGTATAACTGAAACCGGGTTTCGGGTATTATCGGGTGTGTTATGTGTGAAGCCACTTTGAGGTTTGTCAAAGATTGCGGCAGAAAGTCAGCAGCAGAGAACAAACACGTTTTTGGCTCCTCTAAATTCAAGCTTGGTTCCATGGTTTACGACATGCTCCATGGTTCTTGTTTTTTCTCATTCTCTATATAAGATATTTTTGTATTTGTAAATCTTGCACCATCCTGAAATCAATAAAAACTTCCTAGTTACCGAGAGTGGACGTAGGTCGCAGAAAAGACCGAACCACTATAAATCTCAGTGTTCTTGTGGTTGTGTTGAATGTGTTCGTGTGTGTGACCCGTTTGATCCTAACAACTGGTATCAGAGCTCATGCTCCTTTAATCACACGAACCAAGTAGGAGGAGAAGGTGAAGAAGAAAGATACGTACCCGAGGAATTCAGAACCAGGGTTCTGAACCAGCAACCGTCGTCGCTGCCACTAGCCCCGCTGCCGCTGTCACCGTCGCTAGCGGCCGCCAACGATACCGCGACTACCTAGGGTTTCGACGAACCAGTCTCTTGCTCCCCTCACCGGAAATTGTGCATGCCACCATAGTCTTCTCATTTTCTTGGGAGATAGCTTGAAGAAGGAGATTGAATTTTTTTTTTTGTGTGTGTGTTACTTGTCTGCTCAAGAAGAAAGAAGAAGTAAAAGAAGACTTATTCTTGGGAGAAGAGAAAGAGATAAGTTTTCTGAGAAAGGATAGTTCCTTGTGTAGGTAGTTGTCTGCTCAAGTTTCTAAATTAACAAAAGAAGCCCCTCAAGTTTCATGATAAGTTCATCAACTATCATTACTTGTTCATTGCCATTTGAAACTTGAAAAAGTATGGCAGGAGATGGTAAAATAAAGATTGATAAGTTTTATGGAAGTGATTATGGATTTTGGAGAATGCAAATTGAAGATTTATTATATCGGAAAAGTTTGCATTTGCCTATGTTGGGTGAACAACAAGATGACATGTATGATGAAGAATGGAAGTTGTTGGATAGACAAGCTTTGGGTGTGGTTAGGCTTTCTTTTGCAAAAGTGTTGCATATAACATTGTCAATGAAACAACCACATATGGCGTATTGAAAGCTTTGTCCAACATGTATGAAAAACCATCCGCTTCAAACAAAGTATTCCTCATCCGACAATTGGTTAACACCAGGATGAAGGAAGGCATGTCGGTTATCGCTCATATAAATGAGTTTAACTTGATTATCTCCCGTTTAACCTCAGTTGGAATAAAGTTTGAAGATGAAGTACAAGCGCAACTCCTTTTATCATCGTTGCTCGATAGTTGGTCAGGCACAGTCACTGCTGTTAGTAGTGCATCCGGCATTATCAAACTCACTTTCGAGAGTATTCGTGACTTGATAGTAAATGAAGATATTAGACAGAGAAGCAATGGTGAGAATTCTAATTCTAATTCTTTATTGCATATAGAAGGTAGAGGAAGAAGAAACAAAAGAGGACATAGTCGAGGTAGGTCTAAGTCTAGAAAAAAAGGGGCAGTCAAAGAACTAAAAAGACATTGAATGTTGGAATTGCAAAGAAAAAGGTCACTTTAGAAGCCAATATCCAAAACCATCTACAAAGAAAGAAGTAAACAGTATATCCTCGGAAGAATTCGGTGATGCTCTCATCTGTTCTGTTGAAGATTCAGTTGAATCTTGGATTATGGATTCGGATGCTTCTTTCCATGATATCTCATACCCAGATATGGTCAAGAATATACGAACAGGTAACTTTGGTAAAGTTCGTTTAGCAGATGATCAAATGCTTGATATTACAGGTATTGGAGATGTAGACTTGAAAACCTCATTAGGAACTATATGGACATTAAAAAATGTTCGGGTTATTCCGAACTTGAAGAGAAAGTTAATTTCAGTTGGAAAATTAGATGATGAAGGGTTTAATGTTCTCTTTGGGGGTAGACAATGGAAAGTGATCAAAGGCAATTTAGTGATTGCAAAAGGAAAGAAGAAAGGCACTCTATACATGGCAGAAGTTTCAGCTGAAGGTGTTCATGCAATGACCACCGTTCCGAGTCCATCAAATTTATGGCACAACCGACTCGGACACATGAGCGAGAAGGGATTGAAGATGTTGGCTCAGAAAGGAAAGTTTCCAGTCTTGAAGAAAGTGAAAACTGAATTTTGTGAACCTTGGAAAACAAAAGAGAGCTACTTTTGTGAAGACAGGGAGGACACCGAAAGCTCAGAAGTTGGAGCTTGTTCACTCGGATGTATATGGACCAACTTCAGTTTCATCTCTAGGAGGCTCGAGATACTATGTTACCTTCATCAATGATTCAACATGCAAGGTATGGGTATATTTTCTTAACTATAAATCGGGTGTATTTGATGCTTTTAAGATATGGAAATCTGCTGTTGAAAATGAAACTAATTTGAAGGTAAAGTGCTTAAAGTCGGACAATGGTAGTGAATAGATAAGCAAGCAGTTCACTGACTATTGTGCCAAGGAAGGGATAAAGATGATCAGGACGGTTCCTGGAACTCCTCAGCAGAATGGTGTAGCTGAGAGAATGAACAAAACATTGAATGAAAGGGCTAGAAGCATGAGGCTGAATGCCGGGATGCCCAAGACATTCTGGGCCGACGCAGTTAACACTGCAGCCTACTTGATCAACCGTTCACCAACCGTTCCCTTAGATTTCAAGTTTCCTGAAGAAATGTGCCAAGGAAAGGAGGTAAGTCTCGAACACTTATGAGTCTTTGGTTGTAGTGCTTATGATTTGTTCGAAAGTGGTGAAAGAGACAAGCTAGACTTAATGTCCAAGAAGTGCACACTCATTGGTTATGGTTCAAAAGAAATGGGTTACATGCTTTGGGTTAATGAAGGCAGAAAAGTAATCATAAGCAAGAATGTCGTCTTCAATGAAAACAAATTATACAAAGACAGAAACACCAAGAAACAAGAAGTTCAGAAAGAAAGTGTTGAGTTTGAAAGTGAAAAAGAAAAAAGCTTCAGTCGACATTCCATAAAATGGGAATAAGTCAAGCGACAGTGGGAGCTTAGGGGATGATTCTAGTAATGATTCTGAGGAAGAAGAAGTAGAAGAAGTAGCTCCTCAAACTCCAGAATCCCCAGAAACACCTCAAAATCAACCAAGAAGATCATTTAGAGCCACTAGACCGCAAAACCGGTACTCACCATTAGTGAACTACATTCTTTTGACTGAAAATGGTGAACCTCATTGTTACCCTGAAGCTATGGGGTTGAAAGATTCTTTGCAGTGGAAGATAGCAATAAAAGATGAAATTAAGTCGCTTGAGAAGAACAAGACCTGGCACTTAACAAAGCTTCCAGCTGGGAAGAAGGCTCTTCAAAACAAATGGGTTTTCAGGGTCAAGGATGAACATGATGGTACCAAACGTTACAAAGCAAGATTAGTAGTCAAGGGTTTTTAGCAGAAAGAGGGAATCAGTTTCAATGAGATATTCTCTCCAGTAGTGAATATGACCACTATCAGACTTGTTCTCAGTCTTGTAGCAGCAGAAGGATTGTATTTAGAGCAACTAGATGTCAAGACAACTTTTCTACACGGTGACCTAGAAGAAGAAATCTACATGACACAACCAGAAGGTTTTCAGGTTAAAGGTAAAGAAAACTTGGCGTGTAAATTGAAGAAGAGTTAGTATGGTCTGAAGCAAGCGCCAAGACAATGGTCCTTGAAGTTTGATAACTTCATGGGAAGAGTTGGTTAATGTGACAATGACCATTGTTGTTACATAAAGAAGTTCAAGGGTTCTTATATCATTCTACTACTCTATGTAGATGATATGTTGATTGCAGGTTCAGACATGACAGAAATCAAAAAGTTAAAGAAGCAAATGTCTGAAGAGTTCGAAATGAAAGACTTAGGAGCTGCAAACCAAATACTCGGGATGAGTATTTTCAGAAACAAAGAAGATGGTTATTTGACACTCTCTCAAGAGAAATACATTGAGAAAGTATTAGAGAAATTCAGCCTTAAAGATGCCAAGATCAGAAGCACACCCTTGGGAAGTCACTTTAAGCTTTCCAAAGACCAGTCACCCAAATCAGAAGAAGACAAAGCAGAAATGGCTAAAGTTCCGTATCCATCTGCAGTTGGTAGCCTCATGTATGTAATGGTATGCACGAGACCAGATATTGCTTATGCAGTGGGAGTTAATAGTCGGTTTATGTTATTCCAGGTAGAGAACATTGGGAAGCAGTTAAGTGGTTGCTAAGATATCTGAAGGAGACTTCAAAATTGGCATTGCATTTTAAGGGGAAAGATGTTATTCTGAAAGGCTTTGCAGATGAAGACCTTGGTGGTTGCAAAGAATCATTCAAAAGCACTACCGGGTATGTCTTTATAGTGGGAGGCACTGCGGTAAGTTGGATGTCCAAACCAATGTTTTCAGACCCGGACCGGTTGTCAACCCGGAGATCTTACCGGGTCACAGGTAGGACTGGCTCGGAAGGTCGGACCGAACATTGACCCGGATAACGTCATAAATAATATATATATATATATATATATATATATATATATATATATATAAATATATATTATTTGTATTACACTTTAGTTTAAGTTTTATTTGTTTAATTTGTATTTGAAATTAACTACTAACTGCATGAACAGAATTGAAACATTAATTGCCTCTATTATTAATTATTAAATTGAATGATTTTGGGTTGTTTTACACCATAAATTCAAACTGATACAAGTATTTAGTATTTATTTTCATGAAAATTACCATTAGCAAAGCCTTGTTGGTTGGCATCTATTGTTTAGTTTAAGACTTTCAACTTGGTTTGTGCAAGGGTTCGAATCCCTACCATGACCACATTTTGGATTTAATAGAAAACAAAGACTTACCGGTTCAACCGCCGGTTCATCGGTTCCGGTCGAACCGCAGACCGCTAAACCCGGCCGGTCCATTAGAAAACGGGCTATACTATGCGAACCGGACCGGGATGCCTACCGGGTCCCGGTCGAACCGGTCCGGTCCGGGTTTCAAAACAATGGTCCAAACTACAGAAAAGTGTTGCCCTTTCAACAACAGAAACAGAGTATATTGCAGTTGCTGAAGCAAACAAAGAACTTATATGGTTGAAGAATTTTCTCAATAAACTTGGCAAAGAACAAGATGATTGTGTGCTATTTTGTGACAATCAAAGTTCAATTTATCTTGCAAAGAATCCTGTCTTTCATTCGAAGACAAAACACATACATATGAGATATCACTTCATCAGAGAAAGAATTAATGATTGCACTCTGAAGTTGAAGAAAATCAAAGGAACTGAAAATCCAGCAAATATGTTGACTAAGGTTGTCACCTTAGAGAAGTTGAAGCTTTGCATAGCTTCAACTGGCCTTCAGAATAATTGAAGAGAAGACCAGGGTAACTAGGAAGATACTGAAAAGTTTCTTACAAATATACAGATGCACAGTTGAAGTACAAGTGAAGATTGTTTCGTGGCTTCAAGTGGGAGATTGTTATGTGTGAAGCCACTTTGAGGTTTGTCAAAGATTGCGGCAGAAAGTCAGCAGCAGAGAACAAACACATTTGTGGCTCCTCTAAATTCAAGCCTCGTTCCATGGTTTACGGCATGTTCCATGGTTCTTATTTTTTCTCATTCTCTATGTAAGATATCTTTGTATTTGTAAATCTTGCACCATCCTGAAATCAATAAAAACTTCATAGTTACCGAGAGTGGACGTAGGTAGCAGAAAAGACCGAACCACTATAAATCTCAGTGTTCTTGTGGTTGTGTTGATTGTGTTCGTGTGTGTGACTCGTCTGATGCTAACAAGGTGTGGGTTCAAGTTCGGGTTTTAGCAATGAAATCATACCTTATCCATACCCTAAGGGTAGGGTCGGGTTCAGGTATTAAAAAATCGGGCTTAAAAATCCCGGTTCCAGGTGTTTTTTTCCAGGTCCGGTTTCAGTTTTGGTTTTTCTTTTTACCTCTAACATAAATAATGTCATAAGATGTAAAATCTTATGGGATTGCTCGGCCCTAAACCCATAGCATGGGCCGTCACATCAATATACAACACAAGCCCCATAAGACTATGTGTAGTGTATGGGCTACAAAATGAGGTGTTTTGCGTTATGTGGCAACCAGCCAGCAAATTATGAGTTTTGTTTTAGGGATGTAGTGGTGTTGTAGCCTAATATATATATATATATATATATATATATATATATATATATATATATATATATATATATATATGGGATGGTTATCCTAAAAATAGGTAGTTTCCTAGGAAGACTAGGAATAAATCATAGCCATTGGATCATGTTAATCAATGGTTGAGATTGAAAATTACCAATAACCGACATAGTTAGTTTCCTAGAATTACTCTTTAATCGTTATAACCAACATAGTTTCCTAGATATGTTCTTTCATTATCATTTGTAGTGCCAAATGCCAAAATTTTGTTGGTTCTTACCATTCTTAAGAAACTCCTTATTCTTATTTGAGCCCTTATATATATATATATATATCATACTCACATTATATTATAATAATAATAAACCAAACAAACAAACAGGCGAGAAAAAGAACTTGCCCCCGCCCTTGTCGTCCCTTTTGTCGCCCACGGGGGCAATGCTCTCGCCCGTTCTCGCCCCTTTTTCTCGCCCATTACATATAGCCTAAGTAAAAGGGTGTTGGGTATTACACGATGATTTAGGGGTGGGTAATAACCAAACCTTAACCATGTCAAAACAAAATCATTGAAACTAAACCGAAACTAATCGATAACCAAATTAACCAAAATAGGTAATTGGTTATTTCTTTACCCTCGGTTAACCTAAATTAACCGGACTAAACCGATATTTTCATATGTCTACATAGCTTTTACACTTTCATTTTATGTATAAATGCATTTAAACTTTTATACCACTATTTCTTATTTTTATACATTCATTTTATATTCTTATATCTATATATATATTTTTTGTATATGTATATTCACTTCAAGTATATATGCATTTCATGTATTTTTAAGTAAAACTTTTGTCCCAAATTTGATATTGGTTATTAACTGAAATTAATCAAACCAAGACTAAAAAATCAAACAAATAAACCAAACCGGTTAACCAAAAAACGATTGCATAATTTGGTGGAGGCTAAAAACCGACCCAACCCGAGCTGCGCACACCCCTATTACATCGTTGTAAAACTCAGATAATCCAAATACACCATTTAATTATGAGGAAATTAGAGAGATTAACTGCTATGAAAATCATTATGTTTATCATATATTATAGTATTTAGTTGTAATAAGAAACTGTTGGAAGTTTTAAGTAAAGTGTGTGAATGAAATCTTAATAAGGAAGTGGTAAATGTCGTGTGTGCCCGCACGTCCAGCGGACACGAATGCAGCTCCAAAAACCCGTGCCCGCATGAGACAATTTTTTGGAATTCGTTTTGAATTCAAAATTTGTTGGCCCGGTCAAGATCATTAATAATCATTATGATAATGATTTTTTATTTTCGGTTTTCAATTCTGCATTAATGGCCATTATTTGAATATTATTATTCTTTAATGGTCATCAATTAGAATTGATTATGTTTAATGGTCATTATTTGATTATTATTATTCTTTAATAGTCATCAATTGGAAATTGATTATGGTTATGATTTCTTGGTTATAAAACCATGATGAGTGCATCGTTTTGAGACACACAGAACACCACCAACATACACACTTCTTCTTCTTCCCCTTTGATGCAACAATATTATTATGGTTTCGTTTCAGACAAGTGATCAAGTCCGGCAGTACTACGTTTCTGCTTCGAATCAGAGTACCCTGGGAACAGATCGCGAATCTGTTTAAGGGAATTGTGTTAAACACAAGCTCGGTTTACTGTGTCGATTATTTTCTTGATTATTTATTTTCTTATTTTCTGGTTTTATTATACAAGATTTCCAACAAACTTAAATAGATTACTTATTATTATTCTTGTATCTTTCTTTTTCAGAATAGAAACCCAAACCATGAGTACTGCAATTTCTGCAATCATGACTTCCGCTGTTACTATCACGACCAGTTTGGTTGCTCCGCTACCTAGTGCAGTCACGTCTCATGCTGAGAAACCGGAGAAGTTTACCGGTTTGAATTTCAAACAGTGGCAACAACAGATGTTCTTTTATTTGACCACTTTGAACCTTGCGAGGTTCTTAACTGAAACCGTTCCCCAAGTTGACGAAGGGCCAACGGATGCGCTGTCGGTAAGCGCGGTTCATGCTTGGAATCATTCGGATTTCTTGTGCCCGAACTATGTCTTGAATGGCATGGTTGATGCACTTTATAATGTGTATTGTAAGGCCAAGACTGCCAAAGAATTATGGGAGTCGTTGGACCACAAATACAAAACCGAAGATACCGGTACTAAGAAATTTGTGGTGGCTAAGTTCTTGCACTTTAAAATTATAGACTCAAAAACTGTTATGAGTCAAGTCTAAGATTTGCAAGTTATTCTTCATGATATTCATGCGGAAGGGATGTCGCTTAGTGAGACATTCCATGTTTCTTGTATTATTGAAAAGCTACCACCAAGTTGGGTCGATTTCAAGAACTATCTCAAGCATAAGCGAAAGGAGATGACTATTGAAGATCTTGTTGTTCGTCTTCGTATTGAAGAAGATAACAAAATTGCACTAAAAAGAATTGACGGTCTTGGAACAACAAAGGCCAATGTTGCTGACATGGCCAATCTTCAAAGGGTAAAAATGGTGGAAAGAAAAATCATGGGAAATGCTTCAACCTTGGTCCTAAGGGGGGAGTTGGGAAGAAAAAGAAGTTCCAAGGAACTTGTTGTAATTGTGGAAAGCAAGGCCATAGGGCCAATGAATGCAAGCTTCCAAAGAAAGAAAATCCTCGACAAGTTAACATGGTTCGTGAGGTTGATAACCTCGTTGCGGTGGTCACGGACCTCTCGATTATGTTCACCGAAGTTAACTTGGTTGGAAAAAATAACAAAGATTGGTGGGTCGATACGAGGGCTACCCATCATGTGTGCTTTGACAAAAGTCTCTTTAGCACTTTCAAAGAGGTGACTAATGGAGAAAAGGTGTTTAGCACATTCGATATGGACTCAAATAATAAATGTGAAACTTGCGTCGAAGCAAAACAAACAAGATCGTCATTCAAAAAGATTGAACGATTTACCGAGCCCCTCGAAATGATTCACACCGATGTGTGTAATCTAAAAGCAATACCTACTCGAGGTGGGAACAAGTACTTCATCACGTTCATTGATGATAGTACAAGGTATTGCTATGTTTACTTACTTAAGAGTAAGGACGAGGCTATTGATAAGTTTATCTTATTTAAAGCCGAAGTTGAGAATCAACTAAATCGGAAAATCAAAAGAGTTAGGAGTGACCGAAGAGGTGAATATGTTTCACCTTTTATTGACTTGTGTGAAAAAGAAGGAATCATACATGAAGTCACGCCTTCTTACTCCCCTCAATCAAATGGCATAGCGGAACGTAAGAACCGAACCTTGAAAGAAATGATGAATGCCATGATGATAAGTTCTGGGGTAAGGCTATATGTCATTGTTGGTTTTTCTTTTTCGTGCTTATGTTTGCTGTATGTGTTTGTCGTTCTTGCTTGTTCTTTCAATAAGTATTTGATCGATAGTGAAACAGTTTTATTAAAATGTGTTTGAAGTCAAATGTCACATGTTTATGAGATGGAACGACTACCTAAAGTTAAAGTACTTAATAAGACATAATTGAGAGGTTTTCAGACCCACTAAAAGCTCTTACTGGTTCAGATGTTATTAAGAAGCTGAACCTCTTAATGCCAGAAAAAAAACAAACAGCCCCACGTTTGATTACGTCTGACCGAATCAAACGTTTTCCTCTATTAAGAGAAAAGAGGCAAAAATAAACAGGGCCTTACTGGTTCAGAGTCTTTTAATCATTCAGAACTCTTACTAGTTTAGCCCTTACTGACTCAACACTTATCAAACATCCGCTTGTGACATCCCACATCAGTTGGGAAGGAGAATTAAGCCTTCATTATAAGGAGGTGGATACATTCCCCATCATAACGTGTTTTGAGCGCTTAATGGGAGTGGATAAGAGAAGAACTCCATAGTTAAGCGTGCTCAAGTGGATGTAGTATGAGGATGGGTTAGCTCTTGGGAATGCTTCACCTGAACAACCAAAAGCAAATCCATGAGACGATGGTGGTACGTCCCAACCAAAGCGAACAATATTATAGTGCAAAGGTAACTGTGTTGTTAAACCCTAAGATCTACATCAATGACAACATTCATAAAGTCAACGTATTCAAGAATAGTTTTTTTTCATTTATACTTGTAGGTTAATAGTTTTTTAAATTTATTTCACATGTACATAATATATATTTGTTCTATATTAGCTATCTTGACTCAATGTCTTCTCAATCTCGTCAAGTAGCCGTCTTTATGCACCCACTATTATCTTCCACTACGTGAGGTGTCGAGTTCAATCATATCATTGAATTTGAAGAATTTCATAGAGTAATTTAAATTGAAGTTATTATATATGGAAAAGTTATATATGTGAGTCGCAAGGTTTGCACCAAAGCAGTCAAAGATTGTGTCAACAATGATGATGAAGGTCAATCATTATTTAGGGTTGGTTACGTGAAAGAACCCGTGTTACAAGTAGACATTGATTAATATTTTTGATTCTTGATAAACGTGGTATATTGACCAATACGACCACGAATATAGTTTACAAATATTTTTTTTACTTATTTATAAAATATTTACGTAATATTTGTTTTGTAATTTCTATAATTTAAATATAAATTGCAACTATATTAACAATTTATGATAATTGTGTTGTTTATTATATTCTATTTAATATTTAAAGTTTAAAATTTTCATCAATTCCTCGTGTAATACACCGGTCTCAAACTAGTACACACACACACATATATATATATATATATATATATATATATATATATATATATATATATATAGAGAGAGAGAGAGAGAGAGAGAGAGAGAGAGAGAGAGAGAGGAGGAAGTTATAATAAAAAGTAATGTTTTACTAAAAAATGTAGGAAGAGTTTTGAACCCTTAAATTTTAAAATGATCAAGTAAGGAAAAGATTGTAATCATTGATTTTTGTTTATTATGGAATGTAAATATATAACTTAATATTCATCCCTACTTTCTTGCTAATCAATCGTCCTTCATTTTTTCAGTCCTGAAAGTTACAATATTTTAAGATGATCATATTCAATTCTACATCCAAACTAGAATTAACAACCAATTAAACACACTCTCATTTTCTTAACCAGTAAAACATGTTTCATTCTAATCTCCATTAACAACTAATATAATATTTAACATGGAGAACCTCAAGAATGACCATCAACTAGGTAAACCTCAATAAAGCTGACACTAATGTATTTAATATTCACAATGTCGTCACCATGGTGTGGTACGTTCATGTGTTCATTTGGCTAAACCTATATCAATTTCGATATGATGTTGGGTTAATGTTGTTTGTGTGTTCATTATTTCAATACATTAGTGAGTTTTATATAATTCTGAAAGATTTTAATACTATACTTTGTTTCTGTTAAAACAATCGTTGTATGTCTTTTTTGTTATGCATATTAATGTTGTGTATTTATGGTTAAATAATGAGCTTTAGTGGCTGTTTGGTAGCCTCTTAACACTCATTAAGAGGCTATCTCTTAATGACTCATAATCTCTAAATGGTTAAGAGGTAACCTTAAGTCTGAATGATTAAGAGGCTATCTCTTAATGGTTACTTTTCTTAGTTTGTTATATGTTCCTTCACCGATTTTATGATTGTGTTTATATCGTATGTGTTATTCGTTATTCAGTGTGTTATCTATTCTTATTTGTTTCTTAGTTAGCTGACTTATTTATCTTACACACACTTGAATTTTATATGAAATGTGCTACGTATTTATCATCAAGTTTGTCATGCCTTCTAACTTATTTCCAAGATTTTTATTTTGATTTCAACGTGTTTTTTTCCTTCTATTTTCTACAGAGATCCACCAACATACCAAGAATTTGGGATTTAACACATCAGTTCCTCACTGGCGCTCAAAAAACTCACCAGAATTAAAGACAACTGTAACATCAAGTTTTTAGATCGGTTAATATAATAATAATATTTGATGTTATGAGATGGCTTGTGTTGGGTTAAGTAATATGGGTAATGGACTTGGATTATTAAAGAAAAGACCATGGGCTTAAGCCCATGACCCATAATATATAAACCATAATAACCCATTAATCCATTCATTTTCACATATTCCATACACCATCCAAAACACGCACTTAAGCTCTCTCCCATATTTCTCTCTTTCTCTAACCGAAACCAAGAAGAAGAACCGATCCCGGCCCGAGTAACGATAGTATGATATTGTACGGATCCAAACTCGCTAGATCTAGTCGCGAAACAACGAGCCGACACCCTCAGCCGTTAAAGTCACGAGATCCGGACGAAATCGGGTATAAACCGGTCAAAAGATGAGCTTAGGGGTCACCCTAGCTCAGATCTGGATCGAACGGGACGAAAAACGGTGTGAAAATACGTTTTTTCCGGCGATGACGGCGCTGGATGTGACATTCGTCAATTTCGGGTCTCGATTTGTATTAGTTTTGTAAACTTTTATTATGTAAACCGACCTGTTTTGTAAACCAACACTTTGGAAATAATCAAAATGATGGATTTTATGTTACAATATTGTTTTACATTTGTTGGGTCTTGAAAACATTCATTTCGGTCTTCAAAACGCGTAAAAATCACTTAAAACGAGCTCCGGGGGGCCAAAACAGCCAAGTCTGAAAAGTTGAAAAACCAGATAAGCCACCCCATCACGCTACGCGATGGGGGAGGAAGGCTATGGTCGCGTATCGCGACCAGAGGGTCTGCACAGCTGCTTATTTTTGTTGTTTTATGCTTTGTTTTGATCCATTTTCATGCAACCTCTTGTGTTTCACACCTATCTTTGACCCAACTCCTCCCCCCTATATATACACCACCATTCTCATCCATAATTCTCTGCTACATCTGTCATTTCTCTCTCAAAACATCAAAGATTCAAAGATTGTTTATTAGTTGTTCTTGAAGGTTTGACTTCTAAAAGTCACACTGTGTTTAATCTTTTATTCTAACTTGTTTATCTAACCTTAATAATACTTGTTTATGGTGGCACAACATATATATAATATAATACCCCTTGTTACCTTTGTTAGTTACTTATCCGGCTCCGGTTGGTGAGGTTTCAGACCTCGTAAGACAAGACTTCATAGAGAACTTTGTGTTCTTGATATATATATATATATATATATATACACTTAACTAAATTTATTATTTCTTACTAACCATGCTTAATTTCTGCTCATTTTAGTTTGTTAGTCACATGTACAAGTCTTGGGTACGTGGAGACCATCTATGAACTCATTGTGAGATGGAAACCGAACCAAACCGAACTTTTGTTAAAAAGACTTGTTGTTGACTTTTTATTTGTAGAACTTAAATATTTTCATTTGTATATTATTATACAGGATCAAGGATATATGGGTATGTGGAATCCATCTATGAACTTGTTGTGAGATGGAAACCGGACCAATCCGATTTTTACTCGCTTAAGACACACAAGTGTGTTTTTAGCTATTAAGACTTGTATATTTCTTAAAAAATAGTTTACAAACTTATTTTAATTATTTTCTTAAGTACTTGGAAATGTTAGATCCAACTTGATCTCATAACAAAGTTTGGACCGACAAAACCGAACACTCGCTTAACGTACATTGTTAGTTCTAAAACAATAGATCTACATACTTGGTTAAGTCTTATAAAGTTTTATTGAGTTATCTCATAACATTCATTATTTTGGAAAGTTGACTTTGGGTTTGACCAATTATCAAGACCCGAACCAACAACCCGAACACTCGTTAAAGACCTGTTTTAGTATCTTTAGCCTAATGGAACTTGCATTTTAGCATTTTTCCCACTTTATTACTTAACATTGGTTAAGTAAATATTAAGGTTAGATACTTTAACCCTGTTTCGAGCAAACTTACATTTTTAGAGGGTTATTATTATAAATTCGTAAATAGTTACATTTTAAACCTTGAACTTTAATTGTTTACTTTTTGCAACGATTATTTTATTTGAAGATCTTCAAGACAACCATTCTAAATCCAAGTCTTTCTTTTATTTAGGCTTCATACGTTAAACCCGTCGTTCCGGCAAATCTCCAAATTATCATCTTTCAAGTTTATTATTTGAATGTGAGTATTTTCATACCCCGTTTTCTATCTTTTGTTTTGGGGTTGACATTTCATACTTATTCAAATTAAATGTTTTATACTTGAGTCTTAAACCACAACCGTTATTGTATACTTTACTTAAATAAATGCTCGATTTGGTGTTCTATGCTTATATGTCTATATGCTTATGTGTTTTATCGCTTTTGGAAGGTTGATTAATAAATCCGTGAACTATCTGGTATTCTCTTATAGCACGGTGCCGTTAATGTATTCTTATTAACGACCTCATGAAATCCGAATCTATGTGGTATTCTCTTATAGACGGTGCCGCTAATGTATTCTTATTAGCGACCTCATATTATCCAAATTATTGCTATTTATTTGTTGTTTCGTATACAAGATTGTGGATTTTCTTATTATATACTAATATGCTCAAAATAATGAATTTCTCACCAACCTTTGTGTTGGTAAACTTTATTTTATGAAATGTTACAGGTTTGCATTTAGGTTGATTATGGAGCTTGTGGAGAAAACGCCACAAATACCTTTAAGTTATTAGTGAAAACGAACAATATTTAACTTGCTATATTTTGTGATATCTTGTTATGACTATGTTATGAATATTTGTTATGTGACATTTTTGATGTTGTGAAATGAATTGAGTTGATTAATATTGTCACTTTAATTAGTGTCATGTGCTTATGGGCAATCGTTACACCTCTGCATGTTCTGCCTTTGGTCGGGGTGTGACAGATTGGTATCAGAGCCATGATAATAACATAGGTGGTTAGACGTAACGACCTAGAATTGTTATGCATAGGGTCCTATACGTGTTTACTTTATAATTGATTGTTCATATCGCATGTTATTTATAAACTTGTTTAAAATTCATCAATATCCTAAATGTTCACATACACACACTTTCATAGTATTTCCAAGGTATCCTTACCTTAAAACGCAAAAAGTAGATTTTCATTGTGTTTTACGGATTACAAGATTAACTTGGATCTCGTTGTTTCAAATCCCTTAAAGGTTGCGTTTATATCGGGTTTGTAGCCATCATTATTAAACGAGACATTATAAAATGACCATTTGACAAAAAGATTCCATGAATCTAAGGTGATTTACTTACCTGGGATGGTTGAGTTATAATGCTCGTTTTCTAGGCCACAAATCACGATATATATGTCAACTCTTTAAGTAGTCGAATGCGAGCGTTCCGGTCGCCATTCTTATTTTCGGTGTCAAAACAATAGAACTACGGTGGTTCATGGACTAGTGTTTTGACATGACGTTGTATCTCGATTTATTGTGTTATTATCGTTATTTGAGTCGAAAACATGAAAAAGTTGCGGTGGTTCGTACTCATGTTTAGACTCCAATATGTTGTTTTATAAAACTTTTTAGTATTGGAATATCAAGTCATGGTGGATTGGTTCATGTACGATTTTTCTGACTCTATAAATCTCAAAATCTCAAATTTTCAAGCTTTAACCATCTCAAAATCTTTTACGTTTGTTTTCGGTTTTGTTATTTATAAACAAACTTCTATATATTTTATCTAACACTAACATCTTCTCCATACTAAATCTAGGATTCACAATCACAAAAATATGAAATCTTATTTTATTTTATACACCCTCGTATTAATCTCTTTTAACCCAAAACTTATCCCATTTTCTTTATAATCTTTTAGCATGCCGCCAGTTAGCCATCATCCACGCAAGAACTCCAACCGACGTATGGCTGCATTCGTTGTCAAGCAAATGACCGCGGTGATTCCCGAACTTATAACCCAAATCCAAGCTACCCAACCCGCACCCGTTGTTGCACCCGTTGAACCCAAACCCGCATCTTACTTGTACAAGCAATTTACTAGTGCCAACACGTCCGAGTTCCTTGGAACCAATTGTGCGACTACCTTGTTGCAATGGTTCGAATCGACCGAGAGTGTGTTCCTACACAGCGAATGCCCCGACGCGAAAAAGACAAATTTCGCATCAAGCATGTTTAGACAAACCGCTCTAACATGGTGGGGGTAGTGTTATGCACCTCCAAGGTTCGGAAACGGCTATGGCTCTTCCATGGTCCGATCTAAAGGCACCCATGATGAAAAAATTCTGTCCAAAACACGAGCTCTAAAAGCTTGAGGAAGAATTTTGGAACCTAAAACAAGAAAGTGGTGATAACGCCGCTTACTCACTCTGCTTCCATGAGTTGAGCATCCTTGTTCCTCATTTGGTTACCCCAACCGAACGTGAAATTGATAAATACATTGGGGGTTTGCCGATGCAAATCGGTGACTCCGTCATGAGTATCAAGCTCATGAATTTTGAGGACGCCATCACTTTAGTCGGTGCGCTATCGGGAAAATCATGTGAAGGCGGGTACTCTAACCCTCAAGTAACCAAGTGAGAGAGCTAAGCCCGAGCCAGCACCTCAAGCCAAGGTTGAACCCGTACCACAAGCAATAAACTACTCCAACTCTTCTCGACACAACAACAACAACAACAAGAAGAAACCCAAAACCAATCACCGAAACTTTGCTGTTACCCAACCCCAACCACAACAAAACCAAACCCAAGCTCCCCAAAACCGAAGACCCTATACCGATACTTTCCCACTATGCAACACTTGCAAACGACACCACCCATCAAATTTGCCATGTCGCCAATGCACCATTTGCAACCATTTTGGTCATCTCAATACCTCATGTCGATCCGCACAACAAACCCAACCTAACCAGCCAAGAACTACTCCCCAAAATGCCCAAAATCGTTATGCACCCTACCCACCAAACCAACCCCAACCACCCCGAGCATGCTTCAACTATGGAGATCCTAACCATTTTCACAACAATTGCCCCCTATTGACCCTTGCTAACCAAGCCCAAACCGTGACTATTCCATACTACCAAACCCAAGCCTATCAAGTCCAAACCTATCAACCCTAACTTCCCCAACTCAATGCACCACTCATCCAACCCATTCAAGCCATAAAAGCACCACCCCCACCTCCACAACAAGCACCTCAAGTTAACCATGGCAATCAAGGGCGAGCTTTTATGATGAATGCAAATCAAGCTCTAGTGGAAACCGATGTCGTGAACGGTATGTTTTTCGTGAACCATCATTTGGCTTCTATTTTATTTGATACTGGTGCCAATAGAAGTTTTATATTCTTGAAATTTGAGTCGAAACTTGCTATGCCTCGAACTGAGCTTTCCCGGCCGTTCTCCGTTGAAGTCGCCAATGGCAATTCTATTACCATCAACTCCGTCGTCCACGATTGTACTCTCATCCTTGCTAATATTAAATTCTCCATCGATCTCATCCCGATGCAAATGGGAAGTTTCGATGTCATAGTAGGCATGGATTGGTTATCTTTGCCCCGTGCCGAACTTGTTTGTTTCTATAAATTCATTCGCATTCCGCTAGTCAACGGTAAAATTCTTAAAGTCTTTGGAAACGCAACTTCTAGAAGACTTAATCTCATGTCGTGCTCCCAATCGCAAAAGTACTTACGCCAAAAGTACGTTCCATTTCTAGCTCTCTCGGTGACAAAAGACAAAAGAGAGAGGAAAATCCAAGATATTTCCATCGTTCGTGATTTCCCCGATGTTTTTCCCCGATGATGTCACTGGTTTTCCACCCGCTCGTCTGTTTGAATTCTGAATCGATCTTGTGCCCGGCGCATTGCCCGTGGCCAAGGATCCTTATCGTTTAGCCCCGTCGGAAATGCAAGAATTGTCAAACCAACTCGAAGAACTTTCCGATAAAGGTTTCATTCGTCCTAGCTCTTCTCCTTAGGGCGCTCCCGTTATCTTCGTGAAAAAGAAGGATGGTTCGTTTCGTTTCGTATGTGCATCGATTACCGAGAACTTATGAAATTCACCATAAAAAATCGATATCCCTTGCCACATATCGACGACCTATTCAACCAACTTCAAGGCATAACTGGTTTCTCCAAAATCGATCTTCGATCAGGTTACCATCAATTGCGTGTTCGCGAAGAAGACATTCCTAAAACCGCTTTCCGTACTCGATATGAACATTTTGAATTTTTGTTTATGCCATTCGGGTTAACAAATGCACCCGCGGTATTTATGGACCTCATGAACCGCGTTTGCAAACCATTCCTTGACAAATTCGTTATTGTCTTTATTGATGACATCCTTATTTCTCTAAATCCAAAGCCAAACATGAACATCATTTGCGTTCCATTTTCGAACTCCTTAGAAACGAACGACTCTACACTAAATTCTCCAAATGTGAATTTTGGCTCGAGGAAGTTCAATTTTTAAGACATATCGTAAACGACAAAGGTATTCATGTTGATCCCGCTAAAATTGAGGCCGTTAAGGATTGGAAAACTCCAACGACTTCCACGGAAATTCGATCCTTCCTCGGTTTGGCCGGATATTATCGACGTTTCATTCGAAATTTTCCCAAGATCTCTTTGTCTCTTACCTTCCTCACTCATAAAGGGAAACCATTCGAATGGGGTTCGAAGCAAGAGGAAGCCTTTTGTACTCTTAAGGACATGCTTTGCAATGCTCCTATCCTAACCCTTCCCGATGGAAACGACGATTTCGTTGTATTTTGCGATGCCTCTCATCAAGGACTTGGTTGTGTTCTCATGCAACGAGGTCAAGTCATCGCTTACGCATCAAGGCAACTTAAGGTCAACGAGAAGAACTATACGAATCATGATCTTGAACTTGGTGCCGTCGTTTTCGCTCTCAAAAACTGGAGACATTACTTTTATGGTACGAAATGTGTGGTTTTTACCGATCATAAAAGCCTTCAACATATTTTTAACCAAAAAGATATCAACATGAGACAACGATGATGGGCCGAATTACTTAGTGATTACGATTGCGAGATTCGCTACCATCCCAGTAAAGCGAATGTTGTAGCCGACGTCCTAAGTCGAAAGGTTAATGTTAAATCTGTTCTACTCTTAAGCATCGTTGTTCAAACTGATCTTCAAATCCGAATCTTTCAAGCTCAGCGTGCCTCCGTTGAAGAAGGTAACATGTACGAAGAAATGTCATGTGGTGCCGAACTTCAACTCGAAACTAAACCCGATGGTCTTTTGTACTTTCTCAATCGTTTGTGGGTTCCTAATCGCGATGACCTTCGTACTTGTATACTCGACGAAGCTCACAATTCGCGATATTCCGTTCATCCCAGTGCGGATAAGATGTATTTCGATCTTCGTGCTATCTTTTGGTGGCCGGGTATGAAAAAGGATGTAGCGTTGTTTGTATCTAAATGTCTTACTTGCTCAAAAGTCAAAGCCAAACATCAAAGACCTTTTGGTCTACTCGAGCAACCACCGATTCCCGTTTGGAAATGGGAAGACATTTCTATGGACTTTATCACTAAACTACCCAACACCCAAAAAGGCAACGATAGCATTTGGGTGATCATCGATCGTATGACCAAATCTGCTCATTTCATTCCGATCCGCGAGAAGTACTCCGTCGAGCAGCTTGCTCAAATCTATGTTCGGGAAATTGTGTGCCGACACGGTTTACCATGGACTATCAGTTCTGATCACGATGCTCGTTTTACCTCTCATTTTTGGCTATCTCTTCAAGAAGCCTTGGGAACTCATCTCGATCTTAGCACCGCTTATCATCCTCAAACGGACGGTCAATCCGAACGTACAATCCAAACACTTGAGGAAATGCTACGAGCGTGTGTTCTTGATTTCGGTGGGAATTCGGATTCTCACATTCCTTTTATCGAGTTTTCCTATAACAATAGCTATCATTCTAGCATTGATATGGCTCCTTTTCAAGCTCTTCTTGGTCGTAAATGTCGATCTCTGATTAGTTGGAACGAAATCGGTGAAGCTCAAATCACGGGACCCGAAATGGTCCAAGAAGCTACCGATGTGATCGATCAAATCCGTAGAATCTCCTAGCCGCTAGAAGTCGTCAAAAGAGTTACGCCGACAAACGGCGAAACCTGATCGAATTTAATGTTGACAATCTTGTCCTTCTAAAAGTATCTCCTTGGAAGGGGGTAGTCCGTTTCGGAAAGAAGGGTAAGCTAGCTCCTCAATTCGTTGGTCCTTTTAAAATCCTTGAACGCGTTGGGAAGGTAGCTTATCGACTCGAACTACCGCAAGAACTTTCCGGTGTTCATCCGACATTCCATGTTTCGAATCTTAAAAAGTGCTTAGCTGACGGAATTCTCCAAATACCTCTCGACGAAGTACATGTCGATGAGTCGATGATCATGGTTGAACGACCCGTTGAGATCATGGATCGCAACGAGAAGAAAACCAAGCGTTGTCGTATTCGGTTAGTCAAAGTTCGATGGGAATCACGGCGTGGCGGAGAATTCACTTGGGAACGAGAAGACACAATGAAAGTGAAGTATACACACTTGTTTGCATCATCATCTTCATCTTAATTTCGGGACAAAATTTTCTAAAGAAGTAGATACTATGACATTTGTCCATTTCGGGTTTCGAATTGTAAACTTTTATTATGTAAACCGACCCATTCTGTAAACCGACACTTTGGAAATAATCAAAATGATGAATTTTATGTTCCAATATTGTTTTACACTTGTTGGGTCTTGAAAACATTCATTTTGGTCTTCAAAACGCGTAAAAATCACTTAAGACGAACTCCGGTGGCCAAAACTACCAAGTTTGAAAAGTTGGAAAACTAGATAACCCACCCCCGCGATGGGGGGATAAGGCCATGGTCGCGTATCGCGACTAGAGGGTCTGCATAGCTGCGTATTTTTGTTGTTTTATGCTTTGTTTTGATCCATTTTCATGCAACCTCTTGTGTTTCACACCTATCTTTGACCCAACTCCTCCCCCTATATATACACCACCATTCTCATTCATAATTCCCTTCTACATCTCTCATTTCACTCTCAATACATCAAAGATTCAAAGGTTGTTTATTAGTTGTTCTAGAAGGTTTGACTTCTAAAAGTCAAACTGAGTTTAATCTTTCATTCTAACTTGTTTATCTAACCTTAGTAATACTTGTTTATGGTGGCACAACATATATATAATATAATACCCCTTGTTATCTTTGGTAGTTACTTCTCCGACACTGGTTGGTGAGGTTTCGGACCTCGTAAGGCAAGACTTCATGGAGAACTTCGTGTTCTTGATATATATATATATATATATATATATATATATATATATACTTAACTAACTTTATTATTGCTTATTAACCATGCTTAACTTCTGCTCATTTTAGTTTGTTAGTCACATGTACAAGTCTTGGGTATGTGGAGACCATCTATGAACTCATTGTGAGATGGAAACCGAACCAAACTGAACTTTTGTTAAAAAGACTTGTTGTTGACTTTTTAGTTGTAGAACTTAAATATTTTTATTTGTAAATTATTATACACGATCTATGATATATGGGTATGTGGAATCCATCTATGAACTTGTTGTGAGATGTAAACCGAACCAATCCAATTTCTACTCGCTTAAGACACACAAGTGTGTTTTTAGCTATCAAGACTTGTATATTTCTTAAAAAATAGTTTACAAACTGATTTTAATTATTTTCTTAAGTACTTAGAAATGTTAGATCCAAATTTATCTCATAACAAAGTTTGGACCGACAAAACCGAACACTCGCTTAACGTACGTTGTTAGTTCTAAAACTATAGATCAACATACTTGGTTAAGTCTTATAAAGTTTTATTGAGTTATCTCATAACATTCATTATTTTGGAAAGTTGACTTTGAGTTTGACCAATTATCAAGACCCGAACCAACAACCCGAACACTCGTTAAAGACCCGTTTTAGTATCTTTAGCCCAATGGAACTTGCATTTGAGCACTTTTCCCATCTTATTTCTTAACATTGGTTAAGTAAATATTAAGGTTAGATACTTTAACCCGGTTTCGAGAAAACTTACATTTTTAGAGGGTTATTATTATAAATTCGTAAATAGTTACATTTTAAACCTTGAACTTTAATTGTTTATTTTTTGCAACGATTATTTTATTTGAAGATCTTCAAGACAACCATTCTAAATCCAAGACTTTTTTTTATTTAGGCTTCATACGTTAAAGCCGTCGTTCCGGAAAATCTCCAAATTATTATCTTTCAAGTTTATTACTTGAATGTGAGTATTTTCATACCCAGTTTTCTATCTTTTGTTTTGGGGTTGACATTTCATACTTATTCAATTAAATGCTTTATACTTGAGTCTTAAACCACAACCGTTATTGTATACTTTACTTAAATAAATGCTCCATTTGGTGTTCTATGCTTATATGTCTATATGCTTATGTGTTTAATCGTTTTTGGAAGGTTGATTAATAAATCCGTGAACTATCTGGTATTCTCTTATAGCACGGTACCGTTAATGTATTCTTATTAACGACCTCATGAAATCCGAATCTATTTGGTATTCTCTTATAGACGGTGCCCCTAATGTATTCTTATTAGCGACCTCATATTATCCAAATTATTGCTATTTATTTGTTGTTTCGTATACAAGATTGTGGATTTTCTTATTATATACTTATATGCTCAAACTTATGAATTGCTCACCAACCTTTGTGTTGTTAAACTTTATTTTATGAAATGTTACAGGTTTGCATTTAGGTTGATTATGAAGCTTGTGGAGAAAACGTCACAAATACCTTTAAGTTATTAGTGAAAATGAACAATATTTAACTTGCAATATTTTGTGATATTTTGTTATGACTATGTTATGAATGTTCGTTATGTGACATTTTCGATGTTGTTAAATGAAATGAGTTGATAAATATTGTCTCTTTAATTAGTGTCATGTGCTTATGGGCAATCGTTACACCTCGGCATGTTCTGCCTTTGGTCGGGGTGTGACACCGGAAAAGGTGTACAAGGTAAGGGAATGTCAGAGAATGTTTCTGACATTCTCTGACCTAACCCTAGTTCGTTAGCGGAGACTTAACGAATTAGGAGGCAATTAGTTATTCTATTCGTTAAGAGGAGACAACGACATAGAAACAGTTAGTTATGAAATTCATTAAAGAGAAATAACGAATCAGCGGTAATTCGTCATGCCCATTCGTTAAAGGAAATAACGAATTAGCAGCAGTTCGTTATGATCGTTTGTTAAGACCAATTCGTTATGAAGGGCAGTTCGTTAATAAGACCAATTCGTTAAGAAATAACGAAAGAGCCTCCTTCGTTAACGAACTGGATAACGAAGTAGGCTTTGAAATAATGACAGAAAGGTCCCTGGACTTATAATAAAATGAATTAATTATAAAGAAGCCCTCTAACTTTTGAGTTAGCAAATAAAATAATAATTAAGAATTCTAATGAAAAATGTGTTAAGACAGTTAATGTAAATAAAATTTTCCAAGCTGACCTGCCAGCTCGACCCAAGCCAGGGGCTCTGCCTCTTTGACCCTGCTAGGGGCTGCCGCCCCTTGAACCCCGCTGCCAGGGGCGTTGCCCTCGAACCCCCATTCGTTAAGCGTTATAATTAGACTAGAAACGCGGTATGAGTAGTGATAGTTAATTGATACGTGTAATTGTTATACAGTTAGTCGCGCACAGCTAAAAAAAGGAATAACCATTAACGGCGAACGTAACCGAGTTCAAGTGAGTTTCTAGCCCCATTTCTTTGATACGTTTTCGGGGCTGTGTGCATACTCAATGTGAAGTGTGAATACACTTACCTTAAGTGGTAAGTGTATGATATAATAATTGATGTGATAGCAAGTATGAATGTTTATCGGTGCGTCAACGATCTTCGGATATTGAGTATACCGCCAATGGGAATGATCTCTAAGTGGTTATTAGTGTGTGTAAATGTTATGATGTAACTTGGTTATTATGTAAATGATGTAATGATAGAAAGTGTGTTGTAGACAAGTAGAGGTAGAGTGTGATAGAAGTGGCAAAGGTCTAGTAAGGGTGTTAGCGGCATGACGATAGTACGTGGTAGGGTAAGCCTATACGTGCCTTTGTTATTCAAGTGGCATAACGTGAGTGCGTGGTAGGATAATCCTGTACGTGTCTTCGTTATTAAGTGGCATAACGTGAGTGCGTGGGAGGGCAAACCTCTATGTGCTTCCGTAAACAAGTGGCTAAGACGTAAGGGGAGGTGAAGAGGTTAAGCGTTAAGGTTAACAGATTAGACAGAGGACCACGTGTCTTCGGACATGTATATAATGCAAGTAATGGTTGTATGGTAAGTTGCTTGATTAACCAGAACCCACTCAGCGTAGCTGACTTTTAGTATGCACGCAAGTGATCAGGCTAAAGAGCTAACATGAGGATGACACATGATATGGATTGAACGGCTGGTATCTGAAGATGAAAGAAAAGATGTTTTAAATATGATGTTGTATATTATGTTTTAAAGAAATATTGAATAGTTTGTAACGAATAGTTGAAGTTAACGTTTCCGCGAAAAGTTTTAATTAACTATGATTTGTAAGAACTGTGTTCATGAGTAAATCCGACGCTAAAGTACGGTACCGGTAACAAGACCTTACAACAACCGGTCTTTAATTCCGTTAGATTTACTCCTCACCGACGCTCAAAAAAACACAATGTGACCATGAAATTTAAAACACACTAACCAATTTGAAGAAATAAAAAATTAGAGGCTCACCTTCTCTGTCGTCTGGTTGAATATCGTCAATATATATGACACAGTGGGAGAACAAAAAGCAATTTTAATACTAGTACCCAACAAATATCTAACGACATATAGTTGGAATAAAGAGACAATAATTGCATAAATTTAAGAGTTTGTTAAGATATTTAGTTGACATCGTGCATGTTTATATAACTACTAAGACTAAAAATACCATTTAACACAATTTTATAGGCCTTTAAAATAAACAAAACAAGATCAAATACATTTTATTCTTAACATGAAAATGGTGAGAACCAATTTGTTGTTATGATTATGTTTAATTTTATAGATGTTTGCTGCTATTTTTTGATTGTATTTGCTAATTTTCGATTATGAGACGTTATAAGTATTTGCTTATTTATATTTTGTTGTTATTATTAGATGTTTTCTTTTGCTGTTATAAGTATTTGTTGGTATATGATGTTATTATTTTGTTCTTGATTTTGATTCTATTGTTGTAATTTTTAGGTTCTTTTCATTGTTATTATAAGTCATTGTTTATGTAGATTGTTATTGTAGTTGGTATTGTTTCTTACGTTCGCATTTTTAAATAAATTGGTGTTATTTCCTACGTACTCATGTTAAGATCAAAAAGTACATGAACCTTCCCCTTCAAATAAAACACTCCCCAAAATATCCCAACTTTCCATCTTCATCACTGATTGACAAGATCCAACCATCCAGATTTATTCATACAATTTTTAGACATTCTCATCTTTTAGAATAACTCCACCATTTATATATATATATAGAGAGAGAGAGAGAGAGAGAGAGAGAGTTGATTTCATTTGAAGACCACTTTGAGTTTTAAGAACTCGAAAGAGCTCAACGTAACAAATTTTTTTATGAATTGTTTTTACATATATGTAGGTTACATGTATTCAGAAAAATTACAACTTTTTTTACACACCGAATCGACTTTTTATATAGGTGTAATAGAAGTTTAAATTAGTATAGCCACTGTATATCTTTATTCTCTTTTCTACTTAATTTTTTAATCTCAACCACATAATATAACTTATTTAATTAAATGCATGGTTAAAAATAAGGTTTTTAAAGTTTTTAAAACTAACAAGTTCTCAAATTATATATCCTCCCTCTCTCTCTCTCTCTCTATATATATATATATTCATTGTTTTTTATGACAATGTTCCTCATCATGATTTTGAATATTAAGCTATGTAAAGTATCAACAAGTATATTTTGTTATAAAGTAATGTTTATACTAATACATAAAGTAAACATACAACAAGTTGTACCACTAACTCATTTTCGATAGTAAACTAAGCCATTTAAAACTAAATTCATTGATCACGGGGTCATAAAATACTATTTATGACCCTTTAAACATAATTAATTAGCTCTACAGTCTCTGACACTAGAAATAAAAAGTATCAAATACAAAAGATATAAACACATATTTGAAACTATAAGTTGTGTGTTGTGGATGATATTTAACGCCCCTCTACCTCGTCACCGCGTAAGAAATAGGGCTTTAAAGCCCTCTTCATAAATCCCGTTGTGGTAAATAAAAGATAATTTAAATCATGACTTTTATTAATATAATTAATATTTTATTTAAAAATAAATCTTTACTAAAAAAGAGAAATGTATTTAATAGAGGACATAAAATAAAAAATAAAATGATGAGAATAAATATATAGGTGGCATGTAGTATGAGTGTTCTTTATTTATTATATACAGTATAGTTCAAATGAAATTAATGTGTTAATTATAATAATTAAGTAGAGTAATTATGTAATTACATTATAGAGTAAAATACAAATGAAACTAACGTGCTAATTATGAGAATCAAATAGAGTAATTATATATATACAAGTAGAGAAATTATGTAATTACATCATAGAGTAATTATGTATTACTCTATAGGGTAAAGTTAAAATACAAAGAACAACAAAAATGAGAAGGGTGAAAATGAATCAAGTCCATTGATCTTAGATTTGAATGATTGAGATTAATTTAATAAATAAAAATGTATGGAAAGGGCATGAAGGTAATAACCCACCTTTGTTGACTTTTTCTCTCCACATGCAAGACACATGTCATTTCCCCAATCATTTTAAAATGTCCATAACTTTTTCATACGACATTATTTTTATAAAAAATTTCACCATAAAAATAAGCCTTTTTTTATCTTTAATATGAGTATCATATTGTTATATAAAAATAAAAAAAATTAATGGTTTTTTTAATTGTGTTTTTTTGTTGTTCATTGTGTAATATGTTGTTTCCATTGTGTTTTACGTTTCAAATCATTGTGTTATATCTATTCACCATTGTGTCTTACGTTTTAGGTAATTGTGTTGTACGTATTCACCATTGTGTTTTACGTTTCAAGTTATTGTGTAACATGTATTAATCATTGTATTTTATGTATTAGATAATTTGTTGTTATTTTATCATTATTTTTACATATTATTATTATACAGCGGTGTTATTAGTATTTAAAAAAAAATAATGATGAGTTGAAAGACATAATGACGAAAAAACACAATGATGAAAAAAGACAAAATGATAAGCGAAAAGACACAGTGGTGTGCGAAAAAACACAATGACGAAAAAAAGACACAATGGTGTGCGAAAAGACACAATGACGAAAATAGACACAATGATAAGCGAAAAGACACAATGGTGTGCGAAAAGACACAATGATAAGCGAAAATACACAATGGTGTGCGAAAAGACACAATGATGAAAAAAGACACAATGGGCGTGAAAAGACACAATGACGAAAATAGACACAGTGATAAGCGAAAAGACACAATGACGAAAAAAGACACATTGATAAGAGAAAAGACACAATGGTGTGCGAAAAGTCACAATGACGAAAAAAACACAATGATAAGCGAAAAGACACAATGGTGTGCGAAAAAACACAATGATAAGCGAAAAGACACAATGACGTAATTTCTGTTTTAAATTTTATATAACAAAAATCATACTCATATTAAAGATAAAAAAACGCTTGTTATTATGATTAATTTTTTTTTTTTAAAATATCATACGAAAAAGTTATAGACTTTCTAAAATAATGGTGGTATTAACATGTGCCTTGCATGTAGAGAGAGAAAATGTGTACAATTACCTTTATACACTTTTTGTTTTGGTCCTCACTTGACACATATCAATTATTTATAGCTTTCCACACTTCTCATTTTTGTTACCCTTTGTAGAATAACTTGACCCTTACTCTATAATGTAATTACATAATTACTCTACTATATATATAACTAGATTTAGACCCCGTGTATTACACAAGGATGGATCAATGTTTATATTACAGTTGATAATATGATGAAAATAAAAAACACAATTAAACGTAAACAATAAGTACATAATTATGTGTAAAAATGTACTTACATATATACTTCTATCTATATTATATGTGGAACGAAGTTTTGAATTTACAATTTACAAATTTAAAAAAATCTTCTCGTATACAACATTTGAAGTTTTGTCGAAAGTTTTCCCATGCTTATCTAATAATAACTACTTTAAGCCGCATTTGCTCGTTACTTAGGATAATGCAACATGCAGTTATTCACTGGAAAAACAGGACATCAAACGACCAAATCAACCATAGAAAGAGGCTGTCACTGGTTCATATTCATTGTCATTGCAAAGCATACAGCAATTGAAAATTGTCTCATTTGGAATTTGAAAAGAAATATTTTATCGCGAAAAGTCAAAGTAAATGTATGTATAAAAATAGTTGTCTCATTTGGAATATAACTTTTTAATTTAACAATGTATGTCAAATGTAAGTATTTACTTTACTTAAAATAGAGGAAATAGATTCAAGACCATTAGTCTTGACTTGCAAGATAAATCATTATTGTTATCCAACTATATTTCCCCTTGAGTATCATTTTCAAGTAAAAATGTAGTCGGCCATCCTTTCACGAGAACGGAAAATTCTAGTATATTTTTTAATATAATTGATGCTAAAGAATATAGTATAAAAAATTACAAAATACAATAAAAACATTTTGATGGAAAACAGTTCACTCATGTAAACATATTAATAGATGCATGTGCAAATGAAAACTATTTAAATTGTAAACTTTGTAAGAAATTTACCTACTATATGTGAAAAACCCTGTTGCCCAATCTAAAAACCCATTTGTTGTTGTATGTTGAATCTCATATTTTTAAACAAAATGTTTGATATCAATATTTTAATTTTGATGTAAAGAAACGTAAATATTTCAATACAGATATTGTTGGTTAAAATATTTACTTAAAATAACTCAATATAAAAATAAAAAAGCGCCAAAACAATCCACAAAATTTACACACACATAATTTTTACATATAATTTTTTTAATCTTAATTCTAATAAATGTAAATTAAAAAAAGTTAGGGCATGTAAATACACTTACTGTGTATTTGATAACCTAAATAACAAATTGTTTTAACCCATGAATATAGCTGAGTAAACTGCGGTTTTCGTCCCTGTGGTTTGTCTAAATCTGCAGTTTTAGTCCAATAGTTTCAAATTTGTGATTTTCGTCCCTGTGGTTTCATTTCACTTGCAATTAAACCCGGGTTCATTAACCTCGTTAAGTTTAGTCGTTAAACCCATCAGTGTACCCTTCATGTGAGGAGAAGTTTTGTCCTTT
This sequence comes from Bidens hawaiensis, assembly GCF_021521415.1. NCBI lineage: Eukaryota > Viridiplantae > Streptophyta > Magnoliopsida > Asterales > Asteraceae > Bidens > Bidens hawaiensis. The sequence continues at coordinate 1,199,730 of NW_027491467.1, forward strand.
TTCTCCAAATACACCCTAGCCCCTCACGTGAGGGGGGCTTGCGAATTACGACTGGGGTTTATTTGGAGAGAAAAAGGACAAAAATGCTCCTCACGTGAGATGGGTTTACCGACCAGGCTTAACGGGGTTAATGAATTCAGGTTTAATTGCAAGTGAAATGAAACCACAGGGACGGAAATTGCAAATTTGAAACTATTGGACTAAAACTGCAGATTTGGACAAACCACATGGACGAAAACCATAGTTCACTCAATATAGCTAGAATCAATGAATTGAGGATTAAGATTTTAAGAGGGAAAACATGGCCAAGAATCAATATGAAACTGACATGTGTCACATAGTATTTTCTTTTATTAGTAGAGTAAGATAAGATTACTCTACTTGATTTTCACAATTATCACGTTAGTTTCATTTGTATGTTAACTTTCCCTGAATATATATTGTCAAAGATACAACATATATATCATTAGTTAGTTAGATATGAATCATGTGATATTCAAGACCTTTTATGACATTAGAGCTAACCCTAGCTCTTGTGCCTATATAGCCGCGCCACTAGGGCTGTGAGCGAAGGACGTCCGGTTGTCCGTTCGGCAAGAAGCTCGTTTGTGTTTGTCCGTTTAATAAATGAACCGGACTTGGACAAAAAAGTTTCGTTCGGTAAGCTTAATGGACGAACACGAACAAAAGCCAGGGTCGTTCAATAGTGTCTGTGAATGTCCGGTAACGCCCGTTTGATTACGTCCGGTAATGTCCGTTCGGTAGCGTCCGTAACGATAGGTTTGTGTATGTTCGTTCATCGTTAATGAAAGTATTAGTGTTCATTGTTCATTAGTGTCCATTAATGTTTATATGTTTGTTTGTCCATTAATGTTCATTAGTGTCCATTAATGTTCATGTGTTCGTTTGTCCATTAGAGTCTATTAGTGTCCGTTTGTCCATTAGTGTCCGTTAACATCCGTTTACAATATTAACGGACGGACATGGACGGACATGGAAAAACTCAATTTCTTAATGGACGGACACGGACAAAAATTTTCGTTCGGTAGAGTGTTCGTGAACCGTCCGTTTGTCCGTCAAAAGCATAACGGACGGACACAAACAAGGTCTCGTCCGGTCCATGTACACCCCTACGCGCCACCAACTTTCTTCACATCTTGGATCAATAGATTGTCACCATGACCAATGACAAAGAGAACGTCATCGGCACCACTAAACCAAACAACCTCCATATGATATATGAGATAACAAATATCTCAAATAAGGCACACAATTTTTATGGAACTAAAGTTTCTTATTCATCGTGGGTTAAGCTCTTTCAAATCTACGTTTGAGAAAATGAGGTTTTATCTCATATTAAAGGTAATGCCTCCATCCAATATACACAATAACTAACAGGATGTGATCCTCCAACACCACCCCCACATGCCTATACGGCTAGTATAGGCCTATACGACCGTATAGGGTCTGCATGCCTGACAAGGGGACAAAAAAATAGCTTTTTACAGCCTATACGACCGTATAGGCCTATACGAGGGCCTATACACTCGTATAGACATTAAATGGCTCGTATTGCCTTCTAACAAAACCATAAAAGCTATACGGTCCGTATAGAAATAAAAGCTATACGGTCGTATAGAGTTATACGACCGTATAGAAAACATATGCAGAAACATTCAGACTGCCTTAATCGCTGCCAGAAAACGACTATACGGGCCTATACGAGCCGTATAGTGCTATACGACCCGTATAGACAGATTTTCAGTTTTCTAAGCTTAAAACATGAAAGATTTTTATGATGGTTGATAAGATTAGGCTAAAAGTAGTTTGACTAAATGCAATATCAAGATCAAAACTTAAAACGTGAAAGATTTGTTTGATGTTTTATAAGATTCCACCAAAAGTTGTTTAACTTCATGTATTATTAGGATTTATGAATCTAACCAAAATAATATAAGTATATGTGCTCTTGTTAGTTAGTTTTTATCATTCTTGTTTTCTCTTGGTTCTCTTATTACATAGATTAATGTAGCAGTATTATAAGTTTAATTGAATGGAATAATTTACGTCGATCTTTGATGATTATTATCCCGAAAGTAACTTTGGTGGAAATTGTGGAGTTACCGGTGGTGGAAATTGTGGGGTTAATGATGGTGAAAAGTGTGAAGTTAACCGGTGAGGGAAATTCTAAAGTTGGCGTTGGTGAAAATTCAAGCAACATATCCGTTTTTTCAACCGATAAGGTAAAATCATAAAAATATAATTTTCTTTTACAATGTATCCATAAAATATACTTTCGTTTCTTGTTAATAATCTACTATTTTTAAAAGTGTTTAGTTGTTATAATATTATCTACACTACCATTCTTAACATAAGAATTTTTCTTTTAGATATTTGTATCTCCCGATGAATTGAAGAAGTGGGCTGAAAAAAACGGTCGTGAGAATGGTGTTGTCATAGTCACCGAACGGACGAAGAAAAACGCCAAAGGGGAGGTGAACAAAATTTTTCTTATGTGTGATCGAGGTGGAGTATACAAGTCAACCGCAAAAGTTAAGCGTTCAGGTACAATAAAAACTGATTGTCCATTCCAATTAGTGGGTAAATACCATGATGGGTACGGTGGTTGGATGTTACAAGTGAGTCGTGATGCCCACAACCATGAACTCGCTCAACATATGGAGGGTCATTCGTATGCTATGAGGTTGACTGGTGAGCAGAAGATTACGGTGAGAGACATGTATCGAAATAAATCGGCGCCACACAATATTTTAGCGTAAGAGAAGGACGAGACAAATGTCTCCTCGCTCAGAACTGTGTATAATGAAATACGTCATGTACGTGCGGAGATCTTTCAAGGAGAAAGTCACATAGAAGTTCTTTTCCGACATTTGGATGATAAAGGTTACACACATGATTTTTGCAAAAATCCATCCACCAATGCAATGGAGGATTTATTCTTTATGCATCCCACGTCCTACAATATGTTTCGTTCTTTCCCGCACGTGTTGATTATAGACACGACGTATAATACAAACGTATACAAGTTGCCGTTTGTACAAATCGTTGGCGTAACTTCAACCTACAAGACGATTACTATTGCATTGTCTTTTATTGCAAAGGAGAAAGAAGATAACTTTAGATGGGTGTTAACGAGGCTTAAGAAAATGTTACACGAGTGTATGATGCCACGGGTGATATTAACATATAGAGATCTTGCATTGATAAATGCTTGTAATGTTGTATTCCCGGATGCTGCGAAGTTGCTATGTAGATGGCACATATCCCAAAACATTAAAAAGCATTGCAAGCAAAGTTTCGCCAAGGGTAATAATTGGGAATTTTTTGAAGAACTATGGAGCTCAGTTGTTTTTTCACCCACGCCTGCCGCATACGAGTACAGTCACAAGCGACTTCGTGATGGTTTAACTAGAAAGCATAAAAGTAACATTTCTTTCTCTAAAATATATTGTTATTTACATTAGATGGAATATTTTTACATTTATTCATGTTTATTTTTTTTTACATATTTAGGAGTATTTGAATATGTGAACACAAACTGGCTTGTTAAGTACAAAGAGATGTTTGTGTCTGCATGATCCTATCAAGTTCTCCACTTCGGGAATAGTACAACCAACAGGGTTGAGAGCGCACACGCACTTCTCAAGAATTACTTGCTTATGACCGAGTCAACGCTTGAAAAATTCGTGGGTGTTATCGATCAGACCGTGAAGTCGCAACATAAAGCCATAAAAGGGACATTTGAAGAAATTCATAACAAACTGATGAATGACCACAACGTCCCACTATTCAAGGAGTTACGAGGTAAAGTCTCAAAACTAACCCTTGTATTATTAGTTAAAGAGCTTAAACGCATGAACAAGCTCATGGAGGATGGGTATGGGTGCGGATGTCATCTCCGCACAAGTTGTTCATTGCCATGCGCCTGTATGCTTTCAAACTATTTGACTTCATATGAAACCATTCCGTTAGATTCAATTGATATCTTCTAGAAGAAACTAGATTTTAATCCGTTATACGTCGAATGTGAGAAAGATATTAGTTGCGCGAGCGCCATAGAGGCATTCACACAAGAGTTTGAGACACAGTCAGACAGTGGTAAAAGAAGTATGTTGTCAAAGTTCTAGTCATTTATCAAGCCAACTTCATCAAATATTCAAGTACCCGAGGTTCAAAAAAACACCCGTGGGCGTCCAAAAACAAAGGACATTGTGAAAAAGAAGAAGAAACATGAGCCCTCCCTTAACCGTAGTAATTCTACGACGTTAACGCCTACAGTTAGAGCCTTAACCGTAGTAATTGACTTTGATGAGTTTCTACCCCTACAGTTAGAGCCTTCAAACCAAAGTTCGTTTGTGGGTAGCCATGAAGGTATTAGACAAAGTTCGTTTGTGGGTAGCCATGAGGGTATTAGATAAAGTTTGGTCACACGTTCTCATGCTATGGTTCATTACTTTCACCAATATTTGGATCGAGTACACCCATAGTTCGTCCGTTTGTTACACATATACATGATGTAGCACCTGACGGAAACTATGGATATCGGGCAACGACTGTTGCTCTCGGTAAATATGAAGATAACTGGAGGTGGGTACAAAGTGAGCTTCTTGAAGAGTTAAAAGCTAATGAAGCACACTACAGGAAGGCCTTTGATAACAAGCTTTTTTCTGAGGTACGTCATGGCTTAAATTGGCTCGAACCGGGTTTTGCATCTAGAGAACACTGGTTGGAAATGCCATCCATGGATTTTTTGATTGCTGCTAGGTTTGGAGTTATAGTTCACTCATTGTCAGATGATAATTGTTCAACAATATTCCCCTTGTTTTATGGTCCACAACATAAACCACAACATGGTACCGTTTCTATTCAACATGTCACCGGGAATCATTTTGTAGCTGTTCAGTTTTCAGGGATATACCCGATGCCAACGATTAATAATGAATGGAAGCATTTTAAAGATGGTCAAGCAAAAGGATGGGAAGATTTGTATAAGTTACGCGTGAAAATGTTTACAGATGAACTAGAAGCTTATCAACGCTCGATTGAATTTGTGGATTTAGAATAATTATTTCTAACAAACAGTTTGATTTGTAGTATTTGTTTAGTTATTTGTAACGCCCAGTTGAACGTTTAATCGAAGTAATGTTTATGCTTAGTTTAATAAAAAATGATCTTGTAGTTTGTTGCAATTTATTTTAATAAATAGATAGAACTATACGAGTCTATAACATAAAGTGCATTTTTCATAAAAAGAACTATAAAATAAAGTGCATTTTAAACACTTCATCCCTAACAAGCCTTGTTTCCTCTCTGGAAGCTTCATATCGCCGCCAGTTTCCTCTCTCGTGTTCAAGCCTAACAAGCCTTCTTCTCCGGTCGTTGTTCCATCAATTCAGGTTATTATAATCATCTATTAACTAATTGCTTGTTTAAATCTCGTTTTTTCCGTGAATTCCGGTGAAAACCATCGTTGTTCATCACCCTATTTGGGTCATATAGGTCAAAAATCAAAACTTATTTGTGTTGTTCATTGTTGAGTATACATGATGTAGGTTATTAATAAGCATGTTTGTTTATTGCGGTGTGGTTATTGACTTAGGGGTGTTCATCGGGTCAACCCGATCCGGTTTCGTTTAATCGGTTCGGGTTATTCGGGTTTTTTTTAATAAAAAAACCGAACCCGCAACCCGACCCTATTAAGGTTTGGGTTAGTCGGGTTCCGGTTAGTCGGGTCGGATGAGTTGGGGATGTTTAAAGTTTGGATATTGAGATGGCGTTATAAGAGATACTGTGTGATATATATAATCTTGAATGTATATATAAGTTAAATATTATTGAAGTGGCACATTAGATATGTAACTATAATGTATAAATACATTAGAATTATTCATCTGTTGCCTCTGTTTGTGTTTATATATATAATATATAAATATATATATATATATATATAATGTATAAATGCATATAAAGTTTAACCTTGTTGTTTATGTGTACATAAGTCTATATTTTCTAATTATTTGCAGAATATGCCACCCGAAGACAACACTCGCCAACTCCAGACCCGGAGGAGTTGGATGACAAACTTGATACACATACTTTTCTCCAGTTTTCTCGCCAAACAGAAGCTCATGACCGACTTGCTATGTTTCTCGACATGCCTTTTATTGAGCCGTGCACTATTGATTGGTCTTTCTTGTAGAAAACGGGTCAGAAAGACCGTGTCAAGGATATCATCGGGGTAGACACTCGTTGGAGGCGCATGGTTGATGCCGGTAACAAAGTGGGGGTATCGAGAGATTACACTTGAGTTGTTATCCACTTTTGATTTCAATCAAGTGCCGATCGAGTCTATTCAGACCGTTCCTGCTGTGTCCTTTCGGTTGTGCGGTAGGGAGTTCAACCTTACTCTACCACGGTTTGCAATTGCACTTGGATTATACACCCACAAGGAGACATTGACTGATCTTTTCTTGGACACTCACACAAACATGGGTCTACATGAGTTGTCAGTGTGGTGGTCGCAGATTGGTATTGGAAGTTATGGCACAAAGTAAAGGGCTACTTATTTAAGAGATCCGGTTCACCGATACCTACACAAGATTATCGGGTATACGATTTCCGGGAGGGGGGGTGGCCAAGAGTGGGTCACACAGACCGACCTTTTCTTTATGTATTCCGTACTTGCATCTATTACGTGCAACTTGGCACATTGTATGGCCGCTTACTTTGCTAGTAGATACCATTTGAAGGAGGGGGTCATCTATTGCTTGTGGTTCCTACGTTACCACTCTTGCTTTGGGGCTTGATTGTTTTCAGGATCGCATTCGGCGGTCCATGACAGTGAAATACAAGCCGAATCTGATCAGCCAAGAGACATGTTTGCTCATGAAGATAGTTAAGGTTGGGAAGCAGTGTCATTTCATTGCGGTGCGCGAGCCAGAGCCACAACAGGAGCTAGAGCCAGAGGCAGATCCAGAGCCACATCATGATCACCCAGCAACGCATCGCCATGTCATTGGACTAGGCCCGATCCTGACACATGTGGACGACATGTTACGTGAGCTTGTTGATACCAGTCGCCGTATAGAGGCTTGGACTCGCCGATGGATTGGATGATTCGCAAGGCGACAAAGGAATGTATTCCAGTTCCCAATGTGCCGGATATACCTGGTTCACCACCGGCATCGGATCCACAGGCATAGGGGCCACCACCACAGTAGTTCTTATTTTATTTTCATTATGTGTTGATGTGCACTATTATGAAATTTATGTATGTGGACCACATTTAAAACTAGATGTATTTTGGGTGAACTGGTTACTTTTATGTATGTGGACATGTGTTTGGAAGTTACATATGTATTTTGGGTGACACACTATTATTACACTATTTCACATGTTTATTTTTGTTTGTTGTTTATCTTCATATTTAAAAGTTACATATGATATCTCCATTCATCTTAAATTATTTAGCATTCTTATGTTTTAATTTATTTGATCCAGGTACTGTAACAAAGTGTTTTTTTCAACCCTTAAATAAATTAGTGAAATGTAAAATTTAGAGAAAGGAAAACTATTAAAGGAGCAGGACCCAAACATATTAAAAATTGAAAAAAAACATATATTTAATCTGTCTGCAAACTATTATTGTAGGAGCATTACCCAGAATTAAAAAATTAAATTATGACCGGCAATCAAATTGGGGTGTAAAATCTTGACAGCAAAATGGAAGGGAACTTGGGTGGATCGTAGATAAGGAGAAGCGTTTAATCAAATAAAATGGAGCAAAAAAATGTTTTTGGTTTAATGGAAAGGCTTTTAATCAAAACGACATATAAGCCCGCTAAGATAAACGAGCCAAATACGACTCGTATAAATCACATATATTGTATATATGGTCATCATTTTTTCTAAAAAAGTGTCTATACGGCCGTATAGGCCTATACGACCCGTATAGGCCTATACGAGGCACTATAAATGATGGCCCACAACCTCAGACACAAACTGACACGATTCAGGTCCTATACGACCGTGTAGCCCTATACGAGCCGTATAGGACAAAAAATGGTGTGTGAAGATCCAAGGTAGTGTGAGAGGATCCCTTGCCTAACTAATATCCAACATAAGATACACATTTCTTTTAATGAAACAGAAGTATCTTATTTGTTGTGGGTTAGGCTCTTCCAACTCTAGCTCGAGGATATGAAGTTTTAGGGAAAATTCCCAAAGTAACCCTTTTGAAGAGAGATAAAATCTAAATAGCCTAAATTTTTCTTAAAATCCGGAAATAGCCCTTCAAATCTCGTCTGGGGCGTTACATTGGGAATCTATCCGACGAGATTCAAAATGGTTTTAATCTTGTTGGCTCCATTCAAATTTTAAGTAATCTTGTCTTTCGAGGTCAAATTTTAGAAAATCTCGTCTGTTTCGTCCATTTTTCGAGATTTTTTTTGTCTTTTTCTTTAACATATCTCTCTCTCCCTCTCTCTCTCTCTCTCTCTCTCTCTTCTCACCTCTCTCTTCCCATTTTCTCTCCATCAATCATCTTCACCATCTTCCTTAAAAATAAACCTCCAACCTTGTAAACCAGATTAAACTACAGTGACGTTTGAACCATTTTCGACGAACAAAAATCAAAGCCAATGGACGGATTTATCGGGCTTTGATTTGTGCTCGCCGGAAATGGTTCAAACGTTGCCCGAGTCCAAACCGGTTTAGATGGTTGGAGGTTTTTGAAGGAAGACGATGAAGAAAGACGATAAAGATGATGAAGAGAAAAGGGAAGAGAGATGTGAGAAGAGAGAGAAATATAGTGTTAAAGAAAATGACAAAAAAGTTCTCGAAAAATGGACGTAGCAGACGTGATTTTCTAAAATTTGACCTCGAAAGACAAGATTACTTCAAATTTGGAGGGAGCTGATGATATGTTGCAAAACATATAGCGTTTTATCCCGTTTTTGTGTTGTTTTGTGCGTAAAATGTTAACAAATATAACTTGTTCTTGCATGAAATTAAATTTTTGTGTATATGATAGGTCCCATGTTGAAGAGAGCGAAAAAACGTGAAGAAAGAATCAGCTCAAACGGGATTCGGATAAAGCCGATATGCGCGTTTGAAGATAAACGAGTCAGAAAACGAAGAAACGAGCACCCAGGACCTGTCCGCGCTACGCAACCAAGTGAGGCATCCATGCCCACGCTATGCGACGTCCCACTTATCCCAAAGGCTGCCAAGAATGCTCAGGAATCAGCTACCCATTTATTTTGTCTTCTAGTGGGCCTTGTGGGCTTGTTTTAACCTGTTTTATATAAGGAAAGAGATGTTTAAACATATATATAAAGGGCTAATACCCTATGAACGAATAAAACATAATTTTTCCAGCCACCACACCTTCTCTAGAGGAGAAACCAATAAGGACAAGCTTACGGTTCTATCATTTATCCTTCGGTTGTCGGTTTTGACTATTTTAACGTCTGTGAGTTCGTTTTTGGTTTTAATCATTCAAACCTTTTGTAATAAGATTTATATGAACATGTTTATCATTTATATCTATTTTATCTACTTTTCACTGATTATGATTGGCTAAATTTCTTTGTTCTACCTAGGTTAGATGAATATTGTTAGGTTTTAGTGAGTTTTATGGATTATTTGATCATCATGACTTGAATTGTTGATGAAAGTTTGGTTTAACTTAAACAAGATCAACTAATCACTCACAAACCCAAACCCGACAAGAACTGAACCCGATCTCGCGCGATCCTAACCTAACAAGTAAAAGCTATGAGACGAGTTTACTTCTTATCACCTCTCGGTCTCTAAGAAGGCGCCTACCCGCTGAATTCAACCAATTAACACACCCAACTAAACCCTACGGTTGATCACCCCGCAAACAATCTCTAAACACAAAGTAAAGAGTTCAAACAAGCAACAATCAATCAAAACTAATTCAATCAATCAAAGCATGAGGTATATGAGTATAATTAATCAAATCACAGCCACTAAACACAACCTAATTCATATGGTCGGGCCCATGAGAGTTGTGAAATTGGTTTCTTCCCGACCAATTGTAAGAGGAGAGTATTGAGGAGCATCGATGGGAAGAGGATAAAGGAGAAGCCTCCTGATTAAGGTTTCGGGAGCGAGTCCGGCTGAATACTATTCAATAAACTTAGCGCTTCCCGGGAGGCAACCCGATAATATCTTTTCTTATTATTTTATTTTCATTTTATAGACCTTCTTTTTTAACTTTTTTTTAATATTCTTTTATTTTTCTTAAAAATGAAAACGTCAATTCCCCATCCCCACACATAAATTTCACATTGTTCTCAATATGAGACAAGGAAAAGACAAAACTAAACATAAAGAAAAATAAAGTGGAACAGACTCCCCTGGTATATATGATCATGCAAGTATGCGGTGAATCATGTTCCTCGCCCTCTTATTCGAACACAAGCTTAAAACTCCACTACTTTTTATCAAGCTATAACTAACGAACGAAAGCGGCAATCCTTAAACAAATTGCACCCCCACACTTGGTTTAAACTCCAGCTCATCAACTGTCATCAACCAATCAAGGAATAACCTACAAGTAAGAGAAGAAACACCCGGCAAAACTCGGAAATAAAAATAAAATGAAAATAAAATAATAAGAAAAGATATTACCGGGTTGCCTCCCGGGAAGCGCTAAGTTTATTGAATAGTCTTCAGCCGGACTCACTCCCGAAACCTCAATCAGGAGGCTTCTCCTTTATCCTCTTCCCATCGATGCTCCTCAATACTCTCCTCTTACAATTGCTCGGGAAGAAACCAATTGCACAACTCTCATGGGCCCGACCATATGAATTAAACTCGGCCCACCAACTCTTAGACTCCCCAAAAAATGATCCCCTAAAGTGAAACGGGAGTGACGAACTCTTCTGCACACCATGATCTCTGAGCCTAGATATCCTCCTTATTCTTTTAGCCAACTTTTTAAACTTCAACACGTCCCGAATGGAGATTGAGTACGGTTCAGGTTTTGGTTTTTCATATTCAAAGTGCAATGGTGGAATGACTGATTCACCAACCACCTCATGGCTCTCCTCACAAGGCTCATTCTTGATCCTCGCACCTGACTCGTTATACAATAGATCCTTAAGCAACTTTAAATCGCCAAGTGGGTCAAACTCTCCTTCATCTGCCATGGTAAAATCCATCAACTCTTCACCAGCTGACGAGATTTAAATCATTTTGAATCTCTTCGGATCGAAACCCAATGTGACGACCCAGACGAGATTTGAAGGGCCATTTCCAGATTTTAAGAAAAAAATGGGCTATTTAGATTTTCTCTCTCTTCAAAATGGTTACTCTGGGAATTTTCCAGAAGTTTTATCTCCTTTCAAATGTAATGCGCCTCCTTAAAAATGATCTAGATTATGATACTTGGCTAAACATTGATTTTAATATTTTACAATGTATCTATGTGACGCATTCAAATGTTCTCATCATGCATGTTCTTGAAACAAAAATCCACGGCTTTAGAAGATTGGAATCGAGCGAAAAATATATTTGTGAACAACTTGGTTTGTAAGGTAGTCACCCTAGAACATGAATTCATCAATCTTGAACTTTGGTCTATGCCTTCTCTTGAAAGTACTCGAAAAATAGTTATTTGATGTAGAAAATCCAATGATGAACGACTCGTTCCATAATTGTTTTGTGGCATTCAAGTTGAAAATGACACTGTTGTTTCCTACCAAAATGAGAGTCTGCCATCATGGGATAGTACTTGTATCATAACATCATTGTCAAGCTACACGGGAAACCTAAAAACCCTTTTTACCGCTGCTCCCGTTTGTGCCATTATTAATGAACTGTTGACTAGAGTTAATCACCGGCCGACTAACAATAGAGGTGGTAGCAGGGGTACATGACTAATAGATTGGATCATCGTCGAACTCCATAGTTGCAGCAAAACAACCCTACGTAGTGCCCCAATCACCAGCCATATCAGTGGTGGAATAATTTGATTGGCTCGTGGCAAAATGCTTTAGACACAACTTCTAGCCCAACTTGTGTCAAATGGTAGCCTCACTATGATGCCCTTATCCATACTAGCTAGGTTGGGCGACCACTTGAATCTAGGCCCCTAGAATTAGGGATGAGAAAATGGATACACGTATCGATTTGGTAGCGTCGGTACCAATTTAATACCGACATTTTGACATTTCGGGATCTGTACGGTACCAATGCCAATATTTTTGGAAAATCGGATCGGGATTTTCGATACCAAACTCATCCTTACCTAGCTGTTAGTTTTAAATATAGTCACGCATGGATATATATATATATATCATGTTAGATACATACCTGAGCCACGTCATCTCAAAAGTCGCAACTCATATAACATTAAAAGTAGGACTTCACGTTTTGGATTAATGAGAAAGAAAAAATATTCATGACTAAGAGCATTCCCAATAAGAATGCATGTTGTGGGAGGTATTTGGAGGAGGGGGTAAAAAGTGGTGATATAGCCCAAGAACACCGGCTAGAAGAATTATAGAGGGGCTGGAAAGGGGGGGGGGGGTATGGGGACGGTGGGCAGCAATGGGGGTGTAGCAGGGCCATATGATGCTTTTCATTATCTCTCTCGTACACACACATACACACATATGTATACAATGTGGCGTTAAGGGTCATTATGGAGAGGGGTTTAAAGACCGTTTCCTACATGCATGGCAATGACGTGGAGGGGCGGTAAAGCCCCACCCACAACACACAGTCTAGGGCATTGTTATTAGATGTTTTTTGGGAGTTTGTCCAACTTATTATTTTTTATCTATTGTGTCTTGCATTTTTAGAGTCCATTTTTCAAGTAAGTTTTTTTCACAAGAAGTAGAAAAAAACAATGTTTTTTTAGTTGCAGGTGGTATGGCTAAGGGAGTTTGGGGGGTGGGGGGGGGGGGTGGGGGGATTGGGTATTTAATTAAAAAGAATTGTTAAAAAATGGGGTAAAATGTAAAAAGTAGTGGCGTGTCAATGTTTTTGGTTGTTATTAAGATTCCTTATTGGGTCATGGATGGGTTTTAGGTATTTTAAGGAATGGTGTTTTTGTGATGTAGCGGCTTACTAGATGCTTCTTATTATTATTTTTTTAGTCTCCTTATTGGGATTTGAAAATGCTCTAACCTTATAATTTGTGTATGGAATCCTAGGGCCTTCACAAGAAGCTACTCACGGCCCAAACTTAGACTGTGTGCTGTTGTTGAAGCCGGGCTTCGAATTCATCTCATAATATTATGCCATGAACTGCTGTAGGTCCCTTTACCGGATCTTACAACACACAACTATTACTAGTTATCTTGGATCAACCTCTATACTAGTTGGCGAAAACTACTAGTTAGGACCGAGATCTCGGATCTTATTTGGTATTATTATTGTCATGAAGAATGAGAGAGAAGCGAGAGTTTGTAAGTAATAGGATAAGGTTTTGCAAAACGTTGTTCTTGTGTATGAGATACACACACATTATATAGTGTGTGTATTCTCATGCACATTCATTTCATAATAAAAGGCCTAATTGGCTCCAAATACAAGTGGCCTTGGGCCCAAACATACATAAACAAGATTAACAAAACATTAACAAAATACATGTTACAAATACAAAAGACTAATACTAGAAATGGGCCTTACAAACTCCCTTTAGTCTTTAGTATTGGTGTTATTAACTTCCATCACCACTCGCACTCGGACTCGAAGACATCGTCTGGATCTTGAAATGGCTGCTTTTCAACAAGTAGTTGGACGAACTGTTGAACTTTTCGAAGATAGCGTCCATGTTGTCACGACGAACATCTTCAACAGTACACAAGGGCGACTCCACAAGCTTCTATAAGTCGCTCAGTCCAAAACCTGCAAGTTAGTGTTCATCAAAGAACCTCAGGTCAGAAGTGCGCTTGCAGTGAATGATGACTTCACTGTGCTCGTTGTCAAACTCCCAAGCGATGAAGTCAAAGAGAAAGTCGTCTTCAAAGGGCATGCTGTGACAGATTGGCTCACCACGATCTTCTTGCACCTTGTATCTTCGCCCTTTGGACGGCTTGTTGGTGAAGGGATTGATCTTTTTTGACTTGTAAGACCTACCCGGATTGACCGTGAACGTCGAGTAGTCTTCCTTCCATTCTCTTTTCAAGAACCTCTTGAACCATGACTCCACAGAGTCCTTTTTTCGTCTCGAGCTATGGTTTTTCTGAAGTAGTTCATGTCGAGGACCGACAAAGTGTGCATATCTCCATAAGTGAGATATGTCAGATCACCGTTTGCATGCCGAATAGCCCAACTTTTGCTATGTTTGTGCCATCTTGCATAAAGAATAGGATCTGAGTCATGGTACGGCTTTGATCTCCATCTCAAGCTTCCTATCCTGCTCACGCTGTAGTACTTGACGCCTTTTCTAGACTTCCTTTGAGCAGGCTTAGCAGCAGGAGTGACAACTGGTTCTTCAACATATCCTCTACATTCTCACTAACTGGAGTGTCCGGGTTAGGAGAATAGTTGATGCCATCATCACTGTTTTCATTATTTTCTTCAACGGGTTTCTCAACTGGTGAATCGGTACCTGCAAAAGAATAAACGTTAAATAAAGAGGCGATTTCAGCCTCAACAGCAGCATTCATCTCACGCGTCTTTTCAGCCTCTTTTGGCAGTTCATCCTCCCTCGCCTTATTTCCGCCAGAGGCATTACCTCTACCACTACCATCACCACTACTATCACCATTTCCACCACGAGTATCATCAAAACTATCATACTCGTGGTCATCATCATCGTCCTTTTTCTCATCACCATCTTCCTCATCAACATCGTTGTCACCATCATTATTTTCATAGAGCTCTGACCCTCTCGGCATCAGTGACCAGGTTGGCAAGAATAGTTTGTCGTCTGTTTTTCTGCTCGGTCCTTGGCTCATTAGCATGTAGAAACCCACGAAAGGTCTCCATAAGATGCATTCTAAGATTCTCCACATCTTCATCCGTTAACCGAATTACCTCCATAACTACAAGGTAGCGGTTCGCCAATGATTCGTTTATGCGACCTTGAGAGTCGCGCTGATCTTCCATTTGTCCATCCACATCTGATTCAAATCCAACATAGCACCCATAGGTACATAAGAAATGTATTGAATCGATTCTTTTTAATGAATAGATCCGGTCGCAACTTCGAATATGGAATTCAAAGGGATCAAATTAGAAAGGAGACTCTGAATCATAGAACTCTAATGAAATATACGATCAACCAACATTTATCGAATTTGAAAAAGAGTCAGAAGAGATGGTTCGATCCTCTTATTTTTTTTTCTCGAACCGAGAGATCCATGAATCGGGATCCAACTCAATCATCCCACGCAGCCTCACACTCCCACCCAATAACCTACTAACATCTCTGTTATCTCCGCCTTCCAACAAACCAACTCTAGAACCTAGTCTCTAAAAGTCCATCCAAACTTTGTCAAGTGTAGAATCTAGTTCCCTCCTAAAGTTGCTAGCAAAGTTAGATGAGGAGGGAATATCAGTTTCCAGCTTGGATACCTGTTGGGTCTACCTTTAGTTGGTTTGTACTTAGTTATTGTTCGTTTTATTTCATGTTTGGGCGTATGTATGTAAACCGAGATCTCATATAATCTCGGTGGACTTTGGGCTTTGTTTTGGGCTAGGTTGTGGGTTTCCCCTATATATAGGTATCATGTATAGGGTTTTAGGGGTTCGCCGTTCATTGTGTTGTGGTGAACGAGTATATTGTGTTACCTAGTGCTTAAGCATCCGAAGTTAATCTAACATGTGTTTTGAAGCTTTATCTGGTATTCTTATGTATTATAGTTGTCTGTATTGAATCACTTGACATTATATTCTACAATAACGTTAGGTTTGTTGATATCATATTGAAAGATCCGCTCTCAGGACGTACAAGGTATCAAATCCTTTTGAACCATTCAAGTCTCGGTTTGATATTAACGGATTCAAGATCTAAGTGTATTTGGTGGTGTGGGTGTTTTTCCGGCGAGTTATTAATCGGAGAAGAAGATCGGAGGCTGTTTTTGGTCAAAAATTGTCTTATCTTTGGAAACAATTTAAATCCCACCAATATAGGGATTTAGTTATTACCAAAATTAACTGGTCATTTAGTTCTTGGCTATCTTTGGGTGTATTTCATAGTTTTCGGCCAATTGTGATCGTTCTCGGCTTAATACAAGGAGTTCTTGACTAGAATCCCAGGTTTTCGGCCATTTTTTATTGTTCTCGGTCATCATCAAGGGTTTTCCCATTTTTGATCGTTCTCGCTCAGAAACCTTAGTTCTCGATCAAATTTCATTCTCGGTCAACGTGGGTTCTCGGTCAACGCAGACTGTGAATTAATCTTGGGCCTGATAAATTATCTTTGGGCTTTGATTAATGAATTTTAGGATATTTGGACTGTGAAATAAGATGGACCTAATAAGTAATGGTAATGGATCATCCAATGACACACTTCACCAAGAACTGGACTCAATAATGGGAACCACTACTCGCATACCCCGTCTGTTGTCTCATGAGGATTTAGCGAGTGGAAGTTCAGATTCGAGAAATATGTCAAAATGAAAGATGCTAAAGTTTGGAGAAGCATAGTTATAGGTCCTCAAATCATCACCTACCAACGTGAGAACTCTCAAGAAATTGCTGTGAAACCAGTTGAGTTGTATGATGATGATGATGATTTTGCTAAGATAGAGGAATATGAAAGGGCACTCTCAACCTTGACTATGGCACTCTCACCTGAGATTGCCTTGGGTTTTAGAGAACTGCAGTTTGCTAAGGCACTATGGAAGCATTGATTGAAGTATGTGAAGGAAATGAAGACATGAGGAGGAGTCGTCAAGATCTCATGCGACAAAAAATTAACATGTTCAATCACATTCTAAAAGAGTCGTTGGAGACTCAGCCTCATAGATTCATAGATCTTGTGATTGAGATGAGATCTACAAGCGTAAATCTTTTAGCTGCTGAAATAAATAACATATTGGTGAACTTATTGCCTCGGAGTTGGGATATGAACATTGCTGTTATCAAGAAGACGAAAAATCTCAACAGGCTGACATTGTCTGAGGTTATGGACATCATCAAGGCATGTGACATGGATGATAAACAACGTGCTATAAATCAAGCAAACACCTACAACGCAGCTGGCTACATTGTTGCCTCAAACAATTCACTTATCTCACAGGACAACTTTTCAATGTTCAAAGCTACCCAAGGGAAACAACAGTTCCAACATCAAAATAACTTCTCAATGTTTAAATCCGCTCAGGGTCAATTTTCTCCATTCTCACCACAACCAGCTCCAGTTTTCTTCGCTAAGCCTGCTCAATCTACTGCTGCTAATGTTAAATCTCAATCATATGGTGCTTCTCCTATTAAAACTCCAGTTAGATTCCATCTATCTCAAAGGAAACTCAAGAGAACATTGCTTTAATGGCGGGATTCCTGAACTGTTATAATGCATTCCTTGCTGGAGATTTGGTTCAACCCGTAGTTGCTGCTGAGCTTGATCAAATTCATCCTGATGATGTATAAGAGATGGATATCTCTTGGAAAATTGCCATGGCAGTGTTTCGCGCTAGGAAATTCACTAAGAGAATGGGGAGAAATAATTGGAATGTGCCAAATAATCAAAAGGTGGGTTTTAACAAGGACACTCTGAGGTGTTACAACTGTCACGAGCTGGGTCACTTTGCTTGTGAATGTACCAATCCAGCCAAGGAAGGAAATATTGAAAGGGCGTTGGTTCCTGTGGGTAATGCTAGATGAGAAGTTTGGGGTAGTTCGGGTGATCGTGAACGGGGTATGGTAGCTCAACAGTTCTCCTGGAATGATCAGATGACTGCTCTCAACATAAATAATCAGGCTGCCAACTTTTCTCTCGTTGAAGATGCTGAAGAAGAAAATGATCACGAGAAACAAGTCAAGGAACTTCAATTTGCTTTTATGGCATTTACTTCTTCCAGCTCGTCTGAGGTAAGTTCTCAATTGTGTTCTCAAGCTTGTATTGATAAAATATATCTCTATAAATCTCATAACAGTAACTTGCTTAGAGGAATGGAAACGGAAAAATCCGAAAAACATAAACTTAAGGAATATGAAAAAGGCTATCTAGATAAAATTGAGGCACAGAAAAAGGATTCTCTAAGAAACGTATTCTTTTTCTTTATTATTTAAGGATAGTTATTTATTACTTAAAAAATATTTCATAACAAAGAATATATATACTTGCACACACACACACACACACATATATATATATTTATCTATCACAACATATCCTTTATTCTTTCTTTGTTATGTTTTCTTTTCTTTTCTTTTTATAGAGGTATCGAGTATAACCTCGACTTAAGGTTTAATCCTTTATAATATTTTATAATTATATTCATTTGGCCATTACGCCTACCTTGTTGGCGTTTAGAAACCTTAATAACTTGAGCAGCGCTACAACGCCGCTTCACCTTTTCGTTCACCCTTCCTTCTCGTTTTCCGTCCCTTGGCACGCCAAATGCTCAACACCGACTTCAACACTCGTCGGCACGCCTTTCGAGATGCATCGCCATGATGTAGTAAGTAACAAACACCTTCTTGGTATGTGGGTGGAGGGTGGTACGAACTTCGAGGAAACAAACACGTAGATCGAGGAAATCGGGCACACTTATCGAGGTGGTTCGTTAGTATGGTTGTGGGATTGTAGAGAGATGCTAGGGAGAGAGTGAAATACTGAATTTTGGTGTGTGGAATGAAGATCCCGGACTTGCTATTTATAGGCAAAATGTGGAGACCCGTCGCGATACGCGACGACCTCCTGGGCACCCGTCACGTATAACGACGTAGCCCTGAACAGTTACGACGTAGGTCTGCCACGTGTCGCCACGTGGCAGACGGTGTGCCACGTGTTGACACGTGGCGGACGATGTGCCATGTGTGCCCACGTGTCGGGACACGTGGCAGACGATGTGCCACGTGTGGACACGTGGCGGAGCTGGTGCCAGAGGTGTCAGTATCGCGATGACGTTGGGTACAACAGCGATCGCGTATCGCTGTTGACTTCTTCCAGAAGCTTTAACCAAGCCCTATCGCGATACGCGATGGGCTTGTATTTTGTCCCGTCGCATACCGCGATAGGACAAGAAAGCAAAATTTTTTTATTTTAAACCCTTAGGTTTGGAATTTTAGCATTTTTGGTCCTTTGACTTTGGAAAGTTGACATTTTGAACTCGGTGTTTTCATAATGTTACATCCTCCCCACCTTGAAATAAATCTCGTCCTCGAGATTGATTTACAAGAACAAGTGGGGGTATTTCTTTCTCATTTCCGTTTCGAGTTCCCATGTATACTCGGGCCCTCTTCGTGAGTCCCATTTAACTTTCACAATTTTTAATGTTCTTCTTTTCAATTTCTTTGTTTTCGAATCTTCTATCTGAACTGGACGTTCTACAAATTTTAAGTTTTCATTTATTTCGACGTCTTTTAATGGCATAGCTAAAGATTCATCAGTTAAGCATTTACGCAGATTCGAAATGTGGAATACATCATGTATCCCTTGCATCTCCTCGGGTAGTCGCAATTGGTATGCAACAGTACCAATTCGTTCAAGTACCTCGAAGGGTCCAACGAATCAAGGAATTAGCTTTCCTTTCTTACCGAAGCGAACAACGCCTCTCCAAGGAGAAACTTTTAAAAGAACTTTGTAACCAATATTGAATTCCAACGACTTAAGACGGACATCGGTGTAACTCTTTTGGCGATCACGTGTTGTCTTAAGTCACTCTCGGATTTGAAGGATTTTGTCGGTGGTTTCTTGGACTATCTCTGGTCCAGATATATGGTTGTCTCCAGTTTCAGACCAACACACGGGCGTTCTACATTTACGTCCGTATAACGCCTCGAATGGTGCGGCTTGAATACTTGTGTGATAGCTGTTGTTGTACGAGAATTCCATTAGGGGTAAGTGGTCATCCCAACTTCCACCTAAGTCAATCACACAAGCGCAGAGCATATCTTCCAACGTTTGAATCATCCTTTCGCTTTGCCCATCGGTTTGTGGATGATAGGCTGTGCTAAGGTTCCGCTTTGTGCCTAACGCTTGTTGGAAGCTTTTCCAGAAATGAGACGTAAAACGACTGTCTCGATTAGAGATTATTGATAGTGGTACTCTGTGCAAAGCTACAATGGTGTTTACATAAATACGCGCTAATCTATCCATTGAATACGACTCATTGATAGGTATGAAGTTTGCAGATTTTGTTAAGCGATCCACAATTACCCATATAACATTGTGTTGACGAGTCATCTTTGGGAGTTTAGTTGTGAAATCCATGGTTATTAACTCCCACTTCCATACAGGGAGTTCGGGTTGCCGAAGCAATCCTGAAGGCTTTTGGTGTTCTGCCTTGACTTTCAAACACGTTAGACATTTCGCAACATGCGAAGCGACATCCCTTTTCATCCCATTCCACCAATAGTTTGCTTTGAGATTATGGTACATTTTGTCACTCCCGGGATGCATCATATATTTGGATTTGTGAGCCTCGTTCAAAATTTTCTCACGCAAGTCCCCAACGATTGGTACCCAAATTCTATTGTCGAGTCTAAGGATACCATCGTCACCCTTGACTAGCGAGTCAATGGTGCCGTTACGTTTTTCGTCGGAGATTTGGTTTTCGGTGGTCGCTTGAATTTGGGCAGATTTGATTTGCTCAAGTAAATCGAATTGAAGTTCTAGACGCAACGCTCGGACCCTTTTGGCCTTTTCATGTTCCTTGCGACTTAAGGCATCAGCTACAACGTTAGCTTTGCACTCATGGTAAACATCTCGCTATCGTAGTCGTTGAGAATTTCCATCCATCGTCGTTGGCACATGTTAAGCTCTTTTTGATCAAAGATATGCTTTAAGCTTTTATGATCAGTGTACACTGTAATTCGTACTCCATAGAGATAGTGCCTCCATATCTTAAGTGCAAAGATTATGGCACCAAACTCTAGATCGTGAGTCGTATAGTTCTTTTCGTGTACTTTGAGTTGGCGAGAGGCGTAGGCGATTACTTTCTTGCGTTGCATTAGTACACATCCCAAACCAGAATGGGACGCGTCACTAAAAACAACAAAATCCTCAGTACCTTCTGGCAAAGCCAGTATAGGTGCTTGGGTGAGCTTTTGTTTAAGTATATCGAACGCCTCTTGTTGTTTTGCTCCCCATTCATACTTGATATTTTTTCGAGTCAAAGAAGTTAAGAGGAATGGCTATACGAGAGAAATTTTCAATGAACCTACGGTAATAGCCGGCCAAACCTAAGAAACTTATGATCTCTGTTGGCGATTTCGGAATCTCCCATTTAGAGACAGCTTCAATCTTAGCAGGATCAACTTGAATACCGTTGACGTTGATGATGTGACCAAGAAATTGTACATCGTGTAACCAGAATTCGCATTTGGAAAATTTAGCATACAATTTCTCGGTTCTAAGAATTTCGAGCAGAGTTCGAAGATGGACTTCGTGGTCATCCTTAGACTTAGAATAAATTAATATGTCATCGATGAATACGATCACAAATTTATCCAATTAAGGCTTGCAAATACGATTCATCATGTCCATGAACGCGGCTGGAGCATTAGTAAGTCCGAACGGCATTACCATGAACTCATAATGTCCATACCTTGTTCGAAAAGCAGTTTTCGGGATATCCTCGGATTGGACTTTGAGTTGGTGATAGCCAGAACGAAGGTCGATTTTAGAAAAGAAGCTAGCACCTTGAAGTTGGTCAAAAAGATCATCGATTCGAGGGAATGGATAACGGTTCTTGATTGTGACTTTGTTCAACGCACGATAATCGATACACATACGCATGGATCCATCCTTCTTTTTGATAAATAGGATTGGCGCTCCCCATGGTGATGAACTTGGTCGAATGAAACCTTTCTCCAGTAGATTATCGAGTTGTTTCTTTAACTCCTTCATCTCAGTTGGCGCTAAGCTATACGGAGCTTTGGCGATTATTGCGATACTGGGAATAAGATCGATCCTAAACTCTACTTCCCGATCGGGAGGGATTCCGGGAAGTTCATGAAGAAATATATCGGAAAAGTCAGAGACGACAAGTACGTCCTTTATCTCTTTTAGCTTTGAGTCTTCAGTGATGTAGGCCATAAATGCTAAGCATCCTTGATTTAAACATTTGTTAGCCCTAATCATGGAAATTATGCTAACTTTGCCAGCGTCTTTGTCCATTTCAATTCGAATGGTTCGTTTATCGGGGGCTTGAAGTTCAACAGTTTTGCTATTGCAGATGATATGGGCATGGTTATCGTATAACCATTCCATACCAAGCACAATATCAAAACCAGCAAGTGCCATAGGTAAGAGTTGGATAGGCAGAATATAACCGGCTAAATGAATTTTTTCGTTTTTAAGGGCTTCGGAGATCTTAACGATTTCGCCACTAGCAGTCTCGACGTTTAGAGTTTTGTTTAACTTTGTTAAAGGTTCGTTTAATAGACTACACAAACTATAATCTATAAAACTCAAATTGACACCCGAATCAAACAAAACTCTAGCATAGGCGTCGTTGACTAAGAACGTACCGGTGATAGTTTTCGGCATGTCAGCGGCTTGTTTGGTGTCAAGTACAAAGACTCTAGCGTTTCCTTTCTTGTCTTTACCACTTCCACCCGCACCACCAGTCACGGGTTTGTTCTTTGGGCACTCGAAACTAAGATGGACCATCTCTTTGCAATTGTAGCACGTCATCTTCTTCTTCCAGCAGTTGGCCGCTTAGTGGCCAGGTCGGTTATAAGATTCACAAACTTTTGGATGCGGAGCAAAGTTGCATCGACCCTTGTGGTATCTTCTGCACGTTTTGCATGGCGTGGCGTTGGAGTTGAATCGAGCTTGATGTTGATTTACGCCCTTGCTTTTGAATCGAGTGCTTCCTCCAATTTTTCTTTGGTCGTTAGGTGACACGACCTTTTTACCTTCTTCTTTATTGCGGATCATTCCGCCCATCAAGTAACCAGCTAACTCCATTACTGAGTCAGCAGTTTGAGGCAAATGAGACCTCACCATATCGCGGATTTCCCGCGGCAGTCCCCAAATGTATCGGGTAACTTTGCTGGATTCAGGATTCACCAGCTGGGGAACCAAACGACAATATTCGTGAAACTTGGTGTTGTATTCACGTAGATTCATCCCCACGACCTTAAGATTGAGAAATTTAGATTGGATCTGGTCGGTTTCATGCATGGGACAAAATTTTGCCATCAGCATCGCTTTGAACTCATCCCAAGTCAGATTATACATCATCTCCCTTTCTTTACTCATTAACATAGTATTACACCACTTGAGCGCTTCACCTTTGAACATAAGTGCAGAATATTGAATCTTCTCCTCATTAGAACACTTGCTCGCGATAACAATCGTCTCCATTTCCTCAAGCAACCTCACGGTTGTGATGGAAACTTTATCACCATGGAACTCCTTCGGTCCATAGTATTTGAAATCCTTGAACGAACACCCACTAATCTTTAATTTCTTGAATTCTTGCCTAACTCCACCATCAGCGTTAACTCATGAACACTTTCCTCGACTCGAGACGGATTTGGACGAGACTTAACGGATTTTTGAGAAGGATTAACGGAGTGAGAATGTTTTGAGTTTTTCGATTGAGACCTAGCCATAGACTCTTCTCTAACCGCATCCTTAATCATCTTTTTTATTTGGCTCATATATTTGTTAGGGATCGGTTCATCTTTTTTATTTATGGGGTCTTTCCCCTTTCCTTTTCTTATCTCTTCTTCTTTTCGTACATTTTCGTTGTTATTACTTTATTCAGACATTTTCTTTTAATATATCTTTTTATATCTAAAATTTTAACAGCGTTTCCTTTATTAAACATATATTTTATTACACGTTTATATATATATATCACAAAGGATATATATATTTTATTTCACAATACATACCCATATATATATATATATATATATATATATATATCGTTTAATATATATATATATATATATATTGTTCATCCTATCATTATTTCAAGAACGTTGCAACGTTCTTGTTACACACATAACATACAAGATTACATTATACACACATACTTCCACTTCACATCCTTCATCACCTTAACTTCAATCTTTCATAAACTTTCTCACAACCCTTGTCAACTTGTTACACTTGCGAAGAAGCATCTCTCCCATATTCTTCTTTTTCTTTCCTTCAATGGCCATCTTCTTCCTCCAATTGTCAGTCTCATGTAAAGCGCGGTCCAAGTGTTCTTCATACGACTGTGGGACTTTGTTGGGGTATCCATATTGTGGAGGTGGGTCGCGGTAACCCAAAGTAACCATTTCATAGTGATTCCTTGATTCTAGATACGGAACTTCGGTCATGTGGGATGAAAGGTAGAAGAAAGCTTTAGCAACTTTGTTCTGTTCTCGGATCTCATTTGCTTGTTCTTCAATTGATGGAATTTCTCATTGGAATGGTGGGAAGCTTGATGATGCTTGGTTCTTGAGGTTTTCAAGATATTGAACATATGGGTCAACAGAACCGTAGCTTGGGTTTTGAGAAGTGAGTGATCCCCCCATTGATGTTGATATCTCATTGGGATTATTGGGATTCTCTTCATCCGGTTCTTCCTCAAACTCTTCCTCAGGATCTTCGTCTTCTTCGGGATCCTCCTCCTCTTCTGGTTCCTCTTCTTCTGGTTCTTCTTCTTCTTATGGTTCTTCTTCTTCTTCCATGGGTTGAGCAGTTTCATTCACCATCGACGACATTTGGAAAGTTTCATAGGGCATCATCACCATCATCCTCGGTTTGCGGGACGACCCTTCATCATTGGTGGGTTGAGAATTGACTTCGTTAACGGTGGAGCTTCCGGTATGCCACCTTCGTTGATCTGAGTGGCATTGCATCCAGTCGGAGGATGGGGATCTTGGTTCTTCCTTTATTGGTTGATTTTAGAGGAAGGCATAGGACGGGTGAGGATTTGGTGGTAGGTATCTAGTTGGGTAGTACTGCGGTATCTCTGATGGTTGATACGTCGGTACTTCCGAGGGGTGGTACATGGGTATTGTTGGTGGATGGTAGCTCGAATGTCTTGGTGGTTCATTTCCTTGTTCGGTGGAGTATCGGGGACCTTTATTGGGTAATGTTTGGATCCAGGGTAATACACAGGTTTAGTCAGATCATGCTCTATATCTTGATCAAAGTATGCTTCATAGTAACCATCACTCATATTGTCCTCGGGGAAAGGTTCGGCAATTCCGGCTTCTTTTGCCTTGCGCACAAAATTTTCCATCATGTTCTTGAACGACATCTAACAATTTGGGTGGTTTAGAATGATGAGGGATAGAAAAGGTTACCAGCCTATCTTATCCCTAAAACAAAAAATCAATTATTTCCTATACTTAATTCGAAGCTTGGGTATTGTTTTATGATACCCAATTCGCTAAGATCGATGGCTTTGATACCAACACTTGTCACACCCCAAGCCACGGCCTAGGCGTATGACAACTATGTGGGTACCACAAGTGTAATTAAATCAGAGTTACATTTTAATAGCGGGAGACTTTATAAACTTGTGGGTTTAAAGTGTAATATTACAAAAGACGGGATTATAAGATACCCGTTTAAGTTATAACAAAAGTATTAATTGTTTAATTACAAACCACCACTTTTAATATGTTAAGTTTATACAAAACAAATCCGAGCCATCGGATATTTATAGCACTTTGACACTCCAAGCGCTATCCTTGTTCACCTATAAAATGTAAATAAAATACGTCAGCAACGAATGCTGGTGAACACGCTGACGCTAAAATATTTTCTTTTACTTTATTACCCCTCGAGACTATGCCTGCCTCGGCCCATCGTGGCTTAGGAATAACAAAGTTAAACAAAACATTTATAAACTCGAGTCTCTACACTAGATCACCTCAGCAAACACCGCAGCGTTTGACTTAGTTAAGTACCCGTATGTATACACATGGCCGTGCTTCCCGCGGGAAAGCGTCCTACGACCAGGCATGGTGCGGTGTGCCCACCGCGTACTGCTACATATGTAAGGATCCAGACAAACGTATACTATAGCCTGAGGGCTAGGCTTATACTCTTATTTATAACGGTTTTAGGAACATATGGTCCCTTGTAAATAATTTTCATATAACATATTTGACTCATTTGAAAATAAGTTTGTAAAAGTTTGGGGGCGTATTCACCTTTTCGCTTTTGGATCGGTTTCAACACCGTCCGAGGGTCTTTCCCTTGCTATCTCGCACCTATAGTACGAGTATAACCATTTGTTAGTCGGATATACAATCCGGCTTAAAACCTTTAGTCTTATTTTATAAACTTTACCTCGATGAACCTTTAGTTCATAAATCTCTTTTACTTGAAAACCTTTAGTTTAAAAGTAATTATAAACCTTTAGTTTATTTATAAAAACCCAACGTTTCTTCTTCTCTAAGAAACGTATTCTTTTTCTTTATTATTTAAGAATAGTTATTTATTACTTAAATAATATTTCATAACAAAGAATATATAAACTTGCACACATATATATATTTATCTATCACAACATATCCTTTATTCTTTCTTTGTTATGTTTTCTTTTCTTTTCTTTTTATAGAGGTATCGAGTATAACCTCGACTTAAGGTTTAAGCCTTTATAATATTTTATAATTATATTCATTTGGCCATTACGCCTACCTTGTTGGCATTTAGAAACCTTAATAACTTGTGCAGCACTCCAATGCTGCTTCACCTTGTCGTTCAACCTTCCTTCTCGTTTTCCGTCCCTTGGCACGCCAAATTCTCAACACCGACTTCAACACTCGTCGGCACGCCTTTCGAGATTCATCGCCATGATGTAGTAAGTAACAAACACCTTTTTGGTATATGGGTGGACGGTGGTACGAACTTCGAGGAAACAAACACGTAGATAGAGGAAATCGGGCACGCTTATCGAGGTGGCTCGTTAGTATGGTTGTGGGATTGTAGAGAGATGCTAGAGAGAGAGTGAAATACTGAATTTTGGTGTGTGGAATGAAGATCCTGGACCTGCTATTTATAGGCAAAATCTGGAGACCCATCGCGATACGCGACGGCCTCCTGGGCACCCATCGCGTATCGCGACGTAGCCCTGAACAGTCATAACGTAGGTCTGCCACGTGTCGCCACATGGCAGACGGTGTGCCACGTGTTGACACATGGTGGACGATGTGCCATGTGTGGCCACGTGTTGGGACACGTGGCAGACGATATGCCACGTGTGGACACATGGCGGAGCTAGTGCCAGAGGTGTCAGGCCACGTCATCGCGATACACGATGACGTTGGGTTCAACAGCGATCGCGTATCGCTGTTGACTTCTTCCAGAAGCTTTGACCAAACTCCATCGTGATACGCGATGGGCTTGTATTTTATCCGTCGCGTACCGCGATAGGACAAGAAAGCAAGATTTTTTTATTTTTACCCCTTAGGTTTGGAATTTTGTCATTTTTGGTCCTTTGACTTTTGAAAGTTGACATTTTGAACTCGGAGTTTTCATAATGTTACATATAGTATATAGTTAAGTACCTCCACCATACAATGACAACTATACTACTCTTCCTCTTACCAAAGAGCATGAAGAAAAGGTGAAAGACATGAAGTATGGTAAACCTGCTAAAATTGAAAAAATGGACTCAGTAAAGGCTATTGCGTCCACTTTAGAAGTGAACGATTCTAATGTTTTTGCCACATGTGCAGATAAAGTAATCATTGAGGATTGGACTAATGAGGATGATGATTCATGTGTTTCAAACAATAAAGACATTAATTCTGATGTTTCTTTAAAATTATCTGTTTTGAATTATGTTATTCCGATTGTTTGTGTGGGCTCTGTTTTTAAGAGCAAGATACTTATGTGGTTGATTCCGTTAAAACTTTGAATTTTGATAATGTGTTTTTCAATAAGTTTAAAAGATCAAAAAAGTCTAATAAATACCCATCGCCTAAGTTTGTTAAAGAGGGATGCTCTAATGACAAACAAGGTGGTAAGTCAAATAATGTGTCAGACGGAACACATCAGGTAAAGCAAACTGGTTCACACAACCGGTCCAGACAAGGATTTGACCAAAATAAATTCTATATAAAACGTCAAACTTGTTTTAACTGTGTTTGTCCTGGTAATATTGCTAGAAATTGTCCACATCGTCCATACGTTCCTTACTATGGATTCTATCAGAGGAATATGCCTCGTAATACCTATAAGCGAAATTTCAGGTATAACCAGGCTAATCCCTTTGATGATGATTGGAACAGAAACAAACCTGGTAGGTTTAGTGCTCTTCAGACTAAGCCTAACATGTTTCGTAGAGGTGGTAGAAATAGTGCTTCGGTTTCAAAAATGAACACGGCTTCTAAACCTAAACAAGTGGAAAAGACAAAATCTTTTGTGTCTCCCACTCAAACACCAGAGACCAGATCATCCATTCGTACAAATAATGCATATCTTACAATGGTAGACATGAATGGTTGCCTAAATCTCGGGTAAAAGAGGCATCGAATTCAATATTAGATGAGCGAAAAGATATATCATGGAAACCTGTGACAACTTTAGATGAGTCAGGGTCACCCAACGTAACTATGGAGTGGGTACCAAAGTCTAACTAATTCGCACATCATGCAGAAACAGCTATGGGGGAATATCATCTGACCTTGGTATGTTGATAGTGGTTGTTCCAGGCTGTTGACAGGAGACATTTCCCAACTACACGAAATTCAAATCTTTAACGGTGGGTATGTTTCCTTTGCGGGAGGAGAAAAGAGGAAGATTACACAGAAGGGTACTGTAAGTAACGGTGTTCTAAAATTTGAAAATGTTAATTTTGTTCCAGAGCTGAAGCACAGTTTGCTAAGCGTGTCAAAGATCTGTGATAAAGGTTTCTCAACTCATTTCACTAGTAAAGAGTGTTTGATAACGCTTATGTTCCTGATGAAATAACCTGTTTGTTTTTAAAATTGTCAGAACATAATTCCATGCTTTGGCATTATCATCTT
Source organism: Bidens hawaiensis (assembly GCF_021521415.1). Classification (NCBI taxonomy): domain Eukaryota; kingdom Viridiplantae; phylum Streptophyta; class Magnoliopsida; order Asterales; family Asteraceae; genus Bidens; species Bidens hawaiensis. Next base: position 1,228,845 of record NW_027491467.1, read on the forward strand.
GGTTATGCAAATGTGAAAAACTTAAACCGTCTTGCGAAAAAATGATTTGGTGCGTGGTTTACCCGTCAAAGATTTTGTTACTATTTAAAATTGTGTGGCTTGTGCCTTGGGTAAACACAATAGAAAAACTCATAAACCAAAATTGATTAATACCATTTCATCAGTGTTCAACTGTTGCATATAGACCTTTTCGGTCTGGTTCATGTTTTGAGTCTTTCTCGCAGCTCTTATTGTCTCATTATTACTGATGACTACTCACGTTTAACTTGGTTGTTTTTCTTTTCAAATAAGGGTGAAATTGCAAAATTGATCAAGAGGTTTGTGGTGCTTATGGAGAATCAGCTCAATTTGAAGCTGAAGGGCATTCGTTGCGACAATGGCACGGAATTCAAGAATTCTTCATTTAAAGGCTTTTGTTCATAGAAGGGGGTGCTTTGTCAGTATAGCTCTGCTCGAACACCACAACAGAATGGTGTTGCTGTAAGAAGAAACATGACTCTTATTGAGGCGGCTAGAACCATGTTGTGTGATTCAAAACTGACGTTATTCTTCTAGGGCAGAAGCTGTTAGTACTGCATGCTATGTTTAAAATTGGGTGCTAATCAACAAGTCTCAAATGAAAACTCCATATGAGATTGTCTATGGTCACAAGCCTATAGTTGGTCATTTCAGAGCGTTTGGCTACCCATGCACTCTGCTGAATCTTGAGTCAACTCCAAAATTTGGGGCCAAAGCTGATGATTGATATATTTTGTTGGTTATGCTGGTCGTACTGCCTACAGAGTCTACAATAAGTTAACCAAGCATATTGTTGAATCATATGATGTACGTTGGTTGGAAGAAAACGAAACCGATGCCCGTGTTGGTCCCGACTGGCTGTTCGACTACAATGAATTCTTCAAACCGTTCAATGTGCTTCCGGTCTTCGACATGGAAATTTCGGGTGCCACTATCGTAGATACTGAGAAAGAAGAATTGCATGATGTCTCTCATATATCTCCAGTTCTGGATGATGATCACTCAGAATCACCTGATAACTCTTTGCCTGTGTCTGTCAATCAACAAGAAGAAGTTACTAAAACTGTGTCCTCACCAACTTCATCAGAAGATACCCAAATAATTGATGGGGGCGAGTCCTATTCGTCAAATTTTCGGGAGCACGTTGTTTCCCGATGTTATTCCGAATGAATATGTTACCAGCACCTCATACTCACATAGTACGACGATTTCTTGATGGAAGAATCCCCTCACTGAGATTGATGAGAATCTTTAAAACTTGCCGTCTACCAGTGTTGTTCCTGAACAATCAATTCCTTCAAGAATTCAGCGAAATCATCCGATTGAGAATGTCATTGGTCCTCTTGAAACAGGCGTGTCCACCAGAAGTCAGACCGTTCAGCGAAATCATCCGGTTGAGAATGTCATTGGTTCTCTTGAAACAGGCGTGTCCACCAGAAGTCAGACGGAACACATAAATAGCTGTTTGTTTTCCTGTTTTATTTCTCAGATTGAGTCAAAGTCAGTAGAAATGGCTATTTAACAACCAAGCTGGGTGGATGCTATGCATGAAGAATTGAATCAGTTTGATAAGTTAAAGATTTAGAGATTGGTTGAACTGCCGGTGGGAAAGAAAGCGTTGGATACGAGATGGGTTTTCCGAAACAAACAAGATGACACGGGGGTTATTGTTCGAAATAAGGCACAATTAGTCGTTCGCGGTTTTCGTCAGGTTGAAGGTGTAGACTACATTGACGTTTATGCTCTCGTAGCTAGACTCGAAGCTATTCATATTTCTCTGGCCTAAGCATCGTTCATGGGTTTTACAGTCTATCAAATGGATGTTAAAACCACGTTTTTGTATGACGAAGTTAAGGAGGAGATTTACGTGGACCAGCCACCAGGGTTTGTAGAGAATCCCACTCATGTCTACAAGTTAGATAAAGTGTTGTATGGTCTTCATCAGGCTCCTCGGGCGTGGTATGCTACGTTGACGGCTCATCTTGTGGGTCATGGTTATAAAAGAGGGACCATTGATCAAACTCTATTCCTTAAAACCGTTGGGAAAGACATGATTCTGGTTCAAAGATATGTGGATGACATTATTTTTGGATCTACTAGTGCTGGGTTGTGTTCTGAGTTTGAAGAAGTGATGAAGAAGAGGTTTGAAATGAGCTCGCTGGGGGAAATGACAACGTTCCTAGGGTTGAAGTTCGTCAGAGTTCAACGGGAATTTTGCTGCATCAAGGAAAGTATGTTGAAGATATTCTTGCTAAATTTGCATTACAAGATTTCAAGAGTGCTACTACTCCTATGGCGGAAAGGCCTCTTTTGTCTTCTGATCATGAAGGGAATCCCGTAGATCAAACATACTATCGGTCGATGATCGGGTCCCTGATGTATCTCACCGCCAGCCGCCCTGACATCATGTTCGCTGTCTGTCAATGCGCCCGTTTCCAGGCTAACCCTAAACTCTCTCATTTAATTGGCATTAAACGTATTTTTAGATATCTTAAGGGACAACCGAAGTTAGGTCTTTGGTATCCCTAAAACTCAGACTTTGATTTATATGCTTTTACTTATAGCAATTATGGTGGAGATGACATTGACAGGAAATCCACATATGCTGGTTATCAGTTCTTGGGCAATCGTCTCATCTCTTGGCAATGCAAGAAACAACAAACGGTGTCCACATCGACTGCCGAGGCTGAGTATGTTGCTGCGTCAACTTGCTGCTTACAGATTATCTAGATGCAACATCAATTGCTGGATTACGGTTTGGATTTCTTGACACCCCTATCTTTTGTGATAATGATGCTGCCATTGCAATCGTTAAAAATCCGATTCAGCACTCAAAAACCAAGCACATTGATATCAAAATACATTTTATTCGTGACTGTTGCGACCGTAAAATGATTCATCTTGAACAAGTTCACGCTAATAATAATGTGGTGGACTTATTTATAAACCGGTCGGGACAACCAGATTTAATGTGCTTGTTGGTTTTCTTAAAATGTTTCGTTTCGAACATTGAGTCTTTTTTTAGGATAAATTTGTACACATTTTATTTTTGCACAAACTTAGGGGGGGGGGGATTAAAAAAAATTCAAAAAGAGTGGGTGTGTATGTGTGTGTTTATTATTAAAAAAACTTAAAAAAATTAAATTACAATTTTTTTTAAAGGTTACTTACTTACTTTCGCTTAAAATTATGTTGGTTTCTCAAGTTGGAAGGACATATATTTGTATATGTTTGGTCATGTCATCTATTCGTAGATTCATAGGATAGACATTCACCTAAAGACTGAAAGCATCTGGGGTGATTGTGATGTGGTTTTTTTTTTAAATTCTTTCACTTAAAATTATGTTGGTAATTCTAAGTTGGAGGGACATGTATTTTCATATGTGTTTGGTCATGTTAACCACTTGTGGACATACGGGATAGCCATTTACCTGAAAACTAAGAGTGACCGTGGTGACTGAGTTTTAAAATGTGTCTTTTGTAACTTTCTGGGAAGTGATATGATTATTCAGTTGACAGCTTCTTGAATCTTCAAAATATATTCAAATGAAAATTGATCCAACCTTTGGAAAATGATAGATAAATTATTTCTGTGTGCCTAACGGGTGAAGTTATTAAGCTTAAAAGTCTCTAGAACAGTCATTGATTTATACAGTTATAAAAGGGGCTATTTTTTTAGTTAATACGAGTTGGGCCTAGGGTTTGTTTATTGAGCGTATGATAAGTTTGTTTTGGGCTACTCTTCTGGTTTGAGCTTGTCTAGTTGGTTTGGGCTCATCTGGGTTCTCGGCCCGCTGGATTGGGATATAAACACCTCAAATCTCCATTATTGACATAATTTTCAAAAGCATCTTCTCTCTAAAATCTTCCTGGCCGAAAACCTTAACCCCCCCTGCTATTCTAATCGAATCTAATCTTGTCTTAGTGTTCTTCATTTTAACAACAGATAAGGACGCAATGAATGAATCGTTTTATTCTCAATAGTTTGATTGAGATGTGATTTCGATACTAGGTGGGTTTATGTTTGAATATTCATATAATGAACCGTATTGTATTGGACATTTGGTTGGGTCGACGCCATGGTTGAGGCTATAAGAGTTAATTGCATGTGTCTTGTCTATGGAGTTATCGGTTTTCTGGAGAAGATGACACGAAGTACGAGGCAGAATTCAAAGGGTTTCGTTTTCTAGTTAGTTTGATTGAAAAACCTTGGTCAAACCAAGAGTTCTCGGTTGACTCTGTTGACCGAGATCTCTTATTATTGACCGAGAATTCTTGTTTTCGGTTGGACTGGCAAGAAAACCTTTATCATTGACCGAAAACTCCATACTTTGACCGAAATCCTCCTGTGTGGACAAAGAACAGCCTTTTGGACCGAAATCTATTATAAAATTATTATTATTTTTCATTTATGGTCTATACAATTTGTTTCTTTCATAACTGATCCTCATTATCTTGAATATTAAATATATACTCTTAAACTTATGTTTGTTGACCAAGTTATATAAAAAATTGCTAACTTAACTCGTTTGTTGCAGTAATGGCTGATCAAGCACCACCAAAGTTCGTTGATACTCACAATATAGCTGGATATTTGTTTAATCCACCTTTGACACACAAGGAGTTTAAGTCCATGATCTTCGGTCTCAACACTTGCAGGATTTCTCACGCTTTACGATAAAATCCTGTCATATGCAAGAAGATGGTCACGGAGTTCTGGAATAATGCCTCGATCAACCAGCGAGGAATAGGTGGAGCTGTTACTATAGACTCTATAGTTCAAAAGAAGCCGGTCGTCATCACAAAGGCCATTATACGCGAGGTTCTTTTATTTGGAGATCAACCAGACTATCCAACAGAATATCCGACTGATGTTGTTACGGAAGTTCTGGTCAGAATGGGTTACGAGGGATCCTATCCTCCTGCTATCAAGAAGTTGTTTCATCCTTGCTGGAGGTTTTTGATATACACGTTCTTTACTTGTGTGTCGGGACGTAAAGGAGGATCTGATGAGATTAGCCACATTCAGATGTCGGCTATAGTTGCTCTGATCATTGATTGGAACTACAATTATTCCAAGTTCGTGTTCGATGAGATGATGAGTAACTTGAAAGGAAAGAAGAAGAAGATGTTTCTTATGTATCCTCGGTTTCTACAGATAATCTTAGATTCTCTTTATCCTGATCTTGTTAAGTCTGTTGAGACGTTGGATATGAAGTCAATGGGACCCAACACCTTTGATGAAACAGTCCAGGAAGGGGTCAGAAGTCGTTTACAAGGGCCTCCACGAGGTAGTTAAGTTTAGCAAGTTTGCTGAAACTGAGACTGTGTCTGTCAGTGCTCAGGTTGCTGAGGAGCATGTGATGCCGGTTCTGAGGCGTACTGCTATGTTTGAGGTCATTTCAGATAACGAAGAGACAGAACACCGTGAAATAGAAACTGCTCCCTCTGTTGAGCAATTAAAGGAGTTTGATAAATTCAAGGAATTACTTCAGTCAACTGCCTTGAAGCCAACTCAAGCAGCTGCTGAAACTCAAGATGAAGACACTCAAGAAGAATCAGACGCTGATCTTATTCCTCGTAAAAGAAAATGAAAGATAAAAGATCAGGCGTTCTGATTACTGAAACCACAACTACAACATCAAGCCAACAAGAACGTGAGTTGGACACTATTGAGACTCACGTTGATACGAGTCCATCCGCAACTGAGCTTCAATCTCAGGAAAAGATTTTGATGATATTGCCCAGGATTTTGATTTTGAAGCTGATATTCCTGTATTTGACGAGCCATCGAGATCATCCAACCCGATTGGTCAGTCAAGTTCTAGTGCTTCAGAGAAGATTGCTCAGATTCTTGCAATGCAAGACACTATTCTTCAAAATAAAGGAAAAGGGGTTGTGCTTGAAGATGCTCCTGTGAACGTGCAAGCTTTACAACGTTGAGTCTTTGAGCTCGATCAAGACTTAGTTGTGAAGGATGTTCGGATACAAGAACTTGAAGCTAGCAACTCAGACAAGGATTCAAAGATTAAAGAGCTTCAGTCCAACATGGGTGGTTTAACTGATATGTACTTAGACCTTCAACATAAACTCATTCAGAAGTTTGGGGATGAAGTCAAAAGCAGTGACGAACCTATTGTGAAATCAACCGCAGCTGATCAAGGTGGAAGCTCCAATGCTAATACATCTGCACATGCTAACGCGAATGAGGCACTTGAGAACTATCTCTCTATTCCACCCAAGTCTGCTGAACAGTCTACTCGAATTCAAAAGAAGATTCTCATTATGAAGAATTCCAACCGGAACATTGAATCCTCCCATCATCCAGATAAGTTTATTCTAAATTTGCAACATGGTTTTTCTGAGAAGTATGGTGACAGGTCAGGAATCATGTCATGGGGATTCGATATTGATAAATCTATGTGGTGGGTGAAACAAAAGTCCGGGACCACTGAGTACTACAAGAAGATGAAGGACTTTAGATCCTGGATGAAAGTGGATCTCAGTGATCTCATCAATGCTCCCTTCCATAATCCAAATCATGACAAAAAGGCCACAAACTTCTGGAACTTTTTGAAAAGGAAAGTCGATCAAGTTTTTCCTAACATGACGACTGCTGAGTCGTTCTTGAAGAAAGCTAAATATGTTCGGGATCCGAAGACTGGGAAAACTATGGTGAATGTAATGTGGCCCGCTACCAACAAAGCGAATCACATTCCACTATCTACTTCGATCCCTGAAGGGTCACTGGGTGAGATGCAGTTCTGGGCATACGACAGTGAGACTTCCACTATTATTATTCGAATGAAGAAAGGGCAATATAGTTTTGTTGATCCACGTGATTTATTGAAATTTCATGAACGGGACATCAAGACGTTGAGCAACTTTCAAATTATTGCCGAACCACTATTTGAGGCTGCTTCCAAAGAGTATACAGGGATGGTGGCTTCCATTATCAGAACGGGTCTATGGTATGGTGGGTATAGAAAAGCTGAAGCGAAGATTTTGGAGCACGATTAAAAGACAAAGCTACAAACCAAGGGGGAGACTGTTGGGTCTACTTTTAGTTGGTTTGCACGTAGTTATAGTTCGTTTTATTTCATGTTTGGGCGTATGTATGTAAACCGAGATCTCATATGATCTCGGTGGACTTTGGGCTTTGTTTTGGGCTAGGTTGTGGGTTTCCCCTATATATAGGTATCATGTGTAGGGTTTTACGGGTTCGTCGTTCATTCTGTTGTGGTGAACGAGTATATTGTGTAACCTAGTGCTTAAGCACCCGACGTTAATCTAACGTGTGTTTTGAAGTTTTATTTCGTGTTCTTACGTATTATACTTGTCTATCTTGAATCACCTGATGTTATATTTCGCAATAACGTTAGGTTTGTTGATATCATATTGAAAGATCGGCTCTCGGGACTTACAATACCCTTGACTTGTTAAACCAACGGATCAATCCAGATCTATAACATATTAACCTAGATCTGAACCGTAATAGGATCTAGTTCATGATTACTCTTAATTAGATTATATATATTGTATATTAGTTGTATTAGGTGTAGTATATTAATAGATTAATGAAGCTTTGATCGTGAGAGAGTGTTGTTACTTTAAATCAAACCTTAAATTATGCAGAGGACTAAGTGTCACACCCTCAAAATCCACTAACGGAGTTTTACCGTCAGAGGGTGTGAACTAACAGGATCGGAATCATTAGTTATAATCAAACATCATACGTAAAGTTTTCAAACCACGAAACATTCAAGTGTAAATAAGTGCGGAAGCGTAAAATCATAAACCAAGTGTTGCGTCACGCAGGACGACTTAAAACCCAATTAATGACAGTTTAAAAACGAGTATGCAAAAACGATAAAGTTCAATGTAATGCATGTTCCTATACCGCGCGCCCGCATCGGCTACCTGAGAATAACATATTAAAAGTATCAACACGGGGTTGGTGAGTTCACAAGTTTATATAAATAAAGCGTTTGCATTTGCGTTTACGTTTTGCGTTTGCGTGTGCGTTTTGCGTTTGCGTTACCAGATAATGTTAAATCAATTATATATCTATAGGTAGCTGGCCAATAAAACAAGTATTACTAAGTGTTCGACACCGAAGCTGACTGTTTATCAATTGCCTTGCCACCATGTCTATCCCGACCATGGAAAATGTGAGAGCCAAGATTACACCCAGTCGATCTCCAGTCGAGTTTAGCGTTGGGTGGGGTTTGTCAAACCCAGTGGTACTACTCAACAGTGACTCGCTATTATCCAATATTAAACGGTTCGATGTTATGAAGGACTTTAGTTGTTTCGTTTGCCACTTAGCCTTTACAAGTGATATATAACTAAATAACAAAATCTAAAGCGTTTTGGAGTATGTATTCTCCCCCAAGTAAAAGCGTTTAAAAGAGTAAAAGGGGAACGTGAAACTCACTGTTTGCGAAGAATTCAAAAACAAGTCAACCAAGAGATGCGCGTCACAGAAAATCCTCACTAGCGTTCTAAAACAAGAATGAGATTTTCTAAGTGTTGGAACTATTATTGAGCCTCTAGACTCGGCACATAATACCTATGCATAAGATACGTTTCGTGTTTCGTTTGTGAATTGTGTGTGACTCAACAAACACATTGGTGATACGTTACATGTGTGAACAACTACTTACGTGTCAAGTATTAATATTGTACATTACTAGCAATTATTCCACACAAGGGCAATTTAGTCAAAAACATGGCAATTATCTAGCAACAAGCACGTTTCATGTATTTTCATATAGTTCAGCAGCTAGTTCTATCAGGACAGATTTCTACTTGAAAGATTACTCTATTCAACAGATCATAACATATCAATTAATTCACCTAAAATCTTCACAAAAGCACACATGAGTTAGGTTTTCAGAACTATTTTTATTGTATTTTTATTCCACATAGATTTCTCACAATGGTCAAAAAATTATAGTAAACTCACAGCAGTCAGAATCATGCGCAACAGAATGTTATTTTTATTCCCGTTAAATGAAAAATCCAATTAATGCAAGACCAATTGGGTTAGGTTTCTAACCCAATTTATTTTCATCCAGAAGTGGAACCAACCCATTTGGTCTTGTAGTTTATGAGATATCTAAGTCGCAAAACAGCCTAACAGCAGGTCTCCCAAATCAGCCTTGCACAACAGTTTTGTAAAATAATAAAAACAGACTTTTATACGTCCAAAAAATACAAACTCGGACTTTTCAGAAACTAGACTCGACCTAGTATACTGTAGAATCAACAATCGTATCAAAACATAATATTAACATCAAGTTACAGCCGTCCAAACACGAATTCAATAATCTGTCCAGCATCAGTTTTCATCAAAACTCAATAAACAATTAACCTATGAACTAACAATCATGCATGTAACCCTAAATCATCAAAAAACAACTTATTTAACACTTAAGGTTTATGATTACAGGTTTAATCATACAATTAAATGATAGAATGGATTAGATATGGTGTTTATATTACCTAATTAGCTTCTTAACTCTTTGATCAAGCTTGAAACCGACTTGTATACGTGTGTGTGTGTGTGTGTGCCTTGTGGCTCGGTCGACGAGAGAGGAGAGGGGAGGGGGGCTGCCGCCAGGTGAGAGGGGAGGGAGAGAGGGGATTAGGGTTTAGGTTATTAACATGTTGTTTATATATATAATTATGTTACACTTAACCCCCTTAAGCTTCTAATTAATCAATTTCTAGCATAACATACACTTTTGCATCTTGAGTTAATGTTTTACATATGAATATCAAATAACACATAAACCTAACACATAATTCTCAAATACTTATTGTTTGGATGTTTGTCGTTTATTCACCAATGGTTTGCGTTAACTCGTTTGCGTTTCAGTGCAATCCCGAAAGACTACATGTGTAGTGATTGTCAAGCGTCATTTAAAACCCTAGTTTAAATGTAATGAGATGTGCGTTATAGATCAAGTGATCTTAAGTTTGAATTGACGGAGTTTGAATTAACGGAGTTAACCTGAAATTGACGAGTGTCACATCATTCCCATGTTGAAAGAATTTTCGTCCCGAAAATTTGAGTCAAGTCGCGATGAGTGTCTGAAAAAAAGCAAGAAAAATTTCAGTTTGTCATATCATCCCCTAGTAGAAAGAAATTTCGTCCCGAAATTTAATTCATACCTCTGGTGATTCCTGACGGTTTGACGGCTTTCGCGTTTTTCGGTGTTTGGTCAACCCTTCAAAAAGGTGAGGATACTTTTTCATCATTTGGTCCTCGCGTTCCCACGTGAACACCGGTCCACGTCTCGAGTTCCAACGAACCTTAACGATTGGAATTTTGCTGTGCTTGAGTGTTTTGGTTTCCCAATCCAAAACTTCGAATGGTTCTTCGATGAAGCGTAGTTGTTCATCAACTTGCAACTCGTCCAAAGGAACTGCTTGGGTTTCATCAAAAATGCATTTCTTCAAATTGGATACATGGAATACATTGTGTACGCTACTGAGTTCCGTTGGTAAATTTAGTCGGTACGCTACCGGACCAATGCGCTCAGTTATCCGGTAAGGGCCAACGTATCGTGGATTGAGTTTGTTTCGCTTTCCGAAGCGAACCACACCTTTCCAAGGTGAGACTTTGAGTAATACTTGGTCGTTCACTTGAAAATCAAGAGGCTTTCGGCGTTTGTCGGCGTAACTCTTTTGGCGATCTCGTGCTGCTGCCATGCGGTTTCGGATTTGAACAATCTTTTCAGAGGTTTCAAGTACTAATTCTGGACCAGTGATTTGGCTATCACCCACCTCTGCCCAGCAGAGAGGTGATCGACACTTTCGTCAGTACAACGCTTCAAACGGCGCTACTTTAATGCTTGTGTGGTAGTTGTTATTATACGAAAACTCTACCAAAGGTAAGTGAGGTCCCCAAATTTTTTTCCGAAATCCAACACGCATGCACGCAACATGTCTTCCAAGGTCTGAATGGTGCGCTCACTTTGCCCATCCGTCTGAGGATGGTATGATGTGCTCATATCAAGGCGGGTGCCTAGTGCACTCAGTAGTGACTTCCAAAAGTGCGAAGTGAAGCGGGAATCTCGATAAGATATGATTGAGACAGGCCCTCCGTGTCTAGACACTACTTCTTTCATGTAGATGCGAGTCAGTCTTTCCATCTTGTCCGATTCCTTGATTGCTAAGAAGTGTGCAGACCTAGTCAACCGGTCAACGATCACCCAGATGGTATCGCATCCCGTCGGTGTTTTGGGTAATCCCATGATAAAATCCATTGAAATGTGTTCCCATTTCCACGTTGGAAGTTCCAGTTGCTGTAGCAGGCCGGATGGTTTCTAATATTCTATTTTGACTCTTGCACAAGTCAAACATTTTCTCACGTAGGTGGCAATATCGGCTTTCATATTTGGTCACCAGTAAAGTGTCTTTAGGTCATGGTACATTTTATCTGAGCCAGGGTGAATGGAATATCGGGACTTGTGTGCTTCGTCCATCACTAGAGTTCTCAACTCTCCGTATCGAGTGACCCAAATCCGGTTTTTGAAATATCGGACCCCGTCCGATTTGGTTTCAAGCTGCTTGTCCATGCCCCGCATGAGTTCTAATGGGAGGTTATCGTCTTTCAATGCTTCGAGTTGAGCATCTCGAATTTGATCAGGTAAGTTGGCGTGAATCGTGAGTTGTAATGCTCGCACCCGTCTAGGTTTATCGGTTTCTTTTATGCTGAGAGCATCGGCCACTACATTGGCCTTGCCCAGGTGGTACTTTATGGCATAATCACAATTCTTAAGTAGCTCGACCCAACGACGTTGTCGCATGTTCAACTCCTTTTGATCGTAGATATGTTGGAGACTCTTGTGGTCGGTGTAAATGGTAAACTTGATACCGTACAAGTAATGTCTCCATATCTTAAGAGCAAACACCATAGCTCCAAGTTCCAAGTCATGGGTCGTATAGTTCCTCTCGTGTATTCGCAGTTGTCGAGAGGCATAGGCTATAACTTTCTCGAGTTGCGTTAAGACGCAACCGAGACCATGTATCGATGCATCACAGTGCACTTCAAAGTTTTCTGTTCCCTCGGGGAGGGCTAGGATTGGGGCGCTACAGAGTTTGGTTTTCAACAGTTGGAAAGCAGATTCCTGCGCATCACCCCATTTGTACTTAGTACCCCTGTGTGTCAATGCGGTGAGGGGTTGAGCAATCTTTGAAAATCCCTCGATGTAACGTCGGTAGTAGCCAGCCAGTCCTAGGAATTGTCGCACCTCAATCGGAGTCTTAGGTGTTTCCCAGTTTTTGATGGCCTCTACCCTGCCGGGATCGACATGGATACCATTCTCATTGATCCCATGTCCTAAGAAGTGAATCTCGCGAAGCCAAAATTCGCATTTCGAGAGTTTAGCGTATAGTTGTTCCTTCTTTAGCAATTTCAGGATTAACCTCAAGTGTTCTTTATGGTCGGTCTTGTTCTTGGAGTAAACGAGGATATCATCAATGAAAACAATCACAAACTTGTCGAGGTACGCCTTGCATACTCTGTTCATGAGATCCATAAATACAGCTGGTGCGTTGGTTAAGCCAAAAGGCATAACCGAAAACTCATAGTGACCGTACCGAGTTCTGAAAGCCGTCTTTGAAATGTCTTCTTCGCGCACTCTTAATTGTTGGTAACCAGATCTCAGATTGATCTTCGAGTAGTAACTCGATCCTTGGAGTTGGTCGAACAGATCATCAATTCGGGGTAAGGGATAACGGTTCTTGATAGTCACCTTGTTCAGCTCTCGGTAGTCGATGCACATGCGGAATGTCCCGTCCTTCTTTCGGACAAATAAGACAGGGGCTCCCCATGGTGATGAGCTAGGTCGGATAAAACCTTTATCCAACAAATCTTGCAATTGAGTGGACAACTCCTGAAGCTTTGCCGGTGCGAGCCGATACGGGGCTCCTGCTATGGGTGCTGCACCGGGAGTCAGTTAGATTTGGAACTCGACTTGTTGAATAGGTGGGAGTCCAGGCAAATCCTCCGGGAAGACTTCCGGAAAATCTCGCACAATCGGTATGTCTTCGATTCGCTTCTCCTCCGCGGATTTCTCGACAATATGGGCTACAATTGCCGGATGACCCTTTCGTAGATATTTCTGCGCCTTCATGAGGGTGATAACACTTGTAGTCATGCCGCTCTTCTCGCCATGTATCTAAATGATTTCGCCGGAAGGGGTAGTGATGTGGACTATCTTGTCGTGACATAAAATCTCCGCTCGGTTCTCGGATAGCCAGTCCATGCCGACAACGACATCGAAACTACCAAGTGTAAAAGGTATGAGGTCTATATCAAAAGTATCACCCGACAGTTTCAACTTACATCCCGCAAGTACATGAGTTGTTTCTATAGACTTACTGTCAGCTAATTCAACAGGAAACTTAGCATCTAACGGAGTTGGAGTTAAGTCTAAGAGTTTACTAAAGGCTTTTGATACAAAGCTCCTATCAGCTCCAGTGTCAAACAAAACAGAAGCAAAATAGTCATTCATAGGAAACTTACCGGTCACCACATACGGATCGCTGCGGGCTTGGCCCGACCCAATGACGAAAGCTCTACCTTTACCACTGCTTCCGCCACTGTTTCTGCCTCCATTGTTCTCATTCTGCTTTAGTTTGGGGCAATCCTTCTTGAAATGAACCTCTTGACCACACTCGAAACACCCTTTAGTCGTAGTAGGATGTTTAGGAGCACCCCTTGCCGCTAGGTCTCCCCTACATTCCTTAGCCTGATGACCCATTTTTCCGCATCTCAGACATTTGATACGGTCGCATGGCCCAGCATGGTGATAGTTGCACTTGTTACATTTCGGGTACTTCCCAGCATAGCCACTCGAAACCTGTCCGCCACCGTTGTTGTTATTGTTGGAACTCTGATTATTGAAGTTCCGAGTGAGTTCGGGCTTACGGTAATGTTGTTGCTGTGGGAGGTTCGAGGATGAGGACCTGGTGTTGTCGAATTTCCTCTTTCCATTGCTCAGGTTGTTGTTGTTGTCAGTGCTCGGGTTGTCACGGGTTTTAGAGGTTGAACCTCTAGGTGGTAACGCACCTTGTGTCACTGCCTGGTCCGTCAGTTCGTGAGCTAACTGGATCGCTTGTTGAATTGTAGCCGGTTTGGAAGACGTCACCATACCCTGAATTTGTGGTACCAGCCCATCGATATACATCTCGATTCTCTTACTTGGCGGGTCTACCATCCGTGGACACATTACTGCTAGCTCGTGGGAACGGGTGGTGTAGGCTTCAATCTCGGAACCCACCATTTTCAACGACCAAAACTCACATTCCAACTTCGCGATTTCCTCTCTAGGACAATACTCTTCCCGCATCATATTCTTGAACTCTTCCCAGTTCATAGCGTTCGCCAATTCCAACCCAAGAATTTTCACATTGGAGTTCCACCAAGTGAGAGCATAATCTTCCAGTGTTCCAGCAGCAAATTTAACCCTACTGACGGGTGGACAGTTACACATTTCGAAAGCTGACTCGGCCTTCTCAGCCCAACGCAAGAAACCTATGGCTCCCTCAGTGCCCTTAAACGAGTTGGGCTTGCAATCCAGGTAGTTCTTGAAAGTACAGCCTCCGGCTTGATTCTGAACGTGCGCAGCTAGAGCTACCGCCGCATGGTCATTCAGTAGGGTTTGAAGTTCTGTTGCGGTTAGGTTAATGTTACCGCGACCATGACCAGCGTTTCTTCCAGACATTTAGGTGTTATCATCCTGAGATGTCGTCGCCTGAGAACACGTCCGAGTGTGCATCCTCCTCAGTATCTTCCTCGGGTTCTTCCTCAGGTTCTTCTGCATCCGGGGCAATCTGCGCCCCTAGTGTGTCGCAGCGGGCTAGAGCTGTCGCTGCAAGGGCTCTTGCACTAAAAATTTGGTCACGCAAATCTATCATCCCTGCTTGTATTTTGTTCATTATCTCCATTTGCTGAACATGAGCATCCTGAACTTCCTTCATGGCTTCGGTCAGGAAGGAAATTCTCTCTCGGACATCGATTCCATTCTCTTTCAATTCTCTCACGTTTTCTCTAGTCAAGTGCATAATGTCAACCTCACGCTCTAAACAAGAAACGAGGGCTGCGAAAGCGCGCTCCATCGGGAGTGTCAAGGGTGGTAGCGTTCTGAAGGATGTAGGACAACCTGGGAGAGGTAGCGGTGGAGCTTGCACACAGTAAACGATCCGCTCGACTAGACTCGAGGTACCAACTCCAGTGACCATTGTCCTCGTACACGTCTCCAGATGGGCAATACCTCTTCGGTGCGGGGACTGCTATTGCCAGGACTACTCGGGGATGGTGATGAGTTGGGAAGATGCGGTTCCTTTCTAGGGGCTGGAGACATCGGGTCGGATGATGATGACGATGGCGTCGACATCCTTACAGGATAAGTCGTGTATGGTTTACGCGCGTACGAATGAATGAGGTTAAGAGATAAAGAAAATGAGTAACTAAATATATATCATATCTATATACTTATATGCAGTGTGTAAGATCCTAACTAATGGGTCGTTGCGGTTATAGTCTAGTATGCATGCAAATTCTATTTCGCTATAACCAATGGCTCTGATACCAATCTGTCACACCCTCAAAATCCACTAACAGAGTTTTACCGTCAGAGGGTGTGAACTAACAGGATCGGAATCATTAGTTATAATCAAACATCATACGTAAAGTTTTCAAACCACGAAACATTCAAGTGTAAATAAGTGTGGAAGCGTAAAATCATAAACCAAGTGTTGCGTCACGCAGGACGACTTAAAACCCAATTACTGACAGTTTAAAAACGAGTTTGCAAAAACGATAAAGTTCAATGTAATGTATGTTCCTATACCGCGCGCCCGCCTCGGCTACCTGAGAATAACATATTAAAAGTGTCAACACGAGGTTGGTGAGTTCACAAGTTTATATAAATAAAGCGTTTGCGTTTGCGTTTGCGTTTACGTTTTGCGTTTGCGTGTGCGTTTTGCGTTTGCGTTACCAGATAATGTTAAATCAATTATATATCTATAGGTAGCTGGCCAATAAAACAAGTATTACTAAGTGTTCGACACCGAAGCTGACTGTTTATCAATTGCCTTGCCACCATGTCTATCCCGACCATGGAAAATGTGAGAGCCAAGATTACACCCACCCGACCTCCAGTCGAGTTTAGCGTTGGGTGGGGTTTGTCAAACCCAGTGGTACTACTCAACAGTGACTCGCTATTATCCAATATTAAACGGTTCGATGTTATGAAGGACTTTAGTTTTTTCGTTTTCCACTTAGCCTTTACAAGTGATATATAACTAAATAACAAAATCTAAAGCGTTTTGGAGTATGTATTCTCCCCCAAGTAAAAGCGTTTAAAAGAGTAAAAGGGGAACGTGAAACTCACTGTTTGCGAAGAATTCAAAAACAAGTCAACCAAGAGATGCGCGTCACAGAAAATCCTCACTAGCGTTCTAAAACAAGAATGAGATTTTCTAAGTGTTGGAACTATTATTGAGCCTCTAGACTCGGCACATAATACCTATGCATAAGATACGTTTCGTGTTTCGTTTGTGAATTGTGTGTGACTCAACAAACACATTGGTGATACGTTACATGTGTGAACAACTACTTACGTGTCAAGTATTAATATTGTACATTACTAGCAATTATTCCACACAAGGGCAATTTAGTCAAAAACATGGCAATTATCTAGCAACAAGCACGTTTCATGTATTTTCATATAGTTCAGCAGCTAGTTCTATCAGGACAGATTTCTACTTGAAAGATTACTCTATTCAACAGATCATAACATATCAATTAATTCACCTAAAATCTTCACAAAAGCACACATGAGTTAGGTTTTCAGAACTATTTTTATTGTATTTTTATTCCACATAGATTTCTCACAATGGTCAAAAAATTACAGTAAACTCACAGCAGTCAGAATCATGCGCAATAGAATGTTATTTTTATTCCCGTTAAATGAAAAATCCAATTAATGCAAGACCAATTGGGTTAGGTTTCTAACCCAATTTATTTTCATCCAGAAGTGGAACCAACCCATTTGGTCTTGTAGTTTATGAGATATCTAAGTCGCAAAACAGCCTAACAGCAGGTCTCCCAAATCAGCCTTGCACAACAGTTTTGTAAAATAATAAAAACAGACTTTTATACGTCCAAAAAATACAAACTCGGACTTTTCAGAAACTAGACTCGACCTAGTATACTGTAGAATCAACAATCGTATCAAAACATAATATTAACATCAAGTTACAGCCGTCCAAACACGAATTCAATAATCTGTCCAGCATCAGTTTTCATCAAAACTCAATAAACAATTAACCTATGAACTAACAATCATGCATGTAACCCTAAATCATCAAAAAACAACATATTTAACACTTAAGGTTTATGATTACAGGTTTAATCATACAATTAAATGATAGAATGGATTAGATATGGTGTTTATATTACCTAATTAGCTTCTTAACTCTTCGATCAAGCTTGAAACCGACTTGTATACATGTGTGTGTGTGTGTGTGTGTGTGCCTTGTGGCTCGGTCGACGAGAGAGGAGAGGGGAGGGGGGCTGCCGCCAGGTGAGAGGGGAGGGAGAGAGGGGATTAGGGTTTAGGTTATTAACATGTTGTTTATATATATAATTATGTTAAACTTAACCCCCTTAAGCTTCTAATTAATCAATTTCTAGCATAACATACACTTTTGCATCTTGAGTTAATGTTTTACATATGAATATCAAATAACACATAAACCTAACACATAATTCTCAAATACTTATTGTTTGGATGTTTGTCGTTTATTCACCAATGGTTTGCGTCAACTCGTTTGCTTTTCGGTGCAATCCCGAAAGACTACATGTGTAGTGATTGTCAAGCGTCATTTAAAACCCTAGTTTAAATGTAATGAGATGTGCGTTATAGATCAAGTGATCTTAAGTTTGAATTGACGTAGTTTGAATTAACGGAGTTAACCTGAAATTGACGAGTGTCACATCATTCCCATGTTGAAAGAATTTTCGTCCCGAAAATTTGAGTCAAGTCGCGATGAGTGTCTAAAAAAAAGCAAGAAAAATTTCAGTTTGTCATACTAAGCCTCAATATATAGACGATGGACCTAATTGGTTAACATCCCGTAACGAATTAGGATCTAGTTCGTTAACATTACAGACTCTGAATGAAACATAACGAATCACTTGATTCGTTATGCCCATTCGTCAACATTCCATGACGAATGGGAACATACATAACGAAATACAAGCCCATTCGTTAAACATCCTTAACGAATGGGTGTTACATTAAACAAACTGGCTAGTTCGTTAAACATCATTAACGAACTAGCCTTACATTAACGAACTTGCTTAAAAACATAAATATCTTTTCCATTATAATAATAATAAATACAAAGACGATAAATACAAAGACTCGAGACGCCAAAACCGTGCACTAACATGACTCAAGTCTTTCAAGACCGTCATGTTGTTCAGCACTTCTCAAAAAAATTATGATTTGTCAGCTTCTGTTGATTTTTAACTCTTGTCTGTAGGTTCTGTATCCATTCTCGCTGACTCGCGATCAAAGCTTGGTCCAAGTCTCGTTGCTCTTACAGAGTTGCCACATGATAATCCAGAGCGTTGTGTTTCCTAGTCACCTCTTGATTGATTACTTGTTGATCCTTGATGTATTTGACAACATAAGTTCACGGAACACTGGTGACTTCTTCGATTTACCACTTGAGATTGGAGTGGCAGCTATGACAGGGCTCCTATGGGTTGATGAAGGTGTGGTTGAAATGGTTGAGTGTGGTATGGTTGGTATAGGTAGGGTTAGGGATAGGGTTGGAGGCTAGTATGTGCGTTTGTGGTTTCTATGGTGGATGTGGTGCTTTATGTTTGGATAGATGATGTGAATGTGGAGGACCAAAATGTTGTGCCTCTAATTGGTGAAGTGAATAGGTAGGTTGGTGATGTAACGGGTGCAGTGGTCCTAGGGGAGGTTAAGGTTTCGGCTTGGGTGGTCATAGGAATGTCTTCAAACATTGAAGGCATTGGCTCGTCTAATCTGGCTGGTGAGGTTTCGGAGAGGTGATGGGTTCCTCTCTAAGAGATGGTTTCTTTGGTTTGGGTTTGGTTTTCAGGATTATCCAAGACTTGGCTTTTGTTTGGGGTTTGGTTGGTGATTTGAGGTTTTTTTTTATTTGGTTTTTGGTGAGGTCGATGTTTGGGCTTTGGTGAACTTGATTTGTTTGGATTTGAGGGCTTCTATGGGTTTGGCTAATGTGGTTGGTGATCCTATCAGTGGGTCAGGAATAGTGGTGGTTTGTGGTGTGGTGGTATTGTTGGTGCATAAATGTCAGTAGTTCATAGTCTAGTGTATGTAATCGAGTCTGTAATGTTATTTATGTTTTTGTTTAAGCGAAGTTGTTAACAAGTTCGCCTAGGCGAACTTGTTGAACAAGCGAAGTTATGGACAACTTCGCCTGAACATATCAGGCGTAGTTGTCGTGTATTTATATACCAGCCTACGGCTTGGTTTATGTAAGTCGTTTAAGTTAGTCGAGTTGATCTGAGTTCATTGTAACGTGAGGACGAGAGTCTGTATCAGTGATTCATATCACGTGAGTTCAGTTATTAATATATAACGTGTTTCGGTTTATTCGTGTGTGTTTGTTTGATTTGCTTTCTACGCTCGTAACGATCTACGCAGGGATTCCGCACCTGAGTAGACCGAGATATCTCGTGTGATCCGTCAGGGAACCTACAATTGGTATCAGAGCATTTGCTCGATTGTGTGGTTCGGGATATTCACGCGGGTGTAGAAATCGTCCCGTTTCGACTATTCGCGGGACGTGTTTTCTGTGTTTTTGATCATTCTTACCTCCTACCATCGTGTTCAAGCCTTTACACCGTCAAAAACCTCGTTAAAATCCGATTTACAGATCTGCAAATCTTCCGTGTTCATCAGGCGAAGTTGCCGTCACTGTGCGTAGGGTTTCGGCGAAGATATAAGGTTAAGCGAAGTTCTCCACAACTTCGCCTACCTTCTCAAGTTCGCCTAACTCAAGCGAAGTTCTCTACAACTTCGCCTACCTCTTAAGTTCGCTTACCTCAAGCGAAGTTAAGAATCAGCGAAGTTAATCAGCAGTGTTATCAGCGAAGTTCTTCAGCGAAGTTCTCTACAACTTCGCCTACTTCAAGCGAAGTTATCCGTAACTTCGCCTACAGTACTTTAATAAAAAAAAAAAATTCTTAATTTTTCAGGTTTCTTACTTTTCGGGAAAGATGTCGTCGATCAACATCTCTGAGTTAGTGAAGATGGAAGTTGAAGCAGGGTCAGCTACCAAGGCACCAAGATTGCTGAAGGGAACCGATTTCGTTGCATGGAAGGATCGGTTCATACAATACGTCAAATACCAGGATGCGAAGATGTGGGTATGCATCCAGGATGGTTATATTCCACCAGTTATGGAGTATGAAGGTCGTGTCAAATTAAAAAGTATAGTAAAATGGAAGAAGAAGAGAAAAAGATGTATGAGGCCGAGAGCAAGGCTCATGCTGCTATTACTATGGCTCTTCCTCAAGAGATCCTTCATACGTTCAGAAAGTATACGTCAGCAAGAGAGCTTTGGGAAGCTCTTGAGAACAGATTTGAAGGGAATGTAGGAATCCGTGCTTCAAAGATAAAATTGCTCAAAACCCAGTTCTCAGTCTTCAAGTATTTGAAGAATGTTAGATGATATTATCACTCGATATTACCATCTGATGACTGAATTGAGCAACTATTCAATTTCCTACCGAGAAGAAGAAATAGTTGAGAAGCTTCTAGATGCTCTCCCACCAAAATGGGAGATGTACACTGTGCTGATGAGGGAAGACAAGGACTTTCCCACATATGATCTTGAAACGGCAGTCAACAAGCTTAGAACCTTTGAGCTTAACATGGTCAGAAAAGAGACACCTATGGATCAGGTTCAAGATCCAGGTATGTATGGAGCTAAAGTCAACACTAGCTCAGGATCGAAGACTGAATCTGCTGCCTACTACACAAAGGGAGAGTTGGGCCCCAACTCATCACATGAGGGGCATGTGTCAGTTAACACAAATGGGGATGTTTGCTATGTAGCAGCTGGATCGAGTGGTTCTCAACCCCAGGTAAGCAAGAGTAGTTGCTCTCCAAGTTCTCCCAGCAACAACTACTCCAAGATGCCTATGAGTGTCAAGTCTGCTGAAGAGCAGTTTGGTCTCTATGCTTCTTTCATTGCTTCCTATGAGAACTACATTCAAGGGAAGATTGTTGATCCAGCTATGTTGGAGAAGATTACGATCAGATTGATGCTGACGACATGGAAGAAATGGATTTACAATGGCAAATGGCCATGATCGTGAGAAGAGTAAAAAGGTTTATGAGAAAGACGGGAAGGAAGTTTGTCGGTGGAAAGCCGGGGTTTGACAAGGCAAAGGTGAGATGCTACAATTGTCAACAAAACGGTCACTTTGCAAAGGAATGCAGGAATGAGCGTGTGGAACGAAGTCAGGGTAGGTCTCCACAGCAAAGTGAGGGTAGAAAAGATTATAGTGCGATGATGTCCAGAGAATATGGTGAATACAACTGGAACCTGCTTTCTAAAGAAACTTTTGAGCAGGCAAATTTGGCGAAGGTTGAAACTGAAAAAAGTGAGAAGGTTACCGGAGAAGAAAAAGCTTTCATGGCAGATGTTAAAGATCAGCTCTCCGAGGTATGTTCTAAACCAACTTGTTCAAAATGTGAGAACTTGTCTGAGCAACTAGCAACCATAACTGATCAGTATGTTAGGTTGGATGCTGAATTTAAAACCTTAAAAGAAGATCATCACTTTATTAAATCAAGAGAAAATAATTATAAAATTAAAATAAAAGCTTGTGAAAAAGATGTTAAAAGTCTAAAAACAAAACTTGCTGAAAAAATTGAAGTGATTGATTTAAGCTATGAAGTTTTGGAAGAAAAGACCAAACTAATTGCTGAGAGAGAAAAACAGATTGCTGACCACCAGGTGAAAGTGGTGGAACTGAATCGAAAACTGGAGCAGTTCAGAAATTCCTCTGCTATTCTTGATCACCTTGTTAGTGATCAAGGTTCCTCTGTCAAGAGGGGAGGAATCGGTTATCATGAGGTTCCACCACCGTACAATCACAATTACACTTTTAACCCTAGTGTTCAGAAATCTGTAGATTTTGAGGTTGCTCAGACAGTGCCAATTAAAGTAACTGTTAAAGAACCAAGTGTTAGTAGAGGCGAAACAAGTTCGCCTGTTTCAAGTGTTGAAATTTCTGATCCAACTCCAGTCTCATCAGATTCGGATAAGTCATCCGAGTCTGGTAAGGCAAAAGAGGAGGTTGTGTTACCCAAGAGTGGAGAAAAAGATAAAACAAATAAAAGGAGTACTCCACTAAACCCGTACGTCCCACCATATGTGAGACGAACGGGCGGTATTAAAGCCTCGACATCTAAAACACCGGTTGATAAAAAGGTTGAGCATAGGTGTTGTTTTAGATGTAATCAATTAGGACATCTTGTTGCAAATTGCCCTCTGAAGCAGCGATTCAGAGGTGTAAGGCCTACTAAAGCTGAGAATAAACCTAATAGTAATTATCATGCTCCTAAAAATGAAAACCATTTAAAATTCAAAAATGTGACTAATTCAGGTTTTCATAGAAACAAATCTCAGTTTTACACTGCTAATAACCAAACCACAAGCTATAATTCTTTCAATTCACAAAGGTTTGGAAGGCCTCACAATCAATCTTCAATGAGATATCCTAATAGGATTTACAGGAATTTTTGAGATACTAACTTTGGAAGGCCAAAGTTTGGGATGTATAGATCCAAGACCAATTGGTCTTGGGTCCCTAAATTCTTATCTTTTGCTTTATTGTGCAGGAACAGTTGAACAGGGCTGCCAACAATCTTTGGGTTGTAGATAGCGGCTGTTCCCGGCACATGACGGGTAACAAATACTTGTTACACGATTTGAAACCTGTTCAAGGAGGGAGAGTGAGCTTTGCCGGTGAAAGTGGTGGCAAGATTACTGGAATGGGAACGGTGTCAAACGGAAAGATGACTTTGGAGAAGGTTAACTTTGTAGAAGAATTGAAGCACAATCTGCTGAGTGTGTCGCAGATCTGTGATAAGGAGTACACCGTTCATTTTACAAAGAATGAGGCGATTGTGTTGAAACCTGGTTTTCAGATACCAGAGGAGTGGATTGTGATGAAGGCTCCACGTGAAAGAAACACATATATTATGGATATGAGATCAACTGAAATGGCCACGGCAGAATCATGCCTTATGACAAAAGCAAGTGAATCAGAGTCCGAATTGTGGCATAGGAGAATGGGGCACATTCATCTTCGGAAGATGAACCACATTGTCAGGAATGGACTTGTGCTGGGCGTTCCCTTGAAGAATTTCAATTTTGAAGATAAATGTATAGCGTGCAAGAAGGGAAAGCAGCACAAGAAATCCCATCTCACCAAGAAAGTCAATTCAATTGCCAGTACTCTGGAGTTGCTTCACATGGATCTCTTCGGTCCCGTGAATGCAAAAAGTCTAGGAGGAACTTCTTATTGCTTGGTGATCACTGATGACTACTCACGATATTCGTGGGTGTATTTCCTGAAATCAAAAGGCAAAACGGCTCAGATGGTGAAGAATTTGATTACCAAAGTTGAGAACGTTATGGATAAAAGGGTTAAGTTCATCAGGAGTGACAATGGAACGGAGTTCAAGAATTTTGAGATGGAGATCTTCTACTTTCAGAGAGGGATTGAACACCAATACAGCGCTCCGTATACACCGCAACAGAATGGAGTGGCTGAAAGGAAAAATAGAACATTAATTGAAGGAGCCAGAACTATGCTGGCTGATTCGAAGCTTCCTGTGGTGTTTTGGGCTGAAGCTGTTGCTACAGCCTGTTATGTTCTGAATAGAGTCTTAACTGTTAAAAGACTTGGTAAAACGTGTTATGAGCTTATGCATGGGAGAAAGCCCAACTTGAGTGGTCTTGAACCATTCGGGTCCCCTTGTTCGATTTTGAAGACAAATTCTAAATTTGGTGAAGTAGCCGATGAAGGAATCTTAGTCGGTTATGTTGTTGGGACTCCCAACAGACGTGTCTTCAATACATCGACCAGCAAGGTTGAGGTGGTGTGTAACACCGATATCACAAGTTACCAACCGCCAAAACCGAGCAACGGACCTGCTGAGTTTTTCGACTATGTTAAACTTTTTAAGTCTTTTAACATACCGTATTTGGATATTGCTGAAGAAGAAGAGAGAGTTGCTACGAAGATGATCCTTGATGAGGAAGAAAACCTATTGCAAAGACAGCTGATCGATAAATGTCAACCTTCCTCATCAAATGCTGTCGATACCCCTGCTACCTCGACTGAAGAAGAATTTTTCAATCCATTTCACTCTCAGCATGAAACAACCATTGACGAGCTCTCTTCTAACTTGGAAGACAATTTGCATGTCGGTTCTGTTCCGACCACGAGAATTCATAAAGATCACCCTTTGGAGAATGTGATTGGTGATGTGTCCTCCGGTGTACAAACAAGACGTAGCTTGAATGAGCACACCTGTGTTTACACAAGCATCAAGGAGACAGGGATAATCAACGAATGCTTGTACACCTGCTTTATCAGCCAGACTGAACCGAAGAATTATCAAATGGCTCTCAAGGACAGCTCGTGGGTCGAAGCTATGCAAGAAGAGTTGGCTCAATTCAAGAAAATGGAAGTTTGGACTTTGGTTGAAAAACCGAAGCATGTGCATGCGATAGGCACAAAATGGGTGTTTAAGTGCAAGAGAGATGAGAAAGGGATTATCATAAGAAACAAGGCGAGGCTAGTTGTGAAAGGATTTAATCAACAAGAGGGTATTGATTATAATGAAGTGTTCGCTCCGGTGGCAAGGTTGGAAGCCATTAGATTGTTTTTGGCATTCGCTGCTTATAAGAAGATGAAGGTATTTCAGTTGGATGTGAAGAGTGCGTTTCTGAATGGGAAAGTTGATGAGGTAGTGTATGTTGAGCAACCTCCGGGTTTTCCTGACCCAGACTTTCCTGATCACGTGTACAAGTTGAGCAAGGCATTGTATGGACTACATCAGGCACCTCGTGCCTGGTATTCAACTTTATCAGATTACTTGCTTGAAAATGGTTTTGAAAGAGGGAAGATTGATAGCACGTTGTTCGTTAAGAGAGAAGGAAGCGACTTCCTGCTGGTGCAAGTCTACGTGGATGACATTATCTTTGCTGCATCTAAAGTCTCCATGTGTCAGGAGTTTGAGGACGTCATGAAGAAAAGGTTTGAAATGAGTGCTATGGGTGAACTAACTTTCTTTTTAGGATTGCAGGTTGATCAGAAGAAGGATGGGATGTTCATTCATCAGACCAAGTATGTCCATGATGTGCTCAAACGCTTCAAGATGGAGGACAGCTCTCCATTCGACACTCCAATCTGCGTCAATCACAAATTGGGTGCTGAGTCAGACGGTGATGCAGATGTGGACCCAACTCAGTATCGGGTTATTATAGGTTCTTTAATGTACTTAACTGCTTCTAGGCCTGATGTAATGTTTGATGTTTGTCTTTGTGCTCGTTTTCAGGCAAACCCAAAGGAATCTCACATGAAGGGTGTGAAGAGGATCTTGCGGTATCTCAAGGGCAAACCGAAGCTGGGGTTGTGGTACCCGAGAGGAGGAGACTTGGAGCTAGTCGCTTACACAGATTCTGATTATGGAGGGTGCAATCAGAGTCAGAAGTCAACAACTGGAGGATGTCAGTTTCTTGGTGGCAGATTGGTGTCGTGGCAATGCAAGAAGCAGACTTCAGTCGCAATTTCAACCTGTGAAGCAGAATACATGGCAGCATCCAACTGCTGCTCCCAGGTTCTTTGGATTCAACAACAATTGCGCGACTATGGTCTGAATTTCTTACTTACACCTATTTGCATTGATAACACAGCTGCTATCTCAGTAACTAACAATCCCGTGAAGCACAGTAAAACTTAACATATTGACATACGTCATCATTTTATACGGGATTGTGCTGAGAAGAAACTGATTGTGCTTGAAAAGGTGGATACGCTTGATAATTTCGCTGATATTTATACTAAAACGTTTGACAAAACAAGATTTCAAAACCTTATCGAGCTGAATGGGATGATCAATCCCGAGTAACCATGCTTTTCATGTTATACTTTAGTTTAAAAAAAAAAAAAAAAAACGTCACTATCGCTTAGAATATGTCGGTTACCTCAGTTTGAAGGACTTGTCTTCGGATATGTTTTGGTCCTCATTTTCTACTTGTAGATTTTGAGGATAGCCATTAACCAGATGACTGAAAGTGACCGGGGCGGTTTATGATGAGTTTTTATTCTTTCGCTTAAAATTAGTCGATCATATTAATTAGTTAGAAGGACACATACTAGTATGTGGTCGGTCCAGCTGATCCATTGGATCTTCGGGATAGCCGTTTACCTGAAGACTTTGTTTTGGTCGGGGCGATTAATGTTAAAATTTTTTAAAGGGAATTGAAATTATTTTTCAAGTCTACTACTTCGTAAGAAGTTCGTTAGCTATGTTTAACAGAAAATTGATCCAACCTTGGAAAATGATAGATATACTGATTATGTGTGCTTAACTAGTGAAGTTATTAGGCTTAAAAGGCTTTAGGACAGTCATTGTATGTCATGGTAACTTTTTATGGTGCGTAAAAGTAGAAGTGATACAAACTAAAACTACTTGATTTTACGTGGAAACTCCTTACGAGTTTTGCATGTCTTCATATATATCTTTCCGAATGATAGGCAGAAAAGCGATTACCCAGTCATACACGAGCCCGTAAGTGTTCTGATTCCCGTGAAGATAGCGTTTCAAGAAACTGCAATGATCCAGATTCGGGACTTGCAGTTGGTTACTACTCTGAAGTCTATGTAAATGTTTATCATAAAAAAAAAAAAAAAAAAAAAAAAAAAAAAAACTTATGAGTTATTGAAACATTCTAGAGTTCAACATATCAAGACTTCTTAATCATGGAGTAAGAAAGAGAACGGGAAGGAGATGAAGAGTAATTACAAACTTAATCAGACACTAAGGGTCGAGGTCAATTCGGGGTGACTTGGGGAAAGCCAAATACGCTTTGAGAATAGATAGGAGGCATCATAATCTCTGAGTTGTTGCCCACTTAATTTTTGAGCTTAATTGAACTTAACTCGTATCACAGAAACGATGAAAACCATCTTAAGTTATTTACCTGCTTACAACCTGTCTCTATATGTCATAATACAGCTAAACACGGATCTATGTGACAGTCACGTAATTAGTATGATTCCTGTTCGGATCTTTTCTAAAAACATAGTAGTCCCTATCGAGACTGAAATTTGATCCCTTATACTTTAATTGTTAAAGTTTTCTTTTTATGTAGTTGTTTGCTTTTATAAATGGTTATTTGGACTTGATCGTGTAATTTAATTCTTAAAGGGAAGTTTTAGAGCTTAATTGCAAAATGTTCAAATTATAAGGGTTGATTTTGTAAATATAGGTGATGTTGTTAAACAGGCGAACTTATGAATAACTTCGCCTAGGCGAAGTTAACCGTAACTTCGCCTGTATAACTTCGCCCCTATATAAGGATTTTCAAGAGTCAAAACTGTTCATAATTTCTAAATCTCAGCGAACTTATTATCGATTTTCACAGCGAACTTATCTCCGATTTTCATACGTTTATCTGTTTCCGATTTCAATCAGTATTCAAGGTGTGTTTGGGTTCTATATCTTATACTCGATGTTCGATGTTGTTAATCCTAGGTTGTTTCGACACCCGGTTAACGACCTCGGACGTTCGAAACCTATACCCGATTTCAAACCTTGTTTTCACGTGGTCATGTACAACCTGGTCGTCTAGTTATCCTTAAAAACTTGTGTTTCAGAGTCCTTAATCTCCACAATCGTTAAATTCGCCAACGGCACGTCGTTCGAAATCCTTACTGTCGCCGATTCAGATTCAGGCGAACTTAAGGTTTAGGCGAAGTTATCCGTAACTTCGCCTGAGTCTAAACTTCGCCTGAGGCGATGTTGTGGTGAGGCGAAGTTATCATTAACTTCGCCTGGACCTTTTAATTTTTTAATTATTAGACGAACTTAAAGATGAGGCGAAGTTGTTCCCAACTTCGCCCCAACTTTAACTTCGCCTATACAGAAGTTATCACAACTTCGCTCATGGTAATAGGCGAACTTGTGGTACGCCTTAACGTTTATCTAACTTGGTTCGTTTGTTGCAGATATGGCTGCAGTAGCAGGTGCTGGAGGTGCTGGAGGCGATGACGGAGATAATCAGAGACAATTCTTCCCGGGTCACAACATGTTCATCACCTTAGACCCGGAAGCGAGTGGTGTGGAGGATTACCGCGAGATAATCACATTCCTTCTTCGCTCGAGGATATTCCACGCAATCACGACGACTCTGCCGATATCCTTACCCAATATCGAGGATTTCTGGCAGACGGTGGAATACGATTGCCGTGTTGAGCCCCCGTTTATGCGAGCAACCGTCAACAATCAGGAGGTTCAGTTCTCATCTGAACAAATACGGGTGGCTTTACGGTTCGGTGAGGAGACTAGGGATGACCCTACAGAGTTTGTGGCTCCGTTCCGTGATGGAGCGTTTCTCCGAATGGGCTATTCTGGTCCATTAGGTGATACTCAGAGGAGGAAGGGTTTCCTGCTCGATCAGTGGCGCTTCCTCATGCACGTCATGACTGTGTGTATGTCTGGGAGGAAGGCGGGTACTGACGGAATGGGTGCGACCATGCAGTCAGCAATGACTGCTCTGACTTATAACAAACGTTATAGCTTTAGTCAGATGGTCTTTTATGAGATCGACAGACAGAGGAGGGCGATGGCTCGTGAGCGGTTCATAATGTATCCAAGATTCATCCAGATGATCTTGAACCATGTGGCTCCAAATTTGCCTCAACGACGCCCAATACGATACGTGGAGAGTGTGAGCAAACGTATCTTTGCTCAATGCCGTACTTCGAGTGCGAGGAGCAAGCCTGAACGTCGTCCAAGGCATACTCCACTCTTTGGGTTCTTAATAAACCCGGGGTATGTGCCAGCTCGGGGGGATGAGTTCAGAGACCCTCAACCACAACAGGCAGGAGCAACTCGAGATGTACCTACTGTGCCTGTGGTGTCGGCTGAGGAGGATGTAGACCTTGATGCTACATTTGGCGGCCAAGGATTCTTCGACATGGACCGTTTTGATCCACAAGAAGAGGTGCAGGTCTCTGCTGCACAGGTTAGGGAAGTGCGTATTACTAGAGCAGCTACGACGGTGGCTGACTCAGATCTTGATGACGTTATGGATGAGGCGAGAAGGATGTTGGTGAGACGAGAAAGGACGATTGGGAAGAGGAAGAGGACAGTTGATGATACTGAGTCAGAAGAAGAAGAAGAGGATATTCACAAGCTGATTAGACGATCAAGACGTGAAAGGACAGGTGCAGGTTTGGGAGCTGGTGAGACTTCAAGGGTTATACGGTTCGCTCCATCCGCACTGTCAGGTATGTCGATTGTTCCTACTTCTGTACAGGTTACAAGCGCCGCGGATGTTCCCGTGGTGGCTACTTCAGCTGTCGGCATCCCATCCATCACACTACAGACGACGACTCCGGAGATTGTGTCGTTACCACCTCCAACGCTTACTCCTTCAGAGGTGGTGGAACAATTTGTAGAGTCTACCGTCGTTGCAACTGCAGGTTTGTCGGTCACGATACCACCTGCGGTTACGTCCACAACTGCTTCTGATGTCCCGGTTACATTCGAGATCCCTGCTGAGTATACTCAAGATACATCTAACATGAGGTTTGATTTCGATGCAACCCTCTCAGACTCGGAGAGAATAGCTGCACTTGAACGGGTCGTGGCAGAGCAATCGAGGATAAACTTTATCCAGACCCAGGCTATGCAGCGCCTTGTGGCAGAGAATCAACTACAGTCGTCCCTCCTGGTTGAACATGGGCGAATTATAGATGCTATGAAGGAGTTCTTGGCATCTCAGGGGGAGACAGGCTGTAGAGGCGACGAGTTAAGGACAAAGAAGAGAAATGATAGAGACGATGATCCCAATGCATCGAAAGATGCAGGTGGTGAGTTTCCAAGAACTACTCAAGCTCTTGGGACTTCCACAGCTCAGGGGGAGTCTGCAGGTGCAGTTGGTGGTGATGAGGTGGTGACGGTTGATGATGATGATGATGTGATTGATGCTTTGAAAGAACTAGATGATGATATGCTAGATGATGATGTGATGTTTGATGATGATGTGCTGCCTATTGAGGAGATTGAGAAGATTGGAGCACAGATTGTGATTGAAGATGAGATTGAAGAAGGTGAAATAATTGAAGAAAATGTTGAACACGAGATCCCAGATGTTGAGAAAGCCGATATGGGCACTGAGATGGAAAATGATGAGACTGAGTGGGAGGAGCAGCCTAGGTGGAAGGAAGGTTGTGCTCATTGGTTTATTAAAACTAAGAAGCCTGCTGTTCCAACCATGTTCAAGAAGAGTTATAATATCAAAGGCTATGCTGAGTCGAAGAAAGGAATTATTTGTTGGCTATATGATGAACAGATAAAGTTGTTTGTGGTGAAACGTTTTGATGGGATTCAGTATTTTAAAAGAACGTTGAGATCTCTCAATACACTGCCGGAATGTGAGGTGAAGGATTTGGCTAGATTGGGGCTGATCAATAGAAGCGACGACAACATGGCAAGGGTTATTGGGAAGATCGTGTGGAAAGAAAGCATAAAAGAGAAGAAGTTTGAGTTATTAAAGCCACAGAAGGGAAAGCTAGTGGAAGATAAAGAAAGGGGAATGAGAGCAGATGGCAAGCCATGGATGGTAATGAAGTACAAACCGATTCGATGCATTAAGGAGGTTCCAATGAAGATTATGCCTCAAGATGTGTTGAAGAATCTTAAATGGTGGTATGTTGATTGCCAGACTGCTGAAGCCGTGATGGAAGACGAAGACGAACAAGAAGTGCTGAGGGTGTATGATCCGATGCATCTTGTTAACTTATCGAAAGCTGATCTGCAAGTGTTGAATGAAAAGAAGATATTCTATATTCCTGCTTGGAAAGACGAAGCGAGGAAGTATCAGCGAGTAGTCACGGTATGTGTTAGAGAAGGAGTGCATGCGTGAAGATTACAAGACAAGTGCTTAAAGATCAAGATATGAAGCTACTGCCAAGGGGGAGTCTGTTGGTGCATAAATGTCAGTAGTTCATAGTCTAGTGTCTGTAATCGAGTCTGTAATGTTATTTATGTTTTTGTTTAAGCGAAGTTGTTAACAAGTTCGCCTAGGCGAACTTGTTGAACAAGCGAAGTTATGGACAACTTCGCCTGAACATATCAGGCGAAGTTGTCGTGTATTTATATACCAGCCTACGGCTTGGTTTGTGTAAGTCGTTTAAGTTAGTCGAGTTGATCTGAGTTCATTGTAATGTGAGGACGAGAGTCTGTATCAGTGATTCATATCACGTGAGTTCAGTTATTAATATATAACGTGTTTCGGTTTATTCGTGTGTGTTTGTTTGATTTGCTTTCTACGCTCGTAACGATCTACGCAGGGATTCCGCACCTGAGTAGACCGAGATATCTCGTGTGATCCGTCAGGGAACCTACAGGTATGTGTGGCTAAGGATGTGGGTGCTAAGGATTCGGTAATCATAGCTAAAATCGAAGGAACAAGTACCTTAATGGAAGGCACTTTGGAAGACGAGGACTTCTTGGAATCCTTGGCCTTCTTTAAGCATTTGAGTGGATGCTCTAGCTCATCTTCCTCCTCCTCCTCAGTATCAGTAGCAGCAACAGAATTCTTAGAGGATTCACCAGCTTTCCTCTTACCCTTATCATGTTTCTTCTTTGATCCATGCTCCAACACAACATCAACTTCCGGCTCAGTCTCAGTATCTACAGCCGGATCATCAACAGGTTCGTCATGCTCTTCTTCCTCATCATTTCCTTCATCCTGACCATCATCATCATCAGGATCATCACCACTGTCATCACCTTCCTCCTCAACCTCGGTTTCCTCACTGTCAGTTTCAGTCTCAACAAACTGACCAAACTTAACCCGGGCTCTTCACCTTCATACTTGTAAGTACTTCTCCCAGAAGACTCAATAATAGCCTTCATGGCAGTTTGTCTAATCACTTTCACATGAAATGGTTCAACAGCTTTAATAGCATTTCCTTCTTCATCAACTTCATCAGTATGGACAGGAAGTAAGTGATCCAATATCAACTGGATGAATCGAGATACATCATCCTTCTATTCTTTGCAAGTACATTCATTTGTATGTACTTAAATAATAGATTTGAATAGTTATACTTCCTTTTGCATGTTAAACACATCATCACTCCTACCCAATCTGCATTCAACTTATCAAACCCACCCTTTTGAGAAGATAAACTGTTAGCTACCATGTGAAACAGAAGCTTCCAATAAATTGGCATATGCTTCTTCTAATAAGTTGACCACTTAATATCATACCATATCTCCTCCAAGTACTCAGCAATATGTTCCTTTGTAAAAGTGGTGAATGGGTCATTTGCATTGTCTTTGATTTGTAAAGGTTGTCGATAACTTCCTCATTAACTGTCATCCTCAGCCCATCTAACTCTGAAGTGATTCTAGAACTTCCCTTCTTTGATATTGCTTTGGTCCATAACTACTCTACCCATGAGCAATGAACCTCAGGGTCAGCAGAGATAGCATAAGATACAGGACACTCGTGTAATTTCTTGATCATTGAAATAAACAATTTATACTTTCTCTTTCTTGGGATTTCCAAGGAACATGAGCTATTATGACCCTATAACGCACAAAAGGAACATTAGTGTTGATAATTAAGTATAAAGATAACAACTATGTACAAAGAATAAGCTTAAAGCAAATCAAACTTAAAATAAAACTATACAAAGTATATATACAAAAACTGTCTAAGTACAAAGTATTCGAATCGAATGGGTATGAAGTTTTGACAGAAAAGTCTAAAGCGTGAGTATTCAAATCGAATCAGAGGTAAATAAATCTTTTAAAATTTGTTAAGTATTATCAAATTGAATGATAAATCTGATTTAATC
This sequence comes from Bidens hawaiensis, assembly GCF_021521415.1. Taxonomy (NCBI): domain Eukaryota; kingdom Viridiplantae; phylum Streptophyta; class Magnoliopsida; order Asterales; family Asteraceae; genus Bidens; species Bidens hawaiensis. The sequence goes on from NW_027491467.1 coordinate 1,262,077, forward strand.
CAATTGTAGATGAATCTAATCGAATGATCATTCGATTAGATTGATTAAGAGATTAGATTAGATTAGATTCAAGTTGAACCAGTTTAGAAATGTTTACAAGTGTTGTTCATTCGAATCGAATGACCATTCGATTCGAATGTAACTCTCATTCGATTAGAATGTCTTTTAACCTTTGTATATCTGAATCTTTAATCGAATTGAGATTCGGTTACTCATTAGAAATTTTCAGGGTAGTTCTTCTTCCATTCGAATGGTCATTAGAATGGATGGTCCTTGGGAATTTTCTGTGATTGTCCATTCGAATAAAATGTCCATTAGTTTAATTGACACTTGTCAAATTTCATGGTTGATATTATTTGAATCGAATAGCCATTCCAATCGAATAGTCATTCGAATCGAATGACCATTTGAATGCTCAGTCCTTAACATTTTCTCAGCGTATCAATTCTAATCGAATTTCTTATTCAATCATATTCCCATCCACACACAACAGACCATTCGATTACAACCCCATTCGAATTCAACTTCCATTTGGATACAACATTCAAACTTTCCAGAATATAATGAACTCAACCCTTCAACATGTTTCTGGGTTCATGTTCATTCTCTATGAAGATCTGGGCAACTTTTTCTCATATTCAACCCCTTTTTCTAGGTTTATTAACCCCAAACAAGACCGAAGAACCCTAAAAATATCAAAATCTATACAAAACTTGACAAAAACTCAATTAAAACAACACATATGGTCCTAATGATGTCGACAACCAGTTTATAACAACAAATTTGTCAAATAACATTAAGATGCCCAACTGGGTATGAACAGTTCCGTTGGGAACTGTTCTTGAGTTCCTGAAAATAAAAACATGAATTAAACATGTAAATGTGTTACCACAGGAAATAGATCCATGTTTTATGATGATTCAAGTGTATTATGATGCAGATTTCGTGTTTGATATGAAGATCTGGGCACAAATCTTCAAAGTTTTGAAGGCGGTGGTGACGGTGAAAAAGGTAGAGAGAGAAAAAGGTTATGGATAAGATTTGTTAATGAAAATGAAAGATATTTTGCTTTGACCTATTTATACGGTCAGCCTATCTCGCGATAGGGTCAAAACATCTCGAGTTATAAATGATTTTACACTCTCAACCCCCGAACTTTGAAAATATTTACCAATTTAAACCCATAAAACATTTACCCACTGAATCCAAACACTCTAAATATATACAAGATATATTTCTGTTGGTTCAATACTTAACAAACATTGCATAGATGACCTTGTTGTAACACATTAATCCATTTAACTAGACACACAACTTAAGATAAAATAAGGTTTAATAGAAAATTTAAAAGAATTAAAAATAAAATTAAAACAAATTAAAAGGAAAAAAAAGAAAAAAATATAAAATAAAAGGATATAAAAATAAAATTTAAAATAATACAAGTTAAAGTAATTTTAATATGTAAATAAAACAAAAGAAAAACTTAAAAAATAAAATTAAAATTTGAAGTAAAGATGAAATTAGTATTATATTAATTATATTAATTAATTAATTTACTTAACTTGAGAAATACTTGTTTTTTGTGAGAAAGATCTCGACATGGAATCACATTATCTATAACATCCTAGATCACACTTCTATTTGAATGTTATTATGCCAAGAACTCAAAGTTGATTGTAGATATATTTGTCCACTTTAAACTTAACAAGTATTTTGATTTCACTGTGATACGTTAAGGTATGAATTAGACACAATACTTATGTGGTCCCCTGTTAATCCGACAAATTACAAACTCCATCATACCTCAGACATAGTTTGTGTTCATCAGTATCACCCCGAATTGACTCCGACCCCCTAATGATTTATCAAAACATTTTGAGCTTATTTAATCTTTTTGCAATTTTTCTTTCAAACAATATTAAAGGTTGAACTATGGACTTACTTGCCATACGGACTTACAAGCCTTCATATAAAATGTTTAGGACTTACTTGTTTGCCCCACTTTACGTGGTTCTAATATACCCCTTTTTGTTTGATTATTTATCAACCTTTTTGTTGTTAATATTAAATTCTTTTGAGCACTTTGCATTTTTTCTGCTTTATTAATTTTTATTTTCAATAATTATTTAAAGAAAAAGCAATTTTATGGAGATCAATCACTAGCGGGCTCGTGTATGACTAACTAATAACATTTTTGCCTTCGTCAATATGACTTATATTGGTGTCGACAACCGCTTCATGAGAGTGTAACCACTAGCATATGCTAGTATTTATGTTTATATCACTATAACACTTACTCATTTGTCAAGCCTATCTACACGTCAAGTAATGATCTTGTTGGATTTTGATCAACTCTTTTCATGTGCTAGGATCATTAGAGACAATTTCTTATCATTTTTCAAAGGTCGGATCGATTTCTCAAAATTTTATAATTTTTATATTATCCGACTCCCTCTAAACAGGAGCTCCCTCTAAATGAGAGAATTTCTTTTTGATACATTTTCACAATTTCTTAATGAAATATAATTAAATAATAAAATATAAAATATTTTTGGCAAAGTCAAATGACTTAATTTTCTTTTTCGTAAGGAAAATTAAAATCTTTTTGGTGAGTTAAACTTAACTCATTTTCTCTCTCTAAAATTGTGACATATTTGAAAAATATTTACAATTTTCTGTAAAAAATACGAAATTAAAGGAAAAGAAAATAAAAACGTAGTAGAGCAAACTACTTTAGAAAATACAAATAGTCTAAAAAATAAGATATAATAAATATAAAGGAATAATAAAATAAAATAAGAAAAAAAAATTAAAAGAATAAAAATAAAAATAAAAGAAAATAAAGGAAAATAAAAGAAAAATTAAAGTAAAAATTAAAATTAAAGAAAAATAAAAATAAAAATAAAAATTAAAACTTAATTTTGCACAAAGGAGATCATGCCAAGTGACTCAACAAGAAAGAAAAATCGGGCACGATTAAAGGCTTTTGTTAACAGGTCTGCAAATTTGTAATCAGTATGGACCCGTTCAATTGTGACAAGTTTCCGCTCATAACAATCACGAATGAAATGCATTCGGATTTCAATGTGGTCTTTGAGTGTTGGACCGGGTTTTTGAGAATGCAAACCGCTGCTTCATTATCACAGTTAATGGGGGTGCTAAAGAAATTCAAGCCGTAATGCAGTAGCTGATGCTGGATCCATATCACTTGTCAACAACAAGCGGAGGAAGCAATGTATTCTGCTTCAGTAGTGGAGGTTGACACGGTGACTTGTTTCTTTCATTGCCAGGAGATCAACCTATCACCCAGGAACTAACATCCACCCGATGTTGATTTTCGATCAAGATGGCATCCCCCATAATCGCTATCGGTGTAAGCATGCAGCACCATAGGGAAGTCTTTGGGATACCAAAGACCTAAGAAAGGCTTTCCCTTTAGGTACCGAAAGATGCGCTTTACAGCGGTTAGGATGGATTCTTTTGGATTACATTGATATCTGGCACACTGACAGACAGTGAACATGGTGTCTGGGCTGCTGGCAATGAGATATATCAGGGAGCCGATCATGGATCTATAAAGATGTTGATTAACTGGAGTCCCCGATGGATCTGGAGCAAGCACAGGTCTGGTAGCATTCAGAGTGAGAAAAGGAGAGGAGTATTTGAACCCAAACTTTTGTGTCTCGGACATATTTTTCTTGATGAATTAAAATTCTGTCCTCCTTTTGTTCAACTTGAAGACCAGTAAGAAAGTCATCTTTCCTAACGAGCTCATCTCAAACCGGCTTTGCATGACCTCAGCAAACTCTCGACACAGTTTATCAGATGTAGATCCAAAGATATTGTCATCAGCATACACTTGGACCAAGATTTGATCACCCTTCACCTTCTTGATAAATGGCGTTTGATCGATAACTCCTCTTTTATAGCCATTCTTTAGCAAGTGTTCTGCTAGGGTTGCATACCACGCACGAGGTTCTTGGTGCAGGCCATAAAGAGGTTTATCAATACGCTAAACATGGTTTGGATGATCAAGATCCTCAAAACCTGGTGGTTGCTTCACGCAGATCTCCTCCTTCACTTTCCCATACAAGAAGGCAGTCTTCACGTCCATCTGATCCACTTTGAAATTCATGTACGAGGAATAGGTTAGTAAAAGACGAATTGCCTCAAGCCAAGCTACATGTGCATAAGTTTCATCATAATCAAGACCTTCACGTTGAGAGAAACCCCGCACAACCAATATTGCTTTGTTTCTTATAATTACCCCCTTATCATCTTTCTTATTTCTGGAAACCCGCTTTGTCCCAATAGGTCTCTTGTTCGGCGGCATCTTGACCAGTCACCAAACATGAAGCTTATTGAATTGTAACAGTTCTTATTACATGGCCTCAATCCACGAGTTTTCTTTTAGAGCCACTCTGTAGTCCTTCGGCTCAACCAGTGAAATAAAACATTCAAAAAGACATTTGTTAATGGTACCAGATTTGCTTCTCGTTTGGATGTCAACAGATGGAGAACCGATGATGTTCTCTGTGGGATGACATCGGTGAATGGGTAGCTGAGGAATGTCTTCAACAATGGTGACTGGCACTGCTTGAAGATTGACAGAGAGATTCTCAATGGGATGAAAAATGCATGGAGCACTTTCAAGAACATCGGAAGTTGATAGAATAGAGTCAGGTTGATCAACCCTATTCTCTTAAGCAATTTGTTCTTCCCAAAGATGCTCACCATATGGAACAACGATGGTATTGATGGGATTTGTTGCAGTGTGGTCAGAATCACCAGCAACATGTTCTTCAACAGTAGCAGTAACTTGAATAGTTTCATCTCTAGAGGGAGGTGTGGCAACAGATTCTACCACGCTAGGGGCTGCTTGAAGATCTGCTACTGGTTCAGTCTGTTGTTGTTCCACATTGTCAGCAGACTGAAATGAGTCATCTGAATCGTTGTCGGATACATCTTCAACTTCAACCATCTTAGTTGAATCGGCAACTTGAACAGCAGGATTGTTAGCAACTTGATTATTTTCTTGAGGTGGAGGCGGAGGTGGAATTGCAGGTGGTGCAGGTATTGCAGGTGGTCCAACAGAGAGATCCACCTCAGACAGACTGTTGATTAAAGATTGCATTAACAAGGGTTATTGTGAAGAATATGGAACTTGAGTATTTGCAGGTGATGGAATAGACATGCCGCGAAACTGATTGAACAAGTAATCATAATCAAACAGCCAATCTGGTTCCGTGCAGGCACAGTAACATTCAGCTCTTGCCAGTCAACATTAAAGGATTCCAAAATCAGCTTGGTCTTCTTATTGTAGACTCGATAAGCGGTTTTGTTAGAAGCGTACCCAACAAAATAACACTCATTAGCCTTTTCTACAAACTTGGTATCAGGCTAAGCACCGGTATGGAGCAAGGTGCAAAGACATCCAAAAGTCTTGAAGTAGTTGCTTGCGGCATCGTCTTATAGTAGACTTCGCATGGAGTCTTCTTCAGACGCTTGTTAATGAGTACACGTTTTTCAATGAAGCAAGCCGCGTTGATGGCTTCACCCCAAAAGAACAGTGGAAATTTGGAGTCTAATAACATTGTTCTTGCAGCTTTAATCAGTATACGGTTTCGGCGTTCAGCAACTCCATTTTGTTGTGGAGTATCGGGTGCACTGAAGTGACGTTCTATTCCATTTGTACTGCAGAAGTTGTCTACTGTTCAGCTGCAAAATTCAGTTCCGTTGTCGCTTCTTATGCACTTGACCTTATTATCCGTCTATATTTCCACTAAAGTAATGAACTTGATCAGAAATTGGGTGGTTTCATCCTTGTTCCCTTAAAGGAATGTCAAACTGAAATGGGAAAAGTCATCAGTAATCACAAGACAATGGGCTTTTCGGCCGATTGTCATAGGATGGATAGGACCAAACAAATCCATATGTAACAGCTAAAGAATGAAATCTATGGAGTTGATCGTTTTGGGTTTGTGAGGAAGTTTGTGTTGCTTGCATTTGGAGCATGAAATACATTTTTCAATTCAAGAAAAAGATTTAACAGGCAATCCCCTCACATGTTCCCCTTTAACTAATTTGTTTAAGTTTTTGAAATTTACATGGCCAAGACGTCTATGCCATAGAGATGAGTCGTTCTCTGAGGCCTTAGATAACAAACATGAAGCGATCTTAGGAGAATAAGAGCTATTCATGTCTATTATATAAGCATCATTATGCCTCGGGGTATGCATCAATATCCTTTCTTCTAGAAATTTGAAACCCGGTTTAAGAATCAAGCATTCATTTTCAGTGAATAATGTGAAGTACTGTCGGTCTCATATTTGCGAAACACTGAGCAGATTATGATTAAGCTGTTCCACCAAATTGACGTCATCGAACGCAGGATTCCATTTGACACTCTACCATGTTTTGTAATGTTCCCTCCCGTATCCCCGGCAAAAGAAACGTATCCACCATCAAACGGTTTAACGTTGAATATCAAGGATTCGTCTCATGTCATGTGTCGAGTATAGCCACTGTCCAAGTACCAAATACTATTTACATGCCGTCTTGGCTGACCCTATACACATTGACAGCTTAATTAGATACGGGTTTCTGAGACTTAGTTGTCTCGAGAGGGTCAACCACAAGGTTGTCAAATTTTATTTTCTCATTATGATTTATGAAGTGTTGGGACGGTCAAAGTCAGAAGAACAGTCTCTAGGAGTCCATGAACGTGCATGTTTTATGTTTTTAGAAGATTTTCTAAACTGCCTTCTTCTTGGTTTTAAAATAAAATCCTCAGATTTCTCAATCTTTGGATTCTTTTCTTATTTCTTTTTTATGAATTCTTAGATTTTTCCGTCTTTGAATTCCTTTTTGCTCTCTCCTTTTTGATTATCCATAAAAGAGGTTTACTATTTTTCTTATTTCTGGATCTCACATCCATTTCACTAGCAGAACTATCAGATCGATCATTTCTTGTTCTTGAGCTTGGTTTAGCTCTGGAATGGAATTTATGAAACTGACTGTTCGTTCCTCTTTGCATTTTATGCCAATTCTTGCAATGTCTTGAAAGGTGAGACAGGTTACCACACACATAACAAAGTCTTTTACTTTCTCCTTATAGAATCGGTCAGAATTATAATGCATGGGCTATGGTGAATAAGGTGATGCTTGGAATGAAACAAACTAGTTGTCAGATCTATAACCCCGATCATCAACAACATTTTGAATAGAAAGAGTTTACATAATCTTGTGGATAATAACCACACTAGCTATTATCAAACTGATTGTACAGTTGAGGTTGGTAAGATTGATTAGTAGATTGATAAAAATTGTTTCTATGAGGTGGAACATATTTACTTGAGGTGCTTGCTTTTTCTTTTTCCAAACAACTTTTATTTACTTTAATTTCCTCAACCTTACAATCACTTGATGAACAACTAGGTAAATTTGTATTCACATATACCTTTTCTTGCATATTTCTATTGTAAACAATCTCATCAAAAGTAGTTTCACAATCACTATCAAAAGTGGAAACATCATTTTCATTCTCAACATTAAGAGAAGTGTCAACATGAACACTCTCACAAGTTACATGATTGTTCAAAATGTTTTTAGAAGCATTATTATTACAGACCGGGTTAACAACAGATGTTTTTAGATTCACATGCGAATGTAAAAGTGAATTTAAAATCTTTTGATCACCACAACCCTTGTTTTTTTCCACACTATCACTTTCTTCTACACAACCTGCTTAGAAAGATGAACTACCGTTAGGACTTACTGAAGGAACAATTGGATCAACTGTCTTGGGAACAGCGGGAACAAATGTCTTTGGCTTGGCACATAACCAATGCCATAGAACATTTCATCCTCAGATGGGGAATTTAAACTGAAGTGAGGAAGGCTAGTATAATTATCATTAAAAGGAGGTGGAACTACAGTACTATCATACCCTATTCTTGTCTTTACTCTTAACCCCATCTGTGCCCCAATTATTTTATTCAGCTTTTTCAGAGGCTAACTCAAAGCTTTCAATGGTAATTTTTCTTTGGGCTAAATCTAGTTCTAACTAGACAATTTTTTCATTTAACTCAACAGCACGTCTTTCATGATGTTCAGTTAATTTTTCAGTTATAAAAACTTTTTCACAAAGTTTATTCATGTCATTACCATGAGTCTTAATCCTAGTAGCGTAGATCTTTTAAGCTTTCTTAAGTTCATCATTCTGACACTTAATGCTATGGATTTGAACTAAAATTTTAGCATTATGGTTTCTATAGTGTAAGACTTTATCGATACAAGCTTGTGAGAAAAGTTTGTGTACCTCGGGAATGAGAGAGGCAGGTGTAGGTATTCCATCAGTAGTGCTTGACGAGGTGCTTGGTTGATCAGTGAAGGCCATTCCAGCAAAGGTCAGACGATTCTTCAACTCTCCAAATTGGTCATCCTCCCAATCCGGTTGAGTTGATTCAGTAGTTCTTGTGATCATGGCCTTTGAGCTCGACTCGAAGTTTCCCCTGGATCCAGTTCCTTGACCAATTCTATGGACTCTTGGCTTCGAGGAGTAATTCGGAACGTGCCTCTTGTCAGGACTTTTAGCACATTCATTATCAGACATCTCGGTGATCTTGATGTCATGCACATCCATCGGTGGATTTGTGCATTTTCTAGCAAAGTGCCCAGGTTCGTTGCAGTTGTAACAGCGCAACTTTTCTTTCTCAAAACCAATGTTCTTCCCATCAGCATCCTTGAAACTGTTCTTTCCATACTTCTTCATGAAGTTTGTAGCTCCGTGAACAGCCATGGCCATCTGGTACTTGATGTCCATTTTCTTGAGATCCTTCTTGTTGATCTCGGGAAGATCTCCTTTCTCAAAAGAAGGAGGAAGCAACTTTCCTTGCAATAACTCCTCATGGCTTGCCATAAAGGCATGAAACAGTGCCAAGTTGGAGTCATTAGGTGAGATGGTTTGAGAAGCAGATTAAGCTTGAGTGCTGGTTGATGCCTTGATCCCATGAGCTTTTAAGGCTTGTGCAACTGCCTTGTCAACTGCATTTTAAAAGGAGCTTGAGATTGATGATGCTTGGGGTCTGGCAGCAGACTTGAAGGTTGAACTTGCATTGTGAGCAGCAGTGTGAGCTTTACTTATGAATGTCGTGCTTACACCTGATCCGGTAGTCATACCAGCTTTAGAAAGAGAACTAATGTGATTACCCATTCTTAATTTTTCATCCATTTCAAATGACTTGATGATGGAGTTCAAGTCAGCAAGGCTGGTAATCTGAAGATTAGTAGTTCTCTTGATTGTAATGACACTGTTGTTCCAAGCATAGGGAAGTGAATTGAGCAACTAGTCATTGATTTCAACTTGATCTTATTCAATGCCAGCCCTTTTGATCTTGGTGGTCAAGGTTCCAAATCTCTGAATTAGGCTAGCAATTGATTCTCCTTTGAACATAGTTGAACATGTTGAATTCTCCCTTCAACATTCCTTTCTTGTTGTTCCTCATTTCCAAGTTACCTTCAAACTTGTTAACCAAGGCATCCCAAAGAGTCTTGGCAGTGGTATAGTCCCTCAAGGTTAGTGCAATTTCACGTGAGAGACATACACTTAGAACCCCAAAGGCCCTGTTGTCTTCATTAAGCAACCTTCTGTCAATATCATCATAGTCAGCTACCTATTTTGGAACATCACCATCAGCAGTGGGATGATATGGACCTTGTTCAAATGGTCTGAGGAGATTGTAATCAATGATCTTAAGGTATTTTTGAAATGTCCACTTGAATTCATCAAAGTCACTTTCCCAAGTCATTAGCTTTGGAGGCTTTTTTGTAGTCCCGGCTTCGTTTTCAAACATCACACAACTCCTTATCGCTTCATCACTAATCTCTGAATTTGGATTGGCCATTGCCCAACCAACTTTAAGATCTAACACAAACTCAAACTGATTCTGCTGAAAATTACAAGTACAAAGTATTCGAATTGACAATGTATTCGAATCAATTGCAAGGCAATAGAATTGAACAGTCAGATTTTGAAAAGTGGTTAAGTATAAAACAATAGAATGACTTGATAATCTAATCGAATAGATGAATCTAATCGAATGAAAATATAATCTAATCAAATGACTATTTGAATCGAATGTGTATTCGATTCGAATAGGATTGTATTCGATTAGAATGTAATCGGTTCGATTCGAATGCTCAGGAGATAGGATTAGATTATAAGTTGTATTCTAATCGAATGATGATTCTATTCGAATGGACACTCGATTTAAATGCTGACTTCATTCAATTCGATTAAATTTGAGATCGATTAGATTACAAACTGTATTCGAATCGAATGGTGGTTCAATTCGAATACACACTCGATTCGAATGTAATCTGTACTTTAGGAAGGTACAATGTGTACTTTCCTGCCACCTTTTTCCAAGAAATCCCTTTTGGTGAATGTCACTTCTTTCAACTTTGACCTTTTATGGATCTACACAAACCACATTATTTTCACACTTTTAAACACCACTTTATGAAGACCTTGAACCTCTTTAACCCAAATTACATGTACTTGTAACACAAACTTTTGAATCTTTGAAGCTTGAACACACTTTTCATGAACTTTTGAGAACTTTTCGTGAATTTTTATGAACCCGAACCCACAAACCTTCTTGAAAATCCGTCTTTTTACACAAACAAGACCAAAATTCAAGGTTGTGACCCAAGATCTACAACTAGTAGAGCCCGAAAGCTCTGATACCAATTGTGGGTCCCTTTACCGGATCTAACAACACACAAGTATTACTAGTTATCTTGGATCACCTCTAAACTAGTTGGCGGAAACAACTAGTTAGGATCGAGATCTTAGATCTTGTTTGGTATTATTATTGTCGTGAAGAATGAGAGAGAATAGAGAGATTGTAAGTAATAGGATAAGGTTTTGCAAAAGGTTGTTCTTGTGTATGAGATACACACACATTATATTGTGTGTGTATTCTCATGTACAATCATTTCATAGTAAAAGGCCCAATGGGCTCCAAATACAAGTGGCATTGGGCCCAAACATACATAAACAGGTTTAACAAACATTAACAATTTACATGTTACAGATACAAAAGATTAATACTAGAAATGGACCTTACAATTGTTGACTGGACACTCGCTAAAGCCGCCTGAGCTTGTTGTGGTTCAAACGAACGGTGGCTTTAGCGAATTTTATAATTTTTTTTTATTTAAAACAAGAATATATATTAAAAGATAACTTATAATAACATTAGTTTTTTAATATATTAGTATAATACTAGATTTTAATAATATAAATTTAAACAAACACCTTTACTTTTACCAAACACCTCAATTTTACCAAACACCCCTATCTACTTCATCATTTACCCCTCTCTCTGCACTCTTTCTAATTTGCAGGTATAAAAAAAGAGAAAAAAAGCCACCAACCCTTCTTCTCCTTTCACCAGCTGCAATTAGGCTCGCCCTGGCTCGCAGAAGCCCCATCGCGACGCTGCTTGCGGGAGGCCGTTGTGGTGTTCGCCACCGACGTGGCTAGCGCGAGCCACTCGCGGCGTCTCTAGCAAGTCCACAACGGATAGTCTTGGTTCGAATGGAAAAAAATATAATATCTGTATAGTAACAAGAGAACATTATGATTTGTCTCCTAGTGTAATATGGGCGGGAGAGACTCGAGAACCACTGAATTTTAAATTGCGCGTATTGAGCCATTGGAGTTTCCCGACGAGCTCAACATGACCCCTACCGTTAGTTGACCGTCGTTGACTGACGGATGACAAGGGCATTTTGGTAATGATCTCTTAATAATAACACTAATAATTATAAATCAAATGAGAATCATGTATGCATTGTTGTTAGTTGATATGATAATAAATATGATTTTGAGTGTATCAAGAGTTTTGATATAGGTGAGCTATTTTGGGACATTTGAATAGATACAACTTTTGTAAGTGCCGTCTATGAAACGAAATATATCAAACTTATCTTGTATATTTGTCGGTACAATTATTTTTAGGGATAACTCCCAAAATGATCCAAAACAAGAGAGAGAAAAAAAAATGATTTTAAATGGGTCCACATTCTCAAACTAACCCATGAAATATGTACTGACCAGACGCTTTGGGAAAATAAACGACGGGATTTTTAATCCAATCAAAATGTAACATGTGTAAAGGTTCTGACACACCACACGAGATTTTTAAAAATCTCGTCTGTTCCGACCATATTTTTAACTAAATTCACTTTTTATAAAACAGTCTACCAAGACTGTTTATTAATGTTTCTTATCTGGTCAGTCCATATTTTTTTTCTTGAGATTTGGGCTTTTTTAATTTCGTCTTGGTAGACGCATTTTGATTGAATTTGTACCAAGGAATTCATATTCTCAAATTTCTTATCTGTTAAGTTCAAATCCCATAATATTATTCCTATATCTTCTTCTTGTTTATCTTGTATCCGATCCATCATCCATCATTAACATTTCATACAAAATGAAGTATAAGAGAGGAGATCAAGTCAAGGTTGCGGATTTGGGTCCTGGGTTTTTGGGTTCTTACCAAGGAGTTCAGATTCTTAAGTAAACCCAACAACTTCGAATGGTTGATGTTTGAATCAAGATTCACACCTCCCCGTTTACAGTTTGTTGGAATGTATTCACAGCTTCCATCATCATTGTTTTGCCATTTACCACCATAACACACTACAATATTATCAAAATTCCATGAAACCTAATTGAAGACTAACAAGATAAATACAGAAGTTAGAAGATAAAATGGAAGAACATGAAGAATATGGAAGAACATGAAGAATATGGAAGAAGATCAATACTTATTTCTTTAATTAATATTTTAATTTAGAAAAGTGGGGTCACATAAAACTTAATTAAAAATATAGTCGGAGTAGACGGAATAATCAAAAACATTGTCGGTCAAGACGGAATAGTAGAAATCCTATCGGTCGAGACGATATTAAAACTCTTAAAACTTATAAAAAGAAAACTTGAGAATATGAACTCCTTGGTACAAATTCAATCAAAATGCGTCTACAAAGACGAAATTAAAATAGCCCAAATCTCAAGAAAAAAAATATGGACTGACCAGATAAGAAACATTAAAAAACAGTCTTTGTAAACTGTTTTATAAAAAGTGAATTTAGTTAAAAATATGGTCGAAACAGACGAGATTTTTAAAAATCTCGTCTGGTGTGTCAGAACCTTTACACATGTCACCTTTTGATTGGATTAAAAATTCCGTCGTTTATTTTCCAAAAGCGTCTGGTCAGTACATATTTCATGGGTTAGTTTGGGAATGTAGACCCATTTAGGATCATTTTTTTTCTCTCTCTTGTTTTGGATCATTTTGGGAATTATCCCTTATTTTTTTGTCTTAGTTCTTTTTTATATTAGAAATATGTAATATTTATTTCTCATATTATTGATTTTAAATACTCTATAATAACTATATTTAAAAAAGAAGAAGAAGACAAACAGTATTTTAATAATCTTTTTTTTACGTTGTTGCTAAGAATATTTTTGTTGATTGTTGTTGCCTTGGTGAATAATAATTTCAACTAACAATATTTCTGTTGATGAATTTACCCTTTAAACTTTTGTCATCATTCAACCTCTATTATAAAATACTTAAAAAAACCAAGATTAATAAAATCTAATTTATCATTTAAAAATCAGAAAATCAAGATATCTTAAACTTAATTGTTATAGTAATAAATATAAAGTTAATACCAAATTAACCAAAATAATTAACATATCAATGCTGACTTTGAGAATTACGAAAACAAACTACTTTCTTTTCAATGACCAAATTTACAAGAGGAAATTCGCAAACTAGTTCATTTATTGAAAAAGATTCCAAGTATATCCCTTTTAATTCAAATTTCCAGGTTTGTCCCCAAGCTATCCCGTCATCGTCGACCTGTTAGATTATCGAGTCGACGAGTTAATTAACCAACGGTGACGCATCGTGGTCAATCCGTTTTAACCACTAACGTGTCGCGACCTACTTGTTTTAACTGCTAACGCGTCGTGGCCTACTTGTTTTGACTACTAACGCGTCGTGGCCTCACTGTTTTAACTAGCATGTAGCCACAACGCGTTAATAGCTAAAACGGGTATGCCACGACACGTTAGTAGCTAAAACGAGAAGCCCATGACGCGTTAGTAGCTCAAACGGGCAGGCCACGACGCGTTAGTAGCTAAAACGGGTGGGCCACAGCGCGTTAGTAGCTAAAACGGGTAGGCCACAACACGTGAGTTGTTACAGATAGGTCGTCGACGACGAGATAGCTTGTATACAAACCTGATAACTTGAATTGGGAATGACATATTTAGGGGGTGTTTGGGATTGCTTATTTTTACCAACTTATAACTTATTAACTTTTTGAAAAGTAATAAGGTGTTTGGGATTGCTTTTGATGTGAGAGGAAAAGTTCTATAAGTTACAATGTTGTAACTTATTAACTTAATGAAAAGTTACAATGAGGTAAAATAAGGAATCCCAAATACCCCTTAGAATCTCCTTCAATAAATTACTCATTTAGGGAATTTCCCTTTTTTTAAGGGAAAATTCCCAAAATAGCCATTTTAGGAGAGAGAAACTAAAAAATAGCCCTAAATTTTAACATATTCCCAAAATTGCCCATCTAATTTGGACTGGTAGACGAGATCTGAAAAAATCATCCGGCCAATAAAATTTAGACAAGTGTCAAAATCCGACGAGATTTTAAAATATATTGAGGACCAGTCCATATTTCCTAATAAAAGTTCTTGAAATTATACAGTCTTGCCAGACGGTCTTTTAATGTTTCTTAACGGATCCCCACAACTTCCAAAAATATGGGAAAATGTGCCTTCAAATTCAGTCTTTCAAGACGCATTTAGGGTGAATTTGTACCAAGAAGACGGGTTTGTAGTTTATTTCTTATGTGTTTTAATTTAGTCTAGACCTTCAAAATTTATTTATATTTCGTCTATACCGACAATATAGTATGAGATTCCGTTTTTTCCGACATGATCATCCAAAGAATATACATGATTTATCTTCATCATCTTCCACTTCATACCACCCTAAACCATCCTCTCATACCACTCTAAACCTTATCTTCCATGGATTTTGATAATGTTGTTGTTTGTTATGGTGGTAATTGGCAAACCGGTAACGGAAGGTATGATTATGTTCCAATAAACTGTAAACGGGGATGTGTTAGTCTTGCTTCAAACATTAACCATTCCAAGCTAATTGATTTTACCGATTTAAGGTAACACACATTTCCCGATTATCATACAAGTTCTCATCGTACTCGTATCCGGGTACCACAATATTTTCAAAACTATGATCCTCTTCGTTCAAATTTTTCAAGTAAGTGTCTTGAAAGACAAAGTTGAATGGCACATTTTTCCATGAGTTTAAAATATATAGGGTCGAGATAAGAAACTTATATAACCCGTCTGGCAAGACAACTTTTTAATACAAAGATTTTGTGAAGAATATGGACGGGTACCACAATATTTTCAAAAATATGATCCCCTTCGTTCAAAGTTTTCAAGTAAGTGTCTTGAAAGACAAAGTTGAATGACACATTTTTCCATGAGTTTAAAATATATAGGGTCGAGATAAGAAACTTTTATAACCCGTCTGACAAGACAACTTTGGAATATAAATTGTAGTTCAAAAATATGGAGGGATCCTTCAATATTTATAAATTTATGATCTTATTGGTACAAATTTACCATAAATGCGTCTTGAAAGACTGAATTTGAAGGCACATTTTCCCATGTTTTTGAAAGTTGTGGTGACCCGTTAGGAAACATTAAAAGACCGTCTGGCAAGACTGTTTAATTTCAAGAACTTTTAATAGGAAATATGGACTGGTCCCCCAATATTTTTAAAAATCTCGTTGGATTTTGACACTTGTCTAAATTTTATTAGCCGGAGGATTTTTTCAGATCTCGTTTAGTCGGTCCAAATTAGATTGGCTGTTTTGGGAATATGTTAAAATTTAAGGTTATTTTTCACTTTCTCTCTCTAAAAAAGGGCTGTTTTGGAAATTTCCCCTTTTTTAATGTCAGAATCTTCAACTGACCCAATCTGAAAAAACTTGAATTCATATGGACTTATGTGTAGTTTTTTTTTGTTTGTTTTTTTTTTTTTGCTAATTCTGTTTATTCAATTAATTTTAATCTGAATCAAATTCAAATTAGTTTCTGAATTTTCAAATTTGAATAACCTGATACGCATAATAAAAGAAATGTCGATTAACACCCTTAATATACGGGGACAACACTCTCGGGGTTTTGTATTTTTGCTTGGCGAGCGTAGAAGGTTGATATAATGATTCTAATAGGGCTTATATTAGTATAAAAAATATCAATTATGAGCCGGATACACTTAAAACCGTGTAATCAGAATATGACATTTGTAACTCGTTCATTCATTTGAGCCAAGTTTGTTGACGGGTATGTAGATGGTTGTAGTAAAGTTGTAAACAGGTTGATGGTTGTAATAATTGGGTTATGTAGATCGTTGTTGACGGGTTAACCTTATAAAATATGTAGATTTTATAATTATATCAAATTTTGAGCAAATTAATGGATTAACATATTCAATTTATCTGCTTAAACATGTCAACCCGAATGCTGACTTTTTATTAAACGACTTAGTTATACAAATTATCAAGACACGGAATCTAATTATTTCGTATGTTAAACAAACCATGTACTCATCGTAAAAGCGAGTCTTTTGTGATCACCCTCATACGTGAAAATAAGTTTGTTGTTCTTAGAAAATGATAATTGGAGTAAGAAGAGAGTTGTAAGTACAAAAGATATGACAAAACATAAAATACCTCGGATAGGTTATATAGCGGGATTCCTTGGCCAAGGAACTAGGCTCCTTCTGGACAACTCATATGCTCAAATGGGCATGGCACATCTTCCTTTTATCGGCTGCAGGTAAGACTATACCCTTTTGGTGAGTGAGATTTCTATCCGCTCGCAATAGACTATCCTGACTCAACCACGTGACCTTTGTGTTACAGTAACAAGTAAAATAAGGTATAACCATTAAAAATGTTTTTTTGTTGCATGTGATTCCATTTGAAAACGTTGAAGAAGAATAGTTTTTCACTTGAAAAAACGTCGGCATTTCTTTCATATTCACATACGAAAAGTCATAATTCAAAAGTCAACTACGCGTGGGCCGCCTTAAGTTGAATTTAGGAACGTATTAGTTTGGCTAAGAACAACTATATATGTCACCAACACCAACACCAACACCAACACCAACACCAACACGTTCACTATAAATCTAACCCACCCCACCAATCTCCATCATAATTTTAAACCTCAATAAAATGGCAAACTCTCTAGGCTCATGTTTCACGGTGGTGTTTATGGTGCTCCTGCTATCGGCCGGACACCTACAAGTGACCGAAGCCCAACGCCGATGCAATTCAGTGGAGATCAGCTGGTGTTTGCAGTCCATTGTCACAAACATCCCGCCTTCGCGAGAGTGCTGCCGCAGGTTCAAGGGTCAGGAGGCTTGTCTTTGCCGCGAAACAAGAGACCCCACATTTGGAGGCTATCTTAAACTTCCTGGTGCCAAGAGGGTGGCATCTGCTTGTGGTGTAACATTCCCGACATGTAACTGATCGAGTGTTGTTATGGGTTATTATGTTCGTTTCGTGAATTGGAAAATTTGGTCTTTCTTGTTGCCATGTTTGGTATTTCTTTGTATACCTTGTAATTTAATAAAGTAATTGATCTTAATATCTTTGGGATATTGACTATTGTAATAAGGTTATTTTTAAGTTAATAAAAGTATTATTTAATATAATGCATAATTAAGTTTGCTGAAATTTTTGTTTTTCTAAAGGTCAAAAGTAGGGTCGGGTCGGTGGTTTGTTAATTCGGGGCCATCTGTTCACACCGATGAAACTATTTTCATTTGATCATTTCATTGGTGGTCTAGTATTGTTGTATTATTATTGTAAATATGCAAGGGTTAAAATGTAATCAACATTCCATGTTATGTGATAATATGTTTATCTTAGTTCAATTGATTGTTCTCTGATTTTCAACAACTGATATCAAAGTGGTTAGTTAGTATCGACACCTAGCGAATCAAGAATGTTATAAGTTGAATCAAAATTCATTAGCAGAATCGGTCAAAATCAGAGGCAGCAATTAACCAATGATCGATTAACAAAGGAGCAACAAGGGAATCATAATGAAAAACTGAAAGTGTTTTACCCAATCAAGTTAAAAAGAAGCAATCAAAACCAGACTAATTGTCTGTGATTTTGTTCAATATATCAATTGTTCTTTGATTTCCAACACTATATTATCCGGTGAAAGGTTAAATGTGATGAATTCCTATGCAACTAATATATTCGCCATCAGGCCTCTGATTTGGTGGCCAGAGGATTTTCATTTACGGGTTCCTTCCGCGAAGGTCCTGGGTTCGAATCTCCGTGGTGTCAAATTAATAATGTACGTTTGAAATTCGTATTGATGATTGGCAGGCTTATTGGCTTACCACGGAGTCACAGCGTTGTTAAAAAAATGTATTCAATTCTTATATGTAGGGATCAAAGGTGTCAGCGCATATAGTTCAACCTTACACTAAAATGCGTATAGTTTAAAACATTGCATGTTTATTTATGTTTTTGACCTAATCAACCGAGTTGACGATTAAACGATGGGTTGTAAATGAGTTGATAAATCGTATGTAAACATGTTAACATTACAATGAATTTTTAGATATATTTTTAATCAAGTTCATGGATATGTTACATGTTTATTACAAGTAACATGTGAATCTAAATACAAATGGTTTACTAAAGATAGGTTAGTTATGAAATTTTTTATGTCTATCAATCTAGAAACTACACCAAATATGTAGAGTTTTATTATTTAAAAAACAAATAAGAAGTTTGTTTGTCCCCCAAAGAGTAATTTTTTCAAATATCAAGTCATGTGACGTGCAAAATCAATGTATTTGGTCATTTTTCTCGGCTTGATGTTCTATTTGACTTGGTTTGCATCTTTTATGAATTTATTTTCGGCTATGCATAAAAAATCCACGTCTTATAATTACTTGTTTTATGCATGTGTTCGACAAAGACTTTAAACACCGTCAAAATCTTCTGATTTTAATATATATTTATTTTGACTTTATTTTAATTACTCGTTTATTTTCAGAGAATACTTTCATCCCAATTTAATTTAGAACATACAAAAATATTTGTTAATTGCATTTTTTGGCATGTTTTATAACACTTTAAACACTCAATCTAGCCATATATAATGCATTTATCATTCATATATCACATTATTTTGTGAATCGTTTGTATTGTGGAGCGGAGTCTACTTTGGATTGTTTTTAATGTTTTTGTAGTTGCGGAGCGGACGCGAGGAATAGCAATCGAATCATTGGAGAGAGGAGTAGCTAAAAGAAATCAGCATACTCTTTGTTAATGGAGTTTGGAATTAAAAAAAAATGCCATCGAATTAAATATTATGGCTACAAGACAATTTGGCATCAACTTCGAATTAATTTGCTGGAATCTGATTATATGTGGGCTTCACAAGAAAAAAAAAGAAAAGAAATACGAAGGCGTTATGGGCTGGTGGCCTAATATGTTGGGTCAAGAAAGGATATTGAAAAAAATTTGGGCCGATTAATAAAAAGAACTCGGGATGATGAGATTTGATATATAACAAAATATTCGCAAAAGGAGCGTATCATCTTTTTGACGGTAGAAAACTTGAAGAGCAAGCAGGAGCTATCTTTGGTCATATTTTGAGTTTTGTAATATTAGTTTTCATGTTTTTCATATACGGATTGATTGATTTAGCCTCTATGTCCGGCGATCAATTTAATTTCGACACAAAGGTTTGATTTGATTCGAAACTTATGTGAAACGTTTATGTGATTCTTTTGTTTGAATGGTTTGTTTGTTTAATTATTGCGCTTAAACCCGGTTCCACTCCGGTATATATTAGATTGTTAATAAACTTGATCACCTTATTAATTTTTCTAATAAAGTTCATCAATATTTAAAACCTTAATCAGTTTTTAAGTTTTGGTAAATGAAACAATTAATATTTTGTGTTTGTCTATGAACCCAATATCATTATAGAATTATACAATATAATTAAACACTCCGAACGGCGTTAGTGTCTGATTATAATCAATTTCTATCACTCAACCCGCACACTAAGATCCGAACGGCGTGAGCTTGGAGTAGCGGGTTGGCTCTAATCACCGAACAGCGTGTGGTTAGACATTAGATAGAGTGGAGGTCTGAACGGCGTGACGTCATGTATTGATAAATCGTTTGAACATAAAAATCATTGCACCATAATTGTTAATGATCATAAGCTAGAATTGAATCAAGTAATTGCCTTAGTGTTGGAATTAGTTTTTATATATCTGAATTCACATTTTTATAATACTTGGTTTTCATCAATTTCAAGTTTAAATCAAAACCCCCTTTAAAAACAATCGTGTTTGGACCTTGAAATATTTTTTGTATAATTTGGTTAATCTGTATCCCTGAGGACACGAACCTTACTTTCGCTCATACTATTTTTAGTGTGTTAAGTTGGTTTACTTTATTTGTTGGATTCGATAACCATCAAATTGGCGCCGTTTACAGGGATACGGCGATTTTAACCGTTTTCTGCCAAGATTTTTTCATTATGGTACATCTAGATCTTTTCGTTCAGGTACACCACTTGAGATTGACCCGGAGATAGAGAAAACAACAAAGAAATTAAGGAAGCAAGCAAAACTACAAAGAAATCAGCAAGACACCCCCTTGTCAAGTGAACCCGAAACCGTATCACCGCAAATAACTCCACCACAATCACAAATTCAAGAACCAAACTCACCCACTGAAACCACCACAATGGCAGCTGAACAAACCCTTAGACAGTGAGGGACCCATGATGTCACCCAACAACCACTTTGCATCAACTACCCAGCTATGGAGAACTTCGTGCTGAAATCCGGTCTCATTCACTTATTACCCTCCTTCCGAGGTTTAGAGAATGAGGACCCCCCACAAGTTCCTTAAGGAGTTTCACGTTGTGGGTTCTGGCATGAAGCCACACAATATTACTGAAGACCAAATCAAGCTAAGGGCATTCCCGTTTGCTCTTCAAGACTCAGCAAGAGATTGGCTCTATTACCTACCACCGGGGTCGGTAACTACTTGGAATGGTCTTGCAAGGCTTTTCCTAGACAAGTACTTTCCAGAAGTTAAAGCATCCCTCCAACGTAAAGAAATTATCGCGATAAAACAAGCAAAAAGGGAAGCTTTACATATGTATTGGTAAAGGTTCAAGAAATTATGTGTACGATGCCCACAACATGGCATATCCGAGCATCAACTCCTTCAATACTTTTGTGAAGGTTTGGCACCAATGGAGAGGCGGTTGATAAATGCCTCTAGTGGAGGATAGGGGTGTTCATGGTCCGGTTTTCACGGTTTTTAGGTCAAACCGTAACCAAACCGTTAGTAATGGTTTTTAATTTTTGTAAACCAAAACCGAACCAAACCAAACCGTTAGTAACGGTTTGGTTCCGGTTTGGTTTCACGGTTTGGGTGTGCCGGAATTTTATATAAAATGTCTAAGCTAATTTGCGATATTTTATTGTAAAGTTCTCAATAAATTATGTTTTGGACTTGGGCTTAGCCCACTTTGTTTAGTTATTGTTAATAATTATTAACACATAATAAGATATTTATATACACATATATATAATATCAAATACTTAGAAATATTTATGATTAAATCATATGGTTCGGTCCGGTTTTATACGGTTGGTTTTTGGTACAAACCGTAAACCAAACCGTTCGTAACGGTTTAAAAATTTGAAACCAACCAACCGAAAGTTAAGAAAGAAAACCAACCGTGAAACCAAACCGATGACCGGTTTGGGCGGTTTCACGGTTTCGAACCAAACCATGAACACCCCTAGTGGAGGAGCTCTACTAGATAAAACACCAACTCAGATCCGAGCCTTAATCACCTCTATAGCGAAAGATACAAAGCATTGGGCACAAGAAGACCGATGGTATGATAACACACCACGAGGGGTCAATGAGGTGAACACTCTCGCATTGAAACTCAACTTGCTGAACTAACCAAAGTCGTCATGCAACTAAAAACTAAGGGTGCAGAACCACAAGCCCGAGCTTGTGGTATATGTCTACAATTTGGGCATCCTACTGATATGTGCCCCACACTACAAGAAGATGTTGAACAAGCACAAGCAATGGGAGGTTACTCGGGACAAAATTCAAGACAATATGAGCAGCCTCGAGGTAATCAGAATTGGGGAAATCCTTCTAATATGAGCTACTTGCAAAGACCTCCACAATATCAATCACAACCTCCATTCCAAATGCCTATTCAACAACATAACTTCCAACATCAACAACAACCACCCATACAACAACAAGCGAGTAGCTCAGGTATGTCTTTAGAAGATATTGTGAAAAGTCTAGCCACAAGCACTCACACTTTCCAGCAAAAGACTGGAGCTAGCATCAAAAACTTGGAACAACAAATGGCTCAACTTGCTAGCTCGATGAGCAAGATAGAATCTCAAGGTAAATTACCCCCACAAACCGAGAAAAACCCAAAACACAATGTTTGTGCCATTACCTTGAAATGCGGGGAGGAAGAAATGAGAAGTGGTGAGGAAGAACCTGTTACAGAAGATTAACAATTGCGGTTACACGTGTCGGTACTTCCCGGGTTCAAATGAATGAAAACCAACATGCTAGTTATGATCTCATTACAAATCTTTCTGGTACCTAAAAAGGTTTAAAAAAATAAATAAATAAATATTTGCATATGTTTGTCCTGAAGAAAAGAAAAAGAAAAAAATCCCCAGCATATTTAAATCCAGATTTATATTCTTGACTTTCTTGAGGGCAAGGAAAGGTTTAAACTTGGGGAGATTTGTTAATTGCATTTTTTGGCATGTTTTATAACACTTTAAACACTCAATCTAGCCATATATAATGCATTTATCATTCATATATCACATTATTTTGTGAATCGTTTGTTTTGTGGAGCGGAGTGTACTTTGGATTGTTTTTAATGTTTTTGTAGTTGCGGAGCGGACGCGAGGAATAGCAATCGAATCATTGGAGAGAGGAGTAGCTAAAAGAAATCAGCATACTCTTAGTTGATGGAGTTTGGAATTAAAAAAATGCCATCGAATTAAATATTATGGCTACAAGACAATTTGGCATCAACTTTGAATTAATTTGCTGGAATCTGATTATATGTGGGCTTCACAAGAAAAAAAAAGAAAAGAAATACGAAGGCGTTATGGGCTGGTGGCCTAATATGTTGGGTCAAGAAAGGATATTGAAAAAAATTTGGGCCGATTACTAAAAAGAATTCAGGGATGATGAGATTTGATATATAACAAAATATTCGCAAAAGGAGCGTATCATCTTTTTGACGGCAGAAAACTTGAGCAAGCAGGAGCTATCTTTGGTCATATTTTGAGTTTTGTAATATTAGTTTTCATGTTTTTCATATACGGATTGATTGATTTAGCCTCTATGTCCGGCGATCAATTTAATTTCGACACTAAGGTTTGATTTGATTCGAAACTTATGTGAAACGTTTATGTGATTCCTTTGTTTGAATGGTTTGTTTGTTTAATTATTGTGCTTAAACCCGGTTCCACTCCGGTATATATTAGATTGTTAATAAACTTGATCACCTTATTAATTTTTCTAATAAAGTTCATCAATATTTAAACTCCTAATCAATTTTTAAGTTTTGGTAAATGGAACCAATTAATATTTTGTGTTTGTCTATGAACCCAAAATCATTATAGAATTAAACAATATAATTAAACACTCCGAACGGCGTTAGTGTCTGATTATAATCAATACTTCTATCACTCAACCCGCACACTAAGATCCGAACGGCATGAGCTTGGAGTAGCAGGTTGGCTCTAAACACCGAACGGCGTGTGGTTAGACATTAGATAGAGTGGAGGTCCGAACGGCGTGACGTCTAGTATTGATACAAACCGTTTAAACATAAAAATCATTGCACCATAATTGTTAATGATCATAAGCTAGAATTGAATCAAGTAATTGCCTTAGTGTTGGAATTAGTTTTTATATATCTGAATTCACATTTTTATAATACTTTGTTTTCATCAATTTCAAGTTTAAATCAAAACCCCCTTTTAAAACAATCGTGTATGGACCTTGAAATATTTTTGGTATAATTTAGTTAATCTGTATCCCTGAGGACACGAACCTTACTTTCGCTCATACTATTTTTAGTTGTGTTAAGTTGGTTTACTTTATTTGTTGGATTTGACACCCATCAATATTATTCAGATTAGTTTGATAAAAACACGAACTTCGGTTTTTTTGAAACATCAATTTTAATTTAACATATAATATTCACCTGGAAAAAATAGTTTTGAGTTGTTACAAAACCTTATTTCATATTCACGAACACTCTTCTCATTATCAGTAAATATCACTTTTGATTTTTGTTGGTAGGAGATTTCCTAATAGGTCAACCTAAAATAATAATACTTAGGCGTATTTAATTAGGCATATTTAATTGTTAAGTTTTCCCCCATTCACAGCACGTACAAAAGCCGATATCATCATAATGATATTTATGACCGTGAAGAAAAGCTTATCGATGATAATAAATCTACAAGAGGTGTGTGTGTGTGGAATGCTGGTTATGACATTTTAAACAAATCATACATACTTCATCGGTTCATCCACACTGAGAGATGCTAGGAGTGTCTGCCTCCCCCAAATACCATCAACACATTTTACATCTTTTGCCTGTGGTCAATAGACAAGAGAAAACTACCTGATTAAGCATGTTTGGATGATAGAACTCTAAGATGGGTGCAGTCTATGAAAGGCGTTACTCAAATAACCAAAAGCATAATTATTTGAGCTTCTAGTGAATAAGGCATGCAATATTAATCGATAGAAACGGACAGGATGTTACAAAAGTTTAAAAAAGAAATAAAAAGTTAAATATTAGAGGGCTTCCAGATGTATTATCACTTAACTTTACTTTTAAAAAAACACATCTTTCCTAATAGAAAAGTTGGGAACGGGGAAATGTGACGGTGATATGGCAACCTTTAGCCGACGGTGAACACCGCCCCACCATGTCGCTGAAGCCGATGGTTTGTGAGTGAGAGAGCGAGAAAGGGGAGGGGAGAGCGGGAAGTATGACATGGCTAGTTGGGGAGTTCAGTTTGGTCAAAAACGACTCCCGCCAACCTAGTACGTGTTAGATTGCATCCTTAATTCAATAGTTTAACATTTCTTGTTTCATGAGAGTGTCTTATGAAACCAGATAATATTTGACGATTTCAACTTAGGCCAACGATTTAAATACATTTAAAAGTGCAATGCAAATTTTCTTATATGATACCAAGTTGTCTCATATGAACATATGAAAACATAGTAAAATGTTAGGTGGGAAGTTGGGAACTTGATCCACAAAGATTGAAAAGTAGAAGTTTGACACCGTATTGTAATTACAGTTATAACTTCTAATTTTGGTTTGTGAGCTTTTGTTTTGTTTTTCATAATAAGAAATTTGCAATACTTAATTCGTAACGATTTATTTCTGTATGGTCGGTCCATGAAGTGAAGGTCATTTGTTTATTTATTTTTGATTGTTAGTTTCTGTTTTATATTTAATGTTTAATATTGTAAGGTTTGCTTAATTAATTGGCTAAGAAAAAGTTTCTGAGACATCTTAGTGGTTAACTGGTAGGTGTAACAAACAAAAGGGTGGAGAAGATATAAGTGTATGGAAATCTAGAAATCGCGTTAAAAAACGTAGATTAAATAAATATTTAAATTCTTAAAAACTGGACAATACATTGGACGACATTTGATTTATTTACATATAACATTTAGAAGAAGAAGATATACGTGGGACTGTGGGAGGTGCCTTCCTGCCCACCAAAGCTGATTACGTGCATGAAACTACTTCTTGACGTAACTAATTTAATTTTGAGAAGTATATATAGAAATCAAGCCGGTGTATATCTTTTTAGGGGGTGTTTGGTACAGAGAATGGAAATGGAGAGAAAATAGAAATAGAAATGGAATTGTAGAGAAAGAGAATTGGTATGGAGAATGAGAATCATTTCTCTTGTTTGGTACACGAGAAAATAAACAGAGAACTCTACCATACCCAACCCCACCTCCACCCAACCTGACACCACTCACCACCGCAGCCCCACCACCACCAGCACCACCACCACAGCCCCCCCACCACCACCAGCCCCACCACCACAGCCCCACACCACCAGCACCACCACCACAGCCCTTTCTTCAACCACAGCCCACCACCACCGGCTGCCGCCACCAAACCCCCTTCTTCAACCACAGTACACAAGAAATTAAAAAGATTCAAATTTTTGGAACATAAGATATAGAAAAAAGAGGCTCAGATCTGTCATCACTGCCTCTTTGGAGATTTTGTGGTGGTGGTTGTGGTGGCGATGATGATGATGATAATCAGAAGCCACCTGCAACCACCGCCGATTTCCACCACCACTGTCACCCACCTGCGACCACAATCAACCGGTTACCATCTCTGTGTTCACCACTGCGAACGGCGGAGACGGGGTGGTGGTTGCAGACTTGGAGACGAGGTGGCGGTTGCAGACTTGGAGACGAGGTGGCGGCCGGAGACGGGGTGGTGGCCGGAGACGAGGTGGTGACATGCTATGAGGAGGCTGCTGAGAAATAGATTTCTCTCTGTTTTAAAGATAAATGGAATTCTCTAGTTTTAGAGAAATAGAAAGAGAAATAGAAATGAAAAGTGGAAAACAAACAAAAGAAATATTTCTAATTCCATTTCTCCCCAATCAAATCCCTCTACCAAACACACCCTTAAGGTTTTGGGTATTAAAGTTATGGAACTTATTCATTAAAATATCTTTATTTTAACATAAATAGGTTGCCTTTTATCTCCTCGCTTTTATTTTAAAGAGAAAATTACTGAAAGAGTCCCTGGGGTATTTTAGCGGCATCACTATGCGTCCCCGAAAAAAAATGGCTTATTGGAATCCCTGATGTTTAAAAAGCTGAACACGTTGAGTCCCTCCATCTAACTGACGTTAACTAAGACATAACTTGAGGGCTATTTTTGCCAATCTTCTTTTGTTATTATATTACCTTGTCTAAAAATCAGTTTACCCTAACATAAAAATTACAGCCCCCGTTCTTCATCTTCATCAGGTCTTCTTCATCAGGTCCTCTTCATCATCATCATCATCGCTGGTCTTCTTCCTCGTTCTCCATCTTCCTCAATGGGCCGTGGGGCATGAAGGATACGTCAACCTGATGAGGAGTTTTCTCTTGACACTAACAGTAAGTTCAAATTAGGGTTTTTTTTGTGTTATTAGTTCAAGTTATAAAGAAATGTTGTGTTTTTAGTTCAAGTTATAAACAAATTTTGTGTTTTTAGTTAGTTATAAACAAAGTTGATTTTTTTTAATTACAGATGATAACAACCTGTTTACGTTTCATATTTTCCATGGAGGCAAGTTTTCTCAATTTCCCGATAGAGCTTACGGGGGAGGTCGATCGGTTTTCATTGATAATGTGGTGGCTGGAAAAATTGGTAAGGGTGATTTGGTTGAGATGGCAAAAAATCTAGGATATCCTCCTAGCGAGGTACTTTACTTTCATTATAGAGAACCGAATGTTTGTATGGATTGGGGTATACATCCACTATGTGATAAATTTGATTTTAACAAAATTTTTGACATTGTAAGAGGTGGAATTAAGGTGGTTGATATATATGTGGAATATGTGCATACACGTTTGATAAACAATGTATCGTTTTCTTCCCATGTCGACTTTGCAAATGAAAAGGGACACGAGGTAGATGAAGTTGATGTTGATATAGAATACACATCAAATAGGTTGAATGAGGAAGAGGGTGATGAAAGCGATTCACATGAATCGGATTCATATGAAACAGAGGATGATCTAGATTACAGTATTGACGAAATTGGTCTTGAGTATTTGGAAGATGTAGAAGTGGACATGACAATCTTCAATAATAATGTTGATGCGGATGTCGTTGAAGTTTATAATGCCACTGATAATGCACTAGATGATTATGAAGATGATGAACATGAGGAAAGTCTTGACTTTGACCAAGTGTATAGTGATGAAGATAATTCCACTGTGTTGAATACGGTGAAACAGAGGATAAGAAGGAAAACAATACTAACTGGGCCTTGGAGTGATGCATGCCCATTCTTTATTGGTCAGTTAATTGAAGATAAGGATACCATGAATGAAATGGTTAAAAAATAAGCAATGGCCTCAAGAAGAGAGCTTTATATTAAAAAAATGACAATATAAGGTATAGAGTAGTGTGTTTGGGTAGGAATCCTACTTTGATTTGTGGTGAGGGTTCAAACTTGACAATTGGGGAAAGCCGTAAGGCTCAAAGTGCAAAAAAAAAGGAAAACTAAACCCACTTGTCCTTGGGCAATGCAAATCTCAAGACGATCCATTTCAGATCAGTGGTGTGTGAAGACAATCTCCCACCAACATCAGTGTCTCCAAACTAGGGCTGTTGGGCTATACACCATGGGAACCAGAGTGAAGGAGATCGAGTCGGAAATTTAAACAAATCCTACAATCCCTGTGAAGTCTCTTCAAGATAAAATCCAGAAAATACATCAGATCCACGTTTCCGAAGTGAAAGTGAGAAGAGCAAAGAAGCTTGCTAATGATAAAAAAGATGGTGATTTTATACAACAATACGGTGTGCTAAGAGCCTACCTTGAACAACTGGTAAAAGCCAACCCTGGTAGCCATGTCAAAGTAGATGTGGAACCATGTCATGACCCTAGCAGTCCTACTAGGCATTTCAGGAGGGTTTATATATGTTATGGTGCTACAAAGAAAGGTTTTCAATTGTTGGGAAGAGAATTTTTGGGGCTAGATGGATGTTTTATGAAAGACCCATTTCCAGGTCAAATCTTGACTTCAGTAAGTATTGACGGTAACAGGTGTATTTATCCGATTGCTTTTGCACTCGTGGAAGCTGAAACTCTACACTCATGGACATGGTTCTTAGAGTGCCTTAGATATACTCTTGATTTGCCCATCGATGCTAACTTCACTTTTATTAGTGACCGTCAAAAGGTAATGAGCTGTTAATGCTGTTAATGATTTTTTTTAGGTTGTTAATGCTGTTAACATTGGCGGACCTATGTTATGGGTAAGGGGGGGGGGGGGGGGGGGGCGACCGCCCACTTAAAATTTTTTTGTTAGTGTTGTTTTTATGTGAAAATCCCGATCGCCCCCCTTAAAATTAGTGTTAAGTTACAATGTCGCCCCCCACGAAAATTATTCCTGGATCCGCCACTAGCTGTTAATTGATGTATTTTAAGTTTTTTTTGCTCCTGTAAATGCTGATAATGCTGTTAAAGGCTGTTTTTTATGCCGTTATTGCTGTTTTTAAGCTGTATTATTGCTTTTGATGCTGTTAATTGCTGTTTTTTTCATGCTGTTAATGCAGCTATTGCTGTTTTTAAGCTGTTTTATTGCTGTTGATGCTGTTAATTGCTGTTTTTTTCATGCTGTTAATGCAGTTATTACTGCTTTTAAGTTGTTTTATTGTTGTTGATGCTGTTAATTGCTGTTTTTTCATGCTGTTAATGCTGTTTTGTTGCTGTTGATGCTGATAATGCTGTTTTTGCTGTTTTTTTATGCTGTTAATGCTGTCATTGCTGTTTTTTATGCTGTTAATGTTGTCATTGCTGTTTCTTTAATCTGTTTTGTTGCGGTTGATGCTGATAATGTTGTTTTTGCTGTTTTGTTGCTGTTAATTTGCTGTTTCTTTTACTGTTTTTGTTTGCAGCTTATGTTAATTGCTTTTGTTTGCTGTTTTAGGGCTTAATTCCAGCATTAGAAAAGGTGTTTCCTAGGGCTGAGCATCGGTTTTGTGTTAGGCACATCCACGAGAACATGAAGAAACAATAGCGAGGAGATGTGTTTAAAAATATGTTCTTGAAAGCAGCTAGTGCCACTTCCATACCTTACTATTTAAAAGTTATGGAGGAAATAAAGGAAGCAGATGCTACTTTATATGATTGGCTTAACCAAATCCCAGCTAAAACATGGTCAAAAGCCCATTATTCAGGTAGGGCAAAGTCTGATATTCAGATAAACAATATGTGTGAGAGTTTTAACAAGCAATTGGTTGGGGCAAGGGACAAGCCTGTGATCACGTGCTTAGAGTATATTAGAGAGTACATGACAAGGAGAATTGTTAATGTGAGAAAGATGGTGTCAAAGGCTGCAGGCCCTTTAACACCAAATGCTACAAAAACGTTTGAAGATATAAAGTCCGAGGCATCACAATTGACTATTCTTATGGTGGATGCTCATAATTACCAGGTAAAATACTATTAATGTCATTCCTTATTCTTATTTTGGATTCTAAAGTTGTTTTTTTTATATTGATAGGTGAATAGTATAAGGTCCCAATGTGTGGTGAACGTGAAATACAGAACATGCACTTGCAGGAAATGGGATTTGACAGGGATGGCATGTAAACATGCAGTGGCGGCTATAAATGACATGGTTATCAATAATATGAATGTTGGCATACCTGAGCAATGGGTGTCTGAGGCTTACTGGTTAGATACTTGGAAAAATGTGTATGATAACCAAATAATGCCAATCCCAAGTGAAGATTATTGGATGCCTTCACAATGTCCAACAACACTCATTCCACCAAAACATCATAAACAGGTAACTCGTTAAAACTAGTATTGTTAAATAATAAACAAGTTTACTTTTTACAGATAAGTGTGTCTTTTGGATAGATTGGGAGGCCAAAGAAAAAGAGAAATAAGTCATGGGATGAGAGGAGCAAGAAGTCTCTTGAGGATAAGAGGACAAAAAGAATTGAAGAGGTGGAGAAAGTGTTTTCTAAGGGAGGTAAAATGACAAGACAAGGAGGAACAGTAAAATGCGGCAAGTGTGGTGCTTTTGGTCATAATTGTAGAAGATGCACTGGTAATGGTGGGACAACTTCAAGTGAACAACGCGGATGATGATATTGACTTTTTTTGTGTTTTGGTAATGACTTGTTTTGGGTATTGATTTTTTGTGTAATGGTATGATAACTTTCTACCCACATTGTGTAATGGTATGATAACATTCTACCCGAATTGTGTGATGGTATAAAAACTCTTTTTTGTTATCTTTTGGCGTGTTACTAAATTATATCTTATCCATGTTACTCTTTAGTGTAAAAATAGACGCAAATTAGTTAAGTTAAAACACTATTTACAAGCTACCAATGAATTAATTTATGACACGTTACTTTACCTTAACTTTCCCCACAACTAGTGGATTATTATCAAGTATAAGTTATATAACTGCTGAACAACAAATTTACAAAAGTCAAACATTAAATGACTTTATCAAGTATAAGTTACAAAATACATATAAAACAACTACAATTAGAAATTCAACCATTACATGTTTACATAGTACAAATACAACACAAGAACTCAAAATGTACAAACATAAACAAGGAAGAACATCCAACTAATTCCTAAAACAATCTTCAATTTTTTGAAATCCTTAACTTTGGTTCTTGCATACTAGTCTTTCTTCTTCATACTCTTGACCAGTGCGGGGATCCTTTCACAACCGGGACAAGTAGGAGTATCTGCCCACTTTAACCATCCGCAAGAACCTTTCTGTAACGAACAACAATAATCAACCATCCTAATCCTAACAAACTCATTTCATTCACAATATGTCTCTATACAAACTGATTTAATTCAAAATTAAGCCACAACTCAACTGATTTAATTCACTTAACATCAATATAAACTAATTTCATTCAATAAAAGATAAAAACAACTGATTTAAAAACAACTGGTGAAGATTAGAAATACAACACAATATAAACTAATTTCATTCATTCAATTAACATCAATATTAACATCAACTGATTTAAAAACAACTAATTTCAGAGATTTGAATACTGAACTACTTACACAGCAAAGGGATCGACGACCGACCGGGGTTAGCATCCGTCCGGGATATACGATAGCACGTATCTGCACCACAAGAGCAAAACAAATCTGATGAACGAGTAGCATGACCTCGATTTCGGTGAGAAAATAGGATGTGAACTGTGACATTTTGACACCAATAGAAGATGATAATTACTTTGGACTCCTAACGAATTGGAGAAGAAGAAGAAGAAGAAACTAATACTTAGGGCTCCAATTGAAGCTCCTATAGAAGCAGCGAACAAGAAGAAGAAGATGAAGGTACGCTTCTATCTGAATTAGGAATTAGGGTTCAAGACCTGATGAAGATGAAGGTACGCTTCTATCTGAAGAAGAAGAAGACCAGCGATGATGATGATGATGATGATGATGATGATGAAGAAGACCTGATGAAGATGAAGAACGGGGGCTGTAATTTTTATGTTAGGGTAAACTGATTTTAGACAGGGTAATATAATAACAAAAGAAGATTGGCAAAAATAGCCCTCAAGTTATGTCTTAGTTAACGTCAGTTAGATGGAGGGACTCAACGTGTTCAGCTTTTTAAACGTCAGCGATTCCAGCAAGCCATTCTTTTTTCGGGGACGCATAGTGACTCCGCTAAAATACCCCAGGAACTCTTTTAGTAATTTTCTCTATTTTAAAACTAGTTTCACTCCATATATTACACGGGTAATTTATAAACAACAATATTACTATTAGTACATAGTCGTTATATAATAGTATAACAATTTTAAAATAAGCAACTCATTTTTATTATCCAAAGGGTATTCAATTTTGACCACAAATTAAATAAACCGAAAAGTAAGAACATACCCTTAAAATTTAATCTTCAAACTATAAATCAGCGATAATTATAAATCTCAAGTATTTGAAAAAAAAATAGAAAGTAATATCAAAATTAATAATTTTTGAAGCATGAATTTTAGAAATGTTAAATATTATTACATTATTATAAATGTATTAACTAATTTCTCTTTTAATTCTTGTACCAACTTATGAAAACTTAAAAAAGACATTTAAAGTATTTAAAGTGTAAGTGCATATTTTATCCAGTTTCTATATATTTGAAAGCGACACAAACTAAATCAAGCGTTTATATAATGCCAGGTTGCCAACATACCTATGCTTCAACAGAGGCAAAGAATACGAATTTCAGGGCTTCTATTCTTAAACAAAATTCGGGGCTTCTATTCTTAAACAACTCGATTAGTTAGCTTAAAACTTGATTTTTAGGTGAATCTCAACTTGAAAAAAAAAATTAAACCGTAATAACCTGGCCTCTTATTTATTGGAGTATCATTTATCCACTTATGTATTAATTAACAACTCAAAGTAAAGGTGCATATCCAAACCGGGTCAAAAGCCCATCCAAGAATCGTTTTGGGTGAAACCGGTTCAGATTGGATTCGTCAAGTTGCAACCGGTTTGAGAGAATTGATTTGAAAAACACTAGTATATAATACGATGTGTCAGTCAAATTCAATCTGGAAGGTTTTCATTTAAAACCGGTATTATAATCCGATCCGGTTGTTCCAAGTCTAGTTTTGAGTTCTTTGACTTGATCAGTAGGATTTTAGCTCGATATATCGTGTCCCGATTTTAAAATCAATAGTTTCAATATAATGTGACCCAAAAACCGCATTGTGCATCTTTAAGTAAAAGCCTATGTCCATAATTTAGAAACTTTTTAGAGCCATATAAGCCTAATAAATCTAAAGCCCACTTCTTTTAAGTTTACATCAGTATGGCCCATATGTCGATTTAGCCATTTAGGCCCACATGAGGATTATTTTGGAACTGTCCCTTGGTTGACCAATTTAGAGACCACTACATAAATCTTTTTGTAGCTTTTTGTTGACCAATCTAGGGTTGTCGTAGTCTTTTCATATAGAGGTGTTAAAAGAAAACCCAATCCGGAACCGGATTCAAGAAAAGAGAAAAAGGAGCCAGTTTTTTTATACTGGGTTTTTAATAACCGAGCACGTACGGGAAGCTACCCGTAGGGTACGAATATGGTATGTATTTCGGTATTAAAACCCGTACCCAGAACCGGATCTGATTTGTACCCGGTAATACCTGAAAACCAAAACCGGTACTATACCTGGTACCAGGTTTTTCCAATTCCCGAAACCGTGTGTTTCGGATGCCCAATTTATTACCCGAAATTACCCGAAAAAAATACCTGAAATTATCTGCAAAATACTCCAAAAATAAAAAGCAGCTCCTTAAAAATCCTAATCTATACATGAAAAATACCCCCAAAATAGGGATTTTTCAGTACCCATAAATATTGTAATCAAAAACCCGGTTTTAGAAGACCCCGCTCAATACCACCCGAACCCGGTGCATAGGGTATGATTTTTAGAGACAATACCCCAACGAACCCAACCCGAGTATTGTCAATATCCGGTTTTTTCAATACCTGCTCATACTCGAACCCGATTCCACACCCGGAACCGGGTATTAAAAAACCTGATATGTGCCCCTCTACTTTCTTATTTCATTGAATGAATGCTTTGGACTAGAGGTGCACAAATCGGGTTTTTCAAATACCCGGATTCGAGTATGACCGAGTAATGAAAAATCAGGTATTGGCAATACCTGGGTCAGGTTTGGGTCCGAGTATTGTCTCTAAAAACCATACCCTATGTATCGGGTTTGGGTATAAACCGAGTATTCTAAAACTGGGTATTTGAATACCCTTTTTCGGGTATTGAAAAAACCATATTTTCAGGGGTTTTTTTTGGCTTTTTTTCGGGTATTTTTCGGATATATTTTGGATTTTTTTAATGGGTTTCACCTTTTAGGATTATTTTTTGGATATTTTCCGGGTATAGATCGGGTATTGAAGGACCCAATCAGGGTATTTGTAAAACCCGGTTCGGGTATAAAACTGGTTCAGGTTTTCGAGTATTATCGGATACAAATCGGGTCCGGTTCCTGGTACGGGTTTTGGTAGTGAAATGCATAACCTATTCGTACCCTACGGTTAAGATCGAGTACGGGTTCGGGTATTAAAAACTCGGTTGTAGAAAAACCTGTTCGGGCATTTTATCGGGTCCGGGTTCCGGATATTGGTTTTTTGTGCACCTCTACTTTGGACCATTTCTCTTACACGACCCATATTAAATACTCTTAATTGGTTGGATTTTCTCCCATTGGCCCATATCTAAACATTTTCGAAAATTCCATCATAATAAAAGGCAATATATTTTAAAACACGTAAAGAAGAGGTAATATATGTAAACAGCGGGGCTTGCTCCAATGGCCAGGAACATGATGGATGACCCAGATGTCCAGGGTTCGAATCCTGATTCTAAGCGGATTTTACCAGAGCATTAAAACATGTCATGCCTTCGGGCGGGGTGAGCCAACTGGGATTTACCAGGGATCACCAAGCCAAACTCGGATGCTAGCGTGGATCACGATCATTCAGCATAGTTGGCCTGAGTGGGGTGGCAGGCGCGACGTGTTCGCGCAATGAGATAACTTAATTGTGAAAGTCACCGATCGAAAAAAAGAGGTGATATATGTTGTTCATACTTCATAGCAACCAGAAAATTACTTGATGCGTGAAGAAACATGGAATGGATCGGGTCGGATCTAAGTCCAAGTTCCCCGATCTTCGAGATGAATGAACCGACGATTTCGCTTTCTTCTCCGGTTGCTCAATATCTGCCATAGAAAAGTGTGGGAGTGGAGGTGACTACTAAGAGTTTCCTCTTGTTTACAGACACAAAAATATGTTGGAGGCCAAGGGTCCAAGAGAAGGTCCTTCAAATGAATGATGAAGGCTCCTTATATAGGAACTTCATGGCTACCATCACGAAACACTAACCTTTATTGGGACAGGCCCGGTTAGGGGTTACCTTCACAAACCCCCAGCCCAATGGGCCTTATTAGTAGACAATAATAATAATAATAATAATAATAATAATAATAATAATAATAATAATAATGTAATAAACATAATACATTAT
Source organism: Bidens hawaiensis (assembly GCF_021521415.1). Classification (NCBI taxonomy): domain Eukaryota; kingdom Viridiplantae; phylum Streptophyta; class Magnoliopsida; order Asterales; family Asteraceae; genus Bidens; species Bidens hawaiensis. Next base: position 1,298,201 of record NW_027491467.1, read on the forward strand.
GTAATAAATAAAAGCTCGTACCGGGTTTGACGTATCCTACACCTACAAATCCCCCCAGTCCAGTGCTTCTCTTGGGCGTGCAAGCGGTTAAATGGAGTGCTGGACTTATGAGGAATGCTCAGGAGTGAAGAGTAGTGCTTTTTTGACCCAATGTTTTCTATTATGACATTTTGCATGTGCGTCTACTTTGCTTCAGGTTGTAAGAGATTTTAAATCATGATGACGACTTTAGCACGCGGGCCTGTAAAATGACATGCAGGTCACTTCTGGCACTCAGGCCAGGAATTAAGTTTAAGGACTTGCGGATCCTCTCTAGCACGCATGCCAGGAATAGATTAGTGGACACGCGGGTCATCTATGACACGTAGGCCAGGAATTAAGTTTAAGGACAAGCAAGTCCTCTCTGGAACGCAGGCCAGGAATAAATTTTGTGACACGCGGGTCACCTCTGACACGCATGCCAAGAATTAAGTTTAAGGACACGCGGGTCCTCTCTGACACGCAGCCAGTAATAAATTTAGTAACA